>NC_057877.1:2260866-3460866 GCF_019740435.1 Gambusia affinis
ATTTTGGCTTTCTCTGGCTGAGATAAAGCGTTTTGGTCACTAACAGTAAAAAGCTTAAAACTCAAAATTTTGAACTGGTTCCAGCTTCAAACAACCAGATTTACTGTTTCTCAGCATTTCTAAGTTATATTAAGCAAATTATGCTGAAATTTGATTGTGGTGCTGAAATTTCACAAACTGTCCATTTTGGCTTCTCTCGCTGAGATAATGCGTTTTTGGCCACTAACAGTAAAAAAGCTTAAAACTCAAAATTTTGAACTGCTTCCAACTTCAAACAACCAGATTTACTGTTTCTCAGCATTTCCAAGTTATATTAAGCAAATTATGCTGAAATTTGATTGTGGTGCTGAAATTTCACAAACTGTCCATTTTTGGCTTCTCGCTGAGATAAAAGCGTTTTGGTCACTAACAGTAAAAAAGCTTAAAACACAAAATTTTGAACTGCTTCCAGCTTCAAACAACCAGATTTACTGTTTCTCAGCATTTCCAAGTTATATTAAGCAAATTATGCTGAAATTTGATTGTGGTGCTGAAATTTCACAAACTGTCCATTTTTGGCTTCTCTCGCTGAGATAAAGCGTTTTTGGTCACTAACAGTAAAAAAGCTTAAAACTCAAAATTTTGAACTGGTTCCAGCTTCAAACAACCAGGTTCACTGGTTCTCAGCATTTCCAAGTTATATTAAGCAAATTATGCTGAAATTTGATTGTGGTGCTGAAATTTCACAAATTGTCCATTTTTGGCTTCTCTCGCTGAGATAAAGCGTTTTTGGTCACTACCAGTAAGAAAGCTTAAAACTCAAAATTTTGAACTGGTTCCAGCTTCAAAGAACCAGATTTACTGTTTCTCAGCATTTCCAAGTTATATTAAGCAAATTATGCTGAAATTTGATTGTGGTGCTGAAATTTCACAAACTGTCCATTTTTGGCTTTCTCTCGCTGAGATAAAGCGTTTTTGGTCACTAACAGTAAAAAAGCTTAAAACTCAAAATTTTGAACTGGTTCCAGCTTCAAACAACCAGATTTACTGTTTCTCAACATTTCCAAGTTATATTAAGCAAATTATGCTGAAATTTGATTGTGGTGCTGAAATTTCACAAACTGTCCATTTTTGGCTTTCTCTCGCTGAGATAAAGCGTTTTTGGTCACTAACAGTAAAAAGCTTAAAACTCAAAATTTTGAACTGGTTCCAGCTTCAAACAACCAGATTTACTGTTTCTCAGCATTTCCAAGTTATATTAAGCAAATTATGCTGAAATTTGATTGTGGTGCTGAAATTTCACAAACTGTCCATTGACTGTGGTGCTGAAATTTCTGAAATTAAAAAAGGTTAAAACTCAAAATTTTGAACTGGTTCCAGCTTCAAACAACCAGATTTACTGTTTCTCAGCATTTCCAAGTTATATTAAGCAAATTATGCTGAAATTTGATTGTGGTGCTGAAATTTCACAAACTGTCCATGTGTGGCTTCTCTCGCGGAGCTAAAGCGGTTTGGGTCACTAACAGTCAAAAGCTTAAAACTCAAAATTTTTAACTGCTTCCAACTTCAAACAACCAGATTTACTGTTTCTCAGCATTTCCAAGTTATATTAAGCAAATTATGCTGAAATTTGATTGTGGTGCTGAAATTTCACAAACTGTCCATTGACTGTGGTGCTGAAATTTCTGAAATTAAAAAAAGCTTAAAACTCAAAATTTTGAACTGGTTCCAGCTTCAAACAACCAGATTTACTGTTTCTCAGCATTTCCAAGTTATATTAAGCAAATTATGCTGAAATTTGATTGTGGTGCTGAAATTTCACAAACTGTCCATTTTTGGCTTTCTCTCGCTGAGATAAAGCGTTTTTGGTCACTAACAGTAAAAAAGCTTAAAACTCAAAATTTTGAACTGGTTCCAGCTTCAAACAACCAGATTTACTGTTTCTCAGCATTTCTAAGTTATATTAAGCAAATTATGCTGAAATTTGATTGTGGTGCTGAAATTTCACAAACTGTCCATTTTTGGCTTCTCTCGCTGAGATAAAGCGTTTTTGGTCACTAACAGTAAAAAAGCTTAAAACTCAAAATTTTTAACTGCTTCCAACTTCAAACAACCAGATTTACTGTTTCTCAGCATTTCCAAGTTATATTAAGCAAATTATGCTGAAATTTGATTGTGGTGCTGAAATTTCACAAACTGTCCATTTTTGGCTTCTCTCGCTGAGATAAAGCGTTTTTGGTCACTAACAGTAAAAAAGCTTAAAACTCAAAATTTTGAACTGGTTCCAGCTTCAAACAACCAGGTTCACTGGTTCTCAGCATTTCCAAGTTATATTAAGCAAATTATGCTGAAATTTGATTGTGGTGCTGAAATTTCACAAACTGTCCATTGACTGTGGTGCTGAAATTTCTGAAATTAAAAAAGGTTAAAACTCAAAATTTTGAACTGGTTCCAGCTTCAAACAACCAGATTTACTGTTTCTCAGCATTTCCAAGTTATATTAAGCAAATTATGCTGAAATTTGATTGTGGTGCTGAAATTTCACAAACTGTCCATTTTTGGCTTCTCTCGCTGAGATAAAGCGTTTTTGGTCACTAACAGTAAAAAAGCTTAAAACTCAAAATTTTTAACTGCTTCCAACTTCAAACAACCAGATTTACTGTTTCTCAGCATTTCCAAGTTATATTAAGCAAATTATGCTGAAATTTGATTGTGGTGCTGAAATTTCACAAACTGTCCATTGACTGTGGTGCTGAAATTTCTGAAATTAAAAAAAGCTTAAAACTCAAAATTTTGAACTGGTTCCAGCTTCAAACAACCAGATTTACTGTTTCTCAGCATTTCCAAGTTATATTAAGCAAATTATGCTGAAATTTGATTGTGGTGCTGAAATTTCACAAACTGTCCATTTTTGGCTTTCTCGCTGAGATAAAGCGTTTTTGGTCACTAACAGTAAAAAAGCTTAAAACTCAAAATTTTGAACTGGTTCCAGCTTCAAACAACCAGATTTACTGTTTCTCAGCATTTCTAAGTTATATTAAGCAAATTATGCTGAAATTTGATTGTGGTGCTGAAATTTCACAAACTGTCCATTTTTGGCTTCTCTCGCTGAGATAAAGCGTTTTTGGTCACTAACAGTAAAAAAGCTTAAAACTCAAAATTTTTAACTGCTTCCAACTTCAAACAACCAGATTTACTGTTTCTCAGCATTTCCAAGTTATATTAAGCAAATTATGCTGAAATTTGATTGTGGTGCTGAAATTTCACAAACTGTCCATTTTTGGCTTCTCTCGCTGAGATAAAGCGTTTTTGGTCACTAACAGTAAAAAAGCTTAAAACACAAAATTTTGAACTGCTTCCAGCTTCAAACAACCAGATTTACTGTTTCTCAGCATTTCCAAGTTATATTAAGCAAATTATGCTGAAATTTGATTGTGGTGCTGAAATTTCACAAACTGTCCATTTTTGGCTTCTCTCGCTGAGATAAAGCGTTTTTGGTCACTAACAGTAAAAAAGCTTAAAACTCAAAATTTTGAACTGGTTCCAGCTTCAAACAACCAGGTTCACTGGTTCTCAGCATTTCCAAGTTATATTAAGCAAATTATGCTGAAATTTGATTGTGGTGCTGAAATTTCACAAACTGTCCATTTTTGGCTTCTCTCGCTGAGATAAAGCGTTTTTGGTCACTAACAGTAAGAAAGCTTAAAACTCAAAATTTTGAACTGGTTCCAGCTTCAAAGAACCAGATTTACTGTTTCTCAGCATTTCCAAGTTATATTAAGCAAATTATGCTGAAATTTGATTGTGGTGCTGAAATTTCACAAACTGTCCATTTTTGGCTTCTCTCGCTGAGATAAAGCGTTTTTGGCCACTAGCAGTAAAAAAGCTTAAAACTCAAAATTTTGAACTGCTTCCAGCTTCAAACAACCAGATTTACTGTTTCTCAGCATTTCCAAGTTATATTAAGCAAATTATGCTGAAATTTGATTGTGGTGCTGAAATTTCACAAACTGTCCATTGATTGTGGTGCTGAAATTTCTGAAATTAAAAAAAAGCTTAAAACTCAAAATTTTGAACTGCTTCCAGCTTCAAACAACCAGATTTACTGTTTCTCAGCATTTCCAAGTTATATTAAGCAAATTATGCTGAAATTTGATTGTGGTGCTGAAATTTCACAAACTGTCCATTTTGGCTTCTCTCGCTGAGATAAAGCGTTTTTGGTCACTAACAGTAAAAAAGCTTAAAACTCAAAATTTTTAACTGCTTCCAACTTCAAACAACCAGATTTACTGTTTCTCAGCATTTCCAAGTTATATTAAGCAAATTATGCTGAAATTTGATTGTGGTGCTGAAATTTCACAAACTGTCCATTTTTGGCTTCTCTCGCTGAGATAAAGCGTTTTTGGCCACTAACAGAAAAAAAGCTTAAAACACAAAATTTTGAACTGCTTCCAGCTTCAAACAACCAGATTTACTGGTTCTCAGCATTTCCAAGTTATATTAAGCAAATTATGCTGAAATTTGATTGTGGTGCTGATATTTCACAAACTGTCCATTTTTGGCTTCTCTCGCTGAGATAAAGCGTTTTTGGCCTCTAACAGTAAAAAGCTTAAAACTCAAAATTTTGAACTGCTTCCAGCTTCAAAACACCAGATTTACTGTTTCTCAGCATTTCCAAGTTATATTAAGCAAATTATGCTGAAATTTGATTGTGGTGCTGAAATTTCACAAACTGTCCATTTTTGGCTTCTCTCGCTGAGATTAAGCGTTTTTGGCCACTAACAGTAAAAAAGCTTAAAACTCAAAACTTTGAACTGCTTCCAGCTTCAAACAACCAGATTTACTGTTTCTCAGCATTTCCAAGTTATATTAAGCAAATTATGCTGAAATTTGATTGTGGTGCTGAAATTTCACAAACTGTCCATTTTTGGCTTCTCTTGCTGAGATAAAGCGTTTTTGGCCACTAACAGTAAAAAAGCTTAAAACTCAAAATTTTGAACTGGTTCCAGCTTCAAACAACCAGATTTACTGTTCTCAGCATTTCCAAGTTATATTAAGCAAATTATGCTGAAATTTGATTGTGGTGCTGAAATTTCACAAACTGTCCATTTTTGGCTTCTCTCGCTGAGATAAAGCGTTTTTGGTCACTAACAGTAAAAAAGCTTAAAACTCAAAATTTTGAACTGGTTCCAGCTTCAAAGAACCAGATTTACTGTTTCTCAGCATTTCCAAGTTATATTAAGCAAATTATGCTGAAATTTGATTGTGGTGCTGAAATTTCACAAACTGTCCATTTTTGGCTTCTCTCGCTGAGATAAAGCGTTTTTGGTCACTAACAGTAAAAAAAGCTTAAAACTCAAAATTTTGAACTGGTTCCAGCTTCAAACAACCAGATTTACTGTTTCTCAGCATTTCCAAGTTATATTAAGCAAATTATGCTGAAATTTGATTGTGGTGCTGAAATTTAAAAAACTGTCCATTTTTGGCTTCTCTCGCTGAGATAAAGCGTTTTTGGTCACTAACAGTAAAAAAAGCTTAAAACTCAAACTTTTGAACTGGTTCCAGCTTCAAACAACCAGGTTCACTGGTTCTCAGCATTTCCAAGTTATATTAAGCAAATTATGCTGAAATTTGATTGTGGTGCTGAAATTTCACAAACTGTCCATTTTTGGCTTCTCTCGCTGAGATAAAGCGTTTTTGGTCACTAACAGTAAAAAAGCTTAAAACTCAAAATTTTGAACTGGTTCCAGCTTCAAAGAACCAGATTTACTGTTTCTCAGCATTTCCAAGTTATATTAAGCAAATTATGCTGAAATTTGATTGTGGTGCTGAAATTTCACAAACTGTCCATTTTTGGCTTCTCTCGCTGAGATAAAGCGTTTTTGGTCACTAACAGTAAAAAAGCTTAAAACTCAAAATTTTGAACTGCTTCCAGCTTCAAACAACCAGATTTACTGTTTCTCAGCATTTCCAAGTTATATTAAGCAAATTATGCTGAAATTTGATTGTGGTGCTGAAATTTCACAAACTGTCCATTGACTGTGGTGCTGAAATTTCTGAAATTAAAAAAAAGCTTAAAACTCAAAATTTTGAACTGGTTCCAGCTTCAAACAACCAGATTTACTGTTTCTCAGCATTTCCAAGTTATATTAAGCAAATTATGCTGAAATTTGATTGTGGTGCTGAAATTTCACAAACTGTCCATTTTTGGCTTTCTCTCGCTGAGATAAAGCGTTTTTGGTCACTAACAGTAAAAAAGCTTAAAACTCAAAATTTTGAACTGGTTCCAGCTTAAAACAACCAGATTTACTGTTTCTCAGCATTTCCAAGTTATATTAAGCAAATTATGCTGAAATTTGATTGTGGTGCTGAAATTTCACAAACTGTCCATGTTTGGCTTCTCTCACTGAGATAAAGCGTTTTTGGTCACTAACAGTAAAAAAGCTTAAAACTCAAAATTTTTAACTGCTTCCAACTTCAAACAACCAGATTTACTGTTTCTCAGCATTTCCAAGTTATATTAAGCAAATTATGCTGAAATTTGATTGTGGTGCTGAAATTTCACAAACTGTCAATATTATGAAAAACTCTCTCAGAAAAAGCGTTTTTGGTCACTAACAGTAAAAAAGCTTAAAACTCAAAATTTTGAACTGCTTCTAGCTTCAAACAACCAGATTTACTGTTTCTCAGCATTTCCAAGTTATATTAAGCAAATTATGCTGAAATTTGATTGTGGTGCTGAAATTTCACAAACTGTCCATTGATTGTGGTGCTGAAATTTCTGAAATTAAAAAAAGCTTAAAACTCAAAATTTTGAACTGGTTCCAGCTTCAAACAACCAGATTTACTGTTTCTCAGCATTTCCAAGTTATATTAAGCAAATTATGCTGAAATTTGATTGTGGGGCTGAAATTTCACAAACTGTCCGGTTATGGCTTCTCTCGCTGAGATAAAGCGTTTTTGGCCACTAACAGTAAAAAAGCTTAAAACTCAACATTTTGAACTGCTTCCAGCTTCAAACAACCAGATTTACTGTTTCTCAGCATTTCCAAGTTATATTAAGCAAATTATGCTGAAATTTGATTGTGGTGCTGAAATTTCTGAAATTAAAAAAAAGCTTAAAACTCAAAATTTTGAACTGCTTCCAGCTTCAAACAACCAGATTTACTGTTTCTCAGCATTTCCAAGTTATATTAAGCAAATTATGCTGAAATTTGATTGTGGTGCTGAAATTTCACAAACTGTCCATTTTTGGCTTCTCTCGCTGAGATAAAGCGTTTTTGGCCACTAACAGTAAAAAAGCTTAAAACTCAAAATTTTGAACTGCTTCCAGCTTCAAACAACCAGATTTACTGTTTCTCAGCATTTCCAAGTTATATTAAGCAAATTATGCTGAAATTTGATTGTGGTGCTGAAATTTTACAAACTGTCCATTTTTGGCTTCTCTCGCTGAGATAAAGCGTTTTTGGCCACTAACAGTAAAAAGCTTAAAACTCAAAATTTTGAACTGGTTCCAGCTTCAAACAACCAGATTTACTGTTTCTCAGCATTTCCAAGTTATATTAAGCAAATTATGCTGAAATTTGATTGTGGTGCTGAAATTTCACAAACTGTCCATTTTGGCTTCTCTAAGCTGAGATAAAGCGTTTTGGTCACTAACAGTAAAAAGCTTAAAACTCAAAATTTTGAACTGGTTCCAGCTTCAAACAACCAGATTTACTGTTTCTCAGCATTTCCAAGTTATATTAAGCAAATTATGCTGAAATTTGATTGTGGTGCTGAAATTTCACAAACTGTCCATTTTTGGCTTCTCTCGCTGAGATAAAGCGTTTTTGGTCACTAACAGTAAAAAAGCTTAAAACTCAAAATTTTGAACTGGTTCCAGCTTCAAACAACCAGATTTACTGTTTCTCAGCATTTCCAAGTTATATTAAGCAAATTATGCTGAAATTTGATTGTGGTGCTGAAATTTCACAAACTGTCCATTTTTGGCTTCTCTCGCTGAGATAAAGCAACCCACTCTCACTCCCAACTCGTCATATATTGACGCATGGGACTTCCGTCCTCGTCACATATTGACGCGAAGGGTATACCCTTCGCGTCAATATGTGACGCATGGTCAGACGGCGTCCCAACTCGTCAATATATGACGAGTCGGGTGTGAGAATGTGTTGCGTTGAGAGATAACAGTGTGTGTATCTTGACAGTTTTTTTTCTCTCTGGAGATGTTACTCCTCAGTAGGCAACAGGCGTGTTGGAAAGCAGCAGTTGTCCATTGGTTCAAACTGCGACCGACTGGGCACTGTAGAGCATGAGTTCCTGCATGCTCTGGGGTTCTGGCATGAGCAGTCCAGAGCGGACCGCGATGACTACGTCAACATTATATGGGACCAAATTGAACCTGGTAACAACTTGTTTTTTTTTCCTCTTTAAGTTGATTTCTATCAATTAGCCTTTTTATCTGCATTAAAAATTGTGAATTCATATTGAACACAAAAATGTTGGAGTCAATTTTCTAACTCAGAATAGAAACTAATGCAGTTTGCTTTTTGACATTCATCCTTCTTATAGAATCCCAATGTGCATTCTATGAAGTAGTATCTGAAAAGTGTGGACTAATAAAACTGACTAAATTGTTTATATTCTGTTGCAGAGCTGAAATTAATGTAGAGCAGCGGTCCCCGACCCTGGTCCTCAGGGCCCACTGTCCTGTGTGTTTTAAATGTTTCTCAAATCCAGCACAGCCGATTCAAAGTGACCGCATTAGCTCCTTAGCATGCTATACACTGGCTGCTGCATTAGCTTCAGAAGCCAGTCAATCACACTACAGCAAAAACATAGGCAGTGGCATCCCTAACCCTTCAAATTTCACGTGGCAACCTGGAGTGGATTTCCTTTAAGGTTATGAAACTCTTACAGAGGATGTTAATGTTACAATTAATAAAAGAAAAACGCCACCTGGAGTAACACTCCAGGGAAACTGAATTGTAATGAGGACACAGGCATGTTCTGTTGGAATAAGAAGACAAGATTTTACAAGATTTATTGAAATGTAATATTTAAACACACTTTCCAATTGGTAAGTATCCTAAAACAAAATGGATAAGACACAGTACAATTGAACAAAATTATTTGTAAGAAAATATGTTTAAGTTTCAAGGGAGTCAGTGAGGGGAGGGGATCAGTCTAACACTACAAAAACAGAGCGAACAAAGAAAAAGGTGCTCCAACAAAACACACAAGACAAGACACCACCACAGGAGCCTCAGTCCCTGAAAGAAAAACAAAAGAAAACCTGAAAAAACAGTGATATAACAACAATACAATATTGCGCTTACTCCGGTTAAGCAGTGCAGTCAATGCAGCCAACAGGGGAAAACCCAACCTGATCCTTTAAAATATTCTCTATGTAGGCAAAACAGAGAACATCCCAGATTGACGCTGGTAGAAAGGCTCATCAGGAAGCTAAAATGAAATGGACCATTAAACTCAGCTGCTGACAAAAATAGAATTTATAGTAACTTGCTTACCTGTTGGGGCGTGCTCCGGTGGCGTAGAGGGTAGCGCGCCCCACGTTTGGAGGCCTTCAGTCCTCGACGCGGCCGTCGCGGGTTTGATTCCCGGACCCGACGACCCTTGCCGCATGTCTTCCCCCCTCTTTCTCCCCCTTTCCTGTCAGCCTACTGTTGAATAAGGGACACTAGAGCCCACAAAAAGACCCCCTGGTGGGGAAAAAAAAACTAAACAAAAAAAAAACTTGCTTACCTGTGAATGGGGATGGGCGACAGTCTATCCACGTTAGCTCTTTCCTTCCAGAAATCAATCAACCACACAAAACAACGCATTGGTCCTCGTATCACAAATGCAGCAGAGGAGAGGCTAAACGGCACACTGGACCACCGTTCACATTAGTGGCTACTATTAAAGCTAACTAAAACAATACAACAGCCACGCTTACCCAGCACAGTTTAGAGCAACACACAGAGACAGACGTCCCAACACAAGACATGCTGATATACAGAAGCTGAAATTGACCTTCTTAAAGTGGCAGCATAGCATTTATGCTTCTACATTCATCACCAACTTCCACCTCTGCCCTGTCTGCATTTTCTAAACTCAAGACCTAGCAAAGATACTGGCTGAATTCAGTCAGATCAGTGTGAAACTGTGAAACGGACTTTAGATTGAAATGTGTGTGTACATAAGGGTTCTTGATATCATTGAAGTAGTAGCACATGTGCTTTTCTTACAGACAAAATGTCAGCAGACTTTTAAGCGATTTTCATCAGCCTGTGATATTCTTCTATGACAGGCCTGAAATCTCCCAATATGTTCATATCCTCCAGGTAAGGAGCACAACTTTAAAACGTATGACGACACTGTGTCCAACACGCTGGGGGTCCCATATGACTACAGCTCTGTGATGCACTACAGTAAGACAGCCTTCAACATCCACTCTGAGCCCACCATCGTCACAAAGATCCCACAATTCATGGATGTGATTGGTCAGAGGATGGAATTCAGTGCCAGCGACCTAGCCAAGCTCAACCTGCTGTACAACTGCAGTGAGTTTCAACATGCTGTCTGCAAGTTGAAGTTTGCTTTTTAAAAGGACAATGTTATGTCAAGTTAACTTTTTTTTAGCTTTACATCAATTAATAATGTTATTCCCTCATCAAAAACATACCTGGGGTGTTGATTTGATTCTTTCATGCATGTTTGAGAAATCCTTGAAACTCCATAGCAACCATTCATCTATGCAAACACCTGGTGGGGCTGAGCACCGCCTTTGAGATGCAGCTCCTCCTCTGAGCTGACGTTTCCAAGCTTTCAAAGCTTCCAGCTCACAGAGCGCCCATCCACCACAACTCCCCCACTCAGTTTCTTCAGACTAGCCAGCAGCAATTAGCAAACATCTGATGGAAATGCTCATCAGCTGAACTCATTATATGACCTACTTTGCAGTGCAAAGCTGGTAAAAGCAATTGAAGGTAACATAGTTGATTGTGCTATAAATGGCAATATGTGCCCCTTTAGGAAAATATTTGTATTTATCATATGATAAATACAAATATTTGATGCTAAGCTCAACACTTAGTATTAGCAACACTTACTGAGAAGTTTGTAGTATTTTTAAAGTATTTGGTGGTAATTATGTTCTGGCCTTTATACGAAACCAAACTGGAAAAAAACGGAGCGATCACAAGTTAAACAGAATTGTTAAAGTTTGTTTTTCATGTTGCTGACATGCTATGATAATCTCAGACTTCAGCTGTCAGGGAGCTGTGAATATCTTAGCTGCCAACACAAGCAGGCAGAAACTGGAGATGACAATAGGTATTCTATCCCATTTTATTAAGGAGATTAGCATCTTATCCAGTTACTCTCTTCAGTTTTACTTTTTGTCCTTTGGGCTCAAATGTATCTCAGCAGATTTCAGTTGAGCTGATCATAAAAATCTATTGCAATTAAATGTTGCCCTCAATCAGGAGATGAGGTTATAGCCTCTTATTGAAGCCAACTCTTTCATGTGACTCAAGTAAAAGAGATCTGGCAACATAGCAGATCAAAGGAGCCTCATTCAATTCACTTACATAACAAGTATAGTTTATGGACTGCTGATAAATTGATGTAGATTGTTGATGAATACTATCTGAGGCTGTATTTTGCCATTCTTTATCTTGAACTGCAGAAAAGCCAACATTCACAACCTTTCATGTTAACAGGTGAAAAATGTGCTGTGGAAAATGAATCCTGTAAACAGAAAGATTCATGTCAGGAGGTGCAGAGAATGCTACTTGTAAAACTATAAATGACCATGACTCAACATGCATTATAGTCTTTTTCATGTTTACCCACCCAGCCCGGTCAATTTATTATTTCATGAGACGAAAAGATTTAGGGTCTTCAGGACTAACTCAGGAACCACTGAGGCTCAAGTGTGTTATAAACTGGAGCATGCTTGTCTCTGATATAAAACTAAAGCTATTTTTATATCATTATGTATTGAGAGGGTGACAAACAACTGGGTAAAAAGCCTAAATCCAAAACCAACACCAGTGATCTCAACCCAAATACAGCCACCCTGAAGCCTGTTACCTTCTGGGGAAATGTTTCATGATGAAAAGCTGAACTACCTACCCAGAAGGGATGAGAACAATATTTGGAGGATCCAGATTAATAATTTTAAAGTTAAAAACAATGTATTAACCATTAAGAGTGATGGTGGAAGCATCATCCTATTGGACTAATTTCTTTCCTCTAATAATAGTGCAAAGGAGATAAAATAGTGAGATTGGAGGACAATCTGATATTCCCAACTTTATTGAAAATGTATGGACCATAAAGGCACATGGCAAGAAAAACATGTAATTAACAAAGAGTGGTAAGACCTGTGATGAGAAAGAGTGACAAAATATACATTTTGTAGGTTAGGCTAGAAAATGCAAGAGGTTTGTCTCTGTAAGAACAAACCTCTTGCATTTTGCTGTGCAAGAGGTTAAAGTGTTTATTGTACAATTACTCTGAAGATATAGCTGGCTGACTAGGTAGGTAACTAGATATGGTAGCTAGCTATACATGTAGCTGGTTAGGCAGCTATCTTGGTAGGTAGGTAGCTGAAAATATTTTGTTTTCATTATGTTTTAGCAGAAAATCATCACGATTTACTGGAACTGGAATTTCAATTATGTTCTAATTTACTGAATGCTTCTATAGATAGACAGATACATTTCCTTGAAGTAGCTGATTCTGTTTCTTCTCCACAGCTAAATCCTCCACCTTTGTAGACAGCTGTAACTTTGAGGAGGAGAACATCTGCGGGATGATTCAGGGTTCCAGCCCGGCCATGTGGGAACAGCGCAGCTCTGTGTCCGGAGGCCCTCACACTGACTTCACCAACATGGGGCAATGCAAAGGTGATTTTCAACTCATTACAAGGTGTTGAGCTAAAGAATGGCATGATTCACTGGTCAGGATCTTTTACAACAGTCGCCTGGGAAAATACAGGCAAGTGTAGAATCATGCTGATAGAGATTTTACAAGATAAATATGATCTAATAGAAGTAAAACAGTGTAAAGATGTCATCGCTCACTCCTCAGGCCTACAGTATTCTCACATTAACATGTAAAACAGGAAAGCACTTTGTCACATAATGCCATACTTAACTGTATTCAATATGTCAACATGTTTATGGTGTAATGAGAAAACCCAAAACTATGTTGAATAATAATAGTAAAAATAAGTTGATGAAAGCAAAATTTATCTTGTTTATTCTAAAACATACACATTAGCAATATGTTTTTATATTTGCATGTTATTGTACACTGGTATGGCAAGGACAGGTGTGATTTAAAGCAAAAAGTCTGTAAACGACTCAAACCTCCTGCTCTTAATAGGCATTCAAGTGCTGCAATGTCATTGGTGCTACTTGACCTTTGACTTGTGGGTTCAGAGCTAATAGCAAGTACAGAGGAATCTTGGAGGACCAGTGCTTTTATTTTCCTTTTATAGCATTGCTGTTGCACCGGCTGCAGTATAACTGAATGAATGCAAGCATAAGTTTATCTTTGTTAACTAACCTTAGATAGAAACAAGACATAAACTATGTTACCTAATAGTTTTACCGCATTGTGCTTGCAATTAAAGCAACATTTTGGTATAAAGTTTCTGACAGTGGTGCCCAAAGCCCGGCCCGGGGGCCATTTCAGGCCCTGGCCTGATTTTGTGCAGCCCCTGACTCCAATTCATGAATGTCATCAACTTGGTTGATGTACATGGAGATTTTTTCACAACAACAAATAAAAGTCTTCTTGTTAGGAGATTCAGGAAAGCAAAAATGTGTTTTTACCAACACTGCTATCCGGTGGCTTTTTATGATAGATACATTTTTGCAAATAAATCTGCTTTTAATTCATTTAATAAACTTGGATGAAAACTGGAAGAGGTTTCAAAGAAGCAATTACTAAGAACTGATACAAATGTTTTTTTATTTTTTTGTTTTTCAATTAATCCCAGAGGAATTTGCAGCCTTGAAGCCTTTTTCTGAACAATTGTCTATGGTCTGCATAAACAGAAAAGTCAATATGTATATATATTTCTGTGATTTTATCTACTTATTCTCATATATTTTCTGAACCATATGACAAAAGGTTTGGAGACCTAAGACAATCAGACAGATTCATTTTACTTGTAAGGTGTTCTGATTTTGAAATATAATGATATAAAGCTAGTTGTGGAATGAGTTTTTTGTTTTGTTTTGTTTGTTTGTTTGTTTGTTTGTTTGTTTGTTTGTTTGTTTCTTTTTGGCTATACCTGCACAGGAAATGGCTACTTCATGCATTTCAGCACAGAATCTGCTGAACTCGGGGAGAGCGCTTCCCTGGAGAGTCGTTGGCTTTACCCCAAAGCTGGAGCTCAGTGTCTGCAGTTCTTCCTCTATAACACTGGGGCAGCTGATGATGTTCTGAACATATGGCTCAGAGAGTACGACCCAGCCAGCCCCGGCGGCAAACTCCAACTATTCAAGAGCATTTCAGGTGAGAAATAATTCATTTTAACCTGCATGAACCTGAACTGAGCAGACTGCTAAGATTCAAAAATGTGGGACTCTGGTGCCACCTTGTGGTAAATCCATTAATACTCTCAGAACTGAACTAAGTCACATTTAAATGCAAATGCAACTGATGCAGAGAATCATCTTCTGAGTGTTTGTTCTGCTTCCGTCACAGGAGGAGTGACGGGCTCCTGGGAGCTGCACACCGTCAACCTGAGCGTGACCCGAAAGGCCCGGCTGGTTTTCGAGGGGGTGAGGGGAAAGAGTCCGTCACATGGAGGTTTCTCTCTGGATGACATCAACCTGTCATCCACAAAATGCCCCCAGCACATCTGGCACATCCGGAACATCAGCCACCTGCTGGCCACCACGCCACCAGGACAGAAACTGTACAGCCCCCGCTTCCTGTCTCCGTCCGGTTACTCCTTCCAGGTAACACACAAAAGAGATATTATAATGCACCTTTAAGACCTAATAAAAAATCTATTCTTGAGCTTTATTCTTTATGCAACCTCAAGATAAAATGAAATATTTTCCTCCTGTGTAGTTAAGTTCATGTGAGGCACCTCAATGGGGTCAAATTCACTGACCCGAAGGCAGGAGCCCTTGGTTCACTGTATAGTGTTAATATTCTGTTAATGTAGTAAAAACAGCTGAATAAGTTTTTTCACATGATACGTTATTAAAAACCTGTCGTGAACCTTGACTAGGAAATTAGTTAAAACGTACACTGTTTTAACTGTAGATTTGAACACACAGCTCCTCAGAGGTGTTTTCTGTAAATTGTTGGAGCGTTCCATGATTTGACCTTTTAGGAGATTTTTCTTTCTCCCTGTTGAATGATGAACATTTGGAAAATGGCCATCCACTGGAACCCAGTGCTCATGGCGGTTAGGTAACTGGTAATATCTGTTTTAGACGGACGAAAATGACAAGACAAAAATCTAATTTAGAAAATCATTTTCATTGTTCTTTAGAGTTACACAAATGATCTTCCTAAAACATGTTACTGTATGTGTTTACCTGTTTATCTCCATATTTCTCTGGTGTCTTCAGGTGGCTGTGTACCTGAACGGACGAAGTGGCACTCCTGGGTACATGGCTATCTACTTCCACCTGACATCAGGCCCCAACGACCACAGTCTGAAGTGGCCGTGTCCATGGCAACAAGCCACCATGGCCCTGATGGATCAGCAGTCTGATGTCAGACAGCAGATGAACATGCACCGCATGGTGACCACCGACCCCAACAAGATGTCCTCAGATGGTATGAGGGCGCTGTCGGTGGGAGCCTGATGGAGGCGTTTTCAGGAAGCTGCTGTGCCAATCAGTGTCCTGTTGGTTTCAGGTACTGAGTTTTACTGGGATGACCCCAGGAAGGTGGGCTCTATGGTAACCGGGTCTGACGGCAGCTCTTACTACCGAGGCCCCGGCTATGGGACCAGCACCTTCATCTCACACCGCAGGCTGAGGAGCAGGAGCTTCACCAAGGGAGACGATGCCTTCTTCCTACTCAGTCTGGAAGGTGGGAGGAGTTTCTGAGGATGATGAGCTAATATGGGAAAATACATAAAGCAGTATATTCCCTTATATGAGATTTAGAATTTAAATTTTCTAATATATTGCAATGTCACCACAGATGACATATGTGGACATATTGATGAATATAAAGGAATTTATTACAGTCACAACCAAAAAGGGCACTATATTTTTACATTTTATTTATTTGCTACAACAAACTATTTATATTTAGAATTATGAAAGAAAAATATATTTACCAATATATTACTGGAAATATATTGTAATATTTTCTAATATATTATTTTCCTAATACATTTTCAAACACACTATATGTTGTAAGTACACTGAATTACTTATCGATTACTTATGTATTTTGCAATAGATTACATAATCATGTAATCTTTTACGTGTTTATGTAAAAATATAACATATAGAAATGAATGTGTCTTTTCCTATATTGCAACATATTAAACATGTTTGTATGTGTTTATATATCCCAGTTGTTGCTGTTCAGTCTCCCAGTAATCAACAGCACCTAAGGAAACTGTTGCTCCTCCACACAGATTTACAAGTGGTAGTAAATACTTAATTACATTGATAAGATAAAACGGGCTGATAAGATCTGTCGTTCCCTGATTGGTCAGTAATTCTACACTAACCTGAGGTCTTTTATTTATCCTCTCCTAGATGTATCCGAACTACTGGCTCCTCAGCCTCTGCCCCAGACTGCAGTCTTCGCTGTTGGCCGTCTGATTGGAGCAGCAGAACAACCAGCCAGTCAGCTCTCTGCAGCTACAGCAGTGGGAGCGTGTGTAGCAGCAGCCATGTTGTTGGTAGCCATGATGATTGTGGGTAATGTCTGGAGGCTGAGGAGAAGAACTAGGAGGAGGGAACAACATGTGAGGAGTGGCTGCATGGTCATAGAGAACATGCCAGACTGCGTTGACAGTGTGAGTTACACCAAGTCAGCACACATCCCTACACCGAGAACCTTCTTCACTTTGTGTCAGCAAAAA
This sequence comes from Gambusia affinis, assembly GCF_019740435.1. Lineage (NCBI taxonomy): Eukaryota > Metazoa > Chordata > Actinopteri > Cyprinodontiformes > Poeciliidae > Gambusia > Gambusia affinis. The sequence goes on from NC_057877.1 coordinate 2,277,938, forward strand.
CTTTGACATGTTTATAGAAAAGCAGAGCATAACTGTGAAGTGGAAGAACAGGCGCAATGGTTTATAACCTTAAATAAGATGTAGAGCAACCAGCTGCCAACCTGAGAACAGAGGAGAACCCAACAGAACTCTGAGGGAAAAGTTCTGAATTCTACAATTAAAGTCAGACTTTGGAAGAAAAAAACTGAGTTCTAAGATTTGTCAGAATCGTGAGATTCAAGTAAGAATTCTGAGAAAAACATAAAATTCTAATAAGGTCAAAATTTTATTGGAAAAAGGTGAGAATTAAAGTCAGAATTCTTAAGGAAAAAAATATGAATTTAAAGATTCAAGCTAAACTTCTGAGGACAAATGTCAGAATTCTAAAATTAAGGTTACAATTCCACAGCAAAGGTGACAATTCAAAAATTAAAGCGAGAATTTTAAAGGGAAAGGGCTAGAATTAAAAAATTAAAGGAAGAATTATTCAGAAAAAAAGTCTGAATTTTAAGATTCTAGTCAAGATTCTGCACAGTGGTGCAGTTGGTAGAGCTGTTGGTAGGACCTTCTTGCTGCCTTGCAGCAAGAAGGTCCTGGTTTTGATTCCTGGCCCGGGATCTTTCTGCATGGAGTTTGCATGTTCTCCCTGTGCATGGTGGGTTCTCTCCGGGTTCTCCGGCTTCCTCCAACAGTCCAAAAACATGACTGTCAGGTTAATTGGTCTCTCTAAATTCTCCCTAGTGTGTGTGTGAATGGTTGTGTGTCCTGTGTTGTCTATGTTGCCCTGCGACAGATTGGTGACCTGTTCAGGGTGACCCTGACCCGGAACGTAGCTGGAGATAGACACCAGCAACCCTCCTGAGCCCTCTAAGGGAGAAGGGTGAACAGAAAATGGATGGATAGATGGATGGATGGATGGTCATAATTCTGAAAAAAGGTCAGAATCGTAAAATTTGCCAGAATTTCACTGGTTAGCAACCATTCAGCATCTTTTTCCACTCACAGTAATGACATTTTTCAAAAATGCCACTGATGAATCTTGGTCATTAATTTGTTTGCAGCATATTGTAGACTTTATTTCAGCAACACTTCAAATTGTTTGTGGTGAAAAACCTTGTATTCTTTCCTTCCTTATCACAACTATGCCCTAGTTGCATTGCTCTATCAGATCACAAACTGCTAATAGAATACACTGATGTTTGTGATAGGTGACAAAATGTAAAAACGTTCAAGGCTTATGAATACCTTAATAAGGCACAATACTGCTCCAGTTCAAGCTGTATTGTGCTTTGTCTCTTCTGATCCATCGAGTTGTTTAATGTGAGAAAAATGTTTTCTCCCCCTCAGGAGCATCCAGCCACAGACTCACCTTCTACTTTATCTGCTCCATGATGGCCAAGAAAAGAAAGAACCACCGACCGCTGACCAGACTGTCTGACGATTATCAGACTCTCCATTAAAATCTATGACACCAGTTATCTTTGACTTTTTCATCATCCCTCTAGCTTGCCTGTCGTCAGGGAGACAACACTCCAGTATAACTATTAATGACTATTCTGACCCTTTAATGAATCAAGAATCACTGAAGCTGGTGGGACATTGATCCAAATGGGATTTATGGATATCTTTAAAGGGGCAGTACTATATAAAACCAACTTTTTTTGACCCTTATGTTATGTTATTCCCTTATGGAAAACATACCTGGAGTGTTGCTTTGATTCTTCCATGCATGTTTGAGAAATCCTTAAGTCTCCATGGCAACAATTCAGCTGTGCAAAATGTCTTGGTGGATCTAGCCCCGCCTTCGAGGCGCAGCTCCTCCTCAGAGCTGTTCCCCCAAGCTGAAGTTTCCAAGCCATCATGACTAAAAGAAGAACTTTTAGGATCAACGAGAGTTTTAAAGATACGTTCAGTAAGGTGGAGACAGGGGGCAAAAAGTAACCACAAGTCACCACACTATTCCATGAAGAACTACTGACATGCTGTTCAGATCATCCTATGAGGGAGATGTTTGAAAATATGTAAGATCATAAATTAAAAATCAAAAGAGGAGCTAATACAATAAACAACCAACCACCACGAGTTCACATTAAAAGTTTTATTGTGATTTATTTTCAAACAGCATGAGTGCAACAATTCACACAAATGGAGGGCAGGGAAACATGGATAAACTCACAAAGTTTCATACATGTTGCATGTATAGTGACCTTTGTCCACTGTGCTTCTGTTTAAGTTGCAGAACCTGAAAAAAACAATCATTTCACCTGCAGAACATTTCAGGAGCCAAAATGGCTGCTACTCCTCATCAAAACAGTGGCAGCGAGGAAGACGTCCAAGGCCACAGATTGTCTTCTGACTGTCTAGAATGGTTCAGACATTTTTGAATTGCTAACAGTCATTATCGATAATGTGCAATTTCTTCTTTAATTCTTAATGTTTTGGTTTGATCCAGGTAAGAGCTTTGTTGACCCTTAGAGCTTTGCTGCCTTTTACTTTTCTCTCACATATTAGTTTGTAAGAAGCGAGATAAAACAGACACATTGTAGAACAGGTGCTTCGGGTTTGGTTTAATACGGACATTTTAAGGCATTTTAGGGCTGTGCAAAGCAGAATTGTAAATGACCTTTAAATATGTTGTCACCAAATCTGCTTCCCTAAAAATTTAGACTACAATTCCTTTGGTTTTGGTCTGATAAAAATAAAAAAACAATTAAACCACGTCGAAAACAAGAAAGAAACATTTTCCATCCAACACTGCATGTTTCTTTTTTCTCATTTCACAGATATGCTTCACATCCAAATTAAAAAATAAAATAAAAAAAGAGAGTTGAGACCTAAGATGGAATAGGACAACTCCAGCTACAAGCAGACTGCTCTACGTCACCGTCAGCTGATCAGACTCAGCAGCATTCTTGACTGAGCAGAACTTTCTTCCTGTGTGACATTTTAAGAGCCAAAATGAAAACTGTCCTAGATGAGCTCGGATTCTCATCGAGTTCCAGTTATTGTGCGTGTAAGAGATAAGCCTGGATAATAGAAATAAAAGGTTTGCAGCATTCTCTACTTCACACACAATATTCACTTTGTATCTGCTGACAAAGGAATACCACACACAACTACTGAAACCTAGAAAAGCTGTTTCTAGAAAATGCTAACCAGTTTAAAGTAAACAAACTATCACTGCACAATCTTAATGAGGGACTGAGGTTTTATGCGACAGATCAACACAAACCAGTGCCTAATGGTACATGGTGTAACCCAGTGTCCCTCCTCCACCAGCCAATCAAACAACTTACAACATAAGTAATGGCCAACTTCATGAAGTTTACAGGAAGTTATATGCGCTGTAAACAACCCGGTGAGGAGAAGGGCCACAAGATCTTTTCCAGCAATAAAACGTCTTCAACTCTCTCTTGCTCCGATGTCAGTTGCTCGATATATGGAGGCGTGGCCAACACAGACTGAGCAGCTTCATTCACTTACTGCACCAACACTGTCAAACTACAACCCTGTGTTGCCAGACAACAGTACTAAAATGAGCAGAAAACTCTTATAATAATCACTATTATATTGACTTTAATGCATAGTGACTGGGCTGCCATTTTTACAGAGGCCCAAGACAAAACTTGTCAACATTTTGCATTTTCTTTCAACAACAAAAAGAACGTTTCCCACACATAGAAGGAATAGGAAGCATCCAGCATTTGCTGCAATATAAAAAATAAACCACTAGATGTCCTTAGTTCTCATACTCAATCTTTAAAAAAAGCTTCACATTAAGGGTTATGTTGGTTTATTGAGTGATTTTATCCCTTTGCTTCAGTGCTGTGCCACTGAATTACTGTGGCTCAGTGTTTGTGTGCAAACCTGCTAACGACTTTAAATGCATCCAAAGCCTGCGGGGTGGGAGGTCAAATAACACTTGGAAAACTGTAAACTGCTGAAGTAGGCAGCACGAGCAATTTCTCAAAGGCTCCCCCAACTTGAATGTACGTAAACTCCCAAAACTTCAAAGGCTTTGAGCAGTTCTTGGCAGCATATCTGCAAACATGCAACACTTAGCCTCTGCAAGACCTGGAGAATTTAAAGTTCTCTTTTGTAATTAATAAAGGTTTTTGAAATTAAATGAATTGGAATAATGAATGGACATTTGCAGCAAGGAGACTACACCAATGGTCATATTGATCTACTTGTACATAATTGCATAATTTTCTAAGGGAAAAATTCTGAAGTTTCATAACTACAATTATTCTAAATTAGTTCAAGTACTATAAAGTCTTGGGTGTCCAGCTCCAGTAATTAAGATCTAGTATCCTGCCAGTCTTAGAAGTGTCTCCATTCCAAAACAGCTGATTCAAATAGTCCAACTAACTCAGTGCAACAATGTTCTGATCCATCATTTGATTCAGGTGTGTTGAACCGGGAAAACAACCAAGACTGGCAGGAAACCAGCTCTTCAGAACTGACTGCACCACTGCTTTCAATGGAAGATTATAACATTTAATTATCTTTTCTTCAGACACATATGGTTTATAGAAAAGTAGTATTTGATAGAAACCTTGTTGACACCAAAACTGGACTTTTCCCATCACATATAGATTCAAGGTTTTCCGTTGAACAAAATCAACGATTTCTTTTCAATCTAAGGAAGTGCATAAATTCTTTTAAAAAAAGGAAGTCTGATTTGCTTGCATCATAGGTATAAACTTTTTCCATTTTGAACTTCTGATACTTGAATACCATAGACATAATTCTATTCTCAGAAAAAAAATCACTGCTATTGAAAATACTCCCACACTTTTGGAAACATTTTCCCCCAAACTTGTGGAGAACTCTCTAACTTATTGTATCTCAGCTTATTTTGGGGCGGCGGTGGCTCAGGAGGTAAGGGTTCATCCTGTAATCGGTGGGTTGCACATTCAAACCCACATTCTGTCTGTTTTAGTCAATTTACAGGTGAAGTGTTTCTTATTAACAAAAAGGTTGTTTTTTGACTTTTGCAGAATCATTCGATTCTGCTCAATAGCATAGCATACAGTGGCCATTTGTTAGCAGTGCTAACCAGGGAAGATTGAATAGTTAAGCATAATCAGTGCTTTAGCTTTTCAGCCTATTTCTAGCAAAAGCAATTGGAGAAGCCATCCAACATCGTGTAAGTTAAGTTACATATGAAACCAGGTTGAAACTAAGTTACATAACTGAAATATCACATGTCCATTTGTTTATATAATATATAAATAAACCTAATTGCCCTTCTTGGCATGTGAAGAGTGAATGTGTTTTTATAAAATAGGTTGCAATAAATTCTTATTGTCTAGCAGCAATAATGGAGATTAAATGGCGTTTGTCTTTAAGGCAAAGGACACAGGAGTGGTAATGGAGTAGATTCATTCATTTCAACATTCTACTGATTGCTCTTGTCTTTAATCAAACCAATTATTCAATTACAATGTGTAGTTTGCGTGTAGTGTTGTTTAACAGACAAACATACTCTACCCATTTCCTGTGGTTACAGCAGCATTTCAAATGTTTTAAATGTCATTTGGCACTTGTGATGGTATAATAAAAGTAAAGTAACATAACCCTATGAAAACTGGATAGTAATAACTACTTTTACTCAGATTTACTTGAGTAACGTTTTGGAAACAAATGTGCTGTTAGCAGTAGTTTTAGTATACCACATATTTAACTTACTTGAGTGTTGTTACTAACCCACTGTGAGTAACTTCACCGGATGAAGAACAAACATGTTTTAACCAAAAACGTACCTGATAGAGATATGCAGAGCTACAATTTATATTGAAGCGAGACCTCTTGTTTGAACACCAGCTTTGTTGTTCTGATGATAATTTTTTATCCGATGAGATAATTATAGGTGAATAAAGACAGTAAACACTATATATTGTACTGGAAGTACTTTACCCTGTTCTAACATACAGTATATAAAGAGAGATAACTTACTGTATTAGTTTCATATGTTTTATTTGAAAAAAAAGTATTTGGAAAAGCATTTGTTCTTTCTTAAATTGTTTGTAATTATGTAATTAATTTGCATTAATTATTCTCATTTTGATTTTTCAAAATGCTAGAAAATGCACATAAAATATGATATTAATGTTCTCATCAGTTACTGAGTACCTCAGTCACCTTCTTAACAAAATACCTTTTTACTCATGTTAAGTAGCTTCTTGGATGGATGTATTCTGGAAAAGTTTTACTTGAGTACAATTTTTGGGTACTGAACCTCTACATCTTGTCATAAATTGGAAGATGAACCAGGAGTTTTATAACTGCTTATTCTAAAAGAGTAAGTCCATAACATTGCAAAAATATCCAGCTTTCTGTCATCCAAAGTGATCTGCTTGAAGCAGTCAAGATGGAAAATACAGAAGAAAAAAAACTTTCTATTTGCCAGCTTGAAAAAAAATCCAAACTTTCTATTGATATTTCACACACATATTTCTGCAGAACAGTACTGCTGCAATGCTGGGTTAGAAATCAACCCACTGCTTCTTGCACCAACTAACCAAACAGCTTGTCAAACATTCCTCGTCTTCCTCACGGTCACTTCAGAGCCTCTGGAGCAGGGGTGTCAAAGTCAAATGGACGGAGGGCCAAATAAAAAATTTAGCTACAAGCCGAGGGCCGAACTGATCGAATGTTCATTGAGATTCTTTTAATTGACGCATTTGGTCTAGTGCAGCGGACCGGCCCAAGCCTTCGTAAATTTCCTGCGGACCGGGGGGGGTGCGCGTGTTGTGAGGATCGAACGGGGGGGGGGGGGGGGGGTGCTGCGGGCCGGTTCTAATAATAAATCAAGATCATCCCAGGGGCCGTAGAAAATCTTCTCGCGGGCCGGATGTGGCCCGCGGGCCTTGACTCTGACATATGTGCTCTGGAGGAACATTTAAAGGTGCCACAAAGTGAAGAAAATAAAAAGTGGTGCCGACAAGAAAATCTCCATCATCCCAAAGCGATATTTATGGAATGACATTATGTCATGTAGCTGGTTCGCTGCTGTGGCTGACTGTGTTCGCTTTAAATCTGCATCTGGAGCAACGCTTCGTTTCCAACTGGCAGCAATCCCGATTGGCGTTATGAGTCGTTTTCTACTTCTGGTCAGAAAATTTCCTGAACTAGAAAAAAAAAGCGCATTTCTGCAAATGAACCCTGTAAATGTTTTACAGGGTTCCTACCTGATCTTTGTGTAAACATCACAGACAATCTCAGGCTCCAAAACATCTTTGTTCCTTGTGCTCATTTTAAAATGTAAATTTAAAGTTTTCTTTTTTTGCAGTGTGAACTGGAAGCCTACCAGGATGAAGCCCTCCATTCCCTTATTGCTGCCTGGAACACACAGCTAAGGAAAATGGATGGACGTTTCTAAAGTGGGCAGGTTTTTCATATTGCTACTGCAGCAACTAGAAACTAAGAGGATGAAAGGACTGAAGGCAGGATGAAAGGAAGGAAAGGAGGACACAAAGAATCAATGTCAAAAAGGAGGACATAAAAAGCCAGCTCAGAGCCAGAACAAGAGAGGATGACCAAAGGAAAAAAGTTTGGTGGAAGGAAAAAACACTAAATTATTTTCCATACAGTTTTCTACACTTATCCAGTAAATGAGTGCAGAGGAGTCAAACGGCATCCTTATGAACTCTGGATTGAGGATGTATAATAGTTCTTGTGGTGTTTTCAGTGCTACAGTGAAAACATTAAGTTTTCCTGGATGGAAGCTCAGTCAGAGGAAACATTCCATCTACGGCTACAGCGCAGCTTCCTGTAGCCCTGCATGTGCTCAGACAGGAGAGCAGCCACAGGGGGGCAGTATATCCCTCAGTACCACACCTCCACCTTAAAATATATAGCATAGCCCAAAATAAATAGATAAAAACAATAAACTGCTGTAACAACAGTACCACATGTTAGCTTCCACCACAGTGAACCTTCAGCTTCTCTTTAGGATTATATAGTTTGAAGATCTAAAACATCTAAATCACGTGACACACAACGTCAAATGGGTTTTCATTAGCCACTCATACTGCACTATTCAAAGGCAACGGAGCGCAGCTTCTCCTGCAGCAGACTGTTAATGTTCCAGCAGAGTCATCAGACGAGTCGGATGTTTTCACAGTGGAGCACTGGGAGGGCGTCTGCACACCAAACATCACAGCCAGTTTCAGCTGCTGCTCTGCATGGAAACACTGCTGGGCAGCATGTGTTTCACCAAAGCAGTAGCTGCATTTTAAACAACTCATCTTTTGTGCGCTTTCTAAAACTTCAGCATCAATCAAGACATGCAGGTTAAGCCTGTAAGCATCGCAGAGGTGTTAAACGAGAATCGTCTTGATTTTTACTTCTAATTGCTGCATAAAGATTACTGTAAACTCATCTTAGAAATGTAAATGAGTTGTCAGAAGGACTCCAACTTTAACTTATCTCCTTAAGAGTAGAATTAATATAGCAACTCCCCTACAGGAGAGGCTTGATAATCTAATGTCTGCATCTGCTTCCAGGTTTTGAAAGCATCAGTATACAGGTTGTAGACCAAAACACAGCGCTGTTCTTTAAACGAGGCGGATGGAGGAGCAGACTGATCCTCACTGCACTGTCTGGTACAGGTAACCTCTCTTGTAGGCGCTCAGCGGGTAGAAGGTGGCCACCACAAACCTCCCGTCGAAGGTTCGGCCAGTCAGCAGCCGCTGGGCTTCTTTGGAGTCGCTGGAGTTGGCGTACTCCACAAACACCTGGTGGGAACGAAAGGGGTTAAAGGACGAGTGAAAGAAACACTGAATGTTGTTGTAAAAACAGTCAGAACATTTAGCACAGATTCTCTAAGGCTACATTCACACAGCAGATCTTGATCCTCAATCCCAAATTTTGCCTGAAATCTGATCTCTTTTGAGTGGTCGTTCATACTACTGATTGAATTTGATCCAAATCAGACTTAAGTGTGAACAACTTAAGAGCCCAAAGCGACCCTCATGCGCAAGAGGAGACGTAGCCATCACAGAGCAGCGCTCTGTTAAAAATGGGTGGAGCTTTCGATGATGTCACAAGATCATAAAAACAAGTGAATAAAAAGAAAGTACAACTTCTAGAAACGGGCGTTTATTGGGCACCGACTGCTGGCGCTGTAGGAAAGTCTGTTTGGATGTGTGGAGGTGAGAGAGGTGGGGTTGGGATGTGATGCTTCACTGTTGGCACTGCTTGCTGCAGCCACTGTATAACATCTGGCTTTACCACATCTGGCTAGATCTACTAGAGCAACAGAACTTCTGCTGGCTGATTGGCCCAGAAAAATTCTAGAGGCTGAATTCTGTAGGGAGGCAATGGACAGAGTATAACACACAGCGAGGTGACACAATTCAAATTTTTTTCTAGAAAAAAATTTAATTGGGCCGTTCAGACTGTTATAAACATTTGCCTGCTATGTGAATGTAGGATTGGCTAAATCCTCTCACCTGCCCTTTTCCAGGATTCTCTTTAGGAATGAGCAGAGAAACCACAGAGCCGTACTTCTGACACTCCTCTTTCATGTCCTCCAGTATGTCTGGGAACAATAATCAACACAGACTGTTAAGCTTCTGCTTGCATTCACTATTGGAATATTTTTTAAACCTTAGATTTCCTTTTATTTCTCTTTTTTGCTGATATTAATCTCTAGTTACATTGACATGTACCATCTATACATTCTTCTGTATTAATTCCAGTCCCAGCTGGTTTCTCTAATTATTATGGCTCAATTAATTCATCCGCTTGTGCTCAAGAATGATTCTCATGTTTCACTGAAGTGAAGGAATTCTGGGAAGCTCACATAGCAGAGATGCCACCATTGGCACCAGAACGTTCAACTAAGGCTTGGACCAACCAATGGCCCTCCTGTCTTTACTTTTTAAAAATTGGAGAGAGAAGAAATTTCTTGGTTCTTGTGCAGCATGTTTAGACCTTAACAGTTTGTGCAATTCTCTAATGTTCTCACAAAGATGTTCTGAAACATATCTGTAGTGTTTGCTTGAAAATGTGCCACAAATTCTCGACTGAAGTGTCCGTTGTTCTGAAGTCTTTGTGGATTTTTTCTGCATTATTGCTGACAGCATGGCAGCGGGCGCTGAGGCATCCTCACACCACACTCAGAGATCGTTACCGGCTGGATGACGGTGTGTCGCCACGGCTTCCACTTCCTCCACAAACATCTCAAATGCTGTTTTATATGCCTACAGTAGCCTTTCTCAAACTGTGGTCCCCGAACAACTGGTGGTCTACTGCAATTGTTATTTTTATTTAATAAAAAAAAAATAAAAATAATTTATTAAATGAATACAATTGTTAAAAATGGGTAAATTACTTTTATATTTAATGGTGCAGAAAAAGATTTTTTGTTTCTGTTAAAGCAACTCAAGTCTATTTTTCTTTAATTGTGCTTCTAAATCACCCTAAATGTTAACACTTGGTAGAAAAGAACAACTTCTTTATTTTATTTCCATGCATTTTATTTCCATGCACTGGAAAGCTTAGACACTTTCAGAATAATTAAATAACTCAAAATGTTCATGGCTTTGTCGTGGCCAGTCACATTAACCAAACAACACCACTTTTCTCATTAGGAAAACGAAGAAACAACAATAATTGAGTTAAGAGTCTAATATTTTCATTTCCAGTTGCATCATATATTAAGTTGTTATCGTGGGCAATTTCAGGTTAGATGGTCCGTGACTGTTTGTTGAATGGGTTAACTAGTCCTCAAAACAGTCTGAGAAACACTCGCCTACAGTAGATTTTAACTGTGATTAAAAAAAGAAAAATGGAAAAATACAATAGAAACACACAATACCTTCATACTCTTCATCGTTGTGCAGGTGGCTGTCATCAATCAGGTTAAGCAGACGCAGAACAGGAGAAGGTAGTAGAACTAGATCTTCTATGTGAGGGGCTGACACACACACACACACACACGCACACACACACAAACACACACCAACATGTAGGTAAATATAGCAGAGTAGGAACTTCAGTGATGACTGCAGACATGCAAAGTATGTCCACCTACCGAAGGGGATACTGAAGAACGGGCTGAGCAGGGCAGCTTCAGCTGTGCATCTCTGCTTTGGGTTGTTGAGCAGCATGCTGCACACAGAGCAGACACCCACTTCACTGCAGACTACATCAAGAAACAGAGTCAGGCAGAGTCCAGGAGCCAACGCTTACCTTTTAATAAGGTCTCTGAGGTGATAGACTGGGATGGCAGGGCACATCACGCCATTACTGGCAAAGATGCGGTTGACGACGGCAACGCTGTTGTCCTGCAGCCCAGAAACAGAGGCAGAGTGATCTGATTTCATTATCCAACAGAAATGCATTATTAAACATTTCCTTGTTTTAGGAGTAGAAAACTACAGAAGCGTTCTACTAGAGCATAAAAATTAACTCAGCAGCAGCATTTCATTATCACCAAGAACTAATTTAATAAAATAAAAATATTAAAATGTTAACATTTCTAGTTTTAACAGGATAAAAAAATGGCTAAAACTCAATATTTTCCTTAGTAAATCCAGTTGTCCTGGTTCTGTGGAGAGTTTGGTGGTACCTTCCAGTCCTGTGAGCGGACGGTGTCTTTCAGTTTGATTCCTGAGAACATCTCCAGCAGGATGACGCCCAGGCTCCACAGGTCGATGGCAGCTGTGCAGCCGGAGTCTCCCTCCATCCCAGCCTGGGCCAGGCTGTTCTGGAGCTCGGCTTCCGGGGCTCGATACCCATCCGTCTGGATGTACTTCACATCCTGACAAAACAAATGGAGATCATTTTAAGAATCCCTGCCAGCCCACAATCTATTTTCTCACAGCCCAACACACCTGGTTTCCCTGTTTGAAGCTCAGCCCGAAGTCGATGAGCTTGAAGCACTCGTCGTCGGCGCTCCACAGGATGTTGCGAGGTTTGAGGTCAGCGTGGACGTAGCCTTCCCTGTGAAGGAAGGCAAGAGCCTCCAGGATGTCTCTGGCACAGTGCTGCACCAGCCACATGGAGTGGCCCTTCTGGGGTCTGCTGCAAGGCATCAAACAAAGGGGGACAGCCATTCATTTCTCAAGTTATTGGCTTTATTTGCAACTATAAAAGGACAAATAATAATAGTAGAGCCAACCGACTTGATTTTAATCAATTTATTTAATCCATTCTGGTTTTCCATGGCGAGATGATTCAATGACAAAAAATGCTTTTTAAATCCAAGAATTTGATTTAAGAAATAAATCAAGTGGCAAGTAACAATAAAACAACTACAACTGGTACTTGAAGCTAAAGAAACTCCCCGACTTTCCTGTCTGCAAGTATTCCAGCAGCTAAGACGCGTAACCTGTCTGCTCCAACCAGACACCAACAGTGACGGTGCGATCAGCAGCAACATGGCGCTGCTTACCTTACACCCTTGACACCATTGCTGCGCCTCACCAGCAGCTCCGACACGCTGACATCCAGGAGCTCCAGCAGGAGGCAGCGCGTAGCCACGCCCACACAGTTGTGATTGGTGAAAACGCCATACAGTGTAACTGAGAAACAGGAGGACACATCATGCATAATAAGGTAAGTAATCAACACTTGTTTCAGTTTTGGTCAGCGTACAAACACAGACTTCAACATATTTTAAAGAAAGTGCATGCAGTAGGCCAACACAAAGTGCCATATAACTGGGAATGAAAGCGAAAATAAAAGATTTTGTTACATATAAACATTTGACAATTCCTTCCACCTCTTGATGGTGGATTTAACTGAACTCCAAAGGATGTTCAGGGACTTAGAGAATGTTTTGTGCAGTGCAGCAAAAGCTGGTGTTGCAGTGCTAAATTGGGGGCACTGGATGCAACTGCACACCACACTTTTGAGATTTTTTTCCAGACAAGTTTTGAAAACAGTGTAATAATTATCTTCCACTTCACTTAAAGCGTACTTCATTTTTAGATTTATCTCACAAACTCCCAAAGAAGAGACTGAGGTTTGGGTTTTAACATGACATAATGTGAATACATTTAAAGGGTGTGAATGCTTTTGAATGCTTGGAAGGAGAATCACTCTTTAAGGAAAAACAATAATACCTTTGGGATATTTGCTGAATGTGGCTAATTACTAGCCACAGTTGCAGAAAGCAACTAAACACACAGTAAGCAAAGTCACCTCTGCAACCAAGCACACAATGAAGACGTGGAATATTGCTCTTACCAATGTTCTTATGCCCCTGGATGTCCTCCAGCACGGCCCTCTCTTTGTGGTAGCCGTAGTCCCCTCCCTGTGAGTCGCCCTGGAACTCCTTCACTGCGGCCGTGGCGGCTCTGCCGGAGCTGACTTGGTAAACCGAGGCCGACACTCCTTGACCGAGCCGGGACTGAACGGTCCAGATCTCGCCGAAAATCTCAAACAGCACCGGCCTCATGCTCTGGTCCACGCTGACCTGGGACGGGATACTTTCTGGAGCCTGAACCTTGGAGGTTGGCTCGGACGGGACGCAGTGAGCCATCGGAGGGCGAAGGAGGAGAGAAAAGCAGAGGAGGGGAGGCAGCTAGTTGAAAGGTGGAAGCAGCTGCGGGAACATTGCGAGCCAAGTTCTATGGTCACCTTATCAGCGCTGCTAATTAAACACCTGGACGAGTCAACGCCAGCTAACACACAGGGTGGTTACATCAACAAGCCTGTTTAAAGCGAACACAGAGTAACGTCGGAGCATATTAGGACAAGGTTCGCTGTCAAAACGAGTCAGCTGACAGATAAAGTTAGCCAACTTAGCTACCACAAACAGTTTAACTAGCCACGGACTTTAAGGGGAAAAACACACCGCTCCCACGGCGGATGGGAGATAAATTCCTCCATAATGCGCCAGTAACTTCTAAAGCGTCCAGTTGTTGTATATAAATTACTCTAAAACTAGTGTTTCAGACCAGAGCGAAGTTTCGCTGAAGTTGTAAATTCAGGTTGTTGACACTTAACTAACTTCCGTTTCTGCTTCTTCTTCTTCTTCTTTTCTATTATGGCGGATCACAAGCAACTTTAAGGTGCATACCGCCACCTACTGTACATGAGTGTGTAGCTGCATTACTTCACATCTATTAAATTCTATTTTTTAATTTTGTATTCTTAAGATAAATAAACAATGCTTTCCTTAATTTGTGAATATCTGTTATGTTTCCTTCATTTCCTAATATACCTTTTAGATTCCATTCATGCCCTATACTTCTAACTATTCTCTTTAATTCTTTCCTTTTGTGTTCATATGACTTACAGTTCATCAGAATGTGTTCTACATTTTCTTTCTCTCCACATCTCTCACATTTATCATTATTTTTCCTCCCTATTAAATAAAGCATGTCATTTAAGTAGGTATGACCTATTCTTAATCTACTAATTATTATTTCTTCTCTTCTGTTTCTTTCAATAATGCTTCGAATTTGAACTGACTTTTGTACTTCATATAATCTTCTTCCTTTCTTATCTTCATTCCATATTTTTTGCCATTCCTCCATTTCTTTACTTTTAATAAGTGATTTCCTTCCCTTTCCCAAAAGGAATTAACATTGCTATTTCCCTCTAAAGCCCTTTTAGCTAATTTATCTGCCTTTTCATTGCCTTTTACTCCCTCATGTGCTGGCACCCAACAAAACCAAACATCAATGCCACCCCTATATAATCTAAATAAAATATGATGAATTTCTAATACCAGATCTTTTCTATTATTTCCTTCTCCCTTGATACTTTCTACTACTGCTTTAGAATCTGTGCACACCACCACCCTGTCTGGTCGAATCTCCTCCACCCACTGTAAGCTTAATATAACTGCCACCATTTCTGCTGTAAAAACCGACAATTGATCTGATATTCTTTTAGAAATACATTTTTTAAACTCTGGAATATATATTCCTACTCCCACATATCCTTTTAAATTCTTAGAACCATCTGTATAAATTTTAAGATAATTATTATATGTATTTCTTAAATAAATATCAGTTTTTATCCCTATTTCATTTAAATTCCAATCATTTTCATTATGCTAATTTTCAAATCTACATTAACCTCTGGTATTAACCATGGAGGAATAACGCTAGTTGGATTAAATTGAGCTATTTCCTTGTCCTCCAATCCATACATTTTAATCCATTTCCTAACCATCCATCCAAATCCATTACTTTGGAACTTCACATATTCCCAACAATTTTGTAGAATAGTTGAATTCACATGATCATCTATATTACTTTTAATTTTCATCCAATATGCTAAAGCTAGTTTAATTCTCCTCATTTCCAGAGGAGTTTCCCCAGTTTCAATTAAAAGAGCATTAATAGGTGTTGTTTTTATTGCTCCTATACATATACGTAAAGCCCTACACTGTAATCTTTCTATTCTTTGTAATGATGTTTTAGCTGCTGCTCCATATATAATACTGCCATAATCTATTATTGCTCTCATGAGAGCCCTGTATATGCTTAATAATGACTGTCTATCTGCCCCCCAATTATTTCCAGCCACAGCCTTTAATAGATTAATAACTTTTTAATCTTGGTTTCTAATTTATCTATATGTATTTTCCATGAGTAAGAACTGTCCAACCATAAACCTAGATATTTATATTCTGTTACTCTTTCTAAAGTCTGTCCATATAATGTTATTGTTTCTATATTAATATTTCTCTTCTTTGTGACAACCATATAACAAGACTTGCTTGCTGATAATTTAAAACCCCATTCATAAGACCATTTTTCTACTTTACTAATTGCTTTTTTAATATTTTCTACCACATGTTTAATATTTTTCCCTTTCATCCATATGGTCCCATCATCTGCATATAGTGCAGATTTTATACATTTATCAGTATCATAAAAAATATCATTGATCATAATATTAAATAAAATTGGACTAATTACACTACCTTGAGGTATTCCATTTTCAACATTAAATTCATTTGAATAGTCATTCCCAATTTTTACTCTTATTTTTCTATCTAGCAGAAAATTTGCTATCCAATTATACATTCTCCCACCTATTCCCATCTGTTTCATTTTTATAAGTAATCCTTCTTTCCATAGTGAGTCATATGCTTTTTCTATGTCAAAAAATACTATAATCATTATTTCCTTCATTTTTAAAGCTTTCTCTATGTCATTGCTGACTCTAGTTAGAGCATCCATTGTTGATTTTCCTGTTCTGAAACCACATTGGTATCCATTAATTAGATTATTCTTCTCAAGGAAGTATCCTAGTCTATTAACCATTATTTTTTCCATCCATTTACTTAAATGAGAAGTAAGAGCTATTGGTCTGTAGTTATTTGGACAGGTAGGATCTTTACCTGGTTTATTAAATGGTAAAATTATTGCCCTTTTCCAACTATTTGGTATCGATCCTTCTTTCCATATTTTATTAAATAATTTTAATATTAATTTCAGTGTTACTTCCGGTATCTGTCGAAACATAGCGTAGCATAATTGATCCTCCCCTGGAGCTGAATATCCTGTCCCTTTCAATACTGTTTTTATTTCTTTCATGGTTATATTCATATCTAATGTTGACATAGATTTTTGACATTTTTCTAGTGAATTTTTATGATTTCCTAGTTTTTGAATCATCTGCCTTCTATGAGTATCTGTCAAGTGATCACCACTATGAACTGCCGCAAATGTCTCTCCTAATAACTCTGCCTTATCTTTATTTAGAACTAATACCTCCTGTCCTCTAACTAAGGATGGAATATTAACATTGTTCTTTTTCCCCATCATTTTTCTTAACATTGACCAAACATTCTGTAAATTTATTTCTGAACCTATTGATGAACAATAGTCTCTCCATGTTTTCTTTTTTGCATCCTTTATGGTTTTCCGAGCCTTTGCTCTTTTCCTTTTATAATCAATAAGGTTTTCGATTGTTAAATTTTTCTGTAATATTTTAAAAGCTTTATTACGTTCCTTAATTGTTTTACTACATTCATTATTCCACCAAGGAACTACTTTCTTCTGACCTTTCACTTTTATTTTTGGAATGCTATAATTTGCAGCATTTAAAATATGTTCTACTATTTGATTTGTACATTCTTCAATATTACCTTTTAATGTTACTATATGACTTGTTTCTTCACATTTTGTTTTAAATTTAAACCAATCAGCTTTATTAAAGCACCATCTTATTAATGTTAACTCTTCTTGTCTATTTATATTATCATTAATTATTGTACTCACTGGAAAGTGATCACTCCCTAGTGTAGACTCCCATTTAACATCCCATTCACATGCACTAACTAGGCAGTTAGATATTAATGTAATATCTAGACATGAAACTGTATTTTTATGTATATTTACTCTTGTACCTTTTCCATTATTAAGACAAACTAATGACCTTTCATCCATTAATTCTTCCACTATTTTACCATTATGATCTGTCTTCTTGCTACCCCATAGACTGTTGTGAGCATTAAAATCTCCACACCAAACTTCTCTTCTATGAATTTTCCCTATTTCCTTAAATATTTCACTATCAAGATTTTTACATGGATTATAATAATTTATGATTTTAATATTTCCGTGTTTCTTTAAATTAAATATTTCTATATTAATACATTCTAATTGTTTATTTAATGAGTCTTTCTTATAAGCTATTCCTTCCTTAATTAAGGTGGCACATCCTCCACCACTACCATTACTTCTATCCTGTCTTTCTATGTTATATCCAGGAATTTTAAAATCTAAGTTTGAGTTTAACCATGTTTCTTGTATACATATTATATCTGGTATTATTTCTAAATCATAAATATACTTTTTAAATTCTTGTCCATTAGCTATTAAACTTCTGGCATTCCATTGAAGAATATGAAGAACCATTAGAAAAGCTTGTATCCTAATCCTGACCATTTTCTGTTATTTCAGTGGCACTCAAAATGGTATGAATCTGATCTGCTTGAATTTCTTTCATATCTAGGAACCTCCCTGCTGCTGTTACTATTGCTTTTATTTTATCACTTTTCTTCTTCATTTGAACTGTAACATTAATAATATGACATATAAATGCTACAAAGTTTTCTTTTTTCACCATCATTGTGTTCCGTTTCTGCTGGGTCCATTTCCGTCTTTTCAAACGAAACGTCTGCCCCCTATCGGTAAGGAGGGTGACCACACTTAGTGTTTTTGTATGAAGCTGCGTTTGGAAACCTTAAGGTTAATAAAATTTCCACTATGACATTTTTATACCATAGTAGAAATAAAAATAATATTTTTTCATAAGACGTACTTGTAATTGAACCCCAAAATATTAAGAATAAGGAGACTCTAAAACTGTTAATGACAAAATAAATACATCAATAAAGGTGGACGGCTGACCTAAGGGCTCAGTAGAAAGGTTCTGCATCTTGGTGTTTATGTATAAGATGGTGGCTCTAGTCAGTCTGTCATGGTACAGAAAAAGTCAACTCAGATAATCTGACCAAAATAATGAGATCCTAAATCTGAACTCAGAATTTCTTGGAGAGAAAATATTTCTACTGACTCTGGAACACCTGGGGATCCCCCAGAACAAGCTTGGCAGAGTTTTAGGGTAGATGGATGAATGACCTTTCCTCCTGCATCTGTTACTCTTGTTATTGAGCATTCTAAGAGAGCGTTTTTTTTTGTTTTGCCGTTGTTTTCTTTTTCTTCTTTAGTTTCCTGACTTTGCAGTCAAACGATTTGTTGGGATGTCTGGATGGACTTCAGGTGACTGGAAATGGCCAAATCCAAGTTTTTATGTTTTGGTATTGAATACCTAGTTGTTGGGCAGCAATAACTATTTATCGCAACACATTTATGATTTCTTTAAAACTTTGTATTATGTTAACAACACACCTGTGTGGTCCAGACCAGCAAACAGCCCATAGAAGCATCTGGTTGAATTCCCACATACACTCCCTGTGAAAACAGCTGGATTGTATTGCTGTTTTCATACGCTACTTTCACATTTCGAATTAATTTTTGTTTAATATATACTGACATGGCTGAGTCTTTTGAAAATTTCAGTGCATTTTAAAATCTGAAAATTTCTCTTTAATTGACTATTTTTACTTTAATTTTAAAAAAGAGCTAATGCATAGTATTTTCGCCGGAAATCGAGGAATGTACTCTTCCGGGAAAAGGAAGCGTCAGCAAAATCAGGGTGGTGTTTTTGAACAGTTTGAACAGAAAGTGGCAGCTCTGTCCTGGAGAAGCTAAAAGAAAAGGAGTTGTTGTTGAAGTAGCAGGTGGCGGTGCAACCTTTAGAACAGCTCTTCGGTAAGTTAAGCGACGCGGAGCGCCATGTTGGTTGTGCTGTCATTTATTTCACTGCTGATAACAAGCAGCCATGCTCTTATTCAGGAGTCAAATCCTAAAGCGAGCGTTACCTCATTTCTTCTGTGAGGCGGCTAAAAGGGTGAGTTAGATAAATGCTGCCTTTTCTGGTCTTCGTATAATTTTTAGCCGCGAATACGGAACAGAAAATGGGGAATATGCCTGCTCATTTACGGAGTTCCAATCTGGAGCACCATTCTGCTGGCTAGCTGCCTTTATTAAATAAGCTGCAGGCAGCAGCGACTTGGTTTAACAGTTTGAACTGTATAATAAAAAGAAGACTATGAGGAATGATGTTTAGCACTTGGTTATTCTGTGACTTAAAAATATCCAGCGCGAGTACTTTAAGTCCAATAAACGCGAGAGCTGTGGTTACAGCAGCTAACAGATGAAGCAGCAAGTTACTGCAAGATAAATTCACTTTGGTCACGCGCACAGCTGGTTCCTGGATCCTGAAAGTCACGTGACATTCAAACGATGTGAAATATTATGGACTGCGTCGTTTTGGGCTAGGTTTTCAAGTTTTTGTTAAACTTGAGTCTAACTTATGAATAATTGTAGCAGAAGGTCTTTGATGAAGGAAGTTTTGCTTGGTAAATTCTTCTCTGGGCACTGTTTGTTATGTGTGCGGAAAAATATCTTTTAGTTGATATTTGCTTTCGATTAGGAGCGTGGTACTAAAGTAGTTACAATTAACCCAAGTAGTATCAGTAGAACCTAAGTTCAAGATAACATTTTCCTGCATTTATTCCGCTGTCACATCTGCATATTTAAAACTATGAAGTCAGTTTTCACCCATTATGTTGTATCATAGCATCCTCATTGCCGTTTGGATAGACCTCAAAGCCCCCCGGCTCCAACAATGCTAGTCAGAGTAGAACAATATTTATTAATATAGACCAGACGTGTCCGAAGTTAGTTTAGTGTATTTCTTAAAGCTTTGAACCTCCAGGTAAACTACGTTCTCCCATCTTTTCTGTGTAAGGTTTTTTGGAGAGGCATGAATGACTTTGCAGTTCTCAACACTGGGCGGAAGATGCCCCTTATTGGACTGGGCACATGGAAGAGTGAGCCTGGAAAGGTAAAAATAGGATGTTTTATGTTATTCACCTTTTTAAGAGATGCTCTATATTCTCAAAAATGTATACATTGTTGTATTCAGGTGGTCCAGATGGATAAAATCCAGCACATAGAAGTTCACTCAGGAGCTCAGTGAATCCACAGCAGATGCCACAATATTTCTGTTGACACACATTTATTGCTGCTAAATATTACACAGTCAACTGTTGGAGTTATTATGACAAAGTGGAAGTGAGTTGCATTTTCAGTCATGAGCTACTAGGCCATGACATGGTGGTCAGAACCACCACTGGACTCTGGAGAAGTGAAGTATTGTTGAAATGTACGATTAATTTTCTCCTTCCGACAATCCAATGGATGAGTCTGGGTTTGGTGGTTGCCAGGACAACTGCACTGGCTTGACTGTAGTGCCAAACTAGCAATTTAATGTTATTTTTCTGGGCTTCTTTTAAATGTGAATCTGTCTGTTTTGATTGAATTGATTTGAATTTACATTTTTGGATATGGATTGTAACTGTTGTGACCTGACATCTACAAATCTACAGAATGTAACTATATAGCTCATCCACATTACATTACCAATTAAGAATGTTTTGAATGTATTTCACTGTCCATACTGGACAAAAGTCACAGTGATTTTAACAACTGATGTGATTTTATCATTTTTGTGTGCGAGTTTTAAACTGGGACAGACAATTCCATCATTCTTAGGAAGTTCTTCATTCTCCAGAGCTTCACACGAGTTTTCATAACTGCTCAGGTCTCTGCTCATCTGAACTGACAGGTGAAACAAGCCGTTCTGTGGGCCTTGGAGGCTGGCTATCGTCACATTGACTGTGCAGCTATCTATGGGAATGAAGTTGAGATTGGAGAAGCTCTGCAGGAGATTCTGGGCCCAGACAAGGTGAAGCATCCCGTCTCATCAGACTGAGCTCTGAGCTGATGTTGTACTCTTTATCTTTTAGTATTTTATCAAGTACATAAATGTTCCACTTACATGGCTGTCGAAATATTATGTTTACAGTTTTCTTAACATAATAATTCATGTAAAACTTTTTTTTCTTCTTTTTTACCGATTTCCTTCTTTTATGTCACACATTCAAAGTCACTTAAAGTGGTTTTTTCCTAAGATGTCTTGTCTCGTTCTTCAGTCTCTGAGACGAGAGGACGTCTTTGTCACATCTAAGCTGTGGAACAACCGCCATCACCCAGAGGATGTGGAGCCCTCTCTCCTGAAAACACTAAAGGACCTGAAGCTGGAGTACCTGGACCTATACCTCATTCACTGGCCCTACGCCTTCCAGTAAGTTCAGCAGCTTTTTTAGATCAACGTAGTGAAAGGAAAACTGTCCTCACTGTGGCCCGGCTCCTTGTAGAACCGCCTGTAGGAACAATAACTCTGTGGCTGTTTTCTGTCTAACTTTATCAGCCTCATCACTACCTGCATTTCCTCTGACCATACAGTTTTGTAGTTTGACATTTTGATAATAGATCTGCTTAATAGGAACACGCATATTTCGCAAAAAAACTTTGGATTTTGATAAAAAGTCATCAAAATTTCTTTATTTCGTAAAACTGGAATGGAATCACTCAACCAACAACCACATATTGTCACTGGCACAAACTGCAAAGAAGTACAGGAAGTAGTTGGAGGATGATGATGTGACATGTTTTTTAATGACGTATCACATGAGGAAACTTATTCACATGTGATTTTAATTGCGTTTCTTATTTAATAGAAGCGCAGTAATTGCGAATTGCAGTCTTTTTTTTAGATTGGTGAAATATTGACAAAGTCAGGCACATTTGTAATGGAAACACAGCTTTACTCCTGTTCATTAAGGTGTGCTGAGATACATTTATGCACTGCTAGCCTGAAGGACCTACCAATGCTTTTTAATCATGTTGAAGTCTGGACTTTGACTGGGCCATTGGTGCACCTAGATTACTTTCATTTTCAGCCATGATGTTGTAGATTTACCAGATTTAATTTCAGTGGGTGATAATAACTATGCAGAGCTTAGCATATCTATTATCACTTCCCTCCCACCCCCAACAGTTTTATTGTACTAGTGCCTTTGTTCAGTGATCATACAGGAAAGGGGGCATAGATACTGTAAGGTTGGGAGTCAAACTGTGTGCAGCACTCACACCTGTCTCCCGTTTCCATGTGTCAGACGAGGAGATGCTCCGTTCCCCAGGAAGGAGGATGGCTCCCTGCTGTACGATGACACAGACTACAAGGTGACCTGGGCAGCCATGGAGAAGCTGGTGGAGAAGGGCCTGGTCCGATCCATCGGCCTGTCCAACTTCAACAGCAGGCAGATTGACGACATCCTGTCTGTGGCCAGCATTAAGCCCACCGTTCTTCAGGTACGTGGCCTCACTTCAAAGGGTGAGGGACGGAGAACAACCAGCTGAGGGGGCTTCTGTGCATCTGTCTGGCAGGTAGAGAGCCACCCGTACCTGGCCCAGGTAGACCTGCTGGCACACTGTCGGGACCGGGGTCTGGTGGTGACCGCCTACAGCCCCCTGGGGTCTCCAGACCGAGCCTGGAAACATCCAGATGAACCCGTCCTGCTGCAGGAGCCTGCAGTTCTGTCACTGGCAGAGAAGTACAACAAGTCTCCTGCTCAGATCATCCTCAGGTGATTTTACTGATAACAGCATATATACACCACATGCATGTAGCGCTGACTTTGTCCTCCTGTATCAAACTGTATCACATATTGTGTAGTAATATGTTCCTTTGGTGCTTACTATATGTTAGATGGACTTTACAATAGCACTCGTCAAGGAACACTGTCACCATAACAACTGTTGCTGCACGATAAATTGCCAGAGAAGTTATTGCAATAAACAATGATGTTGTGGTTTCGATACCATTTCCAAATAATAAAATAATAATGGCTCACTGATGCAACAACACATTCTCAAAAATCAATATTTAATTTTTTTAAACATTTAACATTGGAATTGGAAGACATTTTAAATATACAAAGTAACTAAAACTGAAACAACAAATAAAATGAATTATGAAGTCACTGTAAAAACAAGTGGCTTTCAGAAAAAGACCAAATCACCAGACTGAGGACTTTTATCATCCAGTTTTTGGTAGAAAGAGAAAAACTAGAAATCATGCAAATGGAAATTATTGAGTTTGTTTTAATTTATCATGGATTAATTGATTTATTGTTTATTGAAGCAGGCCTAGTAACAATGCATGTTTTGAAATATTAACTATATATTTATTTTATTCTCCTTTCTGAAGCATCAGAATGGAGGAAAATACCACAGTTGCGTCTCAAATTAATATGAACGGTAATTTTATTAATTCAATTAAAGTTAAAGTGGTTTTGTTGCACATATGGGAAATATTTTAAGTCAATTTATGTAATTATGGCTAATATAAATTCTAAATTCAGCTTTTTGTTAAATTACTATATTACATAAAATCAAGAGATTTTAGCATTGAAATGTTATGTTGCATATTATGGAGAGAGTTGTCCAGTAACGCCTGTATCAGGCCCAGATAATAATCAAGGTCTTCAGAGGGTTGTATCCAAGCATAAGATTGGAAAGTCTAGTGGAAGGAAAATGTGGCATAATAGAAAAAAAATATGAATAGGAGTGAGAGATATCTGCAGTAGTTGGGTGATGACTTATGAAAAGTAGTGAGAGTATTTCTTCACATTGGAGTATTAATAAATGCTGCAGGTTTTGTTGTTTTCTGTTACTACTTTTCTGGTGCCAATTTCTGCTACTTAGCTGTATTTTTTCAACAGTGATACAGTATGTCACCACTCATTCCAATATTAAACTACATACATTTTTTTGTCTATAGATTTAAAGCTGTCTTGACAGTGACCCTATAAACTGACAACTACATTTTTAAAACAAGAATATGCTGCAGCTTTTAAAACTATTGCAAATTTAGTTGGTTGTCAAAGAAATAAAGGGAAGCGCCATGAGCTACCCCAGGAAAAAAGGCAGTGAGTCAGCAAAAACCCACTGATTTCGTGGAAGTAAAAGGACAAACAAGAGGAAGCAGCAATGACTGGAGTATAGAAAAGTCCCAGTAATGAAAGATGTCACTGGTTGGTGGGTTCCAGTAATGCACATCTTGTAACCAGTCTTTAGCTGGAAACTTTCAGCCCCATAGAGAAGCGTTACATCTCCTGAGCCAAAATGTAGAAGTAACATTCTACGATTAAATGAAATTTAGTGTCAGTTGGCAACAATAGCAGAAGAGAAATGAAAATTGGACTTTAAAGAGGCAGTGTTATTTAAAAATAAAAAATTTTGAGCTTTACATCATATTATAAATTATTTCCTCACCATAAACCTACATGCAGTGTTGCTCTAATTCTGTCATGCATGTTTGAGAAATCCTCCTGCGCCTCGTGAGCAGCCCTCCTCCACGGCTCTCCCACTCAGCTCTTCAGACTAGCCAGCAGCTCATCTGATGAAATTATTATAGGAGCTACTCATCAGTGCTGGTAAAACATTGTTAAAGGGTTAATGGAGGAGCCGTGTTGTGATGACTTTCTGAAGGCACAGTTTTAGAGCAGGAGTTCTTAAAGAGACAGAGGCCCAATTTCAACATGTTAAATTAGAAGGTAAAATATCTTTTAAGTCATATTTGATCTACATAGTATTTTTATAACATACTTGATTATGCTATGAAATGGCACCATGAGCCTGGAAAATACATACTGCCCCTTAAAAAGAAATCTGTAATTCATGAAGATATAATAGATATAACCTCTTTCCTACCATGCAAGCAGGGATTTGAATTAGATCTCTAAATATAAATGTAATTTTTTTTTTTTCTTTTGTGGTTAAGGATTTTGGGCCACATGCCAATTTTTCTCCCATATCCGTATTTATGTAGCCATAAACACGGTTTCTCCAAGTCTATTAAACTCTGGTCCTTTCAGATGGCAGACACAACGAGGCGTAGTAACAATTCCTAAGAGTGTGACAGAGTCACGCATCAAGGAGAACATCCAGGTAATCTGTCTGTCACTGCAGTTTTCTTCCACATAACATGTTCAGTGAGCTCAGGTGTTTTCTGTGCTTCTGTCTTTATTTGCTGAATAAACGCCTTTTCCATCAGGTGTTTGATTTTACCCTCGAAGCAGAAGAAATGAAAAGCATCACAGCACTAAACAGAGGCTGGCGCTACATCGTACCAATGATTGAGGTGAGTAGGCAGCATGTTGACATGATTCGCAGTTCCTCTGCAGCCTTTTGAAGCAAAAACATGACCTAGATGTCAAAAAATATCCGCCCAGGCAAGAGAAGCGCACTGACTTTGGCTCTACTTGTTTCAGGTGGAGGGGAAGCGAGTTCCCAGGGATGCAGGACATCCACACTACCCCTTCAACGACCCCTACTGATGACCAACACTATAGCCTCAATTTGTGCCTTCAACTTTAACCTCACATTGCTCATCAGTGTAGTTGTGCCATCTATCTTCACTCTGTTAGATTCTGCGCTTGTCCTTTGAATGCATCATGGTGACAGTCTGAGACTGTAATGGAATTACTGTAACTGAATGCACACCTGTTCTTTTTTTAAATAAACATTTTGTTACGTTGTCTGATGGATTGTTTCCACAGTTGACCATGGAAAATCATGAAGCAAAACAGTACTTTATTAACTCTGTTTGTTGTTTTATTTTGTCTTTGCTACAACAATCCATTATTAAAATGTTTTAGTGAATGTAGAAAGTGGTCAGGATGTTTCTGAAGCAGCTGGCTCAGCCTCCATTTCCTGTAGAACCTTCTCTATGTTTTCTCCCTGTGAGGTTTGGGACGTCTGCGCCTGCGGATGCTCTGTGAAAAACAAAGTTTAATCATCAATCTCATTTGAAAATTCACAAATTCTGAAGTTTAACTAAAAATTACAGTCCTAAAGCTGCACTATGAAACTTATTAAGAAAAATATTTTTTACACATTTGTTGAAACTGTCAATACGGTATGAGAAATAAACAGAAAAAAAGAATCAAGCTCCTTCCTGCTGACAGTGCTAATTAGAAACACCCAATCAAACCTAGGAGGTGGGTCTTGGTATTGTCAATCACCCCACCCGTTGCTTTCTGCTACACAGCAGCTAGCATAGCCTATTGTGAATATGAGGCTAGTTAGCATGGCCACCGATGATGGAAAAATTCTTTTCTACCCTGGGCACATTTAGCAGCAAACACATGAGCTTGATTGGAAGCGCTAAGCCCCTGCTGGCCCTGATTGGTTGGGTTTGGTTGGAGTGGTGCAGTAGAAGCTCAGGGAGCAGACGGAGGAGATTGATCTTTTCACAGATTATCTGTGGTACAAATTGTCATGACATGGCAACAGTTTTAACAAATACGTAAACTTTTTCTATAACAGTTACATACTGCAGCTTTAAGCAAACAAATGTGTCATAATGCAGAGGCATGAATATATCAAGAAAATAAAATGGTAGATATGCTAGCTAGACCACTGACATGCAGTATTTATACTCCTATGCAGGTGCAGTTCTAGACATCCCACTGAATTCTGCTCATAATCAGTTTTAGACTCAAACTTTCCAAGTAACTTTGAAACTAATCTGAAACAACTTCTAAATCATCAAGAGATATGATGGAAACAAAACCACACTTGAAAAAGCTCTTTTGTCTTAACAGTAAGAATTATTTGAAGACAAGACATAAATTGCAAATAAAGATCTTAATAAGGTAACAAATTCAAAAATGCTTTATTGACCCCAAAGGTAAATTAAACATTGTTGTAATTCAAATTCTTTAAAGAAACAAGTGTGTAAGGCTGACCAGCATGGTTTCCTCCAGGGTGGTGTATCTGTAGTTGGGGGGCTCCAGGCTTTGAATCAGGCAGGTATGGAGATGTTCACTGCGCTCCATGAACTGCTTAGTCATGGCCAGCTGCTGCTTCAGCATTTCATTCAGAGCAAATCCAGCTGGGTCCAACATGCTCACAGCTGATGGAGTGAAAAAGAAATCTGGTCAGTACTGCTTCTGCAGAACTCATGACACATGAGGTACACCAATAAATCCGACCTGATTTTCCTTAGTTTTGTGAAACTAAGGAAATAACACCACATAACACCAATGATTCACTGGTGTTATCTACCTCCACCGGACTGAAAATCAGCCACCGTCCCATTCTGCTCTGCCCAGCGAGAAGCAGGAATCACATCTGCATGTTAACAATTGTCACCCTACTGTTGCCAACTTCCTGTTTTACTACAGTTTATACTTGAAGCTTGGGTGAGGCTAAAGGTTAATGGTTTTGGCTGTTTGGCTGCTGTAAAAACCATATTAAGATGTTCCATAGGATTTGCCTTTACTGTGTAAACAATTCATGTTAATATAAGTAAACAATTTGGAATTCTTCTTTTGCACTATGAGAACTCATCAGAATATGATTTTATTGGGATTTAGGGTTTGACTTCAAGATGGAACTTTAAAATGTTATTGGCACTTTACACATTAAGTATATTTAAATCCTGTCTTTTTTTGGGAAGGTTATGTGCAGCAATTTCACCTTTTTTAAGACCATATTATGTATGTAAAACAAAAAAACTTAAAAAAATTGCAATTTTGACCACAACTTATGAAATTTTATTTATTTATTTCCAAAAAGTGAAATAATAGGAGCCAAAATGTGAGTAGATCATACATAAATAACGTTTTACGTTTTTACCTTAAATATTACCTGTTCTTAGTCTGCATAGCTCCACAGTGGATCGCCTAATGAAGTACATAGAACTACAACAAAGTACATGAATAGAATATAAGAGCGTTCTATATTTATATATGAAACAAGAAGAGCAGGAATCTGAAAGGTGGATGCTGCAATAACTAAAAGCAGTCTTATGAAGCAACCTGCAAACGCAGCATTCCACCCATAGATGGCGATGCAGCACATCTTTAGCTTCAGAAAGACAATCAGCCAGCAGAGATAAACTAGGTTTTCCCCCATCTTTTTGAAAACCGATCATCTCTGAGTTAGTGATGATTTCAAAAGATCTAGTCGAACCTCACAGGAAGAGAAATCTCTGTTGTTAGTGATTCCCGCCCCCACCCAACAACCATAAGCTCCCTTTAATTCAGCACCAAAGGTGAGGTTGTGCATCTCAATCTGGCCCGGGGCCAGCGGACGTACCTTCTAACCTGTCTGCACTGAAGGCATGGGGGGACACATGCGTGGGCCCCACATAGATCCTGCCAACCATGGGGTCCAGCGGAGCCGTACCTTCAGAACGAGAGCCCAGAGTCAGATAAAGCTTCATAAACATGATCAGAACTCAGTCTGACAAATATCACTGACCTGCTGACCAGGAGTCCCCTGGTGGATCAGGCCACGTCTGTGCTGCTGCGTCTTTGAAACTCCTCCTGACTGAAGCATGCCTTCCTGAATGCTGAGAAAAGCTCCGTCTGCTTCTGCTGATCAATTCTGATCTCACACTGGAGAAAGTACTGGAATAATCATCTTCCATCTTCCTGAGAGACTCGTCTGTCCTGGAAACCGCCTGTGTGACCTTTGATCTGACCTCTGATCTGACCTCTGATCTAACCTCTGATCTAACCTCTGCTTCCTCATCATCACCTCCTCCCAGGTACTCTGAAATCTGCCTGGCGCTAGAATCAGTTTCAAAGTCGCTGTTATAATCCACTGCCGCCTCTTCCTCCTCCTCCCATGGTGACAGCTGGCGTCTACTTTGGGATCCAGGGACAGCGTCGGCCATTTTGTTTTGATTCTGCATTGGTACCAAAGCCAAATCAGTAAAATGAGTCTCTTGGTAATTTGATGAGCTCTGGAACAAAAAGTTAACATGGTTTAATATGAAAGATTTGACATCATTACACTGATTTTCCATCACATGTTTTGTTCCCACCTGTATTCCTGGCGTTTTAGAAGGAGTCAGCTCATGGAGAGTCATCACATTGACCCTGATCTCTGCAGAAAAGAAACAGAAAATAGTTTCCTCTTAATAACAGTTGTTGACGCATGCTGATGTCTCA
Organism: Gambusia affinis; assembly: GCF_019740435.1. Taxonomy (NCBI): domain Eukaryota; kingdom Metazoa; phylum Chordata; class Actinopteri; order Cyprinodontiformes; family Poeciliidae; genus Gambusia; species Gambusia affinis. Next base: position 2,307,345 of record NC_057877.1, read on the forward strand.
GATGGATGTAGCATCATTGCAGTTTCAGCAGCTCTGTTTTGAGAGCTTAGTGTCTTGCAAAACTATTCACACCCCTTAAACCTTTCACATTTTGTAGAGATGAACTCTGATCTGAACCTTCAAAGATACATAAGGCAGCTATAAAAATATATATATTTTATAAATCACTGAAAGTAGCACCACAATACATTAAGTGTGCATTGTGGTCTAGTCTGCTCTGCATTCCCAGGACCAGAACCAAACATGGAGAAACAGCATTGAGCATCTATGCTCCACAAATCTGGAACAAACGTCCAAAAAACTGAAAAACAGAAAAAAACTGAGTACCTTCAAATCAAAGCTGAAAACTCACCTGTTTAGGATAACTGGAACATCATAACATCTGTTTTTCAACTTGTGTCTTTTATCATCAATTGCCAGGTTGCTGAAATGTGCTGCACTAATAAACTTGCCTTACCGCCTAGAAGATTTCACTTTTTATTGTTTATTTATATAACTTGAATTTCTCAGCGTTGTCAAACTGATTAAATAATCCTATTGATCACAAATGGTATTTTGGCCAACACTTGTTGCATCCTAAACAATCCTTTTCAAAAATACAATTTTACACACTGTGAAAACATTATAATTAGGATATTTTATATAGACTTAATTAAGCCCCCTTTTACTCTGACACTCCTAAATAAAATCCAGTCCAATCACTTGAGCGCTGAAGACTAAATAATTAATAGGGTTTGTTTTATTTTGAGAACAAATCCAGCTGTTCTAGAAGAACAAAAGTTCTCCAAAACACTAATAATCCACCAGGAACAGTGTGTTTGTTCTGCAAAGGAAAAGTGGAGGTACAACCTGGGCCTTCTAGGATGCATGAGAGGAAGAGGGACAAGAATAATGTTAAAGCCTACTGATCTCTGATCTTGTGATCGTGTTCTCCTCCCCTGATGGGCCCCCCTCACCTTCTGAAGAAGCTGAGCTCATGTGACTGTGTGGATGCTCAGATCCCGGCCCCACAGGGACCAGCTCCTCCAGAGAAAGCACTTCAGCACGGCTTGACAAGGATGAGTGGCTGCGCCGCGGATCCTCTGCCTTCTGAGAGGAGCCCTGCCTCTCTGAGGTGGTGGCGGGGCGGCGGAGTGAAGGGGGCGACGGGGACAGCGCCGAAGGACTGAACTGGGCCTGGGCCTGACCGGTGAATCGGAACGGAGAGCTGTGACAGGAAGGAGAGGGCAGTGAAGGGCTTGCAGCAGCTGGCCTTTCATCCTTCTCACTGGGACTGCTGAGTGTCTGCATGAGAGGAAAGAACAGCCAGGCTTTAAATCCGCTCAGGTTGTCAGAGCAGTACAGCTTCACGAAAATCCCCTGATGGATTCAGTGAAACAATCCAGGTAAAAAAATAAAAAATCCAATATTTTCAGTTTCAAAATCACTAGTTTTAACATTTTACCATCTCAAAAAAAAAAAAAAAGGAATCTACATAAATATGTAATTTTCACTGTCTCTGTTGTGACTGTATGAGTCTGCGACACAGCAGTTCTCTTTCTCTTTCTGTTGTTGCTTCACGTAACTGAGGTTAGTGGCCCCCCGTTCAAGCGGCGGCATCTCCAGGTCCCCCTCCTCTGATTCAGTAAGGTCGGGGTCCAGCAATCTCATCCATCTGTTTTATCCTGTTCCCATGGGCGTTTGCTGCTGTGCTCAGCATCAGACTTTATCATTTCACAGACTGATCCTGTGGTAAACCCATTGAGTCATTCACTCAAAAAAAGTTTTCCCTTGTATGTATGTATATATATATATATATATATATATATATATATATATATATATATATATATATATATATATATATATATATATATATATATATATATATATATATGAGGACAGCACAGAGGCCCTCATCATGGCCGCCCAGGAACAGGCCCTAAACACCAGAGCAATTGAGGCCCAGATCTACCACACCAGACAAGACCCAAGGTGTAGGTTGTGCAAGGAGGCCCCTGAGACAGTCCAACACATAACAGCAGGGTGCAAGGTACTGGCAGGGAAAGAATACATGGAACGACACAACCAAGTGGCAGGCATAGTGTACAGAAATATCTGTGCAGAATATGGACTGGAACCCCCAAGATCAAAGTGGGAAACACCCCCGAAGGTAGTGGAGAATGACCGAGCTAAGATCCTGTGGGACTTCCAGATCCAGACAGACAAAATGGTGAGGGCAAACCAACCAGACATAGTCGTGGTGGATAAACAACAAAGGAAAGCCGTTGTGGTGGATGTGGCAATACCAAGTGACTGCAACATCAGGAAAAAGGAGCATGAGAAACTAGAGAAGTACCAGGGCCTAAGGGAGGAACTGGAGAGGGCCTGGAAGGTGAAGACCACAGTGGTGCCTGTGGTCATCGGGACCCTCGGGGCAGTCACCCCCAAACTGGAACAGTGGCTACAACAGATCCCAGGAACAACATCAGACATCTCAGTCCAGAAATGTGCAGTCCTAGGCACAGCCAAGATACTGCGCAGAACCCTCAAGCTCTTAGGCCTCTGGTAGAGGACCCGAGCTAAGAGGAAGAAGAATCACCACCCGCGGTGGGTGAGAAGGGAATTTTTTTTTTTTATATATATATATATAATTCCTTGAAGAATAGCTGACTTCAAATTCTTTGGAAATAGCTAAAAAACAGAGTTTAATTAATAAAATAAATTGTAAAATTTTGTTCCAAATGATCACAAAAGGAAATAAACAAGTATTTTTCCATCATTATTATTAGTTTGGCATGTTCCACACCAAGAGTGAATAGTGGGAAGAGGATCTGTTTAATATTTACATAAAAATCTATATTTGAATAAATACTACATTAAACAAGAACGTCTCAGAGAACATGTAATGTTTAATGCAATTAGCTGTGAAACACACCAATTTGTTTCAGTAAGCAATCGTTTAGAATATTTATAATATTGACCAAAATGATCAGAATTTTTTTCCATAAGAGAGCAGCCGTATGAAGGTCCAAAGGGGACAAAATTATCAAATAAATACATCCTTAAATCATTATTTAAATTTACCAATAAATAAATAAACTTGTTTAAAAAAAATGGCTAAATCATTTAATAAATGTGGAATTTATTAAATGTGTCACTAAATCATTAAAATGCAAACTTATAATAGCCATTGTAGATAATTTATTAAATATAAAATTAAATATTTCATGATTCTTGTTGCATGAAAAAAATGCAGAATCACCACAAAATAATACTGTCTGTCAAATCGTCCAATAAAGTAAAGAGCCGGGGCTGTGGGTGGGGCTAACACTGGCCTGTGCAAACAGTCACATACTTAAAGTGGAATTTCTTGTTTGACTATAAACAAATAAAGACAGATTTCTTCTCAAAGAGATTAAATTTGACAAAGTGAAAGCAAACCTACCCTGTGTGGTCTTTTCACAGATGAAGATGTCCCGGGTCCGGACATGCTGATCAATTCTACCGAGTCTCCAAGCAGTTTCATCATGTCTTCTTCATCACTTTCCAGACTCACACCTCTCATTGGTCTCCTTGGCTTCCTCTCCAACCCTCCAGAACGTTCAACAGCATTCCCGGCTCGTGATCTGAACACGACGCCAGCAGCAGCAGGTTTTGTTGCCTCGGGGGGAGCAGAGTTTTTCTTTTTGAGGAAACATTTCTCCCTCTGGTTCTGGTCAGTGTCGAACCGCACTGACAACGCCGCAGAGGCCTCCCTGATCTGGACGGCTGCAGCTGGCGACATTTCCACATCCGAGGCTGGACTGAGGACAGCTGCTGAGGCCTTCTTAGCCTGTTCTAGCTCCTGCTTGCGGCTCCGGACACGACTCTCGATTTCAGCTAGCCTACGCAAGGCTGGAGCCTGAGAGCAACGCTGGGAGGATGACACACATCTGACCAAAGAAACCCCAAAATAGATCAATTGACAATTTATTTAGACCCACTTCTTTTATAGTAACAGGAGTTCACCTTTGTTGTACCACAGCCTGCGCTCGGTTCCTGCTGACAGGCGAGTGGCTGCTGTTAGCTGGTTTTGGAGCCTTCTTTAGGAACCTGCTCCCTTCTCCCAGTGAACTCTGAGGCCTGAGATCCTAAAGCAAAAGAACCAGACCTAAGATTAGGACTCAGTTAAATGGTAAACAGACTGAAAGGCACTCTTTTCCTGGTCTCAGAAGAAGAAAGTTATAGATCCTTCACTGTGCTCAGCAGTGAATGTGAACCGTTGTTCATGCTAAACCCACATGGAGAGTTTACACCCTAAAGCTTAATTTCATCTGTCCGAAGAAAACTTAACATGCTTATGTTTGTAACAGTAAGACAAACAATTCTTAATTCTTGTATCAATCAATCAAAAAAAACAAACAAACAAAAATAACAACTTAGCATTCAGATAGAATATAATGGTTGTTATGGATACCTGGTGACCAGGAGAGGACTTGATTTACAGCTGGTCCCCAACACACTACTGTTTTTGTTCTAGATTTTAAGAGGTAAATTTATACACATCTTCTCAAGGGGAACCAAAATGTCTCTGTATATTTCCCATGACATTCAACTGTATTTAATGATGACATCACTATACCTTACCTGGGTTGAATCTCCCTTTCTCTCAAGGTTTTCTTGTATATTAGCAAGTCTGGCAGATGCAGCACCCTGTTCAGAAGCAGAGGTCTCTGAGGCGAGGTCACTCAGGTCAGAGAACAAGTTGTGGCTGTTTGGAGGAACATGTCCGGTTCTGAAGGAGGTTCCCTAGACACAAGGAGAGATGCAACAAATTTGTTTGTGTACTAATCTCTGGCAAAAAGCAGTTTTACAGCAAAGCGGTAAAATGAAATATTTACATTTTTGTTTTATTTTTACTGTCATAAATAAGATATTAACATTTTACAGTTAGCATGACCAGCTAACTGTAAAATATCAGTGGATTGACAAGATGACCTTCAATTAATAGCACTAGTTTCCAGTTTGTAACCCATTTCAAAAAGTTCAATCAGGTGAAAATGGCATGAGCTGATTCCAAGCAGTTCTGCTGCCAACAATAGAGTTGAACAAAAACTCTGACTCTTCTGGTTTTATTATTTTCCATGTCATAAAAACTCACCTTTTTCTAATAGTAACCCAGATGACGCTGTTCCCAACTTTGCGACTTTGTTGGCATATTTAGTCACATTTCTTTTTCTTTTTTTATTTCATAAAAGTGAATGGCAACTTTTTTATTCTGTTATCGGTGACAGCATGTCACCAAAGTCTTCAATTTGTAAAGTAAATTTAAACACCTCAACCTCAATGTAATGATGATCCTTGCATCATCATTACATTGATGTGAGGACCTGATCCCACCATGGAGGATTTCAGCTCCTGCTGATACCTTACACACAGAACAATCTACATATAGTAATCCAAGACCTTGAGACCCAGTAGCTTTTTTTCGTGTGGTATTGTTTCTTAAGTTACCTTAGATATGTCTAAAGTGAAGTAGCATGATGATATTCAGACAGAAGCAAAAAATGATTCATGGTGGATTATACAAAGAATATGTTTGCAAATAATTACTATGACTGCATAATTCACAATCCATATCATTCTAATATGAAAATCTATATTCTTTTCTACTCGCCATGATTTTGACGAAAACACATTTTCAAAACGTTCTGGACTGTGAGTGCACACCTGTGTTTTGGTGGCCGAGTCCTGGGTGGAGCCTCCTCCGTCTCCTGTGCTGCTCCTCTTGGCTGACAGCAGCGCCTCAGCCCGGTTCAGAGCCGAACTCCGACCGCTTACCTTCCACATGTTTCAGCTGGTTCTCATGAGCTGGCCGTTACGTCGTCAGTCGTTTTTTTCCCCTTACATGTTCCTCTCTTTTGGTATTTACCACACAGGGGAAACATTCTAAGCTAGATAGTAGCCAAACCGATAGTAGCTAGTATTATCTGCATATTGCGCTTTCTTTGAATTCATTTGGATATCTCCTAACCTCTGAACAATTCATCTTCTATCGAATAACACAATATATCCGGTTTCATCTTGTTTTAACTATTCACTCACTCATACCAGCAGACTAGCGTCCCTTGTTTCCATGGAAGAGCTTCTGTTCTTCTTCTTGATATCGAACGTAGGACGAAATCAGATTCGTAGCGCCACCTACAGTTTGAACGTGTTAATGCATACATCAGCCAGTCATTCATGCACCTCCTTTTAGGATGAGAATTTCAACCTTCAAAAGGCAAATTATGAGATTCAAAACCATAATATTGAGATTTAATGTTCAACATAAAAAGAGGCATTGCTTTGGATCTTTACAGTCCTCCCATGTTCATCAAATCATGTCCACTTCTGCAAGCCTGGTAAAAAACCACCCCTTGTTCTACGCTTTGCTTCATACAGAGGGTCTGAACCCTCAGCTAATGAGAAACAGTTACTTGCTGGAGGCAATTCTAAGTTTTGATATAAAGAAAAATATCACATTTTTTACAGAGAAGAAAAAATGTCTTCTTGAGTTAAACCTGCAAATATGCCAAATCAAGACTAAAAACATGCAGTCGCAGCCTAGTCATGAAAATTTCATGACTACTGCCATTCTGTTGTGGGAATCAAATGCGAATACATTTGCATTTTATTATTGTTTCCACAACAGAATGGTGGTAAGAAAAAGTCCTAGAATTTAGTTTTTATTTTTCTACTTGCTTTTTCATATCACTTTAGGGTAAGATCATCAGGGCAACTGTGAAAATCTAAGTAGCAATGTGTATTAGTGCCTTAAAATCAGTGAGCTTAGCTCACCTTGAGATCTTTTTTTTTTTATTCACAAAACAATTTGGGTTGTCCAGGAGATTCTGCTATTGCTCTGATTATGTGTGTCCAGATCTGGGTGAGGGATAAACAAAATAATCCAACCCTTAGGGCCTGGCCAGGCTGCCTGGCCAGACGCAGGGTTGGGTTGTTGAACCCTGGAAGACTGTGGGTGGCTTAGTCTTTTTGACACACCCACAGAGTTTAACACTCACAGGATATAAGCTGTTAAAATTCCAGATCAGAATATTAATTAAAAGTTCACTATGCATTAGTCTGCTTTACCTTGCTAGTTAAGTTTTTCAGTCATCCCCATCTCTGCAGCCTTTTGGTTTCAAGAGAGGATGACACACACAAACACAAACACACTCATGGTATTCTATTTCATGTGCAACCACTGAAATAGACATGAAAAGCTTTTTTGTTTTTTCCATTATCATTTGGAAAAGTGTCTGAGGAAACACCTGTCCATAGTTTGCTTATAAATAACAGGAAGAGACAAGCAGTGGTTGAAAGGATGTGGGTACATAATGTGGTCTCAGCAAGTCAGAAATTTGGAGAGCTTGAACTCATCCAAAACCTGCACCTGTGCTCTGGCTGCTTCCAGCTTTACCTCCAACTCAGCATAACCTGCTGAGGACTGAAACTAACTTCAGGCAGTCCATTAATCCAAAATTGTAAAACATAACCTCATCCGCTTCTGTATTAGACAGAATTTGGTAAAGACAGTTTTCAGACAATTTTTTTCTTTACTTTTTCATGGCAAACATTTATCAGAGATTCAGAAACATTCCATAGAAATCAACATTATAGCATCAAGGAGTTGGTGTAGATTTGTAGCCTTAACATTTTATGATGCCAATCTTGAATTTCACCACATTTCAAAGAGGCTCTGTTCGATAAAGATCTGATGATTCGATAAAGATCTGATGATTGTGGAAGACGTTAGAGTTCAATACAGTGTTGTGTTTGAAAAAACAGTTTGAGATGAATTGAGCTTTGACATGATGCCTTATTCTGCACAAAGTAGCTTTCAGAACATGGGCACATAAAATAGTCAAATAACTTGCAACCACACTATGGTAGGCTGATTGAAATCCAGTTGACAGTAAGTGTATAACAAGAAAATGTGGTAATGGTTTTGGAAGTTTGGATTGCTGGCTCAAACCCTCGCTCCATCTGTCTTAGTCATTGTGTCCTTGGGCAAGGCACTTCACCTGCCTTGCCTACTGCTGGTGGTCAGAGCCGGCACATGGCAGCTTCACTTCTGTCAGACCACCCCAAGGCAACTGTCGCTATAATGCAGTGTGTGAATGTGTGTGTGTGTGAACTTGTGAATGACTGAATGCAGTGTGAAGCGCTTTGAGATCCTCTGGATTTGATAAAGAGCTATCAAATCCAAGCACAGGCCATTAACCAACTCCCGACCCCCAAAGCACACACACACACCTTGGGAGAGGTTGATGATACAATGAAAAACTGTAAAAGAGAAATAAAACGACCTGTTCGGGCCTCGGCCATTAGCGCTGAAAAGCAGCAGGAAGAACGTAAAGTTGTGAATAAAATTAAAAGTCTGATTTCTGGAAAACAAAATAAAAAAGGTTTTTGAGTGCGGCTTTAGTGGAAGAGTTTGGTTCAATAGTGCGAACATCCAAGAAGGTCACATAACACTGCACTGACGGTGCATTCACACCAGCCCATATTTGGGCCCCTTTAATTGAACTCTGCTTCTTGGAAGTCCAGTTTTTTTGGTGAGGTGTGAATGTGTAATCAAACTCTGATGTGGACCAAAAAAAATCTAGTCCACCTATAAACCTAGTTTTGTTTAAGTGAAACCTGGTGAGGTTCTAATGCAGAACAGCAAGCGGACTGGAGACCACTCCAAAAGCTGGAAGTAGACGATAGTGCAGGGCATTCTGGGTAAAAAGAACCAAACAAGTCCATGATGAGCGCTATGAGGGCGCTCATCGTGAACGCCCTCATAGCCCCCTCATAAGTTTTGGATGTTTTCCCAGACAGAAGAGGTATTTTGATCAGGTATAAAGAACAAAAAACAGCCGTCTGGATGGTTTGTACCTAAACTCTGTCTGCTTCAAGGCTGAGGTTGGATCTGCTGGATTGGACTCATAAACTTACATCACCAAAGTGAACTCTGAGTTAATCCTGACCAGACTGAATAAAAAGGATCATGTGGAAAAACAATTTGAGTCTTAACAAGCTCAACCTCCCTTCAATGTAATTATCATGGTGAGTCTACTCCCATTGTTACCCTGGTAGCAGTGATGCTGTGAAATGATTAATGAAAGGCAAAGCTTTGATGCATCTGTGATGCAAGCTACAGGAAAAAAATCATCACATTGAGAAGTGCTGTTTTTTTTTTTTTTTTTGTTTGTGTTTTTTTCTTTAAAAAAGAAGCTTTTAATTAACTGGAGAATGTTGCTGATAAGATTGTTCCAATTATTTACAAAGCATGTCACAGCACAAAGACCGCTTTGAGAAGTGTTGATGGTATTCTTTGAATCTTAAATGATGGCATATTGTCATAACTTGAACAGTGGTTAACGTTCAAGTACATTGCTCTGAATTGGATTGAATCATATCTGACATAAGTTTATCATTACAGTTTGGGAGAATGTTTTTCCTCTGCAGCTCACCTCATGTCCACAGTCATTCCTCATGTACAGGCTGATCTTGGATCAGTCCTCAGGAAATAGATGAAGCTTTCCATTGTTATGCAGATCATTTTTGCCACTAATAATTTGTGATGTCGCCCAAATTTCAGGACTTTGATTAATAAAATGGATCTCACCCATCTGAAAAATCGGTCTGGGAGGTAATTTAAAAAAAAAAATATTCATGAGGCTGATTTATTCCATTAAAATGGTACAAAACAGATTGTGTACATTAATCAAAGACACAAAAGTTAACACCAGCTACATCTCCATTACAAATGTGAGCAGGTCTTTGTCTATATTCTGCTGATGTTGAAAAAAATGCAATAAAAGGCCATTTTCCATTGAATAAGAAAGCAAAAGTAAAATCACAAGTGAATAAACTTGTTAACATGATAAGTCATTCAAAATTCTGGCAGCAACGGATGTAAACAACTACATGAGATTCATCATTCAGAGGAGTAGCTGGCATCTTATTCAGCAGTTTGCAGCAAAGAAACCCGATCAAACAGCCACAGTTGGAGTTTGAGACGTTGGCAAAATGAAAAACAGAAATAGATTTCTCACCACCTTGTTTAAACAGACAAGAATAACTGTTCCTACCGGTGCTGTTAAAGATATGAGCTGCTCACTACTCCAGTCTTAGAAAGTCTTATTGTCAAGACAAAGTCTTAGTCTTGACAAGAAAAAGGAAGAAAAAGGTGCATAAAGAGTTTACACATCTTTTATTATTAATCAGGGGGTAAAAATGTATTATTGTAAAGTCTTTCTGAATGTCCTTGGAACAAAAAAAAAGGTTCAGTTTTATTGCAAAACAGGCTGTGAAAAAAAAAAACGGCTTTGCACTTTGAGAAACACTGATGCAGAGAACAATCAGTGTGTTAATGAACATTGGTCCAGTTTTCTCCATTAAATTCAAAACACACAGAGCGCTGCAACTGGTTGCAGTTTCTATCTGGTAGAGAAACCACATGAGCTCAATCTTGGCTTTTTTGGATTCCAATGGAGCAGTAACAAAGCATCTCGATTCCTCCTGGAAGTCTTAAGTGAAATAAATTTAGGTGTTTTGTCAAAGAGTTATGATACTGAGGTTTTTTTTTTTGTGTGTGTGTGTGTTTTGCAGTAATGCAGAAAAAGCTCCACTGACTTTTTAATCCACCTATTTCCCCTGTCACATATGGCCATATGGTGTGGATCACGACTGCAAAAACAACATGTGAAGTGGCTGAAATGAGAATCCTCCGTATGCTGCCTCGGCTCAGTGACAGCTGAGGAGTTGTATCGTCTGGGGGGAGCTGGGAGGAGACCCTAAAGCACTTCAGTGTTTGTTCTGTCAAAAAAATGTTTTGAGCAAATAATTGTAGCAATAAATGAAAGTGGTTAAAGTTGCTGGATAAACTCAGTTTAAAATTCAAATGCAAGAATCACATCACACAGATCAATACGAAGAATTGTGTTGTGCAAAAATTAACATCTATTTACACATCTATTTACCGAAAGATAAGAAATAAAAAGTGCTTTCGTCACAGACCGGCTTATTGTCATGACAGAACCACTGTGGCTGAGAACAGAGCTAAAAATATACAGCTGTTGACGAATGGCAAATTATTTGACAAATAATCCACAGCACTGATTTAGAGAAAGATTTGTCTGCTGCTACACAAAAGAGCAGCTGCCAGAAACCTTGTTGAGCCACAAGGACTGTAAATCCAAAAATAAGTTATTTTCCAAAGACCTTTGAACTTAGAAAAAAAATTCTGGTAAGAGCTGATAGATCGTCAACTTCCTCTGCAATGTTTAGTTGTGTTGATCCTGCAAGTTTCAAGTGATGCCAGTATCAGCATTAAATCTTAGCATAAAGTCACAAAGCTCTAAGTTGATTACAATATGTTTTATCATCCATATCCAGCTAAGTCTTCAAAATCAGAGGAATCATTTCTTGAGCTGTGCTTATGATTGTGGCCCGTCTGTTGACCGGTTCTCTGCTCTACCAGAACTAATGGAGATTCTGATACTTTAATGTTGATCCATGAGGTTCCCTCTGGGTACTGCAGCTTCCTCCCACAGTCCAAAACCATGAATGTTAAGTTAACTTGTTAGTTAAATTGGTTGCTTTTCCAATTTCAGGTTATAATGCCAGTTTTGAAAGTGTTTTCTATCTAAGGAACGCTGAAGGTCTGATTGGTATTTGGAATTATTCATAACTGCCTTCACCTTGACAAATCCCCAGTTTTATCCAAAGCAAACTTACTTATTCGTTTGGCCAAAAAAGGTAGAATAGTCTCTAGGAAAAAGGCAGTCAATCTTGCACAATGCCAGAGATTTTTCTTAAAGTCAGTATTCTGCACTCAGAAGTCAAAGATGGCAACAGAACTGAAGCAAAATCTTTGCATCTTTAAAAAGATTATTCATAAAAATGATAGTGGGGACCCAGCAGCCAGGGTAATTTATCTGTTTGGAGCACCTTGATCAGAATTGGGCCAGTCTCCTGGTGAGTCGCTCTCAAATATTAAATAGTTTGCATCCTACAGTGCTGATGACTCACAATATCCAAAATGTTGTCTTTCAACAAATGTTGTCTGTGGACACATCAAACTTCAGACTGGCTGAATTCATTGTTAGTTGTTCTGTGCTTAGCAGCATGAATAAAAGTAGGATTTTAATACAAAGACAAGTATCAAAGTCTAATTTTGTCTGCCTGTTTTGCTAAGGATGTTACAATTTTTCTTTGAGGATGTGACGAATAATCAACACCTGTGGTTCTGTCAGACTTCTGCTAGAAATACTTTCCAAGCAAAACCTCTCCCAATTGGAGCTACTCTTCCCCTGCACACGAGAACATCTCTAATGAAGTCGTGTGATGAAGAGGGCTAGAAATAAAGGACTAGAAGTGAAATCTCTTCAATACAAAGAACACAAAGGGCTTCTGGAAAGTACAGAGTGGTGCTCATATTAATCTGGGGATTCAAATAATTTGACTGATTTTTTTTCCAGGCCTAACATAGGATGCTCAAAAACAAGAATTTATAAAACCAGCCTGAACCTATTGTGGATTTTTCTTTAATCCACAAAAGAGCAAAATTACATGCATCCTCTCTCATATTTTGTTTGATGTTCATTTGAAATCTGCTCCTCCACCACCGACATCTGACCCCTCTGATTGGTGTTCATTATTAAAATTCCTGCATGAATTCAGATCTTCAGAATAGTCCAGGCTCAGGGCGTTATGGACTGTTCAAGAACTTTAATGGCACAGTCATTGTTTCTTTTTGAGCAGCTTATTGTGCCAGACTTTAACATTCAGAGTCCTGCATGGTCAAGCTTCTTCTGATAATAATGAGTTTATCAGGCCACACACCCCTCTAATCTGTTTGCTTGTTTCATCTTTTGTGAGCCACCTTAGGGTTTTGGGGTGTTGAGTTTTTTTCAAATGCACAGCAGTGGAAGGGGAAAGAAAGGGAAACATTTATAAAGGGGGAGATAAGAATATAGATGAGAAAGAAGGATAAAGAGATTAAAGAAACTTTAGAAATCTGCTTTTACACGTGCAGAAAAAGAGCAAAAGAAGAACTGAGAAACCATAGCAACAAACAACATGTGCACAGGACATAGTGACAGCCTTTATTGCTTTCAGCTAAAAATCTCAGGTGGAAAACAATACCTGAAGATGTTTTACAGTTTTTATTGCTTTTAGTACTTCTTTTGACATTATGACCTTCACAGATTGAGAAAAGCAGCAACTACAAAATAAGAATGAACACAATATCTTCTTTTGTCTCATGAGATTACTAAACAGAAATCAGTGGGCTTGACCTTTAGGTCAAGCCCACTGATTTCATACTAAACTTTCATACTAAACTCATACTAAATATGTATGACCATGTGTCGGTTAGAAAAAAAATGATCTACAATCAATTCACACTTTCAAAGTTATTTGTTTTGTTGATTTATTCCACTGGGAGGGCAGAAAGTACAGAAAAGTAACTTTTACCATTAACTTTCATTCTTAGGAATGTTTAAAGATTCCAGCCATGTACTGTGTCCGTTGAGCTTTAGTGAAACCCAAAGCTTTCTAACACTGAGCTTCAGGATGGAAACTGTCCTAACCCAACAGGTTCTGATTCTCCTGAAAAGAAATGAAGCCAGTGGACAATCTGTGAATTAGTTGTAAGTAAATTATGACAATTTGCAGAACATTATGAAATTATGCCTAAACTGCAGGATGAAGATGCCCTGGTATGTTTTCAGCCCACATTTTATTTAATGTCTTTACGGAAGAACTTGGGAGTAATCCCACCCAACAAATGCACTCATAGATCATATCAGAAAAAATCTTCACTGTTTGTGAGGTACAAACACAGAACAAGGAGTAATCAAGTAAAACAACATTGCATCTGTCTTTTTCTTCCTGTCCCTGTTTTCTCCCTTTCTTACTACAATCCTTAAAAACAAGGATTTACTTCACTATGTCAGCAGATGCACTCCCTCACTAACTTGCTGCATTTGCTGGATGCTTTTCAAGGCCTCCTTCACTAAAAGTGAGCCTTACAACTTAAAGTTTAAGTTGCAACCTGAACTTGAGCAAGAACTTTCCTACACAGGAGGCCATTTTGATATCATGTGACAATAGCACAAAGTTCTTTTTTAGAGGAAACCTTTGCTAACCCTTATGTAATTCTTTTTCAAGACTAATAACAGCCGACATTCCTTTTTTATTTTTTTAATTTACGTATCGTATTGGTCAGATGAATAAAACTGGGTCAATGTTAATGGTATTTATTTCCATCTTGTTAACATTTTCTTCTGGAGAGGTCGGTCATGTGGTCTCTGTTTGGTCATATGACAGTGATAGCGTCATAAAACTGTTTAACTGAAGCAGAGAAGCAGTGGTGAGGATAGCAGTGTGGTCGTTTTTCCCAAGGTGTTAAAAGGGAAGTTATCGCCCACATCAGCAATAACAATAATATTGGCATATACATATAGATATGTATATGGCATATTATTACATTATATTATTATATTATGCACTCAGGTCTTCATAATCTAATTCTTCTATGAAAGCATAATAAGCCTTAAAATCACCAAGATACCCAATAGCTGTTTCAAGTTTCATATAATGAGCTTTAAAAATGACCAATAAATTTTCAGTCTAGGAAAAAAAAAGAAGCCAAATGTAAAACACATTTACTTCCCAAGGTGCCTCATGGTTTAAACTGAACTACATCTGAGTTGGTTCAGACTAAACTATGTTCTCAGTAGCTTGGCTATGACTGTATGTGTTGAATAGAATATAAATGATCTCTGCTTGTATTAGTTAATATCAGCTCCCACTACTATACTGGATGAAGGCAAATGAACTGAGGCTTTCTATTAGTGCCTGTCATTTAAACAGCTTTCTAACCTCTTCTGTCTACAATAAAGCACTTACGGTACTTTTATTATGCTGTCATAGCAACAATTGTGCCATGCATTATTGCTATGATGATAAAAGATATCATGTCTTGCTTTGTGATCTCAAGTTTTAGCTTCCACAGAGAACAGCTGAAACTCAGCAGGGATGCTGAAGGCAGAAAAAGGAGTAAAAAGGCTCCTCCATCTGCACAAATCCCACTAAAAATCTTTAGAGTAACAAGGCAACAGCAAAAAGTCGCACGTTTCCCCCCCTAACGTGGAACTGAAAAAAAAACTGTTTTCTCATTCCAATAAGGGAAAAAGAAACTGTTCAAGAGGAAAAAAAGATTAAGCAGTTTAAGATTTAATGAAAACAACACACAAAAATGTCATCAGAATGAAAAATACACACATAAAAGCAAGAGGTACAGTAGCAAATATTCAGTACAATAATATGAAACATAAACATTTGTGTAAACAACATTAATTATCTTGAAAGATATTTACATTCATGAATATTCTTAACGTTTGTGGTGTTGTTCCAAGACGGGAGCATCAGATTGACAGCAGGCTCTGAAATTCACCCAAATCATTTCCACAGCAATCATATCAGAGTGGAGAACGGGTGAATTCATGTGTCACAAGATTTGTTTCTTTCTGACAGCACAACACAACAGGACAACTAGGTTAAAGCAGGTAAGATCCAACCTTACCTGCCACAATGTGGCACCACACAATGTGGTGCAGCAGCTCTGTTGAGAGTTATTTCATTTAAACACCTTACAGGATTAATAAAAGCTGGATTGTAGAGTAATTCTTTGTTTTGCATTTACTGATCAATATCCATCCATCCATTTTCTAAAACCCTTATCCCTAGTGAGGTTAGGAGAGGTGTTGGTGTCTATCTCCAGCAAACGTTTCAGGCGAGAGGCGGGGTCACCCTGGACAGGTCGCCAGTCTGTCGCAGGGCAACACAGAAACAGACAGGACACACAACCATTCACACACACTCACACCTAGGGAGAATTTAGGGAGACTAATTAACCTGACAGTCATGTTTTTGGACTGTGGGAGGAAGCCGGAGAACCCGGAGAGAACCCACCATGCACAGGGAGAACATGCAGATTCCATGCAGAAAGACCCTGGGCCGGGAATCGAACCCAGGACCTTCTTGCTGCAAGACAACAGTTCTGCCAACTGTGCAGCCCCTGATCAATATCAAAAGCCAAATTTAAAGCTTAAATTAAAATGGCCATTTACTTCTTAGTAAGCTAAGAAGTAAAATTTTCTTCAGGCACCAATGGGTGGCAAAAGTGTGGTTCTTGGAATGCAGATAGAAAACAATTTTTTTTTAAAAGCTTCATAAAATAGAAGAAAAAATGATACAACAAAACATATTTGCTTTCTATTTGCCACATTTTAAGCTTCAGTTTAAATTTGACTGTTAAATGGGACCACAAGGATCTAGGATTTGTTACAGAGTCGGAAATTTGGGGCATAGTTAGTAGCACATTAAACCGGGCAGAGAACAAACAAAAACATTTTGTATTCTTGGTGATTAAAATAGAAAAGTATCAACCACAAACATTTTGAAAATTAGATGCTTGTTTTTCAGTAAGGCAAACATAATTGCTAACAGGATGGTTGGAGGCTCACAAAGAAATACTAGCTTGTTTGCTTATTAGCCCAAGACACAAAATCACTTTGCTAGCATGTGTTACAGCTCATATTTTTAGCTTCACTGTATAATTTATGTCACAACTAAGGTCACATAAAGCCATTTCTTTTTCTATGCTGCTAAAAACAAACAATCGTCAAAGTTCAAGAGACATTTTCTGCTTATTTTTAGGGATTGACGCAAGTTCCTGAGATCTGAAATAGACGCCTAACATTCTTTGGTCAAAAAGCCAATGACAAAGAACCAAATCTCGGTTTTCAGCCATGAGTGTACATGGCTGAAAACCATGCGCATCCTCAGCGAAGAGATGTAGAGAATGCATTGAGGCACTTAACTTCATTCCACCATATTCTTCTATTGGTGAGTAGTTTTCCATGCTTGATTCAACAGCCAAAAACTACAATGTGAATGTACATTCAGGTTTAAAAAGGCAGAAAAAACATTCTCCTATCTGAACAAAAGCAAAAGTGATAAGCTTATACAACAAGACGCCACACAGATAAATATTTAGCAGCCATAATAAACTTTTAATATTTACATTTTCCTCTGCGTGAGTTCAATCTTAGACAACTGCCATTGGTCTGTCTATAAAGAAGAGCCCCATTTGTATGAATGATGTGAACTGGTAACGTTTGGGAAAACAGCCAGTTCAAAAGGATCACATCCCTGCAATTCCGAGTTGCTCAATTTATCCGTAGTGTGCTCATTTTTGAGGGCCCAGATTAAATTAGTTTGCTGTAATATGCGTAAGATATTTTCTAATATCCTTGGTGAAATGCCAGTGAGCAATGAAGATTCTCAAATCATACTCAAATGTCAAATTCTAATTAAGACCATATTTTGAACTGGGACAGGAATGGAAATGCATAGTTAGCTATCTACACCAATCAGCCAAAACTTAAATAAAACTTAATTCTTTAAATACTTTATTCGGTTTTTTCTGCAGGTGAACTTTGTGGGCTTTCCAGGTGCCTCAGGTACCAGTTCCATTTTAACTGGAACTGGTCATAATGGAACTGGTCCCTTATGACCATTTGAAACATGATTGGAGTGTGTAAGAGGGTTTTCTCAACAAAACTTTTCAGCAGGATTACTAATGCTTCTAAGAATTAGCAAAGGAATTTTTGCTTCATTGTTTTCCTTCACTTTTCAGCAACGACTTTAATATTAGCAGAATAAAAAAATGGTCTGCTTGGCACTTACAGTCCGAGCTGAGAAAGTGACAAATGCTGAACATTTACCACATATCATTAAACTACATATCTAATAAAACTGAATAATTTAGTTACCGTACTTTCTGTTTTGAAATAAAACTTTGACTGACTAACTGCAGAAATACTTGCCAAAGCTTGATGCACGTACATTTAGACATAAGTTTAAACATTGCTAAGGTCCGGATTTACAGCATCTGGTTTCTTCAGAATGTTTCATGTTAATGACGTAAAAGTGGGATTAAAAACATAACAGTTCAGGCTGGAGATGCCACGAAAATATGGATGCACATTTTCACAGTGTGTCTGTTTTCTATTTGTGTCTTATATGCAATACAGACACAGATTTTTTAGTGGATGAAAAGATTGGAAATGGGCTGTTCAGACTGCCTTGAAAAAGTTTGATTTGCAGGCTGTGAATGCAACCTGCAATGATGCAAAAGAGAATCAGTTCCGCCAATATTGTTAAGAGAGAGAACAGACCTGGATTAGAGTTGGTGATAATCTGGTACACAGTTACAACAGCTGTGCCAACATAGTGTAGAAAAGGATAGAATGGCTGCATAACACTCTGATAACATCCTCACCTGTGTCCAAGGTGGAGGTGGTGCTTATTTAATCTGATATTAATAATCCTCACAACAGTAAAATATTGTTTCAACCATTTCATTCCACTAAGCTATTTGTGTGCTTAACCTTTATGAGTGTATTTTTGAAACCCAAGGTGCCCTAAAAACTGCATGTTGCTTTTTTTTCTGGAGCTTTAAAGATATCAGGCACTTTAATCCCCAAAATATATACTTTCAATCATCATTTTCCCCATATTGAATCTCTTTTAATAAGACCAAAAAACTAATTTTGACATCTTCAGGTTGGAAAGGTTTTCCTCCTTTGATGCCAGGGCCATACAGACAAACACCATTATCCCTGAATCCTTAAAAATAGAACTAGAAATACACACACAACATTAGTATGGTGTTGATGTGGGTGCAGTTGAGCTAAATTTGTGCACCTGCGTAAATGATGCAAGAGAAAAGACGAGCATGATGTGCTAATGGACTGAAGTTATAAGATCTATTCAGATCTCAAAGAACACTGACAGCTTTTAGGGAACTGAGTCTGGATTTCTAGAGCAGAATGTGTAAACTTACAGGATAGATGATGATGAACAAACTTCACTCCTCACATTGTTTCTTCTAAATAAAAGTACATGTAATTAAGGACATGAAGTAAATCATATACCAAAAAATGGCTTAAAATCAGCAATCCCAGAAAAGCAAGTGTTCACTTTTCTCCTATTAGAGAACCAGCTTTCCATCTGCCTGTTCAGTTCTGATAAACAGAACGGAATAAACGGAATAAACGGTTCTGATATACGTTCTGATAAAGAGGAAGAGAATGAGACAAGAATAAACCTCCTTCGGTATTTCAATTTTTGTTCATTGTTAGCTTTCACTTTTTTTTAATCAAGACAGATATAATGGAAACACTTACTTGAATGTTAACTAATTAAACAGCTACAAACTAAAGCTCAAATACTAAATGTTGCCTGTCAAAAATCTGACTTGCAATTCAGGTTTTCCCACAGATGGGGGCCACAATAAGGTTTTTGCACTTGCAATTTTGTTCTGTTGAATTACATAACAATTATGTATTTGTTGATAAAATAAAACAACTCAGATTAAACTATAGGGGCAGAGAAGAAAAAAAGACATGAACTCAAATCCAAAATTTTGAAAAAAGTGTCGCACTATGTTGGGTTCTCCACGTTGATGGATGTGACAGTGGCCATGAAACAGCGCTGGAAAAGGCGGTCGGGGTCTGACTGCTGGTTGTCACAATCCAGCTTCCCTCTAACAAAGTGTTTCCTGAGGCCTTGTGGGCCAGCAGGGGCACTGCTGTGGCTGGCTCCGGCGCCTTGTTGACTGATGATGGAGTCTGAAAAAAAAACAAAAAAAAAACAAAACTTGAACCTGGATTCAGCATGAAAGACATATTGCTGCTTCTCCAACAGATTTATCAAAGGAACTTAACCTGTTTAAGCTTGAATGGCCTACTGTGAGGAAAGGCACAATTCATAAAGAGGACGAGAAATGGCTCAAACCCAGTAGCCTTGGTTTTGACCCACATACGTTCAAGCTGTGCTTCACAAAATATTTTCTTAAATCCCAACTGAGACCAAGATAACATTTTGCACCCAAGACAGAGGCAGCAATAAAGGTTAAACAGTTTTTTTTTATCAAGAATGTCTTAAAGTTTCTTTTGCTATTGGACGCTCGGATTACTTTGTCTCTTCAGGCATACCTGACATGTTTCCATGGTATTCTCTTAGTCTGAAAAACCAGAAAAAGGAAAACTTGAAGAGGTGTCATGGATGTTTCCAGAGGGAGCATCAACCCATCACTATGACGATGAACTAACACCGCCTACTGTTGCTGACTTTTTGCTTGACGATGTTATTCCATGTGTAGAAAGGGTAGAAGGTCCCTCATTGCGGTAGGTGGCTGTGTGGGTTTGCTTCCTAACCTCCACCGCCTCCATGATCCAACACTGATGTCTGTTGTTTTCCCTTTAGATCACATATGTCAGAGTCAAGGCCCGCGGGCCACATCCGGCCCGCGAGAAGATTTTCTACGGCCCCTGGGATGATATTAGAACCGGCCCGCAGCAAGCCGGCACCTCGTCTGAAAAAATGCGAGATGCACTCTGGATGTAGATGAGTGGTATAGAATGTTATACCGGTGGCTGATGTTAAAAGAATATGAATCTATTCCAAATCCTGTCTGATCAGGGAACATAATCATTGGGGTTACCTTCTGAAGATGCAACACATTCTCACACCCGACTCGTCATATATTGACGAGTTGGGACGCCGTCTGACCATGCGTCACATATTGACGCGAAGGGTATACCCTTCGCGTCAATATGTGACGACTTGGGCAGGTTCCTTCACCGTAAAATTTTGACGATTTTGACGATTTTGGAAGGTCGCATGTTTTACATGGATTATTTACGCGAATGGTCCTCAAATTCGGTTTTAGTGATAAGTGTTTTGCCAAACTTTCTGCTGTTGAAGATCTACGGTATAACTTATCCACATTTAGAAGCTCTTTGGTTAGTTGTTTAAGATGTTCCTTTTTTGCTGTATGAAATTATTATGACCCCCATACATTTGTTCAAAGTGTCCCATAATGCCAAAGATGACACTCCTGGGATGTGATGAACTGCTCCAAAGAATTTACCTTCAGATGAAACATATGTCAAAAATACCTATTCTGAGAGCAATAAGGCGCCACAAACAGGCTGTAGAGAGTAGTTTCATAGAGCGGCCCATGGTCTGAGATGACTATACATCCAGAGTCACACTTTGTTATTAGGAGCCACAAACACCAAACAGTCATCCATGTAGAAAGAAACAAATTACCCACAGTTTCTTTACTCAACTCATTCATTCATCTTTTGCACATTTCCTCAGGAAACCTTCCTTGGAAACTGTAACTTTAAGGAAGAGCTGAGTTTTAAAGGCAGAGCTATGTCCACCCAGACGTTTTGCACAGCTGAATGGTTGCCATGGAGATTAAAGGATTTCTCAAACATGCATGAAAGAATCATAACATGACATGATGTAAAGCTTAAAAAATTGATTTTACATAATACTGCCCCTTTAAGCCGCTTGACACAGTCGTGTTGTTTTCTACAATCTATGTGTCCATATCCATAAACTCATAGCTGTCTTTGTTTTCCTCTGGATGAAAGAGTAACACAGTTGGGTGTTGAGAACCAGGTTTTTCAATGGGAATCCATTTTCTTCAATCATCACTGATGTACCCAGCACACAAACAGCCAAACAGACGTCATTCTCCTTCAAGAAGCCAATCGTCTCTCAGTGGACCTTTTGTTCCAACTGTGCACATGATACCGGCACATCGACTCCTCCATAACAAAGACACTTTGTGCTGTCAGAATTGCCTTTTTCACTTTCACATTTTGTTCTTTCTATTTCAATAAAGTGACATCTGTAGCATCTGTAGTTCCCTTTAGCTAAAATGAGGTGGGGATCTCTCCTCCTTCACACATTTATTTATGTTTGATAAGGGAACATTGTTGGCGTTTCCAAATAAAGGGAAAGTTAGGATCATTTTTCTCTCAATAAAGAGAGAATAAAGTTGTAGAGGACCTTTTTGGTGACTGCTCTACTCAATCTGTGATGTCCAAACTCATTTAGGGAATGAAGTCCTTTCATTTCACTGGAGCGTCCTCTAAGGAAACAGCTGTGATCCTGAAACACTTCTGCATCATCCCTTTTTACTGGAGGCTGTCAGAAAACTCGTTCCATGCAAGCATGGGAAGTTTTCTGCTAAATAATGTTTTTGCTTTCGGGATTTCAGTTCCAGTTTATCTTCTGGAACTGAGATCTGATGGGCCTCAGTTCCAGAAGATAAAGTCAACCACTCTGTGACACCTAGCTTTTTTTTTCTGCTAAGATGGAGGGCATTGTGTTGTGTCCTCATTATGTACAACACATAGTTACGGTCCTCATTTCCTGAGCCGTGATTCATATTTTGAATGCTTTCATTTTGATGTGTTGTCCTCTCTCTGTTATTATATTGAGGTATGGGATATGATGTTTATTAGATACAGACACAATGTATAGCTAATGCAACTACCTCTGAATTACGAGTCCAATAAACGCTTCCTTTGATGCTCTAGTAATTCATCTTTATCTGCTGCTGAATTCTGATGTTGATTTCTTAACTGATACTGCAGCAAATTCAGAAGAGGAACAAAACGCTGCTGGTTAAAAAGAGACATTGAGATTAAAACATACCTTTCATTACTTTATTACATAAAAACATACAACTTAGAAAAATTATGTCCAAGACACAATTGAACTAAAAATGATTGGAATACGTGAAGTGGTCACACTCTCTTCCCCGCTACTCAAGATGCGGATTCAACATATTCGAATGACATGCAACGTTTCATGAATGTGTGATGCTGTGAGAGCTCTGCTGCAGCTCCAGCTGTAGCAGAGCTGCAGCAGAGAAAAAAAACATCATCCTGCTGCCACTTCCTGTTGTCTTCTTTGTCGTTTTCGTAACTTCCAACTTACGAAACTTAACTTCTCAACAGATCATGTGACTCAGGAGATGCAAAAAAAGTGTTTTCTTTGCAACCTTTCTGAAATATGATAAGGCTGAAAAACCAACTCATCCAAGCGCAAAAACCTTTTATTGAAAAACTTGAGTTTTTTCAAAAGTGGCGTACCTCCACTGAGCAAATTTATTGTCAGAGTTTTAATTTGCACTATTCTATGGATAATGAAAATGATTCTAACGTCTGTTTAAGGTCTCTTAAAACCATGGGTCGTTCCTGGCCAAATGTACAAAAGTGTATCTTTGGCCAGCTGATTACACAAACAGATACATCAATCCCTCCAGCTGCCAACTCAGCTAATCCAAACATTTTCAGAGTCTGAAAACTCTAAAAATGGGCAACAACCAGTTAAGGTGCAATCAGCCTTTCAATTTTTAAATAAAGCTGGTTGACAACATTCAGACTCAATAATTCTTAGTTTGATTGATTCATGTAAATCTGCATCCAGCAGCCAGTCATTTACTTCCTGTTCTTGCTTCATTCTTTCCAGGGTCGAAGAGGTTACAGAGCTAAAGAGTGAGACTCAAACTTGGAATATTTCTCCTACTTGGTTGTTGATGCTGCCTGGATTTTTTTTTACCTTGCCACAATGAGCTTATTGTTAGAATTTCAATCACTTCCCACTCAGCAATTCTAAACTGAAAACATGTTTAAAGCATTTCACTTCTGGAACTTAAGTAAATTTAGCTTGAAACGTCATTTTAAGCACATTCCACGAGTAAGAGGCCTATCACACAGAGAGGATCCTCTACAGCCACTGAATTCTTCCCAAAATTATTCAAACCCCAGGGTGATGAACACTGTGGGGTAACACTTAATGTCAAGTATGTGAAGACAGACAGGCTAAAACTATTGGCATTATTCTGTATATTAAGTTTAAGACCTTGGAAATACATTTACAGCCCAGTCCATCCCCCCCACCACTCCCCAACACTATTGTCAGTGGACTACAGAATAATTTGAAGCATATCAATGTTTGAGTAGACTGGGCTCCGCACAGACGCTGCATCTGGAGACAGTACCTGGTGCTCGAAGGGGCAGCCCGCTGTCCAGACCTCTGGGTTTGGTGGTGACAAACAGGTAGCAGAGGACGCACAGAGTGATGACGAAAGCAAGCAGGACCACAGCTGCGACCGAGAGACCCACAAGAGCTCCGAGGCTGCAGGGCACAGCAGAAGGAAGCTTAGAGCAGAGAACAACAGAGCGGGACTAGAAGGTTTCTTTATCTCCGCTCGCAGCTGCAGAACTTCGGCTTCCTGCAAGAAAGATAGTTTTGCACCTCTTTTCCAATTTTGCAAAATAAAAACTGCACGTCTGTCGAGTAATTAAAGCTGACAACTTTTTTGTCTGCGTAGCAGTGATAAGGCAGAATCTGCTTTATGACGAGAAAAATAAAGCCTGTTTAATCTTTTATTAGATCATTTCACGTGATTACCTTTATATTCTGCAAATACAAGAACGAAAATTGAGTCAAAAAAAATCAGCCAACCTGGAAACCCGGTCCAGTTTCCACTCAGAGACTCCGAGCTGGATGTCGGATTCAGATTAATGTGTCCATTAACAACATGCTGGATAATTTGGACTGAAAATATGCTGGTTCTGTTGGTTTCACTGTCCGGACACACACAAAGGCGCACGCACACACACTCACACATGCATACCGACCAGCTGAAAGCAACAGTCATTCAGCATAAACTGAGCTGAAACATCTACGCTCATAATAACATATTGAGATTCTGGTGTGCTTCCCAGGATATACATTATGCAGCAATAGAGTCTACGGTGCGACCTCGAGCTCATTACACATAATGCCACATAACGATGCATAGTGGCCAGCATACACAGACCAGAGCCAGTAATTCTCCTGGACCTGGGAACTGTTGCACAGCCAGGCGGGGACTAAAACACCATATTCAATTCATAAACATATAAAAGCAAATGTACTCAGTGACTGCTCAGCTCATAACCCATTTTTGGCAAAGATGTTTTAGCTACAAAGCGACATGCAGCTCAGCTCCAGCTCCGACAGAGCAGAGGCAGACACCTGGAGTGATCCAAGGCTGCTTCAGTCCGTGTGTGCTGCAGGTGTGGAATGAAATAGCAACATGAATTACTTCTTAAATAAATAACACGTCTTTAGGAATGTTTTCACAATCTGGCAAAAATCATGATATTTCATTGAGTCCATCTGGCAGCAGAAGTCTAACCTTCATGGAATTATTCTAACTACAACAGTGACTTTAAAGTGTTGATTTTGAAGTGTTACATGGATCTTAAGGCACAGAAAACTTGAATGCAATTAATCCACTTTTTTGTTCTAACATACAAAGTTTCCGTCCAGAACTTTTGTATTCACGCATTTCTGGTATGTCCATTTATCTGATGCAGAACCGACATCCACACACAAACAGCAGTGATGGACGACAAAGTCTCTTCTGACTTGTGGATTCGACTCTGAAACGTCTTCAGGGTTATAAAAAATAAGATTCTGCAGCTTCATTACGAGATCAGTGTACCCTTCTTGTTTTTCTGGTTTACGGCAAGTAATTAGAGTTGAAACAACTACTAAATTATTGAAAGTTTAAGAGTTGATTTAATACATGTAGAGTGAAAGAGGTACACTGATCCCATAAAATCACTTCTGGTTATGTCATCCATATTTGCAGTGCTGGTGTTGGTTAGAGGGCCAGGAGGGGCCCGGGCCTGGCAGCCTCTCCTCTGCCAGACTGCCTCAGGGCAGCTGTGGCTACTGTCAGGCAGTAGCCACAGCTGCCCTGTGTGAATGGATGAATGTGGCATGAAGCTCTTTAGGATCCTCTGGAGTTGATAAAACTCTATACAAGTACAGGCATTTACTTCTCTTGGTCCATTGGGCGTCAACGTCTGTCTCAAAAACCATTTGCTGGAAAAGACTATGTGTTCAACTTGTGCTGAAAGGAGTTAGCCTATCATTGAAGCTATTCAAGCCTAAAATAGCATCTCAGTGCTAAACATGTAGCAGCAGCACGGAGTCTAACATTAATGTGAGCATCTATTGGAGACATTTCTGAAGAAGTTCATGAATGATCAGGAGTTCCTGTAACTGGAAAGATGAAGCGATAAAACAGAACTTTGATCCAATCTGATGGTATAACAGATTAAAAACGAAACACATCTCTCTTGTTGAACTCTATTTGCTATTTATTCAATAATTTAGGAGCAAACGAGGCTTTTACATTGAGCGTTTGTGCACTGGCGTATTCTCCTAAAATAAGCATTTTAGCTATCTTTTATTTATTAGCGCCTGAATAGCTATTAATTGCAATTTATTAATTACAGACGCTGCAATTAACTATAATTAAACATTTTAATGGAGTCTCACCAATAAATCAAACTCCAAGTGTTAACGAGATTCTGGTTTTATTACCGGTTTGTTGTTTGAACGTTTTTAATCAACCCAGAAACAGTTCCGCTGTTATTATCTGACATAAAACAACACAACATCCACATTCCTCACTGCGCGGAAACGCCGCAGGCTAAATGGTTCCTGAGCGAACCAGAGGTGTCCAGTTGAGCCAGGCCAGAGAGGAACGCAGAGACCAGTCTGCTCCTGAAACATGTGGGTTGCTGCCGAACTGAGCAACAGGCAGTTTGATCACCTCCTGAACCCAAACTGAGCTCCACCTCTGCGCACAGTCACAGTGATCCCTCACCTCAGCCACCACATGTATCCATACTCGTACGGGAAGAAGCTGTTCGGGTCATCACAGCAGTACTTCAAGTCACTGAAGCCGCAGCAGAACACCGCCGTGGACTCGCCCCCCGCCTTCGGACACGTGAAGCTGTCCACGAACACCTTTTCCCTGGAGTGGTAACTCTCGCACAACGCGCTCATGTCAGGCGCACAGGACGCGCAACCGGCCAGTGGGAACAGACTGAGCCAGCTGCTGCAGCTGAGGAGGACAGAGAGAGACAGAGAGATAGAGAGAAAGAGAGAAAGAGGGAGAGAGAGAGCAGTGATGGAGAGAAGAGTCTCTCCATCACTGCCTCACCTGCTCCAGAAGCTCCCCACTCAGCTTTAGATATCATGGACTAAAGTTGGGTGGAAAAAAAATAAAATAAATATATTTAGCTGTAGCATAACTTTTATTTATGCATATTAAAAATGTTTGACAGTTTGGTGTAAGACGTTTAATCTGTGAGCAGATCAGTTTCTTCCTCCTCCTCCTCCTCCTCCTCCTCCTCCTCCTCCTCCTCCTCCCTGAGCTGCTAGTGCTGACTGATGCAATGCAACGCTCTCAATCAATTACAACCAATCAGAGCCAGGAGGAGGATTTAGCGCTGTCAATCATCCTCATGTACTGTTGCTAAATGCATTGAAAGCAGAGAAACAACCTACCATTACTGGAAAAACATAATCTGCCATCATCTGTGGCCATTAATTAGAACTGGAAGAAGACAGAAGAGGTTGATTTTTTTTCCACAGAAGTGACTATGAGACAGTATAGTGTATACTATACTGTCATGACATAGTGACAATTTCAACAAACTGTTTCCCTGTGTTGTAAAAATGTTACAGAACTGTCAAAGTGATGAACCTCAGGGTAAACCAGAAAAGTGTGGAAATGAAAAACTGATATTTTTTGATTATGTAAACTTGTATATAATTTAAATTTAACAGCAATATCAATAAGACAGTGAACAAACAGGTTTTCCTCCCCAGCTAATTTAAAGTGGTAAAATAAATGTGGAACAAGAGAAAATGGCATATAAGAAAACATTGTATAAAAACATTGCTATAGAAGTATGCTTGTGAAATGCTTCAGGCTGTGTTTAGTAAAAATAAAGTCAGTATTAGGAATGAAAATCAAAAGGACTGATATAGTTGGTGTGTGATTTTGTTCTGACAGAGGTCAGCTAAATTCTTGCATCATACAGAAGTCTGGTACAAATAGACTGAGAGAAGCTTTTCATGTGTGGAGCCTTGCTGTAAAACAGGCAGCTTTAAACAGATACAAAAGATTCATCGTACACCAATGGAGGTATTTGTCAATAGTTTCATTTCAAAAAACATATTTTAAAAAAATAGAATACAACACATCTGAAAGATGTGTTATTGATATGAAATAAAATGCTCTTGCTAGGAAGTTACACTCATCAAAGTCTTTAAACGGCTCTTTGTTATTTCTCCAAAAGGGGAAATAAATGTTGCCATAACTCGTAATCATCTCAGTATTTTCAGACTCGTTGTGAGTTGTGACTCTGTGGGCAGGAAGCAGTCAGGGTTGCAATGGATCTGAAGAAGCCTCTGACTTAACACTATTACTGTATGAGCCCAGTGATGACCATGACATAACAGCTCAGTTCCTCGACAGCAGAGGGACAATGTTCAACACGTCTTGGATGACATCATGGGTTGTTGGCAAGCACTGCTAATCCACCTCGTTTGCTTTTGCCTCTCCTCTCTAAATCTCTGTTAGGTTAGAAAGTCTGGGACAGAGATGTTGGAATCGAGAACATGATGGTTTAAACTTCCTACTTCTCTCTCTGCTCTTTGGTTCTACTCTGGATCCATCTGATCTCTTACCTAGATTAATGTTCAACTTCAAGTTGGAAGAGAGAAACTGTCAAATTCATTTATGCATTTTTTTTTAGGCAGGCTTGATCCTATATGACAACATTCCTCTAAAGCAGGGGTGGGCAACTCCAGGCGTCGAGGGCCGGTCTCCTGCAACTGTTAGATGTATCTCTACTTCAACACACCTGAGTCAAAGAATGAGGTCATTAGCAGGACTCTGGAGAACCTGACTGCACTTAGGAAGTGATTCAGCTATTGGATTCAAGTGTGTTGGACCAGGGAGACATCTCAGGACATCAGCCCTCCAGGACCAGGATTGCTCACCCCTGCAAAGAATAGAACAGAATTTTTTTATTTTGTTTTGTTTTTAAACTTAATCATTTGATTTTCAAGAATCCAGCAGCACAATCACAGCAAGATTTTCTGTTTAGAGGTGGGTAATTATCAAGCAAGAAGAAAAGAGTGCAGTACCGGTTGACTGCATGACTGGGAACGTTCTGCACAAGCACACCAACTCAAACTCAACAAAGCTCAGTGGAAACAATCGCACTAACCTCGTATTTAATGAGACTCCCTGGGCCACGCCATGACAAATAACAATTGACCTTGACTTTGTGTAAACAGGTTTTACTGGGCTGGAACCATTTTCCAGCTTCTGCTCCCATTATTCACTTACACTTGCCAGTTTTTTTTAACAACCAGACCAGGTTACCCACAATGCAATTCATTCTAAATAGACCCAACAAGTACACTGCGTTCTAGGCAGAATACAGCATAAAGGACCTTTCCTGTAATGTAATTAAATACTGAATATCCTTTTTAAACATCAGAAAATAATAAAGTTCACTACAAAAACACAAAATCTTACCAAGTAATTGTGGTTTGGTTTCTAGTGCAAACATCACTTGAAATAAGACAAAACTGACATACAAGTAACTTTTCAGAAAGATATAGAGACTTGTTTTAACCGTCCTCTTGTCCTCGGGTCAAAATGACCCGCCACTGTGTTAAAACTCCCCAAAGATCCACTAACTGTTAGTGGATCTTTGGGGAGTTTCACTAAAAGATCCACCAAATGTTATTTTAGGACAACAGGAGGGTTAAGTAAATAATTTCTCAATGTTGATGTAAAAGGACTTGTTCCATTGGCAGAGAAATGAAATTATGTCTTGTTATAAGTGAAATTATCTGCCAATGAAACTAGTACTTTTACATCAATATTAAGAAATTATTTACTTAAAACAACAACTATCTTGCTAGAAAGTTACTTGTGAGTCCATATGTACATCTTGGTCTGCCAGCACAGTGTGTTAAGGGCTATGGGGGCGTCTGCCCCTTATTTGGTGGTCTTGTTGCCTGGGGCTAATGGGGCAGAACCTTGTGTCTATATGCCTGGACCTGTTGCAGCCTTCTAAAGCCAAGTCCTCATGTCCTTTGCTGCTCATCTGTGCTGTGTGTTGCAGGCCTTCCACTCTTCTCACTAGGCATAGGAATCTTAGACTATCTCACCATTCAAATCTGATTTTTGGGGCCACAATTTAATTCAAAACTGATTTTTGCTTCAAAATGACCTTTTTATCTCCTAAATAGTGGCACACCTGTCTAAGTGAAACATCTCAGGTTCTCCCATGCTTTATTCATAGCCAACAGTCATGTCATTGCAGAACATTTGTATTCCCAAACACCTTCCATACACTCATAAACCACCTGGGGGACAACCCTCCTGCTTCAGTATACGTTACTCCACTGTAGCATACAGGCACAGCTTTCCCACACACACACACACCCCACATCCTCCATGTTGCTTTTATGAAGCGGTCATGGAGAGAGCGCCACGCCTTTCTGCAGTCAGCCTCCTCCATGGACGACGATGTTGCAATCTCCATTCAAAGTAAGAAAAGACATAAAATAATGACGGGTTGCCGTGGACTGGCGACCCGTCCAGGGTGTATCCCGCCTCTCGCCCGTTGACAGCTGGAAATAGGCACCAGCACCCCTTTGGACCTCAGTGGGGAAAGGATGGAAGAAAATGAATGGATGGAGGATGATATTGCCAATGCAGTTCAACTACTTCAAACAAACATTTAATATGTGAAGGTAGATATAAAAAATAATTGACATTACATAATGTATAGGGGTTGCAAGTGTGGCTGTAATGTGAAAATATTAACAGAATAGTAACCACATTGTATACATGTGAACCTGAAGGCTTCTGCTTCCTGCATCACAACACTGTAGTTCTGTTACACTTCAGTTACATAAAAGTCAAACGAACTGAGACACGACCGTTCCGATCGAGATTCCTTTGAACCACATTCACACATATTTAGGATCGCACTGGTCATTTTTGACAACAAAAGAATTAAATTTTGATGCTTATGAAAATGCTTTTGTGATGATTTGACCACTTTTGCAGTCCTGTAGTCTTCCTGTTGAATAACTATTTCAACAGGAAATGGTTTTCACTCTACAATCCCACATAATGTGAATGAAGAGGTTAAAAATGACTCAATGATGTTCTACAGATTATTTATTCCATTCATTCATTGGAATAATTATTCTTTAGAGGCGTTTAACTGGTGAACAGGAAGCCCTGTGAAGTTTTTACCAGACATTAATAGCTCAGTTTGTTCTTTTAAGATTCAGATAAACAGAATTTTTCACTTTGGCAAGAGTACAGAAGGAACATTCTGTCAACCCATTTAGGGTCATTATGGGGCTTTCAACAGCAAGCCTTTCTCTGATTGTTCTTTTAAGAAAAAAAAACCTGACAGTTGATGTCCTTCAGGATCACAAAACATTTAAACAACACACACAATAAGCCTAAAAACAAAAATAAAGCAAAAATAAAAAACACAGTCGTCTTCTTTCTTCTAGCTAAAGATGGGGGAGGACAGTGCTGCCTGGCTCTGAAGAAAAGCAGCAGAAGGAAATGTTTGTTTGTCTTATATGGTAAGTAGTAGAACTTGATACTAGTTTCAAGCCCATGTGAACCACAAATTAATGTTTGCAAAGTGAATCAGTATTTGATGGAAGTGTGTTAGTGTCAGGGCTTGACGCGACATGAAAGCATCTGCAGTGGCGACCTTTTGAAACAGGAAGTACTGAAGAAGCGCTCGAAAGGTGCCATCATTGCTTTCTGCTCTCTTTCAGATTTTGAAATATGAGCGAAAGGTGAAAGAAATGGCAGCATGGATATTTATTGCAGATAAAAATGGAATGCAGGAGCAGGAAAACATTTCCTGACTTGTGTGTGAAACTCCTGAGGTTTGTTTGCGGCAGAGTAAAGCCTCTGTTTTATCAGGTTCTGTGTAGCTGTCTGAAGTTCAATCTGCTTGAACCTTTTTATGCTTTTCTGAACGTTTTTGAAGGTTTTTCTGAAGCCAAACATACATTTTTCTCTTACACCCAACAGCAAACAGTTTAGTCACCTTAAAAACCCCCACAAGACATGAACCATGTTATCTCAAAACATTCTCTTTGAGACAGATTAAAATCAGTTACTTCTCATATAGGCAAAAATAAATAGACGCAGTCATGTAAATATCTGTTAAATTGTTATTTAGATTGTTTGAAGGTGACTCTTGTCCTTCATCAGACTGAATGAATTTTTCCTGTGGAGGTCTCAGTGGCTGCAGCTGGAGGGAATCAGGCCTCCGATCCTTTATGTTTTTTCTCCAAAACTAAATTTGATGGTACTTTGTTGGACATCTTCAGTTTTCCTTCTTCAAAAGAGTAACTCAATTAGTTTCTTAATCACATCATCACTGAGACCAGAAAGAGCCAGGAATAGTCATCAAAGTTCAGGTAAAGAAAAAACAAAAGACTGCTTTTGTTAGAAGAAGAAGCTCAGAAACCGAAGCATGTTTTCATATTCTGTTCCTTCCAAAACTATAATTAAACCCTCGAACAGTTAGACGTTTCAGTACATGCAATGAATCTCTGTAAAATTATATTTCACTTTCTGAGATGAGTGGCAAAAATTATTAAACAATTTTACACAATATTCCATTTTTTTTAGATATCCCAGTACATTCTCTGCTGCAGTTATTTAATATTCAATATGTTAGCAACTTAAAAATTTAATACATTGTTGCAAAGATGTTTGAAAGTCATGTTACCATGTTTAAAATAACCAAGAACAGTTGGTTTTATTAGATTATTAGTAGCCACAATCGCAGTGTCAGCATTTTCCGCGTGGTTGCTAACAGCATAAACTACAAATGAATCATTTGAAATAACTCAATAAAAAATGAAACTGCTAAGATGATGTACATTTGCTCTGATGGAGAACTTCAATGTCTGGATCAAACCGATTTCCATCAGGCCATGTTTAAACAGTCGGCTCTGTTCAAATGCAAACATCATAATTTCATCAAATAGCTGAGATGGAATTTCATCGTATTTCCATTTGAGAGGAAACCAGGACTGGGCAGAGGTAAGCTCAAGTCCCCTCACTGCTTTGTTTATCCGAGTCCACATCCTAAAGCCCGTCCAGCCTGCCGATCTTCTCTCCCCTCCATTCCTGACCTGTTCTATCGACAGCACAGATTTGATTGAACTGATTTATTTCATCCAGAAGGCAGAGTTTAATCCTACGTATGCTCAAGTGAGTCAAATCGATTTGAGCTTCACATTCTGTTCTCGCAGTGAGATCATGAAGCGTGCTGCAGTCAGGTTACATTAAGAAGTGGTCCAATTAAACCCCTGGGTCTGTTCATGGCTGCAGATGATGCATCATTGAACATACTGTGAGCAGTTGCACATCCCGACCAGAGGACTGAAGCTCTGGTCAGCTGGACCAGAGCGGCACATCTTGCTCTGATGTGAGTAAAGCATGTGCGCACGCTGGGATCACATGCTTTGGCAGACTCCATGATGGCTAATCCGTCTCTTTTGCCAATATTTCAACTGTGTCTGGTTTCATCAGGGAGGGATTACACAGGATTAGACAACCATGCCCAGGCCGACATGCAGTCATTCATTAAAAACCCATATGCAGTTGTTCACATGCCTCCAACGGAGCCAAAATTCACCCCTCATGCTCAAATCAGGTGCATATGTAGGCCACACTTTAACAGGTTCTGGGCTTTTCTTTGGTCTCAGGAAAGTGTGCTGCATGATTACACAACACAGACCTGGTCGTCTTGCTCTGATATCATGAACATGGTGGGGGTGTCACTAAAACATGAGTGAAGGAACCATCTTTACCTCAGAGCTGCAGGTCGTCCGGCTGAAAGAGGAAAGCTGGGAGGGAAGCTGTCTTGTGATTTCACCTTTGTGCCAAGCTACCACAAACGTTTTATGCTTAGTAAATGAAATGAAAGGTCACTACATTATCTTCAGCAAGATATTCTTGTGTTGTGCCCCCCAACTCCCAATAATTAATTTTTGTGAAAGATGGAATAAAGAAATATCTCGCCTTGAATACTTCTAGAATCTTTCAAGACTAGATGCTCCAAATAATTAATGGATACCACCTGAGATGAGAAACACTTCAAAGTTGTGGAGTTTTGGAAAGGGAATTTCTAAAAAGTAAATTGTTTAACTCCAAATAAAAACAACTCTTCTACAGCATCTTACAAAATCTAATTTTTTACCTCAATGTATTTTGTTGGGTTTTTTACGGAGCCCCATTGGGGACATGGGAACATTTCATGTTTTTGCACTGCCTCAAAATAAGTTTCATGTTCCCTCACAATATGCTTACTGCAATATTTGCTGGTCTATTTTGTATACAGTCACAAATGTCAATTTAAAATTTCAAATATAAATACATTTGATGAGCCTCAGTGTTTATTCTTAACTCTTTTGTGCAAAAAACTGATTGGATATCGATTTGTTCTCTGAAGGTTTATGTCTATGGTTGAGATGGAACTGCACATGAAAACAGCCCTTTAAATCATTCAGGCTACCAACACAATAGAGACACAATCAAAACTGTTAGATGACTTACGATAATAACTCAGAAATAGTTTGGAAATATTTTTTCTGTCTTTCCAACTTTTGGAAAGTTTCTGTTTATGTCTTAGCTGTGTGGTACATTTCAATCCTAAAGAAAAAGATATAAAACTTCAGATATTTCACAATGAGATATTAACATACATGGAAAAACCTCACAAAAATCTAGTATGATAGAAGAGAGTATGATGGGCACCGTAATAAAGATTTTCAATATTCAATTATGCTGCATTAACTGATCAGTACATTATTGCCAGAAAACAAAAAACCTATTGAGAGGATATTGCAAGATAACGCAAAAGAAACAACAAAAAGACAATCCTCCTTGTCACCTCGGGGGTTCTGGAGTTTTTATATGGCAGACCATCACAATCACAATCATCACAGGAAAATAGTGCATGATTTGCATTTCTTCATTTCTTTCTTTTACCACCAGAGACGTTTGTGTTTGTGAATGTTTTCTGCATCCAGAAAACATTCACAACGCCGCTTCACTTTTTCCGCATTTTATTCTAAAGACACATTTGTAACTGTATGAAATGAAAGCAAAATTCTACACACAAATACCCCAGTATGTCAATGTGGACATTTATTAGGAGATTTTTCAAAAAAATAAATATAAATATATTTTCTATATAAAATATTCCAAATTGAGCTGTTTCCCATTATTATCCTGGAGCTTAATAAAAGGTTCATGGCAGCCGGTCCTGAAGGACTTTTAGACCAGGGCAATCAAGATTCTGTGGTCTGATGTGATGACCACAGTGTTGGTGGTCTGTATGGGTACTGTATGGGTTTAATGTCAGGTGTCATGTTTGGAGGAAAAGAGGCAACAATATCCCTGTGACTACTTCCTGGATGTTTGAGTCAAAATCCTTTTGCCATGCAGAGTAGATGTGATTCTCTTCAGTCATTAGCTCCAATAATTTGAGGGGAAATGTGACATAGACACCGCTGATGAGATTCATCCACTCATCAAGGACAGGTTAACCATAAGAGAGAATATCTAAAGAAGAGCAACTTAATGAAGGCAGAGGAGAGGAATGTGTGAGACAAATAAAAGTCTGCAGAGGCTTTTAAATCTATTAGTTGAATCTTTTCTTGGTGAGCCATGAGAAATATGGCAATTCACATCCTGTAGCTACCAGTTTTGAATGAAGGCTTAGTGGGGAGGATATTGAGCTTATTTCTTCAAACCACTAAACAATTAAAGAGAAACATAATCACACAACTCTGTTTAAAAGCTTTTCACTGGAAGGCAACCATCAAAGTCTGGACATAACAACTGCATCAACAACTTGGCTTGGGAACTGGTGAGTGGAAATTTGACTCTTTAGGTTCCCAAATGACTCTTAATTTACAGCATTAAGTTGGCACTTAAGTTGACTTTTTTTGTTAAACTCTCTTGCATTCTGTTTTTCCGAGGAGTCTTATAATTGCATAATTGAATGAATTTACAAAAGCAGGCACGCTGACTTTTATATAATATTTGAATTGAACTTTTATTTATTTGACACTAAATAAATCTAACAAAACAGCGCAAACAAATCTACCCAGCAGAGACATAACAATAATTGATTATTGTTTAATATACAGTATTGCATAATCTCTTTAAACTGCATCCAGCTGCTGCTTTGTTTACAGGTGTCAATTATATTTATGTTGTTCTGCGACACAGTCTTGTCCTTACCATTGTCTACTGACTGAGGGACAGGACAGATTCTCCTCCTGACTGTCGAATCTGTGCCCTGCTCTGTTTTCACATATTGATATGATCGCACCTCCTCATGTGTTTGGCCATAAGCCTGTCATGATGTCAATCAAAACAGACTTCTGCTACCAGCAGGGCAGAGCCACCGAGAGTGAGAGCTGAGCAGCATTTCACAAAAGTGATTTTTTTTCACATCACGCCAGTTTATACACAGCAGCAAATCGCTCATGTTGCCTTGGACGATACGCAGCCTGCTCTACAAGACATCACACTTCATCACAAGTTGACTTTTGACACCACAATTTTCCATAAATTGGTGTTGGTCGAACACAGAGGATTTAGAACAAACTTAGAATCTAGAGAAACTCCTCATTACCTTAAATCAAAATCTAGCTTTAAACTTTTAATATTGGAGCAAGACCTAGAGAAACTCCTGTTAGTTTACAAATCTAGAACAAACTTAAGATGTACCATCTAGTTTATAAATTACAGACTACTTATTCTTGAACACAAGGAACCAATACTTAGTCTTAAACTTTTTTTTCTTTTGCTCTTGGCTTTGTTTTGTTTTGTTTGTACTTCCTTCTAATTCATGTAAGGCATTTTGAACTGCCTTGTTGGTGAAAATGTGCTACATAAATAAAATGACCTTCCCTTAGCTATGCAATGGGAATGAAGTTAATGACATGATAATCTAAACCAGTGTTTCCCAATTCCAGTCCTCGGGACCCCCCTGCTCTGCATGTTTTAGATGTGCCTCTATACCAGAACAACTGATTCAAATGATTGCATGACGTCATCTGCAGCCACCAAGTACTGCAGGAGCCTGTTAATCACCCAAAGATTCAATCCAGGTGTGTAGCAGAAGGAAACACATAAAACATGCAGGGCAGGGGGGAATTGGGAAACACTGATCTAAACCACAGGTGTCAAACTCCAGCCCTCAAAAGCCAATGTCCTGCAACTTTTAGATGTGCCTCTGCTGCACCCCTTGAATAGAATAATTAGGTCATTAGCAAAACTCTGGAGAACTGATCTACACAAGGAGGAGGTAATTAAACCATTTGATTCCAGTGATAATGAGTTTTTTCCTCTGGCACGAGTCTAAAGCAGTCTTAATATTAAATAAACAACTATTTAAACTACTCTTTCAATTAAACTAACAGCTCAAAGCATGTTAGATTTTCAAAAGAAAAACTGTTTTTTATTTTAGTAAATAAAAAACTGTAAAAACATTCCTGTGCTGAATAAATGATGAATCAAAGGATGTAATTTAGAAATCGGCTTCAGTTTATCAGATGAAGGATTCTTCATTATGCTGGGATTTCACCTCAATGAACTGTCTGAAGGACTTTTCATTGAGCTCCCTGAAGGCCCCACAACATTATTCCAGTCAGATTGAGGCCTGAACTTTAACTGGGCCACGTCAACACCGTAATCCTTGTTTTTCCTCGGCCGTTCTGTTGTAGATTTGCTGTCGTAATTGGGATCACTGTCTTGTTAATCACTAGTTTTGGAGCAAATGCTGCAGCTTTCAAATGGCCCCATATTTGACTGAAAAATACCAGGAGTTTCTGTTCGACTCTGACTGACAAGAAAATCACACAAGATGATTTTATCTGGCCTGTGAAATGGAATCCCTGCTGTTTCTGCTTTTTGTGCTTCAACAATTCACAAACGACAAGTGGTAATCATGCTTTCAAGTTCACTCATTGTGCTTAAAAGGCATCACATTTATATTGATACAAGCAACTGTGAATGCTAAAAAGGCAGGAACAAAAGATTGCTGTTAAATTCATGTCTTTTTCACCAGATCACTTGAGAATGGTAAAGTGGATTAACACAGACTCACTAAAAACATTTTTTGTGGTGCAACAATCACTCTGTCTAAAACATGCACTTTTTTAATACAGTGAATCAATACTATCATTAATATAATTTGCTGTAGTTCAGATATTTTCTTTGCAAAGCTCTTTTTATCATTATTGATCAAATCTGTTCAGTGAAATGTTGCTGGTTCTGCAGGATTTGGGCACCTATTACTATTTTTTCTGTTTTCTGAAGGCAGAACAAGGAATAGATCCATATGTTGTTCATCAAAAGTGTTTACTTTTTTTGCTGTAAACAATTGCAGTAAATTTTATTGTGCATATTCCTCCAGATACACAAGTAAAACCTTTCTTAACTCAGGTTGAATCTGAAGGTGTTCAGACTGAATCAGTCTGTCAGAAAGTTGACTCTTAAAATCCACGTCCATCTGTTACCTGCTTGAATTGGCAACATTTTTAATTAGAACAACTCATATTGGTAATATGCTTTATTTCTGCAAGCAAACACTTAGGCATAAATTTAATATGGATATAAACACTCTAATTGGTTTATATGGATTACATTTTATGGAAATGTGCAAAGAATCCATCACACAGAGGAAGTAAAATGATCAACACTAGTAGCAACAGTCCAAACACTTTGCAGCTTCCTGCAGAAATCTTTAACCTTCTGCTCTGCCACAGGTGGTGAAATTAGGTCCTGTTTGTTCTGTCAGTGCCTCCATTTGAACCCCACTGAGCATGTGTAGTAGGACAAGTCTGTCTGTGATTGAAGATGTTGATTTGGAACTGTTGAGGGACTAGAAAGGTGAGGTGGCAGACATTGAAACAGCAGCATTTATCCCTGCAAAAATGACAGGTGGGTAACCTTTAGTATCTCTCCACTGCAGACGTTTACACGCTTCAAAAACAGAGCAAGCGGAGGAAATGATGGGTTACACGATGAGAAGAAGAAAAACAAGAATGTTGTGTGCAGGAATACTGCAGATTTCCCCATGTGGATGATTTAGCTCTCAGTAGGACACATACCTGCATTGGTTTTCCTGTGAGAAATCACTTTATTCAGTCTTCTGTACTATAGTGCACCTCTAATCTGTGTAGACAAAGTCCAAACCAGTAGATTATCAACCCCCTTGCCACCCTGCCTTCCCTTCAGGC
Source organism: Gambusia affinis (assembly GCF_019740435.1). Classification (NCBI taxonomy): domain Eukaryota; kingdom Metazoa; phylum Chordata; class Actinopteri; order Cyprinodontiformes; family Poeciliidae; genus Gambusia; species Gambusia affinis. Next base: position 2,346,480 of record NC_057877.1, read on the forward strand.
TTAGTGAAAGCTACATATCTCTGGCTGGACTTCTGTGTTTCAACTGAACTAAGAATAAGGTGAATTCAGGCTCGCTCTTGTCCGTATGGTCTAAGATCCCGTTTGCACAGAGCAGGTTTTCAGTGGAACCGTAACCTTTTTGTTTGTGATTCCTGATCCTCGTTAAAACACGACTCCAGAGATCAGAGCCTCTCACACTGATGCTGTTTGAAACCAGGTTTTAGAGAGAAACTTTGCGGGGACACACCCTACAGTAGAGTGAAGAACTCAGAGCAAATGTGCAGGATTTGTTTTACCCATGCACGGTCAAGTAGCAGGAAAAAACATGGTGGACAGCATCACAATGTGTTGTGCTACTTACCCTGTTCAGCTTAACACATCTTCTAATTTCAGGATATGTGAAATATCTTTGGTTCGACTCACTTTGCGTTTAATGTAGACACTCAACAGACTCATGGGGTGAAGAATAGAAAAGGATTGATTTCATGTAAAGCGTCTTGAGTGTCCTGAAAAGTGTTTTATAAGTCTGATGTCAGACGTATTTCATTCATGTAAATGAAGGTAGACCAGTCTTTCAGCTGACTTTCAACATTTTAATTAAAACATGTTGCAGTAATGGGACAATCTGTCACGTCATAGAATAAAAAAAACTAATCCCCAAGGTTGGACTGATCTCAATATATTTTGAAGCATCTACTTTCTCCCAAAAGAGGCTGCAACTGTTTGTTAAGGAAAGAAGACGTGCGACAAATAATCCATCTATTCTTTCTGCCAGACCTTTGCAGCATCAATTCCTTTGAGGGTGGCTTTCTAAAAATTCAACTGGACCATTGTTCCAGATGAGCATATATGTGGTCAAGCACTGTTGTTGGACAAGATGGTCTATCTTGCACTTTCCACTCTAAGTCCTACCAGAGGTGGGCTATCAGGTTTCAATCTGGGCTAGATGGAAACCTGATAGCGGTTTTTATACGTTTTTACAGTTCGGACCTGGATTTGAGCTCCAGTTCACTGTCCTGCTGGAACAGGAACTCTGCAAAATGGACGGAAAGCTTCTGACAAGAACTCTGTCTTTTTCTTGGAAGTGAAGGCAGAAAAAAATTGCATTAAAGGCCGTCTGCCAGTCATTTAGAGATGAGCTGTTGTTGTGGGCCTCAGGTGCAGCAAAGTTATACAATCAAAATCATGTTTGACACTCACAGGATCCACCTGGTGAGACTCATGGTCAGTCATTGACAAATGCAAGTCAGACCTTGAAAACTTGTCTAACTGGGCCCCACATAGATATGCATTCTATTACGCTAAAACGGGCAAACATTTTATATGGGATTGAGAATATTTATGATGTATGGGGCCCATTTGGGCTAACCAATTTACACCCGTATGGGCAAACCAGGTGGGCACCTGTTGTAGGTTCTAGCGAGGTCAGAGGTGGGAAATGTTTAGCTCACGTGAGCTAGCCCCTGGAGGTCACGAGGGATGGATGCCCTCTTGACCGTATGTAGTCCCTAACACATCGTTGGGAGCCACACCTCGTCTCTTGATTCAGCCTAATTATATCAAGCTAATCACACCAACATGCTCCTAATCAATCTCCTTCAAAGAAATGTCTTACCTCAGTATTTATGGACATTGAAGCATAGCTATGTTTCACTACAGCAGCAAATAATAAATCAGATTTGGACCAGAAACCTTTCCTCTGCTCTGAGACTGAACAACTGATCTGATACGAGTATTATAGAAAGTTCTCACACTATTCTAAATAAAACCTAATGATAATTAATTATTATGTCTTTTAGCATGCAGTTGGTGGAAATTCAGATTTTCTGCTACCCCAGACTCCCTCGGTTTAAACTCATTTTAAATGAACCAGTAGAAGTCCTGCTAACGCTTCTTGAATGAAAGGCATTGGAGGTCATCTGTGGGATATTTCAGGCATTATCTGCATTCATTTAAGTATAGAGAGGTTCACAGTTGGCCTGGTAAAATTTAATCAACTGTAGACAGTTGAGAAATGTAGTTTTAATACCTGGAAATGTCAAAGTTGGAAGTAGTCCCGCAGAACTCTGGACAATGATGTGCAGGAGATTACAAAACAGTTTGACAATCATTCTTACATTCTGTTTCATCCCTTTTGCTGTCAGGAACAATAACACATGCTTTGCTAATACATTTGTTGTTATCAGTGCAATATGAATATAAAGTTTGTGCATTGTGCTGCACAGTGAAAAGATGTTCTTAGTTCTGAAAGTTGTGTGTCCGAACACCAGAGAGCTCAAACATTCTCCAGTCAGTGTACCAGGTTCAGAATCCCCCGTGAGGTTGCTCTGATAACCTCTGTCAAATCGCTCACAGATCTTTAATCCAGCTTCGGACCTGTTTAATACAGCGGCACTCTAACAGGATTGTGGATGTTAACCCATCGGGACAGGGTTTAGCAGCTCCTCCCTCCCCCAGGCGGTGGGTGAGCGCACGCAGGGCTGCCGATGGGTGGAGCAGAGTGGGTGGTGATGCCTGGAAAGTGAGAGGATCCTCTGAGCTTAGTGAGAACGGACGCAGCGTGAGGATGACAGGGATGCTGATCCCAAAGATCCTTTAGAACATCACAGAGGGTCGGATATCTTGCCTTTGCCCCCTGGAGTTTCTCTTTGTTTGTTTTATTTTCACCATCTTACCTGGGATTCAAAGTTTTGGAAGAGCCACATTTATGGATTACTGAGAGGACAGGGGGCACACAGCTCACGATGGCCGTGGCTTTAGACGCAGTATGGGTGAGGGTCAAGAATGTCCTCAAACAGAACGGTCTCCTCATCCTGTCCGTGCTGGCTGTGGTCATCGGGTGTCTTCTGGGGTTCTTCCTGAGAACACGGCGTCTCTCAGAGCAGGTCAGTCTGTCTCCTCCCCTTGACCCGCAGTGACGTCATCCAGAAACATCCTGTCCTCCACACAGCACAGTATTATTCTGTTGACATATGTTTACATGCACTCTACTGTCCTGCTCTGAGTCTAAGCTTCCAGGTTAATCTTTCTCTTCTCCTCTGAGGGATGCAGCTCTGTGTTGAGGTGAAGTTCAGCCCACAATTATTCATACCTGTTGATAGATTTACATTTCGAATGATTTTATTCAGCCCATTACTGAAAAGTCTATTTATTTCAGAAACTTTATTATTGAGTGAAAAACATTACATAGATTAGTCACACACAGATGGATGTTTGAAAGCTGTTATTTTTGTAAATTATGATGATTTTCCACTTACAGGTAATGGAAAAATTACAATGTTACATCAGACCAATAGAAAAACATTTTTAAGACAGAAATTTGACTTAACGAAATGTATGTTTAATACTTACTTAAACATTATTTTTAAAAGACAAACAAGTCTAATCTAAACACATATCATACTTTGTTAAATATGACTATATATTTCTAAATAATTAGAAGATTTTTTTTTTCTTTTTGGCATTTCAGTAAAACCCTTTTACTTATAATTGGTGAACTTTTTTTTTTCTTTTGCTTGGTTTCATTGGCGTATTAATGATTTATTTTTGGAAATGAGCTCTAACTCGTTCAGCCTGGAAGGTCTCCCTGCCAATACCCCAATCTTTAAACTCTCTCCAGAGATTCTCCATGACATTCAAGTTGGTACTCTGGCTGCAGCCCTCCATGCATCCATTTTACTTCCTGTCAAAAGAAATTTTTTGGTCAAAATCTAAAGATTACACTGCAAAACATAAATATGAAAAATACAGAAAACAAGACATAATGTCATGTTACAAGTAAAAAAAAAATGTGCCAATGAAACTACTACTTTCCGTCAATATTTAAGAATTATTGACTTCAAACAATATGCTATAGTGTCATTCAATTAACTAAGATATTTGTCCCAATGAGTCTTGTTAATCAGATTACCTTTTGAAAACATGTTTAACAAAACCCTACATTAAACAGGCTTTACATTAAGACAAAATTCTGTTTTTAAAAGAGTTTTTAAATTTTGAATGACAAGTTTTCAAGCATCCATCTGTGTTATCATAAAGATAATAAGCTTTATTATCTGTTTCACTTAGTGATAAAAAGTGTACCTAAATAGGGTTTTCGCAGTGTTCATTCAACTTATTACCAATACAAGTATGTATCACTTCACTGTATGTTCATTTGAATCATATTGGGGTTTTAAAAACTTCTGTAAAAAGATAGATTTTTCCAAAAACTGAAGACATTATATCTCTATCAAACAGCTGTACTACAAAACCACACAGGCAGTTTATTCAATAATCTCCATGTCACATGTCATCAAAGAAACACTAAATGCATTCTCTGCTTTCAACTTTCTTTGCTGAAAAGCAGAACTTTTATTTTAAAACATCTTGTCTAAGCCCGTCTGTAGAATGTGAACACACTACGGTTTCAGAAAGCCAACCATCCTTTTTCTTTTACTCCAAGTCCAGCTTTGTTAGAAGATTAGATAATAATATTTCTACTGTATAAATGGATGTAGCATATTTAGCCTCCTCACTTCCATGAAACAGGATAATCTTCAGCTGAAAACTGGGGTGAGAGAGTCCAGTTCTAAGGGGGATTTTTACCATGTTGAAATAAATCCTGGCTCAGTCCTCACATAGTGGTTCATACAAACACCAGTTTATAAACTGGTGAGCAGCTATCACAACTTCATTAGATGGTGATTTAAATTAAAGTCTGTAGTCTTCTCCACTGAAAACCATGTTGGTCCCTGGCCTCTTCTCTCATGTACAATAGAAACCATGCATAATAAAAAATAAATGCCTTCTGCAAACTTGTGGAAATGAAATGATTTTTTTATTTATTTTTTGTTAAGCTATAATACTGTGGGACCAACTTTATGGAATCTGATGACAACACTGCTGTATCAGATACATACATAACTGTATTTTATTTTGAATATTTTTGCTTTATGACAATAATAAACATAAAAAGATGAACTGTGGATAGGTGATATTCCACTGTACACATTTTGTACTTTTTTCTATGCTTGGTCTGTGTTAACTAATTTCTCTTTTTCAGTTTGTTGTTTAATTGTTGCTTCCTGTTTTGATCTATGAAGAACTGTGTTGCCTTCACTATATAGATAGATAGATAGATAGATAGAGTTCAGTATGAGAAGTAAGTGTAAAAACTTTGAGATTGACAAAAGTCATTGGTGCAAAGTCCAAAACATCTAGGACTGAAATAAACTCACCATCTACTACCTGCTTCTTGAGAAAGATTGTAAACTGTCAGTAACATGGCAGCAACTCAGTTAGGCACATCTCGGCGTCGTGAAGACAACTTGTTGAAATTTAATGTAAGAATCAGAAAGAGGAAGCAAGAGGCATTGTAGTGGCTTTGAATGTTGCATGGTCATTGGTTCCAGACAAGCTGGTATGATTATTTTACAAATGTCTGACATAGTGGGATTTTTCTCTCAGGTTTACAGAGAATGGCTCAAGAAAAGTGTTAACATCCAGTGAGAAGTGGCTGTGTGGACTAAAATACATTGTTGATGTGAAAGGTCAGAGGAGAATGGACAGAATGGACTGAGATATTAACTAAACATACCTTAGAACTAAGATATGCAGAATACCAGCTATGAACACATCCTGTCTAACCATGTAGCTGATGGGCTACAGCAGCAGAAAACTTGTGTATTTAAAAAGGAAAGTTTCAGGACTTGACAAATTTTGCGGATCAAACATATTAAACTGCATAAACTTAAACCTTATTTTTTGTGTGCAATGTAATGAAAGCCGGCACATTTTAAAGACAATTTCTGAAGTTTTAAAACGTCCTGATCAGCTGATTCTCTGTCCTGGTCCATCCCGTCTCCTCCATGTTTACAGAACGCCTCAGCGACTAGTGAACGGTATAATCCATTCTATCCATCCTCGCACTTCTCTGTGTGTCTGTGAGAATCGCTTCGGGTTTTTAATCAGAAAAGAACACAGAAAAACCCAAAGATGAGATTACAGACATACACTCAGGTTTACATTTAGTACCATCGATGCATTACCTGTAACACATCCAGAGAGGAGCTCCATGAAGTAAAAACATCACCCCTAAAGGCTAAAGCCTCCTGTTGTCAAATACTCCTAAAAATAGGCCATGTCTCCTTTACTCCCACAATAGGGGATTACAGTCCAATCAAACAAATGCTTTCTGTAACTGTACATCAAATAAAAGTGCCTGTCAGTGGGATTCATCCCAGGGGACACCAGAGATACACACCTCTATGTTTCCAGACAGCCTGTAGAAGCCCAGACTCTCCTCTATGAGATGGGGCTACTCATCTGTTCAACTCTACATGCGGGGATGAGGACTCCGTATGGGGCCCATACTCGTGCCCCACAAGAAGAAGTGCTGTTTAAGGTTTAGTGGTTAGGTTTAGGACTATGAGGTGAAGTGAGTTTAGGTCAGGGTTAGGGTTAGTCATGCACTGGTAATGGTTAGGTTTAGGATTAGCATCAGGGTAAGACTGTAAAAAAAAAAAAAATCAAAAAATTACTGGAAGTCAATGCAAAGTCCTTACTTGGATGGAAGTACAAGGATGTGTGTGTGTGTGTGTGTGTGAGAGAGAGAGAAACACTTATGAGCTGAGATAAGACTTAAGACATGTTTGAGGTGAATTGGAATTTTGAGGGTTAGCCCAAAGGACTGCAGCTAATTACTGTTTTGGTGGTCCACAAACCTATTGATATTTTTCCCACTTAGTTGATTTTTTTAATCATCTCTCTGCTCTCTGATGTTCCATCATCTGTTCTGAGCATTTATTGTATGTTCAGTTATGCAAGTGTGTGCAATCCTTTACATCATTTCATACAGTCTCATGGTACAACGATGTGTAATTTCTTTGTCTGATTTCTTTCTTTCCAGTTGTAAACTCGAAAATTTAAAACTTTTTAATTCAAAGGTTTTAACACTTACGTCAAACCTAGATTATTTTTTTTACACAAACAATAGAATTCTGTTTTTGGCACCCACACAAATAAAAAAACACTCTAGAGATTTATCTAACGTATATCAGTCCAGTCTATCTTGCAATTATTAGATGACTCCCTTCTCCTCAGATCCCAATCAGTTTAATTTCTCAATCTCCAGGCCTCATCAGAGTTAAATGTTGATGATGATGAGACTGTGAGGATCCAGCCATGAAGGATTATCCTATACACATGGAACAAAGAAACTGGTATAAAACCTATTTGTCCCAGAATGCATTGCATTAACCCAAGAAGCGGAAGAAGATGGATGGATGGATGGATGGCGAAGAGGATGAGTGTTACAGTGTGACTAGGTGTCATGGCTAAAAAAACTGTCCTGCTGACCTCTGTCCTTCCCTTTTCCGGAGCTGTAACAGATGACATCACATGGGATCCAGCCTCACTGGGAGCAGAGGACTGCTTCTTCCAAGAAGTACATATTCAGTGTACTGTGACTGTATTTTGACCAAAGGAATAAGCCTTGACTCTGGCTTATTTATAATTCTGCAGAAGGAATCTATGAATTACAGGTTCCCCAAACAGAATCACTGTCTCTGATCCTGTCACTGAATCAACCGAGCCAATGCTTCGCCTTCTATGAAAGTCCTCAACCACCAGAACTGGAAAAAAAAGGAACCACTTTTCCTGATCCACTGACTCCCTTCCTTCACTCATTCACTACGCCTCACTGATCACTGGAGATCTCTCAGTTCAAAAGAACAATTAGAATGTCAGAGTAAGGGGATGCAGTGGTGAGGCAACACACAACCCACGTATTAAGGCCTTAGTCCTTGTGCCGGTGGTTGCAGGTTCAACTCCCGCCCTGGTGAACGTCACATTTGCTGCATGTCTTCCCCCTCTCTAACTACCCTCTTCCTGTCAAACTACTTTCAAGTAAAGGCCACTAGAGCCAACAAAACTTTTAAAACAGAATGTCAGAGCAGAGACTAATTAGATCTGAATAAAAGAATCAAGGTCATTTTCTGAGTTACTTTCTGTTGAACATTTTGGTGCTGTGAGTAATTGACAACATATTTCTGAAGCACAATTAATTAGTTTGAAAGACAATTCAGGCTCATTTTCAAACTCATTCTGAAATAAAGCAGCTTTTTCTACTCAGGGTCCCAAAGGAGAAATCACTTAACAATATGTAGTTATTTGATCAGTTATTTTATTTTATATCATTATCAGTTATGCAAACGATAACTGCATAACTGATAAAACAACATTTATCAATATTGTTTTATATGGTTTACCTAAAAATCTGCACACTTTTAATGAACAATGGCTTCTAAACGCCACTGGATGTTACTACTGATTGGTTCGTGCCCATTACTGTCAATGATTACTCCATCCTGATTAGCTATTTTGGTTCCCATGGCAACATGACCAAGGGACACATCCATTTTTCTGGCAGCACAATGCTCCCTTACGATGACTGTGCATTTGGCAGTTTGTGATAAAAGTGTTTTATAAGTGTGTCTTTACCCTGACATTTACAGTAAAGGAGCATAACAAAGAGTTTGCTGTTTGCTGCCATCCTTCCTGTCTCACTGTAGCTTTTCAACATGCAAAGCAAAGAGCTTTGTTTATGAAGAAGGAAAAAGGTCTTTGTGGAAGTTTTGTCTGCTAATGATTAAGTAGTGGTGCAGATCAGAAATCTGATCTGCACCACTGAAAAGAAAGTTTGAGTTTTCAAAATCTTTCTTCAGTATCTTCAAACATTTCATGTCTATTAGAACTATTGAAACAAATTTAAAGGAAAAATAATCTAATTCCAGCAGCTCTACATGTCATCAGCTGTTTAATTCAGAAATGGTCATTTGAAGCCAAATTTTTCTAAACACTTTATAAGGACAAACATTTTCCCTCACCGTCCGAAGTTAAGATATTTGATTTAATTTATGTGGTGGCTTTGTTTAAATTTTTTCTAATATATTAGAAGAACTAAATTTAACTCCTGTGCTTTTTGTTAGTGTTTAATCATTTTTCTCTTTGTATAGAATAATACAGACTGCTAATTTAATTAATGGCACAATACATTTGCAAAACACACTGATTTTCACAAAGGAGTTATAGTTATGTGATTATATCCCTTAACCCTGGTGTGATCCTAATATTCTCTTTACTCCCCTTGTCCTACAGGTCAAAAATGACCCGCCCAAAATAAAGCAAATTAATTGAAGTTTAAGTCCACAATCTATTTTGCATGATGAAATAATCTGATATTTATCAATTCGACTCAATTCAATTATTTTTTTATCATGTATCTTTGTTACACAACACAAAAAGACAATCAACAGTATTACACCCTTTTTTCTTTTTACCACAAACTAAGTGTTGCAACAGTTTTCTTTTACACAGTATAAGTTTACTATTGTAATTATATAAATATGAAATTATTACTTCTGAATTAATTCAACTAAAAGGGAACAAAAAGTCAACAATTTGGAACTTTTTAGTCAATGTTCATTCCTTAATATTTTTTCAGGAAGTGAATTATAAAACCACCTCTCGTAACACAAGAAAACAAAATGTTGTTTGATTTTGTGAACAATTTAACATCAGCTCTTATGTTGTGTCTCATAATTCTAAGATGTTCAACACAAGAACATCTTCTGTTCAACAGAAGGTGTTGAACTTATTAGATGTTCTTATGTTGAACATCTTCAACATGAGATGAGAAACATCCTGTCCTTCCATATTGAAAATAAAATGAAGAACATTCCACCTTGAGCACAAAATGTTCAACACGAGACGTTCAAGAAAATCTTCGTAGCATGAATTTGTTCTTCACCATATGAAGATGTCCTACGTTGAACATCTTCAGTGCAAGAATTTGTTCAACATAAGATGTTCAACCGCTTGTAGGACAGTACGTGCAAACATACAATGTAGCACCTGTTAGAGAAACGTCTACTGATTTTTTTCTACCACTAAACATGCCAGTGGGTCACTTTTGACCCGCATGACAACTCAAGGGTTAATTCCTCCAGTGCTACTGTTTAACTTCATGGTGAGAAAAAGTGTTTGTGTCTGAAAGATGTTATATATTCATGAAAAGTTACTCATCAGTGACCAGAGAAAACAGGTCCCGATGTAGAGAGGAAGATAGAATTCCTACCTTGCATATGAATGTAGATGTAATTGAAATGTAAGTATTGCGAAATGAAGAACAGGCATGAGGAAGACTGGAGGGTTTCTGGTGAACAACTACAAAGTGATGGTGAAAGGAGGACAGAAAAACAGTATAGGGAAAGATCTGATGAGCAGGTAAAAAAACTGACGGGCTTTTAACTCCTGGGGAGGTGATTTGGACGCAAAAAGCGACACAGAGCATCAGAGCCAAAATTATCTACATCTCTCAGATGTGGAAAAATTGTAATTACATGCTCTAGTTCATTCAGATTTAGCCTTGCAAATCTTAGTTGATTATTCATGTTTGTGTGTTTTTTGTTTAGTTTTGTTAGAAAAGGTTTTCTGCTGGGAATTCTTCCAAAGAACAATGTTCATCACTCAAAAGACAATAAAACAAAGAATAGACGCCTGAAACAGAAAAAGTCTGATCTGAATCACATTTTAAGAAATTTGGCATGTTTTAGACAAAGTGGAAGCTTATTTACATAGCAGCACAGATGCAACTCAAGATGCAATGTGGAAAATGACGATGAATTAAAAAACTTTAACTTTTATCTACAGAACTTAATTTGTCACTTAGAACCATTGCATCTAGAGAAGTTCTTACTATTAAAATATAAGCTTTGACATTACAGGAATCCAGCTCTTCAAATTACTGTAGATCAATTATCTGTATGTTTCCTCTGGTACTTCATCTGTGCAGATGAGCTCCAAGTCTCAGAGACTGGAAGGACTCTTTGCCATCACCTTAATCTTTACTTCCCTTCTCTATATAGTAAGCTTAAGGTTACTGTATTTGTAGGAAAAATAACAAAAATGTAAAAACCTAGGAAAGCACACAGAAAAAACCAACAAAACAAAAACAAAATGACTCTTTTTTTACCGGCAGCTGTGGTTGGCAGAATTTAATTCTGTATTTTTGTGGTAAAATTCTGGCAACCACAGCCGCCGGTACTTTACTGACAATTAGAGACTATTTCTTTTGTTTTTGTTTTTTGCAGTGCACTTGTTCCTCAATAGACAGGATCAGTCAGTCTAAAAGTGATCTTGGATTTGTTTTAGCTCATTGCCTTGTTCACAAAAAGACGACGCCACTTTGCCTCTCGTGCTGAAGGTCATCCATTTAGTTGGGGATGACAGTGAAAACCTTAGTTACTGAACAGAAAATCTCTTCAGTGCTCTGAAAGCTGAAAGATTAAAAGGTTTTGTGTTGCATTTTGAAATACAATACAATACAGCGTTAGGGAAAACCGAGTTCAACTCTGGGGCATCAATGGGAGGGAAATCACCAGCTAGATGTTTTTAATCAGACGTACTCTTCTGACTGATCAGTGGCCAGCAGTGTGACGACGTTCTGGAAAAAAGGAACTTACTGGTGTGTGTTCAAGCATGCGGTGAAGCAGGAAAGATGTCTGAAACGACAGAGTTTTAGATCTCAGCATCCAAACAAACTGGTCCAACAGAAACAATGAAAATGTGGCCTGTTATGAAAAACTTAAAAATAAACTCAAACTCTTCTCTTGTTCAATGTTGACAGAGTTGAGAAAATATTGTGTCCTATTCATTTTTCAGTACTATTAAGCCTCCTTAAATAAAACATAAGAGCTTCTGTCTACGCAGACTTGTAATCTGAAATTGCAACATTAACATGTTAACATGAACACTGTTTCCTAGATTTAACATACACTAAATTTCCATTATGGAAAAAAAAAATCCATAATTTCGTTCATGGAAATTTAGTCAAATCAAAACATCACCTTCAAAAATGATTTTGCAAGTTATCACCATAAGATGCTGATTAGATAAGATTATTTTTCCACCATAAGATGCTGAGATGGACATGGTCACTGTTTTATCCTATACAGTGGTGATACATTTTCTTTGTGTCACAAATCAAAGCCATTTCAAGTAGCTTGAAGTATGATACCATATTTGGACCAGAGACCTGCAAGCCTGACCTCTGACCTCTGTTATCTGGCATTTGGAGCCTTTTCTTAACTGGCAGTGGAAATTCATTTTGCCCTTGTTCATTTCTTTTTAAGGATTCCCAAAGGTTCTTGAGTAAAGTGACATCCACATATGAGGAAATTTTTTATTTTTTTATTTCATCTCCTTTGAAATCCCTCTGTTATGCACAAACTGCAGTTATTGGTAGCATCTCTTTTCCAGATACGAGATGGATGAAGTGGTTTATATGCTTTCTGTTTGTTGAGATCTGTCTGTTGACTCTCAACCTTATCAGTTCAGTGTCCCATGTGTCACTGTGTCCCGCCAAGCAGCGACACCGAGTACACGGTCATAAAGATTTGTTTTTGTGTAAATATGTCAACTGGACTCCTCAACTAAGAGCAGAACCCGGAGGAGAAGTAGGTCTGAGTATGCAGGGACTTTTACCGCCTCGCTGTTCAGCCCTACATTTTCTCCCATTATTCTTCATAGTTTTAGTCTCACTGGGGTTGTTTCCACTTGAAGGTCATGACTTTCCTCTTCCTCATTAAAGGATGACTCACATTCTGTGTCTGGGTTTGCAGCAGATTCCACCTACACAATCGTTGAAACAAGACATTGTCGTTCTCTAGCAACGTTAAGTGCCACAGCATTTATTATGCCCGAAGCGCCACTTTGGGTTTGGTCTATTCACTTGACTTTCTGGAGCTGTTGCATGACGACAGATTGGATGCTTTTATGTGAAGATTTCAAAGGAGAGGCTCTGACTACAACCTCTTGAACTGCGGCTCTTTTAAATCAGCCATAACATATTCTATACTTCTTAACAAATGTCCTTCTATCCTACAGCTGTCTCATCATACACAAAGGTCCAGAATTTGACGTTTGGTTATAAAATGCTTTGTTCTTGAGACACTTCCCTTAATCCTTTTCTGTTCTCTTGTTGCTGGTGATTCCAAAGCACAGAGAGGATGGGTGGAGGTAACTACAAGAGCTTCAAACAGGAGAAATTCTGCAAATTCACTAATCATTGGAAACTTTTTTTTTCTTGCATCATAAACTTTGTAACAAGTTTTTTTGTTTTTTTTTCTGGCAGCTGTCCAATCTGATAGTTACTTGTGTCACTTTTGATTTTCTTCACAATCGTTTTTTTTAATTATTATTATTTTTGGACCTTTGACCTCATACCTGGTTTGGTTTCTTCCATATATTCTGATCAGCTGATTCATAGTTTTTGAAGAAAGTTCCTTGGAGTAATGTCAGAGCCCTGCCATGGAAATGTTTTAATAACGATAAGGGATCTTATCTCTGTTGAAATGCTGTCAGGAAGGATGTTTTCCATTGAGTGGATTAAAGTGGTTCTGAATTACAAAGCCTGTTTACTGTTATATTCTGCAAAGCTTCAGCGAATTCAGAAATATGGACTGGTTTGGATAAAGCTGATTGAAATGACCCACCAGGTTATGCTCAGCATCAGCCATCTGTCTTGTCGCTCTGTTATAGTCTTGACCTCTGACCCAAGCTGTCCTCACTTCCCTTCCAACATGCTAACGCTCTCGCTCAGATCTTTAAACTTTAAGTTGCTTGCCCTGATGCTCTCATAAAACTTTTATTTTTCTTCTTGTTCTAGTCAATCTTAAGTCTCCTTTGCCATTGCCTCTGTAAGTGAGGTCTTCTCGTTTTCATATAATGTGAGAAGATAAAGAGCAATATGAGATCTGGGATCGCTAGGGACAACAGTAGACTCATGAGTGGAGAATGAAAAGTTTTAATCTACAAACTCCAAGGCAACATTGTTCATGCTCTAATTTAACTTTGGGAAACATTTTGTAAGTGCAAACAGTAAATCTCCATTAGCTAATGGCCTTCATGACCATGAAAGGGAATATTAGTTTGTGAAGGAGTAAAGATTAGGTTGCTGCCCTCTACCATGTGTTCCTGAAATACAAAGGAAATTAGAAATGGGACAGATTTTTCAAAAAGTTACTAAAACATTGTCTAAAGATCTACAATTAAAATTTCTGGCAGAGGCAATGTACTAAACTCATAGGTTACCATGAAATGTAAAACAGGATGGGATTCAATATTCACACTAACTAACAAGGTCAAGGCTTTGTGGAGAGGAGGGAGGAGGTCTGCTATTGTTTGGAGCAAAGTCAATATAATCTGAGATAACATTCTGGGCAATATTGATGCCAATATGACTGTTAAATTCCACAGCAAAAATGACTTTATCTGTACTTAACACTGAGCCAAATAAGAAATCTGGAAAATGAAAATCTGTATAATCAGAATAGAGGCTTTGTGGACTTAGATATTCAAAAACATTTAACAATGTAGTTGCTGGTATTAATGTATTACATCTTTTTAATATACAGTTTCCACTCCTCTTCCTCTTCCTCTTCCTCTTCCTCTTCCGTTACTTAGAGGAATGTCAAAGACGTTTCCTGATTGATTTACACCAAGATAATTCATATTGCTTCTGTCAGTCAGGCTTCAGTCTGATTATAACAAACTCTTTACCAAAATCTTTGAAGAGATTCCATGTTTAGTAAAACCTCATTTAGTTGTTTTGATCAGTTGAACAAGTGCTAATTTTTCTGATATTTTCACTATTTAGTGGTCAGGACTCAGTGGAGTTGAAACCCTGAGCTGCTCTTAGTATCATAAATACTGTCTGATGACGGATTTCTACTTCACTTTATCCTGCCCAATAATTTTAATGTTTACAGATGTTACGATTAGGATTCTTTAAGAGCAAATGAGGCAGAAAGAACGACGAGGTTTTACAACTAAAACTTCCAACTCCTTTTTTTAAAAAAGCAGGGGTTTTTTTTTTGTTAACATTCCTTTGCTGTGCTGTTTCCTGCTTGCAGCAGCAGTTTGTTGAATGCTACTGACTGATTCATTACAATTCACACCTCAGTGAAGTTGATAAAAAAAACGTGTCATGGGAATTACTCACTAAAGGACAACTGATACCTTAACCTTGTGTTAAATCAATGGGTTATGTGGAATGGAGATGTAAAAACCATCAAAGAAGTAACAGCTTACCTGTCTGGGGAGAAAAGACTTCAGGAGGAATGGATTTTCTTCTGCACAGAGACAAACTTGTCACCTTAGCCATTAGTTCAAACAGGAAGAAGGTATTTTATGTGTGGATAAATAGTACCTTAATGCACGAGAAACCTCAACAGAAGCAGAGGGTATAAATTACTGAAATGTTTGGTTCACATCTATCTATGAATGCATTAACCATTTGAGAGAAAAATCTACTTTGCTTTTTGCTTTCTAAAGCTCCAGTTCCCTGGATTTGAAAAAAGTGGTAAAAACTTAATTATGAGAGAATTCCTCAGCTGTAATCTTTAATCCTCAGCTCTCATGTATGCTGCAAACTGTTGAATATGAAAGCAGATTTTTAACAGCAAGTGAGAAAGTTTCAGATTCATATCTCTGTAGGCTAAATGCTTTATAAATATGACTTACTTTGTCACTCCTCAGTGTGGGAATACATTCCTCTATGAAAACATTAAAAGTTGCAGTCCAGTTGTTTTCCTCCTTAACCAGGTAAGATGTCTACAGCCTGTAACTGGCGTGTGCTTGAAGAATTGGTGTGTGTGTGTAGGATGGGTGTGTGTGTGTGTGGAGCGGTTCTTGATGTGCCGACTCCAGTCTCCAAATTTCTTGAGTGGATTGTGCTTGACATTCCTCTCACAGCAGTTACCCCTGTTGCTGCTTCACATTTTCCTACTAATGTTTTTCTTTCCACTGAACATGTAATGACCCAGTTACATGAAACTATGTAAGCTCAAATTGAACCTTTTTCTTTTTACAATATTCACATTTTTAGAGATGTGGGCCTAATTATAAATTTCACTTTCTGTGTTCACATTCTGAGGGTTCTGTTAGGTGTTAGCATTCCCTGGCAGGATGACTGAAAGGCTAATCTCCATGATGCCAGTAATTTCAGAAATGGGAAAACCGTTTCATTAAATATTTGCATACAGTAAAAGTTATGGGGAAGAGGCCTTTGCATATATTGCCAAGTTTTAAACTCTTTGAAATGAACCATGCCAATTCTTAAAAAAACATTCCTTTCTCACACCCCTATCAGCAGCAGAACTTCTGCAGCCAAACTGTTCTAAAATCAGCTTCTATTTTAAAATGGGGTATTATGCAAAATCAACATTTTTTTTTTGTTTTATTTTGTGCTTTCATGTCATTCCTGATCAAACACATCTCGCCTCAATTTCTGCATTGTGATATTATGTTTTTTTGTTGTTGTTACTCTTCTTCATGGGTGCTGTTGTTGATCATAAATCAGCTGACTCATTTGAATGCACTTTCACATTCAGGAGGATGTTTGCATTGACTTTTTATGGTTGACTGTAGGGTGTAGAGGCCACAACATGAGGCCGAACCTGGAAGATAAACGTTGAGGTGCAGCTGTTATTTCTAGAGGAGACGTTGCTTTCAGGTGTTCATGGGCAAAGGTTTAGAAATCTAGATGCTTTTGACACACACCTTTTTTAGCCTTTCTACAGATCTTACTTTAACCCTGTAATGCATAAATTATGATCTTTCATGTCAAGATATTTTTCCAAAGTGATTTAGATTTTCTTAAGGCATAAAAAAGAAGATAAAAAACAATCTAGGATTTTCTTCTAGGATTTTTTTTCTAGGGATGAACATTGGGTTTATCCCTATGTTTTGTAATTTTCTCCAAATACAAAGTTGTTATTTGGAAAATACATCAGTAGTATTTAGTCATTGCTTGACGTTAAAATATCTATTTTTTTACATTTTTTTACCTACTACTGACTGTAGTCCTCTGCAGTAGGAAGGTCTGAATATTCCTGAATTGGTCAGCATGCTGTTTCGAAGGTCTGCCATATTGGATTTAACAAACATATTCCTGCACTTGCAATGAATGGTCAGTAGTCGATAGTGTGTTGTATGATGCACTACTGTGCACGTCGGTAGTCTGTGTGCATTTATAACATAAAAGTCCACAAGAAACGCAAGAAAATGGCTTTTAGATACAGCAGCTGTCCACTGCAGTGACCGCTGGTCATGAAACGGTTAGTTTTGTTCATGGCTCATCTGGGTTTATTGTTCTTTGATTTCAGTCACTCAGTGTTCTATTCTTGTTTTGAGATTGTCATTTTAGTATTAAAGTAAATTCTATGCAGGAACACATTTTTTTCTCTCTCTCCCAAAGCTGGTAGTAAATGATGTCATCCTCTTTCGGTCCTGGTTGGAACTTCTTGTTGTTTGTTCTTGATGCATCATTTGGACAGAACTTTTTTCTCAATGCCCGTTATATAGAAATGCTTCAGTGTGAAGAATCTGTGGGTCTTTCCAAGAGTTCTGCAGCCATGTTATTGTGAAGTGTGAAATGTCTTGTCCAGAATAATTTTTATTCAACGTGACATCTCTAGTAAAAGAACAGATTTCTATGCTTTCATGGAGGTTATGTGTTGGCCTTTAGCCTTTATCTTTGGTATTTCTAAGCCATACAGTCATTTTCCATGATCTTCTCTGTTTGGTTTCTAAAACACTGTGCACTCCACTGATTCGTCTCTGCTGGTTTATTTGTAACTTGAAACAGTCAGTGTCATTAGCTCTTTGTGAGATTCTTCCATTGTCTATTTCCACACCGTTCCTCCTGCCTCCTTGCCTCACTGTTCAGTCTGTATTTATCACAGCCTGTGTTTAACATTCCTCTCTTGTCTCCATCTGCCTAACAGCTTCCAGTTCAGTAAATCATCATCACCTACAACATCAGGTTGACATTTGCCTGTCTGGCTTTGGGTCCAACTTCACAAACCCTTGACCTGTTGACTACTTATCACTTCTTTTCTCTCTCCTTGCTCACCCTGTCAATCTGGACGAATAGTCATATTAGAACTGAGTACTTTGTGAGATGTTCAAACCTTAGCAGGTTTAGAACCAAATCTTGCATTTTTCTTTACGACTTCCTCGCTGCTGTGTCTGCTGTTCTCAGGTTTTTATGATGCTGTTTGTTCTCTGATGTTCTCTAACAAACCGCTGAAGTCTCATGGAACAGCTGAAGTGAAACATTTTGATTATCCACAAATATAGCTAGCAGTTTGCTTTTGTCAGTGGCTCGTCTCTGTTAACAAGTTTGAAAAAAATGTCTTAAGAAGCTTTTTCAAACTCCTGATCCATGGCCAAGTTTGTTTTGACAGAGTGAAGAAATGAGATCGGTCTGCAGAGAGGCAGCAGCCCAGAAGACGAGACAAGATGCAGGACCGCAATGTTTGCTGGATACAGATTAGCTTTTCGCTATGAATCATGGATTATATTTAAGTGGAAATAAATCTACGTACTCAAGTATCAAAGGAAAAGAGAGGAAAAGCTCGGTCTTTCACGATGGTTGCCCACGCATCGCCTGTCTGCAAAGCTGGAGCTTCTAAATGACTTTAGTTCCATAACTTGCATCCTTTCTCACTTTCATGCTTCTTTCTGTTCAGGTGACTGATGCCTGATTGTGCAATGCAGGTAAATGCTGCAAACCACAAGAGGCCTTTTTGTCATTCTTGTAACATTAAATTAAAATGTAAAATTAAATACATTTTGCATTATTATGAAATACAAAAGGTACTTTCCAAATAATTATTTAATTCATTTTGTTTGAAACAAATCTGGAATTATGTGAATGAATAATTGCTCCACTTGCTAAATCATAAATTTAACACGATGAATTGCATTTATTTGCAACACTGGAATAAATTTCCCTTGCTGAACCCCAGCTTGATTACCACCAAAGCTTTAGAACAAACTCTTATGCTAACTAAAGGCTAAATGTCTAAAACTAAAACTGGGCATTTTGAAGAAAACATCATACAGTGGAGCAGAGGGGTGGAGGGTGATGGTCGCTCAGTATGTGGTGCAGCTGAACGACCTCAAAGCTTCTTCACGTCTACACTGCCTTCTTATATGGGATGGCATTAGGGCCTAAATTCAGGCTACAGCACAACCAGTGATGCCAACATCTTTGTCACAGGACAATATGTCCATTCTTAAGGCAGCTACTGATCCGATGAACGATGGCACCAAAAGGAGACTACTCGCATTAGCATTTCAGAGGCTAACAACTAGCATGCCTAAACTGCTCAACCACTGGATTATACATGTGAACAAAGAACAAAATATCATGAGAAAAGATTGACATACAATATCTGTGACTGTAAAGCTTGCCAGATTATTCGTGATATCATTCATCATGATATCTTGTGTTTAATATTACATGTATTAAAGATTATTGAATGTCAGCCATTTTTCTTGTATGTTTAATCCAGAGGGTGGCCGGCCTTAGGATGCTGCTTGTTAGTTTTTTAATGCTAGCACCAACTTGTCCATTCTAATTGACAGCAGAGTAGGTATGTTAGTCACTAGCATCTCCAAAGCCAAGACGAGTGAGTAATCTTCTCGTTCTCCAGCGCTGGCAGCTAAGTTGCCGATGCCAGCCTATCATTAATCAGATCAGCAGCCGAGAAGGCAGCTGACCAGCTGAGGTGGAAAACCTGACTCCATGGATCAGGTCTGTTTGTCCAGAACACCCCATAGTGTCTCATTAAAGAACTTGAGAACTTGGAGGCCAATTTAACATGCAAACCTCCCTGCGTTCACTATTCTGTTCCTGAACCATTGTTGCTTTACAACAGGACGCGTTTATCTGCTTTAATGCTGCAGCTGTCTCCGTCCTCACTGGTCTGCTGCTATGAAGCCACAAATGCACCAAACTGTAATCCTCTTTGTATTCTGACACCTTTCTATCAGGACCAGCAGTTTGAGCTGCAATTGTTCATCTGAACACATGGAACAGCATTTAGCATCCCGTGTGGATCAGTAAGCCCATGAGCCATCTGCAGTTCATCCCTGTTCCTTTCTTGGACCAATTTTAATTCTAATTTAAATCCTCTCTTTACTTATTTTTACCAGCTTCTCACACATTAACTTTGATGGCAAAATTATCACTGCCCTAAATATATCGTATGCCATGATGATGAGATAATTAGTGTGATTTGTCTGATTTGTGTGTATTGACAATGACAAACTAGGCTGAAATGCGTTGGTTTTATAAATATGGGCAATGGACTTCACTCCAGCATGATTGACTAATAACAAGCACAGCAATACATCCTGCTGTCCAATAGTTTTAGCCAGGAGGATTGGCATAGCAACAGTTTCCATGTGGCTGACGGCAAGCTTTTGGTCATTAGAAAACTTTTCCTGTTTGAGCTCATGCGGTCATGACATTCTTACAATGTTCTGCGCAGATTAGCTCATCACTTCTCTCAGTATCTGGAGCATGATGGGGCAGCACCGCAGTTCTTGTCATGATCCATACGTTCCTACCAGCAGTGGGTGTCAGAGCGATGCTGCCGTGTCTCCATGGGTAACAGAGAGTTTTTCTGAACAGGATCTTGAGTGGGTTAACGTCTTGCAATATGGACTTTGACTTTTATCACAATATTTTACTGTAATATTGTGATAATGATAAAAACTATCATCTCTTTTTCAGGTAACTTTTTATGCTTAACGCGTCACAAACACAAATAATGATAAGCTTCTTCACGAAGCCACTTATCTACAAAAAAATATGATTTCTAACTGCACACAGAGACTTTATTTAATCCCATCTGGAATTTATCCTCCATTATTTACTCTTATTCCAACTATTCCATATGGAAAAGGTACAAATCAGATTGTTTTGGAGGGTGTAAAGATTGGAGTTGGTCTGTTCCCACTGACACAAAGAGCAGATAAAAATATGGCTTACTTTTGCCTGCTTTGTGAATGTAGCCTAGGACTCAGAAGTAAAACAAAGAGAAAGATCAAAACACAAAAATGAACTAAGAAACTAAACAGCAAGGAATAAAGTAATATGGTAACACCTTAAAACCAAACAGAAATAAAAGCCCAAACATCTAAAGATCATAAGTCATAAAAATTACAATTCATTTGGGGAAAAAAAGTTATTACTTTTTACTTGGAAGTTTGGGCCCATGGAGCAAAAGACATGAAACATAACAATAGGATTGAGAGCAAAAATAAACCAGTTATTAAAACTGAATTGGCTGAATGGTTGTATTATATTGACCTTTTTTTCCCTATAGTGTCTGAATGGTATATTTGTTGACAGTTGTCACCAGGTAAATGAACTGAAGGGAAAAAAAGATATTTCAAATATCGAGTCATGCTTTATTTAGCTACCTTAGTTTACCTTAACATCTTTTAACTGAGTGCTGCAGATATTGAGATTTGACATTAAGCACTATTTTTATAGTTTTGCTGTACTTCTATCATGAGATGGATTTAAAAAACTCTCTGAGACCCAGACCCTGGGCTTTACTCAGAACACACAGCAGTGGGAGTTTTAGATGTATGAACCAATTAAACATCAGGGGAGGATTATTTGACAAAAGGTTGAGTATTGAGTCAGGGTTCGTTTTGTTCTTAGTATTGACCATCCTCTGTGAAGACCTGGACAGCAGACTGTACAGGATCATCCAGCAGGAGGTGGTGGTGGTGAAGTTCTTGTTTCTGCAGTTTCAAGGATTCCTCAGACAAGAATCAAAGCAACACTGGACATGTGGAGGTTTATAATATAACATTAAATTGACAGCAGCGTCACCAATAATCAGAGCGTACGGCATGGCTGTTAGAGTTAGAGTTCCTGCTCATGCAACATTCTGCTCAGATGTGTCAGCCCTGGTCTCTAGATGCTCAGTTTGATTGATTTTTTTTCCTCTGGCAGTCATCCAAGTGTCCGTTTTTTTCCTAAGAGGGGTAGATGACACATAGAGGTCACATAGAGGCCTACCTGCTGTGAGCAGTGATTCAGTATTTATATGAAAGATGATATCACACTGTGATACTATGAAAAAAATTAACTACTGAGCATAAAAAATTAGCTGATTGAAATGCTTGAAAAGTTCATACGTAACTGGCTGGATGCTTTAAAATTGCAATCATGATTTCTTAGATGAACAGCATTTCATCAAAGATGAGCACAACAAATCTGTGCTTGATCGAGGAAGAGTACAAAGTTTAAAGGAGGTGAATGATGAAGAGTTGTACTGGATATTATTTTTGACAGACATAATATTTTAGCAACTGTAACAACTAACCTGTTAGTTCTAATTTGCCTCACCTATTAAATCTGCCTTTGTGACGGAAAAGATCAGCTTTAATGCCCTGCTTTTCTTCTTCTGGGGTAGAAATCAAAATAACTTGTTAGTTAACAAGAGATTCTTGATTGGCAGATCTTCTCAGAGAGATTTGATAAGTATTTGTCTCCTCTGTTCGCATTATTTCGCGAACTGAAGAGACGATGGGTTACGCAGAGAGCCGACTGTAACATCTGCTGCTCTTCCTGAGCGTCGCACTGAGACTGCGGGAGAGTTAATCAGTTACATTTGGCACCTGATTATCCTCTGATTTGATAAAGTACTTATCCAATATAGAACATTTACCATGAAGAAAATTAAGGACCTTGTTGTTTTGGGAGGGGGTTGTAACTGTCTTCAAAAAGGGATCAATAAGAAAATCAAAAGATTTACTACTGGGTTGCCATGTCTGTAATGTGCACCAGTTTTTTTTAACTACTAAAGGAAAATCAAAGTCACCGGCCTCATTTTTGTTCATTCCTCTGGTTGCTTCTAAGGTGGAACATTCAGAGACTATTCAGAAGTTATTTTACCATCCTCTATTATCAATCATGACCTTTTCTTAAATGTCATTAGATTGCTTTTCTTATCCTTCCTTCATGGACTCCCTTAATGAACCTCTCCCTGCTGTGTCCTGTGCTCTGCTCCTGGCAGGAGGTGAAGTACTTCCAGTTTCCTGGTGAACTCCTCATGAGGATGCTCAAAATGCTCATTTTGCCGCTCGTCGTGTCCAGGTACCTGCACTCACAACCACGCCACAATTCTGCAGTGGCCAGAATCAATACCTCTGGGCTGCAACGTTTTCACATTGTGTCACAAACTCTTATGTATTTTCTATGGATATTGTGTGATAAACATAAAACCACCGAGCTTCACTATGGTTTCACTGTGGTTCAGATTTTGATCTTATGTTCCATGTGACATTTTGTGTGAAGGCTAAAAAGTTCAGTTTTTTCTAATCTGACCTGAGCAGCTGTTTCCACATTTGTTGTCCCCTACATGAATTTCAAAAAACTAGAATAAGAACTTCATCTGGCTTTGTGAACGATAAACTGACGGTAGTAATTTGTGTTAAATTTGATTCATTTTGTCAAATCTACAACAGTTGAATAAACCAGAGTTTTGAAGTTAGCACTTAAAAAAACTGAAAGAAGAAAAAGACAGCAGTGGAAACTGTTTCCCAGAATGCTTAGCAGAATGTATCCTGACATGGAAGTGTGTTACATTGGTCTCACTCTTGTGTGTTATGAAGGAAAATGTTTGTTTTAATGCAGAGCTTGAGGACAAACGTCCTGTTCACAGTAAATGTTTCATAGCAGAATTCAATGTGATGTTTAGTAAAATTCATTATCAGATCACAAAATTTCTTTATGCAATTTGAAACAAGAATTGTAGCTATCCTAAAGTAAACTAAGTAGTTATTTTACTGTATTTTATTGTGAGTAAAAATAATAGAGAAATGTGTCCTTTAACCAGCTGAGGGCAGTCGTTTTGTTTTTTTTAGATGAGCTTAAAAAATAATGCTTTGACAACTTGTCTCTAGTTGTAAGATCAACTTTATGAACAGTTTTCTTGTTGACATAAATTGCATTTTCAAGGCAGCAGAAGAACTTTCAAATGTTTTACAGTGCACTATTAGTTATTGTTGATGGATCTCTTGTCCTGAGCTTTGTCTCTGTGTAGCTCCCCCAGTTTTACCTTTTGGCCGCTTCTTTAAGTAATCCTCCTCTTGTCTGGCCTGTTAACTAAGATAGATGGCCATGCAGTCCAATAGTGAGACCAGCTGCTTGAAGCAGTTTGACATGTTTTTGTTTGTTTTTGTTTTTTTTTATCCAAAGTGTCACCAGATGGTTACAGATGCACTTGTCTCTTACTTTTTGGTTTATTTAGCAGAACGTTTACTTATAATCTGAAATGCTCCTGCTTACGTGCATAACATAATTTAATATCTTTGCAATATTGTACATGTTGAAGCAAAGTAACTTGAAAAATGTGTTCAAATACTTATTAATATACTTAAAAGATGACATTTGAATTCAATCCTGGATTGAGTTGTCTGCAAGAACTCCACTTTACAACAACAAGGCATTTATATGTATGTCTTCATGTAACGCCTATGAAAGTACATTTTCTTTTCACAAATAACATAATGCTTTATTATTTACAGAAGATTGTTACAAATGCATGTTATAAAAGGAAGCAGCCTGTTGGCTGAATACATAAGTTGCTGTTGTTTTGTGGTCTGATCTCAGTACAGGGACTAAAGGATTAAAGAAATATACAGCAGCGTTAATAAGTTCCACTGAATCGTGACAGAAAAAAATAATCTAAACCAAGAACAAAGCAGGAACACAACACTTTTGTTTCGTAGTGAAAAACAACAATCGTCCTTCTCCTTTATATGATAATCGAAGCTCACAGTTTACAATTCCTTTCTGTTGATAGAAATGTGATTCATGCCTCAGTGCAAAAATACTTAATTACAGCCTTGACTCTAAGGAAATCTAACTTTTGCATTCATAATAAAAGCTGGAGATGTGAGCTGTTATTAATATTACTATCACCAACGATGCTTCAAATGTTTCCCATTCAAGTTTTTTCAAAGCAACAGTAGTAGCATTTTAAGGTCTCTAATAGTCAGATACGGATTCAGATGTTGATATAGAGAATTGCCAAACAGAACCCAAGAAAAAGATCCACTGGAAATTCTACAAATGATTCTAATGGCTTCAGTCAAGAAAGAAACGTTAGAGTCTCGCTTTGAGTCAAATGCTTAAGCAGCTCAGGTTGTGAACCCACACAGCAGGAATGTTGGAGCAATGTGAGAACCAGACAGTGAAAAAAATAAAAATAAAAAAAATTCTTCTGTTACTCAGGTGTCAAAACAAACACCTGCTTATTTATTTTTAGGTTTCTGCTAATATGTGAATTTGTCCTGAAGGAGTGACCTTTTGATTCACTGAAGTGGGTGAATGCAGCGATTTCAGTCACACTGGCTGCTTTTCCGTTTGCCGTAGGTTTGCGCTAATTGAAATTACGAAAATAAATTCATTCAATGGAAACTCACATACCTGATAAAAAGTTTTTGCAGCAGGATGCAGTGGTTTTTCAGCCCTATCAGAATGTGTATAGTATTTCGCAAATTTGCAATGGAAACATTTTTTCCACGTCACGCGAGTCACGTGATCAACAACAGGATGTTCCAGCTGGTAGAAAAGATGAAGAAGACGACAGGAAGTATATTTTCTTCACGGTTTGCAGTTTGTTGTTTTTCAGACAATGTGCATTTAGCTTCACCACACATAAAAAGTTGAAGAATCCATAACTCTTCTGTAAAATCACTGACTATAATTTTCCCCAAACGCCGCTCCAACCCCTGAATAAGAGGCCAAAGTCTCCTCTGATTGGCTGATAGATGATGAGGTCTGGCTGAATTATGAATACATCTTACATAACTGTCTATTGCTGCCATGATTTTAATGACTTATTGCGTGAAGAAGCTTATTCATGTGAGATTTTAATTTCATTCCTCGTTCATCCTGAGGAAGAACCACAATTGCAAAATTGTGTTTTTTCAATATCAGCAGAATATAGAAAAAGATTTGAGCTCGTTTTGTAATGGAAACACAACTGCTGTGACTGGAGCCAGATTTGAAAGGAAAATTAGGAAGAGAAAAAAAAAGGGAAGGATTTACCTGCTCTTGATTATCCAATCAAAGTTGTAAAGCTAACAGGATAAGGACATTCGTCACGCAATGTTTGCAGTTGGATTGTTTGAATCGCAGGCAGAACTATGAGCCACTTCCTTGAGTGACATCATGGAAACATCTGGAGAAATCAGACAAGATATTTGGTAAAGAATATCTTTACCAAATATTCACTGTCTGGTTCAGCCTTATAGATGTTCAAACAGAAGTATAAACACTAGTCCTGAAAGTGTTAAGAATAGTGTTAAGAATGAAGAAGTGTTCTGAGTCCCAGAGTGTGAAAATGTGAAATGTGTGAATCATCACCAAAACAAAACTAATAGAACTGGTGATGATGCACAATGAATCCAGTGGGAAACTTTACATTTCCTAATCAGAGAACTAAACAACCTTAGATGACCTCTTGTCCTTGCAAATCAGCCGATGTCCTCAGGGTTCCCTACTTCATGTTTGAGTCCAACACTGAACCCTGTTGACCAACATAAAAAAAAAAATAAAAAAAAACCCTCATTCCAGCTCCGTCTGTCAGGATCACGACAGGAGAAATCAGAGAGACGGCTCCCTCTCTCTGGTGCTGCGTTGTGTGACAACATTTTGTCCAAAGCATAAAGAATCTGATGAGGAAATCAGAAGACCACTTGCAAACACGGCCAGAAGTCATTTGTTCCCTATCACAAAACAAAATAAATAAATCAATTATTATAAAAACTCATCAGCAAGTGGTTTTGATTTTTAATGACTTTTTAGTCAACAAGGACAGCGTGACCTTACACATTCATCTGAGGAAGGACTGACTGAATTGAAAATGTCGCTTGTGTTTTACAAATATGATCCTGGGATGCGCAGCAGAAAGAGCCTTTATTGCCTGAATCAATCAAGACGATTAAGTTCAGCTGTGAAGCAAATGTTCACATTTTTCAAAGTGTTGTGGTTCCAGTTGCCTGTTTTACATGACATAGAAAAAGAGAGGAGAGACAAGACCTTCAGCTGAGGTCAGGAATCAAAACCTCAGATGGAGGTTTGATGTAGGCAGCCCACTCTCCACCTCCACCTCCACTCCTTTGATTTAGTGAAATGTTATAATTTGTCACAGAAAATTATTGACCATGACAAAGTAGTTATTTAAAAGCATTGTCAGGGTTTTTTTGAGTTTATTTATTTTGACATTTAAAATGCAACTTATGTTTGCTCCATTTATGACAAAAAAAAAACAAAACCGTTATTAACAAGTCTGTATTTGAATATTAGGTTTTATAAAACACTCCAACACATAGAGCTTTGCACAACTGAAATCCACAAGTAAACAATTCATTTTTAAAATGTATTAGATAAATATAAATACAGCAGTTACATTCAGTGACATACACTGTATCTATGTGTGGGGAAAATAAAAAGACGAAATAGAGGACGTATTTCTGAAAACTAAATAAAAAATGCAAAATTGGAAAAACAACTTAAAAGATAAAATGGTTCTGTTATTTAAAATGAAAGCAGCACTGTGATAAATCCTACTTATCTGTAAAGCCCTGTAAACCTTCGGAGTTTACAAAAGCTTAATTTGCTTGAAATCAGCAAAAGAAAAAAAAAAGGGGGGGGGGGTGATTGAACAGCAGCAAACAACATTTGATTACAGATTCAGTGCAACATGAACAAATAAAGAACATCCAGCTCTTCTTTCTTGCAGCTTGATGTCTGGACTGGCGGCTCTCGATGCCAAGTGCTCCAGCCGGCTCGGCCTGATCACCGTGTCGTATTATCTCTGGACCACGTTTGTGGCCGTGATCGTGGGGATCATGATGGTGTCCATCATCCACCCGGGCGGAGCGGCCCAGAAGGAGGACTCTGAGGACAGCGGCAAGCACATCATGAGTTCTGCCGACGCTCTGCTGGATCTAATCCGGTAAGAAGCCAACAGTCTGAGCTTCAGAATGACATCACGGGCCGACGGGAGAGCAGAGACGCAGACGTGACAGCGTCAGAACCAAAGACGCGCTTCTTGTTCCGTTATTCCGACGGAGTGACAGGCCCTGCTGGTGGTGTGTGATTGATGCACATCAGCAGGAGGAACACAAACCAGAGGACAAGTAATGCTTGTCAGAGCCGTGGCAAATCAGTGTTCTCCAAGCAAAAATGGCACATATAGAGGTAACCTCTGAGCAAGGCACTTATCCTCCAGTTACCTGCCAGTCTACCCACAACCACCAGAACAACGAACCAGGAGGAATAACCGCTTTGATCTCTTATCATTTCAACCAAAGAAATCTGAGCATTCAGTACATTGTGATAAATTTACAAAGTCTGAAAAACTGCTAGATTTTTAATTCCTCCATAGCAGCACATTGGAATAGAATAGAATAGAATAGAATAGAATAGAATAGAATAGAATAGAATAGAATAGAATAGAATAGAATAGAATAGAATACCTATTAAATATTAATCATACAAATATAACCATAAGAGATAAAGTTTATAATATTTCTAAGAGTGATAAGGTAAGCATATGTTGAGCTATAGATAATCTATAAATGAGTGCAGAGAAAATAAGATTGAAGTTACTCAGACATGTAATCATTTCTACAAGCAGAAATGATTATCTGTGTCATTGCACTGCATCCTTACAGCAATAATATTTAGATTTTTTTTTTTTTTTTGTTTTTCTAATATATATACTTAAGAAAAGCAAAACAATAATGATGATTTGGGTAAAATCCCAGCTTGGACTCTTTCTGCACTGGCTTTGCTCAGAGCTTCAATGCATATTTCTCAGGTTTTGGTTGTAAATTTGACTCAACACAGCCTGAAAGTTTGAAACTAATAATGTTCAAGGTGCATCACCTGAATGAGCCTCCACACACAGAACACTTGGCATTGGCTGCTGTTAGTCACTGTTTCTCTGGCATGTTCAGCACCTCGTCCTCTACATTCGTCTTTTTTTGTCAGCCTGACAAAGACGACCTAAATGTGAATACACACGGTCCAGTTCCTGAATATGTCGTCTCCTCTGCTCCCCACTCACTATCTAAAACCATAACAAACCTTGTAGTGTGCTTCAAAAATATTTTGAGTGTTAAAAATTCATGGTTCATCATGAAAAACAGGAAGTCCACTGAGTTTTCAACCCCCTCAGCCGATTTTATCAGCCGAACTATTTCTAACTAGTTAGAATCTCCGTGTTGGAATTCCACCCAACACGCAGTAGAAACAAAGAAGATCAAGGCCGTTGCTTCCTTCCCCCAGGAGAGTTAGCTATATGGTTTTGATCATCTTACGAAAGGATCAAGGGAGTTTCATTGACCACTTAAATCCCTGCCAGTACTTGCTTGTGTTATTGCTTCAGTTGCCACTTCAGAGATTGTCCCTAAATATCTTTTTTATTGTCTTACATTAATCTGTCTGAGCTCACCATCAATACAGCACTAAAGATTAAGAACGGCTGTCTGAGGCATGTAAGGAGAAATCCATGAGGGCATTACTGTCCATCTGCAGTGTGCTTAAGAACACATGGATAAACCACAAGGCAGATGGAGCTGCATGTTGATGGAGCATGAGATCATATTTTGGGTTACTGTTGGCAGAAAAAACCAGTTTGTTTCTAATAAGATTCTCTTGAATTGACAGAGGAAATACTGGTCACTCACCATGCATGTAATTATGTTCAATGCACACATGATGACAATTAAAGGAAATTAGCACCTTGTAGATAATACTGATAAAGGCAACAGGCAACCAGTCAGTCCTTATTGAACTTGGCTTTGCATCCTGGTGTGCAGTCACGTTGAGACAGAAAGGGGCCGTCCTTGAACTGTTCCCATGACGCTGAGAGCAAGATGTCTCAGTATGTTGAAGCAGAAAAGGTGCCTTTTCTCTAAAATGTCTAAAAGTTTGTAATCTTCCCTCTGAACCAAACTTTACACTTGACACAACACACTCAGTCATACTGTTCTCCTAGTTGCTACAAGACAGACTCGTCCATCTGTGTGCCACACAGGTCAAATGTCTCCACTGCTCTAAAGTCCAGCTAACTGAAAAATATTTTGGGTTTTTTTCACTTTCAAATCTTTCTGTTCAGTTCCAGTTTCCATTTTTTAAGAAACCTTATGGTCCCAATTTAGCGCTGTATATGTCTGACTGTTTATCATTTATTGAACACTTCTTATCTCTGCTCGCAGAACCACAGTTGATTAGCAGGAGGAGATCATCTTCCAGCAGCTTCTATTTTATGAATATCTTTGGTTTTTAAATTAGGTTTTCAGGGCAACTAAACTTTCTAAAATGCATGATCAACGCTGCTGCTGACTCCACTCTGGAACTGGCATTGACTGCCATCTTGTTCAGGCCTTGTAAGCTGTGGAGACTCTATTCACTGAAAAAAAAAATGAGGTTATCCATTAAAACTAGACGTTTTCTTCATATTTTAAGCTCAGTTTAGTCTGGGCTGAGAAGAGACTTTCTCTGACACTCTAAGCTAAAGTCGAAGCTTCTAGTACTTTATCTGCAAAACTTCAGCAGCAGCTTGCAACTAAACACCAAAGGAAATGTTTATTGAAGAGTGATTTGTATTGCCTGACACCAGCTGAACACAATCTACACAGTGGAGTGGAGTTTTATTTGCCCAGGGAGACGGAGTGATAGACCTTTTGTAAATGAGTTCATTTTAATCAGTTTTCTGTGAGATGAATTACGGTAAGTCTCCTTGGAGCAAGCTCACAGTTAACTCGGTGTTGTCTTATTTTGTCCAAATCACTGAAAGACTTTACTCTTTAAAAATCTGCTTAATATAAACTTAAGTGAAGTTTCATGTGCATAAAACTTTGGAGCACAAAAATGTAGCCATAAATGTAAACAATAAAAAAGATTAACATCATTAACATCACTACAGAAAGAACCAGGTTGCTTTAGGGTTTTTATTTTTTATTTATTTATTTATTTATTTTTTTACATCTTTCTTTCTTTGTCTTCCTTTATAGAAATATGTTCCCATCAAATCTGGTCCAGGCCACTTTTCAGCAGGTAAGATACAACAGAGTTGTAGAAGAGGTGAAATACAACAAATTAACCATAGAAACATATGGGACTTAAAGGGAATAAAACTGAATGAAGGATTTTGTTACTAACTAATATTTTCTTACTTGCTAAATTTTTTGTGTGTTCTGTTTTAGTAATCCCCTGCTAGTTTAAGTATTGCATGCATTATAGAAATAAATTTCTGTTTATTAGTTAGCAAAACTGGGTGTAACTCTAACTTCTACATGTCATCAAAGGGCTTCAAAAATGATCTTTAATATGTGCTGAATATGGATTATTAAATCTGCCAGCCTTCATAGGAGGTACCTTACATTACCTTTAGGCCTGTGGTGGTTTGAAGTAAATCTGCTAAACGTCTAAAGAATGGGCTAAAACTAAAGCTCTGCTTACAACCTCTGTTGAAAAGCAATATTTTTAATTCAGCTGTTTGTCAAAATATCCATTTGTATGTTCTGGTTCAAAAAAATCTTAACACAATTTATTCAACCCCATGAAAAGTGTCACTGTCTCCCCTGACAACAGTATCAAACACGGAGCCAGCTCATCGTGAAGCCGAAGCCGACGGTGAGTCAGGCCCAGTCAGAGTCCACCACGCGGAGGCCACTCATCTACGGCATCCAGGACGATAACGGCAGTGACATCCAGAACTTTGCTCTTGACCTCACCCCGCCTCCGGACGTGCTGGTGCGCACTCGTGAAGGAACAAGTGACGGAATGAACGTCCTCGGGATCGTTATCTTCTCGGCCACCATGGGTACGTGTTCCGACTGTGTTTGGAATTTGGAACCGTTTCAGAATGATGTGCTTTTGACGCCCAATTGTTTTGACAGGCATCATGTTAGGAAGAATGGGCCCCAATGGAAGCGCCTTGGTCAACTTCTGCCAAAGTCTCAATGAAGCAGTTCTTAGAATTGTGGCCATTGTCATATGGTGAGGACTTTAATGATACTTATACATACATATAAGTGTAGGTTCTGTTGAAGCTTGTTACATATTTGTTGAAACTGTCACTGTGTTGTGACAATTTATTATGAGACAGATAATCTGTGAAAAAATGCAACTCCTCTGCCTTGTCCCAGTGCTCCCAGTTCGTATTTCATCACACAGTGCAGAAAATGAAAACTAGTAAAACACAAGCTCAGAACAAGACGAAATAAAGGGAAGGATAATACTATATGACCAAAAGATTGCTAACACAGAAGGAAGACGGTGTTTCTTTTACAAGTGGTTGCTGAGTGTCTTTTTCTTCCAAGATCTACAGTGGTTTGCTATTGTGGCAGTGTGTTGGGGTCTTGGCAGTGCATTGTGGGAAAGGCTGGAAAAGCTGCGTTTCAGCGCTACACTCACTAAAAGCAATATGCTGCTGGAGGATTCAGCTAAGGGTCTACATATGACAAAAAAAACCTTTTATTCACTCATCTGTTCTTTTAGTTAAAAACATTTCTTCCCATTAATAGGAAAAAAAGAATTGCATGTGGTTGAGCCTTTGCAAAAAAGTTTTTTCATCTGCATCCTCTCATGTTGCAGATGAACTAAATTTGTTAGTCATAACCTTGATTGTTAAAATGAATGCGCTGACTTTGTTGGGTATTCTGAACCTAATGATACTCACTGCTGTATTAAACACATGTGGCCATCAGCATGTTGGTATTCCTTAAAAGCTGCTTTTCATTTTTCGTGGCATAAATTCAGCAAGAAATCAAGAAGATTCCTCAGAGATTTTCATCCGTACCAGCTGCGTTTCCAGTTCCCATAAGACTGCACAAACTGAAAGTACAAAAATAAATTTGCTTATTGGAAACAGCAATTTTAAATAAAACTTGCTTTCCAATTAAATGTTTTTGCGCTAGAATGAGGTGGTTTTTCAGCTGTATCAAAATAAATGCATTTTACAAAACTGCAATGGAAACACTTTCCTAATCACATGAGTCACAACACAAACAGCCCAATGTTCCTACTGGCAGAAAAGATGAAGACGTCAGGAAGCAGCAGGACGATGATGGTTTGGTTTAGTTTTTTCCAGACGTAGAGCAGCTGGTGCTACCAGAGCGCTCACTGCTTCACACAGTTCATAAAAACTTGTGTGTCATTTGAATGTATTGGGTCTCCAACAGCAGTGGCATCAAGGTCTCCATAGCTCTTCTTTAAAATCAATTACCCCGAAACACTGCAAGTAGGCGGGGCTTGTTGCTCGGATGTCTGAGTAAGAGGTCAAAGCTACTATTCTTCCAGATTCCGATGATCAGTTTAAACTTTAGCACATCAACATCACCACATGTAGACCCCTAAATGCATTGAATTACTACCATTATCACATGAACACGTGTACCTAATAAAGTGCCATTAGGGTGTGTAAATGAGAAAAATAAGAAAATTACAAAATGGTCTTGGAAACAACAAATGAGATGTCCCACCCACAGCAGTGGCATCAGGGTTCTGCTGGAACCTTTAGCTTGCAGCTTCATCCCAACATGAAGCAACAACATACAAGGTGATGGAGAAACAGAATTGAAAAAAGCTGCACAAAACAACCAAAGTGTCTAAGTAATAAGAGTTAAAACATTACAATTACCTTCACACTGAAGGTTTTATTAATTAGCAGATCCAGACACTTTCCTAAACAGAGTGTGGTTGTGGAGGCTGTAAAACAGTCCTAACCCTGTGAGAAATGGTCATAAATATTTCTTCACTTATTAGTTGTCCTAATGTTTGCACTCATAAATGAATTAATTGACTTTAAAGGTGTACACTTCGTCCTGCCAGGTACTTTCCATTTGGCATTGTTTTCCTGGTGGCTGGTAAAATCCTGGAGATGAGTGATCCTTCTGCAATGGGGAAGAAGCTGGGCTTTTATGCCATCACCGTGGTGTTTGGTTTGGTGTTGCACGGCTTGTTCATCCTGCCTGCCATGTACTTCTTCATCACCAAAAAGAGCCCCATCGTTTACATCCGGGGAATCCTGCAAGCCTTGCTTATAGCCCTGGCCACTTCCTCCAGGTAAAGACATAAGAAGCACAGTTAGAGACGTATGTTCTACATTTGTTTCTGGTCGTCTTTTAAAAGGTTTCCTCTTGATCTTTTCTATGAAAGAATTTAATATGATTTGGGAGTTTTAATTTTCTAATGACACCTCTTTTCTATCTTCTGCAGCTCTGCCACTTTGCCTATAACCTTCAAGTGCCTCTTAGAGAACAATCACATTGACCGGCGCATCATCCGATTTGTGCTCCCAGTGGGCGCCACCATCAACATGGACGGCACTGCCCTTTATGAAGCTGTGGCGGCCATCTTCATTGCACAAGTTAATAATTATGAGCTGGATTTTGGCCAGATCATCACTATCAGGTCAGTGACATTACATCGTACCAACTTTATAACAAGATCCAGGATCACTGGAATTATTTTCATTCTCTGAAAATAATGTAAGTCCTAAGACTGATGTTATAATAACCAATCAACCAAGACCCGGTCCCTCTTATTATTATGTTGGTAGGGAGTTTAAATGCCCGATGTTTTAAAGTCATTATAAGGTGGTTTATAGAAGGTACTACCCTGAGTCCCAAATTTGGTTAAAACTTAACAATGTAGTTCAGCTGTTATCTCACAGAAGGATCTGAACCAGTTCTTTGACCTTGAGCATAAACCATATCATGAGCAGTGGAATGTCTGTTTTATCTCTGTACGCTGCCTCAACTCTGGTTATTGACTATTTCAACTTGCAAGCATTTTTCCTTTTCAAGGGGAGACTGAACCCATCCAAACCATCCAGGCTCACATATGCTAACATATTTAAGCTGTGTAGTTGTCAAAGCAGCCATGACATTCCAGCGATCCCCATTTCTCTTTTCTTCTATGGCTGATGCTCATACTACCACTGCCAATGTTAGCGCCTTCTTCATTTTTATATTTGAAACATCGCAACAGTATGATTTTTTTATTTTTTTTGCATTTTAATGAAAAAAATCATTTAATTTCCTCCGTTTTTGTCATTGTCGTTCGCTAAGGTTACGGGGGAATTCTTGCTGTGGGCTTTAAAGAAAATTACAATTGTAATCAGATGAAGAATGGCTCCTTCACTTCTGAATGCCAGGTCTTCAAAGGAGGCATGAAAAATCTATTTTACTGTATTGTAATTTATTGACCCCCTGCTCCGGTTGAGCCTTTACATTCTGAATGAGACATTTTAACACTAATTAACAAACGGAAGGTTTTAATTGTTTATTATTTCAGCTTTCACATTGATTACCCCCTCCTGTGTTGAAGCTGAAGACTCTTTTAACTTAAAAAAACAAGATGGTGGCCATTAATATAACGAGGCACACATTTGATCTTCTCTTCTCTTTAGGACTAATCATCAACCATTTATATATTTGAAGAGATTTCTGTGAGTGACTATAGCTGCATTTTCCCAAAGCTTATTCTAATATTCATCCTGTAGCAGTTTATTTTTGCTTTATTCAACTGAAAAGGAATAGTCCCCTGATATCTGATATCTGGTGTTTTTAAAAGAGCTGTGATCAAACTCACAGCTTCTGGGAAGTTCACATTTTCAGCCTTAAAGACCTCATAAAGTCTTTGAATCCAATATTTAAAACAACTCCAGAGCTGAATACCTGTACATTTTACAGAGATTTGACATTGTAGCTTGCATCACCTTATTTAACACACTTGTTAGTTTGGTGGAGGTTTCTGAATGGAGGGGTTTGGATCTTCAGTGTCCATATAAACCATGTCATGTCAGACTCTACTGGGTTTTTATGTGGCACACCTCAAGAACCTTTTTGCTATGTTATATATTTGCTATGTGGTATCTTTACTCACTTGGAGAGATCAATAACACATTTTATAGTACTTCCTATTACATTTATTCAAATGAAGGAAGACAGTTATTGAAACTGTCAGAATTACAGTGTCTTAAAGAAATAACAAACTTTTTGAAAATGAACACAATTTAACTGAACACTGAGACTAAATATTTGATTGTTGTCTCCAGAGAGCACCATTCATTCATTAATTAGAGAACACAGATTTAACGCTACATAGTTCTTTTTTATTATTATTTTTGCTTGGCCAAGACTCTGTCTCTTTACTCACATTCACTTTACGTACTAAAAAACTATTCATTTTGCCACTGGGATAGTCTTGGTGAAGTTGACGAAATGTTTGCAGTTACTTTGTCTGAGATGACTTTTGCTGTGAATTATCAGAACATAAACAAACAGCATGTCGCTAATTTCAGTCCTTCATTGGAACAATGTTAATCTTCCAAATCTCTACCAGCATCACAGCGACTGCAGCAAGCATCGGCGCAGCAGGGATACCACAAGCTGGACTGGTCACCATGGTAATTGTGCTGACATCTGTTGGATTGCCCACTGATGACATCACCCTCATCATTGCAGTGGACTGGGCACTGTAGGTCATGCTTCTTTTTACTAGTGTTCTCTAAAAACTCATCAGGCTGAGCATACCGGCTACATTTTTGCTACATGGTTGCTGCACTTCTGATCCAGTTTCCCTTTGTCTCCTTTGCAGGGACAGATTCCGAACGATGGTAAATGTAATGGGGGATGCTTTGGCCACAGGCATCATGGCACACATCTGCAGGAAAGATTTCATGAAAGAGGGAGATGGGGTTGGTTCTAATTCATTGGTTGCTCATACTTGTGTTTAAAACCTTTCATTGAAGAGCAAAAAATCTGTGTTGGTTTTTTAAACATGGATCAAAATCACATTTTTAAATTTGCAAAACATAATTATTAATCAAACATCCTTCAGCAAACAATGATTCAATCAAAGTGGTCATTTGTGATCACATTTCTATTGAGAATTGATGGCTGAATTTGCTTTTGAAGTAACTTTTTTTCACTTTTTATATTTTTACTGCATTAAATTCTCTGGAGATGTTTAATTAAAACAAAACGAACCAAAAACTGTGGGATTTTTTTTTTTGCCTTTTGTGAGTACATTTCTTATGTTCTGTCCACAGGTCCCTCTGGTCTGTGAGGCTAAAATCCCAGTGAATCCCCCACCCACAATGAACTGCCACAACAACAATGGGAACGTTCGACCGCCTTCCTCAGGAGTCAAACACAAGCTCATCCCGCCTGATGTTGCTCGACTAATGCAGCTTGAGGAAGGTGTTCAGCAGATTTCAGACAAAAAGAAACCTCCAATTCCTCCAAGATATCTGAAGAAGAGCAAACAACACTGCACTATTGACATGAATGGCCTTGAGACCAATGTATAGCCTATGAGTGCAATTTCATTTGACATTAGTGTATTTGGACAGATGGATGCCCCGAAGAAAAGGAAACTGGTAAAGGCATCAATATTACATTTTATGTTCTTTGGTACCAAAATCTATCTATCTACCTATCTGTCTATCTAGCTATCCAGCTAGCTAGCAATCTGTCTGTCTAACCAGCTAGCTAGCTTGTTGTATACTGCAGCTCTGGTCATGACAAAAGAAATGACAAAAGTTGTTCTTTTACTAAAAGGTCAGAATTTGTGAGCAGTAGATACAGGCCAGAGTCACACCTTGGAAAAATTGGCTGGAAAGTTTTTATTTAGAGAAAAGGTCTAGTCCACCGGCACCGATATGGTTTAGTGGAGAATAAATTGACAAAAGTTTCACCCAAATTACACGCTGTGTGTGATGAATGGAGATTGTTTTCCAGCTGTGATAATTTATTTATTTATTTATTTTTATTCTGACTGTCGGGTTTTCAAAACCTGTTATTCTCATTTCTCCGTTGCGAGGAAGAGGACTGCAAAGCCGTTTCTCTCCATTGCCACTATGTTTAAGTATTGTTTTTCTGATCCAGGACTGGTTTTCATGCTCACACAACACAGAGCTCATTGCTCCTTCCAATTTACAGTTTTCTAAGCGACGAGACGGTCCTGCTCACACAGTGAAAGCATGTTTACAACAATACAATGATGTAAAGAAAATTACAATGATTGGTCAGAGCACATTGTGAGGTAACTTGTCTCTTCCCCAGAGTCAGATATTGACTGATGCAACTGTATATTCAGTTAAGATAGATCACTTGTCTGAAAAATGCGCCAAGAGAAGGATTCTGTAGAGTCTATGTGTGTGTGCTCAAGTGTGTGTACAATAAGTTGTTCTTCACCAGTGTTATCAGACTGGAAATGCAGTGAATAACGTTGAGTGTCAGAAATACTGTGACACACAAAAGTCTGTTACTTTCACTTGACATCTTGGTACTAGAATCCAAAACCGAGTTCTCAAACGACAACTTTTTCCTCCATAACAAACATTTAATCTTCTGTGGCACCTTAATGCTCAACTCCTGGACCAGATTTTCTTGAGCATTCTTCAGATTGATTACACACTTTGTCTGCTTCTGTAAGTTGCAGGAAAAACTGTGACTTTCATGAATGCTTTACAGAACCACATCCATGCAAAAGAATATACATTGAAGCATGGTGATGAAAAGGTAAACTTAAACAGTTTTGCCTTATTCTGCTCCTTGGCTGGTAAGGATGGGAACTGAAGTGATTTTGTTTTTTATGTTTCAACTAATTTATGAAGAAAAAAGACATTCGTGCGTCCCAAATTTAATGACTTTTTGCTAAACTAGACCAAAGCAAAAGGCTTGGGACTTTATTTGGATTTGACCTTTTTGATATTTCTTCAACAAACTATTAACGTTGAACATTTCCAGCCAGCTTTCACAATTACCAGCCTCCCTGTAACAACACAACATCCAATGAAGTTGCGAAAGATAAGCATGAAAAAATTTGGAGAGAGAAATGTTTCCAGAAATTAGGTGGTGAAAAAGGAACAATGTCACGTGCGCAAGGCTGGACG
The DNA here is from genome assembly GCF_019740435.1 of Gambusia affinis. Taxonomy (NCBI): domain Eukaryota; kingdom Metazoa; phylum Chordata; class Actinopteri; order Cyprinodontiformes; family Poeciliidae; genus Gambusia; species Gambusia affinis. The sequence goes on from NC_057877.1 coordinate 2,385,326, forward strand.
GAAAGCCAACCATGGCAATCAAGGTTTGGGACTAACATTAATCAAATACTATCTTAAAAAGTATTTATATATATATATATATATTTTGCTTGCTACTGACATCATAGAGACAGAAAAATCCTTTTGGTTACAGGAGCTGAAGTGTTGGCTGATCTCACTGATTAATCCGAAAATAAAACACACACATTTACACCCAGTATAAAAATAATACTTTCACTTGTTTTGGCTTATGAACAGTCCAAGTCTCAAAACTGTTAAGATAAATAAGACCTTTACAGCACAAATAAACTCCTAACTCTTGTCTATATATTTTTGTGCCTGTTTATTTGAGTTGCTGCCTGTGTTTCTCCAATATTAAAGATTGATTATGTCCACAGCCAATGCTGTTTCAGAAAGGAAAAAGGCAATCAGTGGATCACTCTTTTCCTTTTGATCAGTGGATCTGCTAGAGTGGTGAAAAAAAATGCTCTCAACGTTTAACAGACTGCCATTCATAGTTTCAGCTGCTATGTCTGAACAATCATTTCATACAAATCAGGGCAGAATGTGATGGGCCTCTACAGCAGGGTTGTACATATGACTAATGGCTAATATCCAATTCACATAAAAACCAGAAACACTTACAACGCTAACAAAGTCAGGCCTACACAGATTGGTTTCACTCAGCTGCATCATCTGTATTCTTTTCATATTCACAAAAGTTTCTGAAGGCCAGGAACCAAGCATAGACATCAACATTCAAACATATGGAATGTAGATTATGCAAGAAAGACAAGAGATGAAGAAACAACCTTGCCTAGTTTGTACTAATTGAATCAAGTCATCAGTGGTACAAACGAAAACTATAGTCTGTGGTAAGAGAACATCCAGTTCTCATTTTACCAGACCTTCACACAGAGAAACTTGTAAGAAATAACAAATATTTTATTTGGTTCACAATTTATAAAAAATAAAAAAAAAATAAAAAGTGAAGATAAAAGTGGTCACAACTTTATAAAAGACAATAAATATTTTTAATGTAACAGAAGGAAAAGCTAAAACTGAGGACTTTGCTGACCTGCTGATAGCAGCTGCAGACTCGCCTTGCAGGGGAATGAGATGCATCTCATTTTCACTCCATATCGTCCTTTGCTGGCCCGATAAATAGTCTCGAAAAGTATCAGTCATTGCCCACTTTTCATGGAATAGTAGTTGAACATGTTCCTCTCTGTGGTTCTGAGTCTATGGCGGCCAAAGGCAAAGGGCTGGAGTTCCAAGCCCACTGCTACTGGCCTGGAGACATTAGCACAAGCTAGAACAGGTGTGCCAACCAGCCTGGCTTGCATCTCTTCAAAGCCTTGTTCACAATCATCTGACCAATGGTTAACTAACTGCTATAGCCACTGACAAGCTTGAATCTTCTGCATCTCATCAGCTATTAGCTGTTGGCTGCCAATTTTGCAAAGCCCTCAATAAATCGTCTGTAGCAGCTGACAAACTCCAGAAAGGACTGCAGCTCTGGGACACCGATTGGACAAGACTAATTCTTTACAGTGGAGATTTTAATTGAGTCCATAGACTGACTGGAAATAATGGGGGCTTTGCAAAGTCCAAATAACATTCTGTTAAATTCAAACAACCCAAAAGGCTTACAGACGACAGTCTTTACCTTATTAGATATGTCAACAAAACAAAAGTTATTGTGTTTGATGATCGCACTTCCTTTGCTCCCTTAGCAGTCCATCGGTCCTCCAGTGTCAGGAGTCTCTGAGTGTTTTTAGATAGTTCCTTGAAATTTCAAAAAGTAGTCAGGATTTTCTTGTATCACCAAATTACCAAAGATAAATCTTACATTCTTCCTAAAAATCTTGAAAATCTTTTACATTAATTTGTTACCTCTAGATTAGACTACTGCTACTCATATTATGAACTGGGTCAGTCAACTCTCCATCGTCTGCAGTTAGTCCATAATGCCAGATCTCCCAGCCAGAAGCTCGTACTGCAGTGGAGATCAAGATTTTTGCTGCATGAGCTACAGAGTCTCTTGGAAACTCACTGGCCTTCAATTTTAGCTCCATCAGACCTGTTTGATTGTGATGTTGTAATCTCCAGTTTTTTCTGCTGTTAGTTTGTGCTAGTGTTGGGTCCGGTGCCTGGCAACCTCTCCTCTGTCAGACTGCAAAACTGTTTTCACTGACGTGACATGCTTTTCTTTAGAGAAACACATGCCACAGTTTTTGATGTTATTCTTTTGTACATTAAATATGTACAAATACTAAAGCTCCAATTAAACATTTGTCAAAACATCGTATGAAATCTCTTAGAAAATATTTCTACAAAAATCATTGACTGTTGGTTTTTTATGGACAAGAAATTTCACTAAGTTAGAAATGCATGCATCTACTGTTCAGTCGCTGTTGACAGAGTCCATATATTGAAGGTGATTGGGGTTATTAGAGGGAATGCTTGATAAGTTTGCCTTGAAACAGCAGAAAATTACTCTCCTACATGAAAGATTTCAGTTACTTTGAATGATTGTCTCACACATAAGGTCGAACTGCTTTCAGGTTTTCAGTCTTATGACCAACAGTAGATTTCACAGTTTCAGTTTTCCTCATCAAGTCATCTAACTTCTGTGATATTGACATTCCTCTGTGCTTTCTTTCAGCTATACGCAGATCCCCCCCAATCCCCCACCAAATGGAGCACTGTGGCACTTGGTGCATATTGAGACCAAATCATTGTACATCAAACAACTTTGTAGGACAACCTGCAGCAATGTTATCCAGAAGATTCTGCTGATTCTAAGGAAACAGACAGCAATTTTGTTTTCATCATTTTCAATGATTTATTGCGTTTTTGAATGACTGTAATACTCTTTGTGACAATACAAGGCTACAATATGTGCAAGTGGCTGTTTTCATAGCAACATGATGAAGGTTATGTTAGTTAAGCATTTTAATTTGATAGGAAATATTTGATATCTTGGTGGAAAATTGGCTGAGCATAAAGGAGGAGCAGCAGTAACTTCTTTCCTCAGCTATATTGATAAGGGTTTTTTTTTCTTTTGATTGAAGTATTTCATCCAAAAATACAGCATAATACAGAGAATAATAAGAACAGGCATAGCTCATTATTTATTTCTACACAGAAGTAAGTCATTGGCTGTATTTAGTGTAACATTAAAGAGGTTCTGGCTTCAGATCAGTGCTGAAATCGAAATGATTTCCAGGTTATGTATGAGGCATAAGTCTGATCATTTATCATTTTAATTGTAGCTGCGACTAACTTTAATAGGTCGGGATTACACAGTTTTGGCTGCACAGTGGTGCAGTTGGTAGAGCTGTTGCCTTGCAGCAACAAGATCCCGGGTTCGATTCTCTGCGTGGAGTTTTTCTGCACAGAGTTTGTATGTTCTCCCTGTGCGTGGTGGGTTCTCTCTGGGTACTTCTGTAGGGCACTGTTGAGATTAATTTGGATAAAAATTGCTTAAATGCTTAGAATGTTAAAGAGAAATCATTAAAAAATAAATCATCTTTACTTGTTGAGCAAAACCATTTTCCTTAGATGTGCAGGAGGGATTCCTCATGCCTGTTTTTGAAGGTTACTTTAGGCCTACATGTAGTTTAATTTAGCATTTGGTGTCATTTTTTTCTCTCTTACCAAAGCCATATCAAACCAGGACTTTAAAGCAGAGTGTAAATGTTCCCTTACATCCCTGATGTAACTGCAAATCAAATGTTCTGGCTTACAAATAGGAAAATTGAACCCGTGGACATACTGAGAACATTTGTTAAACTTTATGATCACACAACTTTTGACAGGGAGAAAGTCCACCAGTCTTTAAAAGATCAAGTCTATAAGTCCATTTCAGGTCAGCAGTACAATGAAAGGCTGCTGCTCAACCACAAAAATATCACTCTGTAGTTTTTTTTTGTTTTGTTTTTCTGGCTTAAAATAATTTACAACCTTTAGATTTTGTTACATTGCTGAATGTTACATGGCCTATAAATATCCAGGAACAATAACATGGAATTATGTCCCTGATTTCTATATTTTATTCAACTGTTTTTGTGGTTTTAATAACAAAATTAGTGCTTGGTTGCTATATTTGCTTTAACAAATCCAAGTAGATTGCATTGGTAATATTGCTGACAGGGCAGCCATTTTCAAAATGACATAAAAATGAAGAGGAAAACAGGAAGTGACTTTGTCCTTTTTCATGTTTCTTCCCAGGTCGGTGTTCAGAGATGAGATATTCCTTCTTTCTTTTCTTTTTTTTTTAGTTTTTTTAAAGATAAAGATTGCATATGAACAATCAAAGGCAAATTTTAAAGTTCGGTTTGAACAAAATGAACTTTCATTCTGTATCCTGCAGCAGAAATATGTGGCTCTGCATCTCAGCATGATTTAAAAATGGAGATATAAAAAAAGAAAAGAAAAGAAAAAACAAACACAGGTTCCGTCCCATTTAAAAGCCTGTTCTGTTTTCTGAAACATGCAGCCCAGTGCTCTATGCTTCCTGCTCCATCACCTCTCCAACTTCTTTCTCATCTGTTTTTGAGGACAGCTCTGTGTTTCCCGTCCCAAAGTCCAACACCTGCAAGTTGACGAGGTGGGCGAAGGAGCTCTCGTCTACAGAGTCCACCGACAGCCGGTTAAACCTTGGAACGAAAAACAGGAGGGACGGTTTAGTTTGTGAAATTGGCTCTTCGTCTGCTGAAGCCTAAGGTTTTAGGATTCACCCAGCAGATGAACTTAAATTTACAGATCTGTGTGGTGATGATGGTCCAGAATGACTTCGGAAGGCTGCAAATTCCTGAGCAAAATTAGTTTTAGTTGTTCTGCACCATTTGACTTTTAGTTACCTCAAAGTATTTTTAAGGAATGTGTGAGATCCATTCCATTTACTTGAGCGTGTAGAAACTGATTACAGAGCCTATCCATGAGTTTAATCATCCATCACCAAGTGATTTCTGTGACATTACAATCTTTATTTTCAATTCCCTCCTGCTGCAAACTCTCCAGTTGGTACAGACTGTGTTTACCACTGCAACACATGGTTCCAGTACTAAACACTGCTTCCCATAAAAGTGGAGGGAAATGAAGCAGCGGCTGTTATGATAATAATGACAAACCTGCATCCATGAAGGGGTCAAAGCTCATAAGCGTAGCTATAAAGCAACAAGGTTAAGGTCACACTGAAACCAAACCAGAACAAATACCTTGAAAGCACATGTTCAAAACCTCTTAACTCTTGTCTCACCGCTGCTTTCAGCTGCAGGGCTTGTGGCGGTAAGCCCGCAGTACGTGGAATAAACCAAAGTGGAACATTTGCTGAATGCACTCAAGTTAGTGGAGTTGGAGAGATTAGATCCTGTGTTGCGGTACTCTACAAAATGAAGCTAAGTCCGAATGCGTAGCAGATACAGCTTTCTTTTGATTTGCAACAGAACGGCGCACACAGAAGGTCGTTCCTGAGAGGAAAAATCTCATTTCATTAACACTAAAACCAAAAACAGCTCCAGAAAGGAAAATGGTCCCAAGTGTAAACGTTGAATGTTGTAGATATTACAATTAAGTATTGAATTATTTGTAAGTTGACAAATAACTTATTTGTAAGCAGATAGTGGATTGCATTCACTGTCTGCTCTATCTCAGTTTATAATTCTCAAAGCAGAAAGCACCAATGACCTGCCAGTGGAAACACATTCATGAGTTTAGATCACAGTTGAACAAATTGACCAGGGGATGAGAAATGTTAGTGCAGATATTAGGTCTTTAATTGTTTTTTGAAGCATGAAGATATGGCCATGTTTCAGGTTCAACACATACAAAACTCAATGGATTTGAGTGAGAAAGGTTAAGGACGTTTGTGAGTCTCTTACCGAAGGAAGATGCCTTTAATGTTTGGAGTGCCTTCAAACGCTGAAGCAGGAACACTGGAGATCCGGTTGCTTTGCAGGTAAAGATACTCCAGAGACTCAGGAAGGTCTGATGGGATGTGTGTTAGCTGGTTACCAGAAAGGTCTAGTGTCTAAAATAATAATAATAACAATATATATATATATCATCAAAAAGGAACATAGCAAAATAAATTAATGTTACACATATACTAGTATCACATGTAACCCATTCGGATGGATGGAAGGATGGATGCAATTTCTGCATTCATAAAAATGTATTTATTTTTTGCATTTTGTCATACTTGAAGTATGTAACTTTTATAAAAATATGTTTAGCATATTTTGTACACCTGTTAGTATGCTGTGGCAGTTTATCATGAGACAGATGATCTGTGAAAAAGAATCAAGTTCCTGTATCTTCCTCTATGTCTGTGGTCCTATTGCTAACTGAAGTCAAAAACAATCAATCAGAGCCAGGATTAAGGTATTAGTACTGTGAATTAAGCTTGTGTACGCGCTCCTCAGTGTGCTAATGACGGAGAAGCAACTTATTGTTACAGAAAAACAGTTTGTCTGCTATCATCGGTGGCTATGCTAACTAGCCTAGCATTCACGGCAGGCTCTGGTGAGGGAAACTGGTGGCAGCGTAACAGAAAACAAGAGGCAGGGTGTGAGTTGTGCATACATGAGCATGATTCTGATTGCTACGTTCTGAAGCGGTGTATCTCTGCAGATCTGACCAGAGGAAGGAGCCACTGGAGCGCAATTTTTTCGCAGATTTTTTTTTCACAGTCTCATTTAAAACAAATAGTGTAAATAAAAGTAATCTACTGCAGGTTTTAACTTTCTATGTTAAGGTAATAGACTCGGCTTGCAAGACTTGTTAATAACCATAATCTGACCAGTATCTCTGCCTCTGGTCACTCACTGTGAGTGCACTGAGTTCCATCCAAGCTCCTTGGTAGGCTGAGTTGAGTTTTAGTTTGTTGTCACTCAGGATCAACTTCTGTAGCTTCTGCATTCCTGCCAGGGCTCCATATGGTATAGCACTGAGCTGGTTGTTCTTGATCTCCAGAACCTTCAGACTGTGCGGAAGGCCCAGGGGAATGGCATGAAGGGCATTTCCAGACAGGTCCAGAGTTTCCAGTATGCGTAACTTTCTGAAAGCGTCACGGTGAATCTTGGTGGTGGTCAGTTTGTTGTAGCTGAGATTGAGCTCAGTCAGGGTATACAGCAAGGACAGGTCATTGCGGCTAATTTCAGAAACAAAGTTGTGGAGCAGCATGAGAGTCTTGGCTCGCCGAGGTAAGCCTCTGGGAACTCGTTCCAGCAAGTTATTATACAAATGAAGAGTGTGCAGCTTCTTCAAGCCCTAGGAGAAAGATGCAATTCAAATGAATGAAGAGCACTATTACTATGCAGTGCCTGTGAGGATATGCACTGCCATTACACACGTGAGTAGCATCTAATATATGTCAACTTTTCTTTAAAGTACCTGGAAGGCCATTGGGTGTATAGAGCGGGAGCGCAGCTTGTTATTGTGAAGTAGCAGGTATTCAATGTTCCGCACAGAGATGAGAGCGTCTCCAGGAATGCTGCGGATGGCGTTCTTCTCCAGGTGCAGCAGCACCAGGTTGCGAGGCAAACCCTTAGGAACAACGCTCAGGTTGTTATTTGACAAGTCAAGATACTCGAGGCTACTCAGCTGGCTGCGGAAACAGAAGAGGAGGGAAATTATGTTTTTGATTTTGCACTTTGTAATTTAACACTTTATGTTCTTTGTGACTTCTAGGTGCTTAAAAGCTGCAGAGCAAATTCCAAGGTTTGCATTTAAAGATGCTTGAAATAAGTTCCCTGCACATTAGGAGTTGAAAATAGTAATAAAAAAAACATTTTGTCCAAGTAGGATCAAGGGATGATGTATACCAGGAGACTTCAGTTACCCCTCCAGCATTAGCTAGATGTACTGGCAGTTAACTACCAACTACCATTCAGAAAAGACCAAGTGGTAAGTCTGCTTCAGTGGAATACCTCGATTCTATCATGTTTATGGTGTCAATGGAAGAAATATTAAGAAACTGCACAGTTTGTTAAATCCTTGATCTATAGAGCGAAGATAAAAAATGTTAAAATATTAAATATCTGCAGCTGGTGGTTAGGATTTTACAAGCAGATTGGTTATTTTTTGATCAGGTAAAGTTTTTGCCCAGATGTGCTGCTCATTTAGGAAGATCTGAGATCTGTTGATCACGTTAACAAACCATTCACTGTAGGCTACAGACTCTGTCTTAGAATACTGTGGAGTTGTTAGTTGCGTAAATTTTGAGGTATAGTCTATTTGTGTGATGTGAGACACTTTTGTGTTCTTTATGTTAGATATGAAAATACAGTGAAATATTTTTATTGTTTTGTTTTGTGACTATGATGTTAAGCGCACCTGAAAGTCTCATTGTCCATCCCATCATTGGTGAGGAGGTTGTTCTGGAGATAAAGTTCTCGAAGGTTGTGCAAATCCTCAAAGGCCCCTGTTGGGATTTTCTCCAACCTGTTACTCTGTAGCAAAAAGGAAATATTTTTTTTTATTAATAAAATGATATGCTCTCCACACCCTTTGGCAGAGAGTGGTTGGATTGGGGAAAATAAATTAAAACTCTATTGGTGTGAAGTCAGTCAGGATCCTGCCAGGCTCGAATATTCGGCAAACAAAGTTTTTCCAGTTTGACTCACTGTGTCTCACCATGACGACCCCACCAGATCATGCAAGAACATGCAAGAAGATTTCCCTCCAACCCTCATATCTTTATCATATCCTTTTTTCTTTTTAGGTAAAATGTCTCAAAGGGTCCAAAGCATTTGAACTTACAACAAATAAAACAGTAATAATAATAATAATAATAATATTTAAGCAAAATATGAAAGAAAATCATCAGAATTTCTGAAATCTTTCTCTTTGTGTCCAGTTCCAAACATTTCAGGTTCTTTTTTAAAAAACATTATTCCAGGAAACATCTGCTGCATATTTACAGGCATTTTTCCTTAATTCCGTTCTGGCTTGTTGAACAGATGTTTCTAAAACACAGTCAGAGTGATAGATTACTACCTGGTGTTTACATAAAAGCCCAAGCGGAGATTAACTCTGAATCTAAAAAGTCTACAGGACCAAGATAAAACTTCCAGATTTTTAGAATGTGATAAAAACCAGACTAAAATATGCCATCATACATCTTTAATCTGACGTATTAACCGTGTTAAATTTTCACTGATGGGAAACACTTGGTGGCTTCACCAGGAAAGAATTTTTAAGAGAAGAGGAAGAAATGTGATCTGTTAACACGCAACACAAGGAAATGAGCAGAAAATGAGCAATAAAAAGAAGAAGAGAGCAAGAAGATGAACAATAATGGAAGGAGACGGTGTAGTTGCAGGAAACAAGAAGTGGCTCCAGACACGGATTCAGGATATGGTTTGGCTGAGATGGAGGCCTGGGTTTTTATGTGTCTTGTTCTGCATTTTATTTACTGTGTTGATCATAGAATATCCTTGTCCAGCTGCTTTAGAGAAACATGAACCCCATGTGGCTCACACTAAGAACAAACTTCTACAAACATTATGTAAATACGCACAAGCAGTTTTCTTACTGTCTGATATTAAATCTGTCTATAAGCATCAATTAAGATTGCCAAAATTATTTTTATTTGCAAATGTTCTAAATAACGAGAAATATTTTTATGAAATTAAAAAATATTTTTATAAAATAATGAGAAATTATTTTTATGCTCCTTATGGTTTCCCACCACAAGCTTCTCACAACAGTTTTTGAATTTTGACCCATTTCTTCTGGTTTATCTTAAACAGGTTTGTAAGTTTGCTCTCTTTTAGTTCTGCAAACATCGATGGAACAAATATCAGAGGTTTTTGATGGTCAGTTCAAAACATTAACATTGTTGTCCATCTGGAAGAGCCATTTGTGCTCAAGGCGTAACATTTTGGCTCAAGTCTTGAAACGCTGCTTCAGTATTTCTACATAATGTGTTTTTCTCACGGTGCTATTTAATGAAGTGCACCAATCCCTCCTGCAGTAAAACACCAACACAACATGATAAAACCACTACCGTACTTATCTTTTGAAATTGTTTTTCCTCTTACTTCAGCGATGCTCATTAACCCTTAAACATGGGATTCTAGTCTGCTGGATTCTCCATATGTTTAGGTAAGTCAGAAAGACAGAAGCCACTTTATCCAGAGAGAAACATCCAAGCCTCTCCATAACCACCCAAAACTTTATGGAAGAATAAATAAAGGTCTAATGAACATTTAGCCACATTTTCAAGCTTGACAAAAAAAATAACACTTCACATTCCTAAAAGAACACCATAAATATTGTGAAATTGTGATAGTAGCAGCATCATGTTTGCGGGGGGCTCCTATGTCTTAAATGAACTAGGCTTGTTTTTTCAAGGTGGATGAAGTAATGAACAGTGCTAAACGGCAATTATTCTTGATCCAAAGCATTCACATATGCTAGAAAGTTGCAGAGCAAGATGAATTTTACTTTCAACATCACAGTGAGTCTGAGGCTAAGGAAAAGTATGGTTTATATAGAAGTTTTAAATTCAAGTTCGGATCTGTGGACAAGAGATGTCCACACGAAGCAAGGCAGCCTGGGTAAATATTTCCAAGTCTAGATGTAGGTTGTCTGCATCTAACAGCTAATTCTGTGCTAAATGAACAAAAACTAAACATGAAATGCAAACCTGAGAAATGATAAATGATGCATTACTACTAATACAGATAATCAACAGATAATTGTATCATCTGCATAATGACAAATCTAGATTTGTGGTCACTGCTGCCACCACCTTCTGTCATGTAAGACCCAACATTTCTGCCTATGAACCATGTTCACCCACTGCTCTCTCAATTACACCCCAGAAGGTCTGACCAGTGACCATCCATGCTCAGCCTGACTGCAGTACATCTATCTTCAGCCAGAGAAAAGGCACCCTAAAATTAAATGTATGTTGTAACTGAAATATGCTCTAGTGTGTTATTGTAATCGCTTGAGTCCAAATATCATTGGTGTTGCTGCATGTGTGAGACCTTCAGATGAAGTCGGAGAAGACTGGACGGCAGATTGCTGGGAACCACCCTCAGGAAGTTGCTGGACATGGTCAGGATCTCCAGCGTGTCAGAAGCATTGAACATGTTATCGGGAAGTCCTTCATCTGTCAGCTTGTTGTTATGGAGATACACAGACCTATGGAGTCATGATACACACACAGGATATGTTCTACTAACTATACCTGAAATAAAAAGAGGCATAATCACACACAAGACATGTCGGTACCTTAGTTTTGGTTTATGACCAAATGTGTATGGGTAGATCCTGGAGAGCTGATTAGCAGCAAAATCAGCGCTGACCAAAGATGGCGGCAGGACTCTTGGTGCAGAGGAGAGCTACAAGCACATCAGAGAATGAATGAGATATTGTGATTTCTTTTTTAGTTTTCTCTATCTGGTTAACATGTATTGTCACCACTGGCCATTAGCAACTTTTTCTGAGGCTGCCTTATTCTGAATCATATTCTGACTGATGATGGCAAGAGACATGCAGTTTCTAAAAACAAGTGTAGCATGTTATATAATATAATGACCCTTTCATTGGTCCTTTCACATTTCCAGCATGGATCATAATCTCCTAGTTTCATTGCTGCCATTTTATTAAAGCTCCAACTACTTATGCATTCTCCACCTTCCCTGATGTCTTACGTCTGAAACCAAAAGTCTCTTTCCACATCTCCTTTTCTATTTTTCTGATCTAAATCACAGCCCAGATTACCCAGAAGCCTCTGAGCTCTGAGGCCTCTCATCAAATTATATCAGCAATCGAAATGTTGTTGCCCGAAAGTGATGAATTACTCTGATTATGTCTGCCTCCAAGCACGTGATATGTAAAATGGTTTCATTTAGCAGGTTTTCCAAGCAAAAGAATCTCCAGTTTTGTCTTAATTTTCTCATTTTTTGCATAGAAAGTTAAATTATTACACACTATCTATAAAACAGAAATGTCAGGTTTCTGAAAAGTTCACATCCTCCTCTCCTGTCACCAACCAGACAGGCATCCTCTGACCCACAACTTTCCTGTAAAGCCTGAGATGTTTTATCTTCTACCTCAGTCATTGACTCTTCTACTTCCACAAGTTTGTCTTCAACCAAATCAGGAGCTGCTGCTGCTCCCTTTGCTTCCCCCTCCCACTTTTCTGTATCTAGAATTCAGGTGAAAAGGCAGCTGGAGAGACTGATCCGGAGCAAGGCTGCAGGTCAGGATGGTGTGAGCCCCAGAAGGCCTCTGTGGGGTTCTGCAGCATCTCCTCATCCTCAGCCTGATCAAACAGAAGGTTCTGTTGTTGAGGAAGACATCCTGTCTGGTTCAGGTACCAAAGAAAACTCATTAATCAGTCATTAACAACTACAGACCTGTTGACACGACATTCCACACAATGAAGGTCCTGGATGAAATTCATGGATGAACCATTTCCTACCAATTTTTTTCCTTCCACTCAACTTTCTATGAAAATGCTTAGAAACAGCACTTTGTGAACAATCAGAATAATTAGTATTAACCTCTTGTGGCTTCCGTTCCTTGCCTTCCTTGTGAAAAGTGTCCACGTCTGTCTTCTGGACATCTGTCCAGTCAGCAGTTTAACTCATGATGTGGAGCCAACTGACCCAGAGTGAGAGACCATTTAGAGGCTCAGGAAACCTTTGCAGGTGTTTTCCTTCCACTCAGTTTTTTAATAAATTGCTTGGATACAGTTTCCAATACTTAACTTTTTGGAAGATACTAAAATCTTTTGAGAAGAAAAAATGAATCTTGGTTTAACACTATTTGTAACCTGTAATTATCAAAATTCCAAGAATTAAAGGTTTAGAATATCTCACTCTATGTGTAGTAAATCTATATAACATACATTTTTTTCTTTCTGAGCATCATCATAGTTAAAATGAAAAGAGGTATCTCTTCAGTAATATAAGGCTTTCAAATGCTAAAATCTGTCAAATGACTATAGGAAGCAGAGAAGCATTTTTGAGATTACACATTCATTTAGAGCTTTCTCCTTAATAACATGGTTTATGTATTAAAGTAACACGGGATGTCTTTGAGGCTTAGTGAGCACTTAAAAATCCTCTATTCTTCCTGCATTCTGATTTCCTGTTTGACCCTTTGGACACACAGATCTGCCCATCCTTTCTGTCTCACCCGCCTTGTCCAATCCGGTCCTCAGCAGCACTCACTGCTACAGAGTGAAAGGTCAGTAGCATTTTTAGCTTTGACCAGCTAAAACACAGTACAAGCTAAAACACAACAAGTTCTGTTGTGTCTATTCTGTCACAACAGAATAGACAAGAGGGCAAAGAAATAATCATGCCATTGTGCAGTGTGATAATTCTGTACATTTTATATTCTTGCATATGACTCACCTTGTTGTTAGCCAGGTACAAATAAGCCAGCTCTTCAAGCATTTCAAAGCCTTCATCTTCAAGGCCTGAAAAATAGACAAAAGTGTAAATTAATATGTCTGATTAGTATGTCTGATTTATTGCATTGCCCCAAAGGGGCAGTAGTATGTACTTTCCAGGCACCTGGTGCCATTTTGTAACACAATCAAGTAACTGTATCAACTTCAGCTGTTATAAAATTATATGTCCAACATGACTTGGAAAAAAACTTTACTTTAAATATCGCTTTCAAATTGGGCCACAGAGAAAAAGACCTGGAGATCAAAGTTGTTTAAATACTTAATCTTGCCTATGAAATCATAATGTCACATGCATCCTGTTAGTGGAATTAACAAATCCCTTAAAAAGAACCTGTCTAACAACATGAAGTAGGCTAAAAGATCTGAAAAAGCAACACATAAAATACTATTTAAAATAAAATCAATATCTGATGAGAAACAAAGTCCCTGATGTCTATCTGACCGGAAAGCGCTACAACCCTGTTTGTAGAGCATTCAGACTCAGTGAACCACAGTGAGAGCTGTCATCCACAAACAGAGAAAACACAAAACAGTGATGAACCATCCCAGGATTGTCTGGTAGGCCAACCTTACTCCAGGGTCTCAAAAGAACTTTAATAGCACAACAAGCTTGGCTCACAGGTTAATGTTCATGACGGAACAATAAGAAAGGGACGGTGTTAAAATGGCCTCTACAGGAGAGGGTTCCAATGCCAAACCCACTGCTGACCAAAAACAAACACAAAACCACATTTCAAAGATCCCAGAGACTAGAGGAAAACCATTCTGTGGAATGGTCAAACAATGCACAATTTTTGTAATGTGTGCACTGTGTAACATCTAGATTAAACCTAGCACAACATTATAGATAAAGGACATTGTACTGAGAGTCAAACATGACAGCTGTAGTAGGATGGTCTGTGGCTGCTTTCATTCTTTTTGACCTTTTGAAGGGATTCTGATGTTTTCTCTGTATGAGAAAACTCTGAATGAGAATATTCCTCTCTTGATCTAAGCACCCTTGGGTTTTACAGCAGGGCAGTGATCCAAAGCGCACCAACAAGTCCAGATCTGAGCTTTTCAAATGTTACCAAATCAGATCATTTGGATTGGCAGTCAAAAGTCTGGACTTAAATCTAATCGAGTGGTTGTGGCATGACCATAAACACACCATCCATGCATCAAACCCTTTATTGCAGCTGAATTAATACAATTATCTGGAGAAGAGTGGGTCGATGTTGACTCAGTGATCTGAAAGACTCAGTCCCATGTTATCGCCAAGGCTTGATGGCAGTTTGTGCTCCCTAGAGTGACACAGTCAACTATCTGCTGTGGATTGAGTATTAGAAGTTTTATTACATCCTCTCACATTACATTATTAACCTAAATTTTGTTATCTTAATTTACAAAACTTTCTACAAAAGTTTATTCTTTCATTGAATAAACTTTACAGAGTCTTCCCTTAAAGTAATTCAGTTTTGTAAAGTCTGACTGACTCCTCAATGTTTAGGTGAATCTTCTGTCCTTGGCTAGAGAACTCATTGACTCTGTCTGGCAGAACCTTTTTATTTGATCTGAACAGCAACTCTTGAGGGACGGAGCTCTCAAATCTTTTACAGGAAATATTTTATATGGTGTTCTACACTGAGGAAAAACAGTTGCCAGCAAGTCCTATTACATTTTAATATTTTCATTATTCACTGATAACTATGGTTTTGTTGTTACTTTTACTTGTATTTTATTTCTACTTTTAATCATTACTTGTGTTTCTAATGCATGTCAGATCTGCCTTATAAAATTCAAAAGTTCTATTAGTTTATTTTATGAATTCTTTTTAATTCAGAACTTTCATCACTGTTATTTTTTAAGAAAATAAAAATAGAGTTGGATTTATGAATCCTGGTTGAGGACTCTTAGTATGGGATTTTAACATTCACCCCATGAATGTATGAGTCCTTTCCAGGTACTATTTCACCCACAGTCCAAAAAACAGGTGTATTAGTGTCATAAATACTCCTTAAGTTAAAGTACAATTGTGTGTGCTGTCTGTCACTCTACAAATGTGTGCAAAACTTTGTCTATATTCACTTAAAACACACTTTTGCAATTGTAGTGTCTCCATTAAATAACAAATGAAAATAAAATCACAGGGGAATAAGCTTGTTCATGCAATATGTCAATAAAAAACATGGCTGCACAGGTTGTAAACAGCTACATGAGATATATTCATATTTCAGCCATGGTACTGGCACTCATCCTATGTCAGCCAATCAGTGGAGAAATTGGTGTCTTATTCAGGCATTAGAGCAACAAGCCCCGCCTACTTGGGAGCAGCTATGCTGCTCTATGCGGCTTTTTGAGGAAATTGTTGACGTGGGTTTTACAGAAGACCTATGGATTCAAGATGTTTAAATGACACAGAACTTTTTCTGAACTGTGTGATGCTGTGAGAGCTCACATAGAGATCCCCAGTGAACACAGAGATCCTGCAGAGTGTTGAGACTCGGTTGCTGTGTTTACCCTCTGTGGAGAGCCAGTGTCTTTATGTTTTTCTGTCCCACATAAAAAAGTAAAAAAAAATAATAAAAACCTCATCCTTTGCTGCTTGCTGTCGTCTTCTTTTTTATTTTACCCAGAAGTAACATCCAGCTGTTGATCATGTAACTAAATTGAAGAAATCTGGGTTAACACGCTCCTAGGTAAGCTTAATGTTGAATATTAATCTTAGTAGCCAATTTTGGGGTTAAAAACTTAATGAATGGCTGGATTAAGCCCTTGACCCAACTTTTTTTTGTGTAAAATCAGCTGCTTCTGTCTCCAGAACAAAGCATACAAAATAACCCCAACCATGACATTTTTCACACTGCAGTCTTTTGCCTTCTAACTTCCTGCATTGCTGACTACTCAAAACTCCATGTCATTCACACAACACTTCAGAAACCTTTCTGTCAAAACATAAAAATGAATTCTTTCGTCTCCATCCATTGCCATCTGTTTCTTGTACGTGACTATTTTCTGGAATTAAACACAGGTTGGGACAGACCGCTGAACCAGGCAACAAGTGAAATAGCAGCAATTCCTCTGCCATTTACATGCCTCTGCCACTGACAGGCAAATATTTACTTCAATCAATCTACAGAAAAGCTGCACTGATAAAACTTTCCATTCTGCCTCTAAAATGCTCTTCGAACCATGTCTGCAGTTTCCCTCCCCAGTGGACACAGAGTTCCTGCATCGTGTTGAGACTTGGTTACTGTGTTTACCTTCTGTGGTGAGCCAGTTGTTTTGGAGGTTGAGAGTCTCGAGCTGATGTAGATGGGAAATGTGCTCCACTGTTATTTCCTTGATTTTGTTGTTCTGCCATCAGGGAGAAAAATACGTAACATTTACAAAGGCAGAGTAAAGTTCAGCACTTTGTGTTCTGAGCAATAATTTCATATTATGAATAGGTAAGATACTGCTGAAATTGATGAGCAATGTGTGCGGATGTGTGTGTGTGGGCGTGTGTGTGTGTGTGTGTGTGTGTGTGTGTGACTATTTGTTTAGCTGAATTTATGGATCTTTTGAAGACAGATAAGCCTTATGGGGACCAAACATTGTATTAGGACCAAATGCTGGTCCTAATACAATGGACCTCTTTGTTTAGATTTAGCATCATGGTTAAGAAGTAAGGTGTGAATTAGGTTAAGGTTAGTTTTAGAGTCATGGGGAATTGTCTGGATTAGGCATAAATATACTTACTAAAATAAATGAAAGTCAATGCAAAGTCCCAATATGGGTAGAAATACAAATTTTTGTGAGTGTGTGTGAACCAAATTTTTATATCCTTGTGGGAACATATTTCTGTCTACATTGTGGTGTTGTGGTGACCACTGCTTCTGGTGGGGACAAATCCTGGTCCCCGTAAGGGGAAATTGATTTATGAGGGGTGCCCATAGTCGATCCTTGAGGGCCGGCATCCTGCACCTTTTAGTTCTCTCCCTGTTAGTACCAACAACCTTTTCAGCATGTCAGTATTCTTCTTAGGCCTCTAAATGAGCCATCATTTGATCCAGGGAGAGAACTAAAACATGCAGGATGCCGGCCCACGAGGACTGACTTTGAGCACCCCTTGGTTTGGGGTTAGATAGATATGTTAGGGCTAGGGTTAAGAATAGAGTTAGGGGTAGGGACAGAGACAAGCTGTAGAAAATGAATGGAAGTCAATGCAAAGTTTCCACAAGACACAAAAACACAACTGTGTGTGTGTGTGGGACCTGTAGAGAAAGTCGACGGATCTTATTAGGCAGCTCTTCGGGGAACTCCGTCAGGTCAACTCCTGCACAGTCCACTGTTCCGTCTGTTGTGCAGCTGCATTCTGAAGGGCATTCAGTTGTTACCAGTGTTGCATTGTCAGCTTCCTTTACCGCCTCTTCCTCTTCTTCTTCCTCAGGTTCCACTGGGGTCTGGCAACGTACCAGCATCCACGCCAAGAGCATCACACTGAAGGCCTGCAGGATGGAATGCTTTGGAAAGTCCATGTCTACTGTTGATCTGTCCTGTTGCACAAGCATATACACAGCAACAGTTATCTCCACTGCTCAATAAAAAAACAACAATCAGTTTTTTGTTTTTCAGTTTTGTTTCAGCTCATTAAAGAAACTGAAATATCAGACAAAGATAACATGAGTAAATGCATTAGCAGTCCCAAATGTTTTTCTTCTTCAATGGAACATAGCTATCCAAACCTACCAGACTCTATGAGAGACCCAGTCTGCAGAATGGTGTAGACTGGCTGTTTAATTAAAGCAAAATGGAGGATACAGGAACTGAGTGGAGACGCCAGTGTGGTGTATACTGAAGGTCAAATGGTGCCGTGTGTGAAAGGTGTGTGTGAATACAAACGTCCAGCAACTACATGACCTCCGAGTTTCGACTGTTGGCGTCAGGTAAACCTACTTTATGTTATCAGGCAGGTTTCTATTTTAAAAATTCCTCGATTCTGTTGCATTAGCGGTGCTGGTCAAACTGAAAAATGCTGTTATTCACAGCTGATTCTTCATTTAGCAGGCATTCTGAATACTTCTCACATAGAGACGGGTTCATTTGGATGGATTTTTAAGAGACAAAATCATCAATTGAAAGTGTTTTTTTGTATTTACTCATGTCATCTTTGTCTGAAACCTGATTACCTGAAACACTCAACTGTGACAATCACAGGAAAAACAGAAGAAATGTATAACGACGCAAATTCTCACAGATACGGCCTGGATATAAACCAGTTTGATTTAAAATATGTCACTTCAAATCGATCACTAACACATAAAAATAAACATCATGAGCACATTTCCGCCTGCAGCAGAAGGTCAACTCCCAAATGTATAGTCTAATTTAAAGAAACAAAAGCATGACATGTTAGGGCTTTTGCTCTGTTTTTTCTAATTGCACCAGTGATTTGCTGAGATTTGAAGTCTTAAGCAAGGTGTGTGCAAACGTCTACAGCAACGTACTGCTGTAATTTATTCTTTATTGAGCAATTGCAAGAAAAAAACACCTCTTCATTCCGTCCTCTGATTCTGACAGAGATACTATTGTTGTGCACTCAGAGCAGCTCTCAAGGCAAGCTTCTAAAAGCTGTCCATCAAAGGAACCTTTTCAGGCTGTCGCAGGGCAAGAACTACCAGAAACAGCTTAAAAACACATGGGCTGGAGTAGACAGCACAGCGAGCACTTAGTGCACACAGACGACTTCATAAAAACATCATAGCAACCAAGGGTCAGAGAGAAGTTTAAACCCATCTCTAAGAGAACACCAATGTCCTGCTAAAAGTTGTCATTTATGGGCTTAAAGTACAAAATAGAGATGCTCAGTACCTTTATGGCTTTCGTCTGTTTTCATGCCGTTTCTGAAGAAAGCAAAGGTTATGAAGAGGCTCTGCTCATATTTAGCTGACTGGATTGTCTCAACACATACCAGAAGGCAGAACTGTCATGCATAAATTAATTACCTTGACTCTGGAAACTCAGTGTGAACTCTGTCCAACATAACAGCCAACCGTAAATCATGCAGCAGAGTTACTACGCTACTTTACCCCTCTGAAAAACATTTGCCGAAAAGAACCAAAGCGTGGTATCTGGTCCAAGCTGAGGCTGTCCCATAGCAGGCGAGGAGTCACAGATCTGCGCTAGAACCCCCTCCAGATGTGGAGTGAGAGAGGGAAGGTTAAAGGGAGAGAAGAAGGCAGGAAGACATGAAAAGGAAGGGAGTTTGGAGGAGGGTCAGCCAAAGCAAATTCTTCCTTGTTTTTGCTCTTTAAAAAAGAAAAAAGAAACCATGGAATCTGGCTTTTAAAAAATAGCTTCACCAAAATGTTCTCGTTTTCTTAAAAAAAAAAAAAAAAAAAAAAAAAAAGGATACTCAAAAGCAGTCAAGTTTCTCAGGGCCATGAATCATTGTTGTACAAATTCCCTGAGAAGTGTGCTTAAATTATGTAAGGCGTATGTTACATTTATTTAAGCACATAAAAAAACAGTTCAAAGAAATACTCAACAGAATCAACACAGAAAGGGAAGTAAAATGCAGCAAAACACATTAAAAGAAATAAAAATTAAACTTAGAGTCATTAAAACTAAACTCTATACAAAAAATTGGGACATTTTTATTTGAATTATTTGCAGAAATCACAATTGAAACAATATCCAAGAAAGACAAAAGGTGAATGAGGATGACGCCAAGGGAAGTGGGCGTGGTGCAGGTGGATGCTGGTTCAGGTTCT
The DNA here is from genome assembly GCF_019740435.1 of Gambusia affinis. Lineage (NCBI taxonomy): Eukaryota > Metazoa > Chordata > Actinopteri > Cyprinodontiformes > Poeciliidae > Gambusia > Gambusia affinis. Next base: position 2,405,486 of record NC_057877.1, read on the forward strand.
TTGGGTTTCCAGACGTTCATGAAGGAGATCTCAGGATGTAACAGACGAGCCGACAGGCAGGGAGTGAAGAGCAAAGTCAAAAGCTGCATCATTCTTTTAGTCTTATACAAAAGTATTCATTGCACTTTCACATTTTCAACAAAACTAAGCTCATAACTGTGGAGAGAAACTAAAAAGAAACTAAGCAAAAGTCTTTATCTGAAAGGTGTGGCCTTTAATTATGCTCAGTCCTGTTGAGTCGTTAGTTTTGTTGCCGTTCTTCTCCATTTCTACCTCTACTGCCTTTGTGCATCTAGAAACTGAAGGTTTGTCCATTTTCCTTCTGACAGCTCAGTCTAAATGAGATTGGAGTAAAAGATATGGAACCTTAATTTTCATATCTTGTCACAACAAAGTCAGCAACTCGGTGCAATATGCTGTGTTTCATAATTTCTCAAACTAATTTGAAAAATACCAGGGTCACTTGAAGTTTATGCCTGACTGAATTTAATGACATACTTGTAAATTACCTCAAGATAAAACTTGTTGCTAACTGAGCTAAAGCTAATTGAATCTGGATTTAGGTCTAAACTTTGACTGGGCCATTTTAAGAAAGGAAAATCATTGGATCCAGACCATTCCATTTCTAACTCTGGTTTTATGTTTGCAGTAGTTTTCTTGCTGCGAGGCGATCTTTCTCTCCAGCCTCAAATCTTTTGAAGCCTTTTCCAGTTTTTCTTTCAGGATTCACTACGCCGTCCTCTCTGGTTGGTCTCCCAATGTCCTCTAATAAACCTGATCCCTTCATAGAAGACATGGATTTATCCTGACATTGAATTACACACCAGGGGATTCTGTTTCCTAATTAGGTGGCTTCTACGTGACTTTATTGAATTATTATTATATAACTGGGAGTTAAAAGAAACACACATTAAACTTTAGAGATGTTGAAAACTGTACATCCTTTTCATTCTAGTGCATTATCAGAAAAAACTTTGATTCAGAAATACCCACTAAAATTACTGAAGTTCTCATAACTTGACAATGAGGTTCAAGGAAGTTGAATACTTCAATAAATTAATTTATTTTATTTTTTTTGGTTTTCTCCTTGCAAATATAAAAGAACTAAACTACTGTTGAAGGAAATCTTGTCCTTTGCAGAGTGCTTTTGTAAGCATGTATAAAGCAAACTGAAACTGCACTTTGTTCAAATGGGAAAAGTCTGAAGGACCAGCCTTCATCAGCTTTTTGAGTTCAGAAACAAAAATCCTTTTCAGAACCATAATCAAAGAGCTAATTAAAAGCAAAGTAATCCCAAAGAAATGCCTCCAAAACTCTAAATATCTATGCTTACCATTTGTGCTTTTAAAGATTACAGACAAGCTGTAGAGGCGGTTGAAGGGCAGGTGAGAGATTTAAAATCCTGCTATCACAGTGAAGTGCCTGGATCAGGAAGAAGAGAGGAAGGAAGAGGAGGGGGGCAGATTTACAGAGGCTGGAGAGTGGAAAGATGATTGGTCCAGATAACACCCTGCTAAGGGATGGAGGGGTCAAAGAGAAAGGTCAACAGCCTTTTAAACTAATTGTTTAACTCAACGCCCAAGAGTGAGAGAACATCTGAAGAATGAAAAACTTCAACAAATCATGCAGGAATGGCTGCTGTTTCACATAGTTTATTTAAAATGTTCCAGTATGTAAGGCTACTGTTCATTATTATTAATCATTATAGAAGTCATCATTAAAAGACCCAATGTTTCATTGTTACCACTGTGGTTCGTTTCTTAACAATTTTTTTCTTCACAATAAACAAAATCAAATGTTTGAAAATGAAAAGATACTGGTTAGTTTTTCTTTTTTGACATGTTGTTGCAAAAACAAACAAGAAACCAAACTCTGGTTTAAACCAGAGTTTAAACCAGAGCCAACATCATATGAAATCCAAAGGACTAATCCTGGCATGTCCTCCATTGTTATGTGTGACGGCAGATGAGAGAATCGTTTCAGCAACACGGTGTATTTAATGATTAGTAGAACCAATTCAGTCCTCTGATTCAGAGGACTGAAGCAGAGTAGAATGTATATTTTTTCTTATTGTATATTTGTAATTCATTATGAAATTAAAATACAGGATCCACAACACTTATATTCAGTCACATCCATCAGCATGATAAGAAATAAGAATTAATGAAGCTTCTTGATAGAGACTCCTATTTCCCAGAGGAATATTTTCACAACTTCTTACATTAAATGCCTTGATGGGTGAAGAGGAACCTGGGATTCAAACTAAAACAGATAAGCCATAATATATAGATTTCTTAAAATAGGACTAGGACAAGGTGTTGTTGTTTTTTTTTGTTGTTTTTTTTTGTTTTGTTTTGTTTTTTTGCAGTATCAAAATTGGTTTATTTCCCAAAACTGCAATGGAAACACTTTTCTACATCCCACGAGTCGCATGATCAACAACCGGATGTTACCACTGGCACAAACCACAATGAAGAAGACGACAAGAAGTAGTTGGAGGATCGTGTTTCTTAATAACTTAGCACTTGAACAAACTTATTCATTTTATTTTTTACATTAGTGGAATAGTGACAAAGTTTTGAGCATATTTGTGATGGGAACACAGCTGGTGGAGGTGCGAGGAGTTGCTGTGCAGAAGGTCGGTGATCTTATCCACCAGGGCTTCACCATTCAAAGCAACCAGCAGTGCACAAGAGAGACAAAGAGCGCTGGGGTAACTCGGGGTGGCAGCAAATAGAGCTGGAGGCTGAAGATGATGTAGATGTGTTGTTTGTTTTCAAACTTTGGTTTTCACACCATTAGTAATCAGTGTATAGACGCACAAGAGCTGAAATCCAGCAGTGAGAAAGTCATCTTGCTTGTTATTGCTCTGGGAAGTCCACCCTGAGTTAAAACAACAGGCCAGGCCTTCTGCAAATTCTTTTCTGTTTATTTAGGAAATGACTTTCAACAGCCCACTCCTCATCACCTCAAGCTGTTACTTTATGCCAGTGGACCACAATGGAGTGCCTTGCACGGTTTTCTGACACGGTACAACTAAAGAGGCTGTGTAGCGCAACATTTTTCCCCCAAAATATGTCTTAATGACTAAATGACAAATAAAATAATAGTTTTGTTCAAACCATCCTACAAAAAACATCCCTGTTCACACAAAGCGCTCCCACCACTCACCACCCGATCCCAGGGTAAACCTTAAGAGTCCCCTGGATAAGACAACAGGATTTTCGTTTTGCTACAAAAAGACTAAAGTTGACTCCAGGAAAGCATTTTTTATACTGACCACTTGAAAACATCAAAATTTATTAAATGGTCAATATAGCCATGGCCAGTCTCTCAAAGCACTTCATGACTATTAGGGTGAAGGCTACCAGACAGTTTGGGAGATGGGGATGATGGTGGTCTTCAAGTCTGAAGAAGAGAGGTGTGTAAAATGTCCGTCAGCCCCTCAGCACCAGCCCAGAGAGGTTGTCAAGGTCAGCAACTTAGCAGGGATTGATCCTCTGCAGGGTCCTGTTCACTTCTGCTAGGGTCACCATGTCTCTTCTCCTGGTTGAGGAGTAGGTCTGGTGCTGAGGGAGATGTTTGGTTCCTCAAATCAGACAGAATTTCCTGAAAGCATCTGGCAGGGAGAACTCTCTGGGGCATTGAGCATCCTTGATGTTATCCTCTGGGATGGATGTTGTACCCCTCCACACTCTGGATCGCTGGACGTGTATCTGGATCCTCTGGACGGCCCGTTTTGCTGCCTGCACTCCTTGCAGGCAGCTTTCTCTTATCCACCTTGACTGCCAGTCTGCCACCGAACCTGAACGCAGCGTCCTTTGACCTTCAGCCGAGACCGGACCCTGTCCTGGTAAATCAATGTCCTGGTTCTCTAAACACTTCTGGTAATATTCAATTATAATATTGCTTTTGGTACTTACATATCGTAAGCGAGGTTACTTATATAGTTTCTTGAGTAGTGTTATAGTGAGTGACTTGTGAGAGTTTCAGGTAAATTTGACTTGTGACTCTGCTTCAAAGGTGAGATAGCTTCACAAAGAACAACCAGAATTAAAATTTTCATCCCGCTGTAGATTGTTGATCAAACACTGGTGGTGAGGTGCTCATCGCTGCTTTTCGCACTTAATTATTTCGCAAAATGCACAAAACACTATTAAGCCGAAACTCGGCCTGGTCGCAAAGGTCATCTGAAAATGGTCTAAAAATTGAACAGTGTGTGCCCAGATTAATCTGTGCAGAGAACGAATGAGAATAATTATCTTTGCCCGTTCACAACGCGGTTTCTGGGGGAGTATGAAATAGTGAAAGTTTTTCCGAAAGCCAAACATAATTGAAACAGATGGAGCATGCTTGAGTCAGAGTGATTACCAGCTGGATGAAGAGGTTGAAAAGGTTATTGCTTAAAGGTTGAGGACCTTCGTTTGATGAAAGATACTCATTCTTTTGTATTTTTTTTCTTAGATGAAACCATTAATTAACCATATCTGCTTAGTGGCAATCAGCCTTGTGCTTTACATGAGTTGTGTCTCTTTTTATTCACTGCAGTACAATATCAATGCAAAAAAAATATCCATTACTTACGGGGGGTTTTTTTGTATAAAAAAATATTGCAATTAATTTGGGTTCATAAATCTGTCCTGTGAACGGCAGGCAGGCAGTAAACACAATGCCGTCATTTTGCTGTTTTGCTGTACACTCCAATGTTGTTGTGCATGCCAGAAATTAGACCAAAGCAGCACATCTGTTCAGAGTCACCTCCAGCCTGCAGCTCATAGAAGTGAGACAGCGAAATGCTCATCTTTGATTTTGTAACTCAGTGTCAGATTTCTATTAAGGGGAGCAGTAGTGACAGTAACAGATTTTACAGATAAAATCGTTTTTGTAATTATTCCAGTGCTCTCAGGCAGCTCCAGGATGGGCTTCACTGATAGACTAAATCCTGCTCCTCTGGAGATAAAGACGTTTTTCTCCTCTCATTTCTCTGAGACCCGACTAAGAACCGTAACACAAGTTAATAACCATCTTGTTCTCTGCCAGTTTTGCATTAAAGCATTAAAGGAGCATGTTCACAAGTCCAAGTTGATTAACAAGACTCTAGAAGACCACGCAAACCGTTTAGTCTTATTTTTTTCTAAGCACACCATTAAATAAAATTTGAAGTCAGCTCTCCTGTAGCATGTTCAAATCAAATCTGATTTGTTTTTCTAATCAGAACTAATAGAGAGTTTTGCAACTCATCAGATCTAATACCTGTGATTTTCACCAGTTACCATTCCAACAATCAAAGGCTTGGTGGCTAGTAAGAGAGATAAAATGAATTTTTATTTAGACAATTTTACAAAAACAATTAGAAACAAGCCTAATTAGAATCAATATCAAACCTTGAATTAGAATTTTAAAAGGCACAAACGGATGAAATGGTTTAAAAGAAAAGATCATATCCAGCATTTACCTGACATTACATGACTGCATTCAATAACAGTAATTTATGTGTAGATTAGAGACGTGTTATATAAAACTGAGACCCAGTAAACATTCAAATTATTTGATAATCCCAATCAATGAGTCTTTATATTATATAAAGCTGTGGAAACGCAAATAGCAGATTAACAAAGTAAAGTTTTTGTTTTTACATCTTGGTAATACAGCATATCTGGAGTTGAATGTATACTGAGCAGTGACTCACCTCTCACTGTAAAGATGTGTTTCTTATTTGATACTGATTCACAGATTACCATCAACCGAGTTTAAATGGAGGTTTGAAGAAGTTTTTAAAGAGACAGGTGTAATATTAGGACGTCAAATTTGATATATGTAGCATTTTTGTAACAACTGAAGTTAACATAGTTTCTTGATTGTACTATAAAATCACACTGTGTGTGGAGAATACATAATACAGACACAGATTTGTCACAATTCTGAGAATTCGCAGAAATTGCTCATTCCCAGCCTGACCAATCACAATGACTCTTTGAATAAACTTGGATTGATAGAAGTAAGGACACTTAACTTCTCTTTTGGATAAATAAAGTGAATGACAGGACACTGACAGAACATTATGGTCAACAACAGGATATCTGTATTCCATCACACTCCAAGCGCAGTGTTTCCATGTTCCATGTGCAGCAGTAGACGCCACATCTACACCTGAAATACATCCCACAACATTTAAAGGGCTTTTAGTGGTAAGACCACCTCTTTGATTGAGCTCATAGTGTTGTTATCTCCAGCTAATTCAGAACATGCGCTGCTGAGTCACATAATACTGCTTACTCTGTGACCATAACTCTGACCTGAAGAAATAATTTCCTGCTCTGTAGGAGTAACGCATCCCAGCAGTGATTCAGCTCCTGTGCTGGGACACAATTATCTGCCACAAGATGCTTCCACAGATATATTTTTAAATCTGTTTTTGGAGGGGAAAAGTGCGGCGATGGAATTTGGAGATACAGTAAAGCTCTGTGGAAACAGCTCCCCTGGCTGCGCGGCGGAGTGGGGAAAATAAATCCTGCGAAAATATGTTGGATAATAATTGTCCTGTTTGAGGTTTACAATGGTTCCTTTGCAAACACATTCTTGGAGAAGCATAGGAGTCTTTGTTTCTGGGAGAAGTGTCAACATTTAGAGGAGCGTGGTTCCCTCAGGTCGGAGATCAAACACAGCAGATGGGGAGAATGCAGATGGGACTCTGGTGTGTGCAAAGAGAGGAGGAGAAAGCCTGGCTGCAAGTGATAAAACTTCACACTGAGCGGGTTTGGGTGTGAGTGTGTGCGTGTGTGTGTGTGTGTGTGTGTGTGTGTGTGTGTGTGTGTGTGTGATTTAAAACAGCAGGAGCGAGAGAGGATGGTGTGGCTTCATTATTTCCTATAAGAAAAGACATCAAGCATGGTCTGTGGCACATGACACCTGATGCTCTGTGCAGAATGACATCAAGCAGCCTGAGTGACAGAGACAAGCAATCCGCTAGAAGATCTGTTATTGTGAGGACGCCGTCTGTACATCTGGAGCAGTGCAAAGTTAGTGAAAACACCAAGCATCAAACAGAGCCTCTCCAAGGAAAAACACAGACTGCCAAATACTACGATGACTATACGATGACTAATAAAGAGAGCATGGACATGAGTGTTCTTTTCTGTAGCTTTGGAAATGGAGTCTGGGACAGAAACCCAGGTCTGACTTCTTCTTCTCAGGCTAAAACCAGCACTTCATCCGTCCGTCTGTCCGTCCACGAGGTGGACAGGGCTGATGTCTGTCTGCAGCAGTCATTGGAAGAGAGGCAGGACACTTTATATATTTCACTTTACAGATACATAAAGCTGGAAGCTCGATTCAGAAAGACCCAGAATCCTCTGTTGTTAGCCACAAACGCAGCTAACCACAGTATTTAATATGCCATAATGGCAGACACAGACAAAAATATAATTGTAATGTGGAAGTAAATAATGTATAGCTTCAACTTGTTTTTTGTTTGTTTTAATGAAAATCAAAAAAGTTTTGTGCCTGTTTATCTTCAGCTCCCTTCAGTCTGATAACCCAGAATAAAATGCAGCATTCCTATTCAAAATAAAATAACATTTTTATTTAATTCAAACAAGTAAAATGTCAGATAAAAATTTTAATAAAATAATTAAGAAGAAAACAAAACAAAATAACAAACATTAAGAAGCAAATTCTGTGAACCTACATATTTACTGCTGCTGTTTTACTCAAATTTCCTCATACGGGACAATAAACGCTACTTCTATTCTATTCTATTCCAATTAAAGCTAAATATCCGATTTCATAAAAAAATGAAACCAAATGTTAAGAAATGAATATGGATTCCCTGTGGAATCCTGTGGACAAAACCTCTTTGTTCACATAAGGAATGTTGTAGAGTAGCTCTGAAAATCTTTAGTGCGATTTGCTTTACAATCCATAAGTTGCAGTAATTTATTCTACCAGACTTTTTCCTTCCACTCAACTTTTTTTATCAAAATGCTTGCATACAGCAATCTGTAAAGCCTGTTTAGCAATAACCCATTGTGGCTTAGCCTCTTAGTATCTGTTAGACAACTGTAATTGTGTACACCAGAACAAACCTCTTTTAAAATGAGTTTTATTTGCTGGAAAAAAAAAAAAAAAAAAGCCCCTAACATTTCAGTTACATTTTATTGTTTTAATATATGGTGCATAAAAAAATTCTAACTGAAAAATAAGAATGAAGTCCATATTGCCTCATGCTGCTCTTGATGCCAGAAAATCCTTAGATACAAAGTGTTGCATCAGTTTTTCCTTCACAAAATTCTGTGTTTACAAAAGCAGAGGAAGAGTTCTGGGCCACCTTTTCCTCACATGACTCTGTTTTTATTACTGGCAAATGTTGCGTGAGACAGATGTGGCCCAAATGTCAGAAGCTGCCTCTGACCTGGGTCACAACAACTGTTTAAAATGCGACAGGAAAACCCAAAGGAGATTTTGGTGCTTTTCTTCAGAAGCAGCATTTAGGCAAGCTGTTCTTGGCCTGACTCTGCAACATCATTCAACCATAAACTTCAGCCATATTTGTGTTGACCAGTTATTTGCTAACTCAGTGTGAACTGAAGAGATCAGTTGTCGGTTTTCCAACTGTCTCTATCCAAGAAAGAAACTATTTCCTACATGTGGACAAGATAAACGACCAACTGGAGAGGTTTTCTGCTCAGGACAGACAAATATTAAACTATCTGGCCTTAATGACAAGAATGTGTGTGTTTGGAAGAGCTAAATGTGTTAAACTACCACATGCTGAAAAGCTTTTAAGAACTTTACCAACTTTACTTTAAAATTGCTGCAAAATTTGACATAATATCACTCCAGTCAGCACAACCCAGCTAATCTAGAAACAGTGAGGTTTTTTCAGTAACGAGTAATGTAACGCGTTGCTATTTCAAATCCAGTAGTCAGAATACAGTTACTTATCAAAATCACTTTGCGTTACTGTGCGTTACTGTCTTCTTTTGTTATTTAATTTCCTCTACGCGTCTTGTCGAGTGACCGACGTCTCTATGCGACAGAAATGTAAACAATGGAGGGAGATGCGCATTTTGTTGGTGAAAAAACTGAAACTATTTTGAATTTCTGTCGCCAAGTGCTTTTATAAGTGGCTTTGGGCTCCTTTATTATTATTATTATTATTATTATTATTATTATTATTATTATTATTATTATTATTATTAAAGTCGCTTGCAAATTTAATGAGTGGCGGGTTGCGCCTTTTTGGGCTCGTTTTTGAACGTGAAGTTGCTCATTTAGGCTTGGAAATAAACAGAGACTCATAATAAATCCCAGAATTTGTCCGTCATTAAGGTAGTTTTAGTCAGTCTCTCCCTGTCCATCATTCCCCGGATGACCCGTCCCGCTGTGTCTTTGCTAATGTCAAGTTAATATATTACCTCTGAATGACGTCGAGCTTCGCGTTGCGCTCCAGAAAACTGCAAACATCGAGACCAATATAAACAGCGCAATAAACGTGAAAACAGCCACGAATAAACGTGTCCGTATTTGCCAATAATTATAATGGCAACTTAACGCCACTATAATTATTAATATTAAGATAAGTGTCACAAATCTGTGCAGCTATCTGAGTTGTGGAGCTGCAGGAGGAGATCTGGGCGCTGAGCTTTGACACCAAACGCAGGGCCGTAACGCAGAACCTGGAGGCTGTGGGGATATGTGGGGGCTTTAAAATCCTTCTTAGAGTTTTCCAGACAACAGTGGACCACACAAATTACTCATGTTTTTTTTGTTTTGTTTTGTTTTGGGGGTTTTTTGTACTGTTGTAACCATAAAACAATCTCCTCTTCAGTTCAACCTTATCAGTGGAGACACATTGTTGATGTTACCATTATAAAATAGCTTACAATTAAGTTTTGGTAAAGCTCAATGTAATTTTCTCAGGAGGCGGAGCGTTGTTGTTAGCAGCTGCTGAACGTAACTAAACAGTTACTTTTAATGTAACTTGGTTACTTTCCAAATCAAGTAGTTAATAATCTAAGTTACTTTTTCAAGGAGTAATCAGTAGTCTGATTAAAGTTACTTTTTCAAAGTAACTATGCCATCATTGTCTAGAAAGTACATGCTGGAAGTATTTGGTCACCCTCTATCACAACGATTCTGTGCCATTTTCACATAACATAATACAGATAACTACATCATAAATGTGTAAAGGAGCATTATGGTAGATCCTTCCTCCCAGCAGCTGTCAGACTCCAGAACCATCACTGCTCACAACAAACTGTGCATTTACATCTCTGCTGATATATGCATCTTTACTCATTCTAAATAACATTTCTGCTGGTATTTGCACATTTCAGTAGTTTTTAAAGATTTTTTTTCATATATTGTAAATAGTTTGTCTTTTGATGCACAATGCACTTGCATAAAAAAATGGTCCTACTCTGTTGCACATTTGGAGTATGCCATTTCTGATAATTGCACTATTTATCTTCTTCTTACAATACAGTACATCACCCTTAATGTTGCTCATGTAGTTTTAAATAATTTTTTTTCATCTTGGTTTGGACCTACTTACCTCAATGCTGCTGCTTCAATTTTTTTTCAATTTTCCCAGTATGGGATAATGAGGGATATTTCTACTCTATTCAAGTCACTTTGAAGCATGGCAGTGTGCCTACTGCCTAAAATACATCCATATGTGTGCCTTTACTGAACTCAAACCACGTAAGTTAACAAATCAGCAGCTTATAAAACCATGACATATTCTGGGTATTTAAAAATTTATCAACTTCTTAGTCAGCTAGTTAGATAGCAAGAAAGCGAGCAAGAAAGCAAGCATTCTTGCTTTTATCAAGTGGTATCTTTGCTAATCTGGTTTAGATAAACACATTCTGATTTCAGGTCAATTGACAAAAAATCAGATATTTTACATAATGCAGGTCTATGTTTGGTTTTATTTCAAACATACTAATTCTGGGAAAGTAACGTCTGTTAACTTGAATAATCATTTAATTTATTGATGACAGTATTGACTTTTTCTGGTTTTGCTCTGAATGTTCTGTAATCTCTGTTCGCTGCTGCCAGCCTTGGCCAGGATTCTCTTGCAAAAGATTTTTAATCTCAATGAGATTTTTTTATGTTGTAATAAAGGTTAAGCAAAAAGAAAAAATAAATTGAAATAACTTTTAAAAAATCATCAGATCTCCACATGGAACTACTTTGCTTCAGATGAACCCCAATCTGTTTTTTGTTTTTTTTTTAAATCCCAGAAACATAACTGAAGTTAATCTGAAAATATTGAATCCAGATTCACTGAAAGCAAAACTAGAAACTGATTTTATCGGCCAAGAACTTCACTCTCTAAAACACTCTGCTCTCTTGTGTTGATCAAAAGGAGTATAGATGCACATCATAAATTTTAATGGAGTAGGGTTCTACTGAAAAATTAAAAGGCATCACATTGATTAAATTATTTTTTTTTAAATTTGTCATAAAATAACCCCATTGTGACATCAGAGCAAGAGCCAGAAAACTCCAAGCCAAAGCTGCAGAGGAATCTGGGTCAGAGCTAGTTAAAAGATTTGTGTGTGAGCCGTGCTCCTCCATGTACAGCGTGTCAGAGAGCAGAATCAGGTCGCTGTAGTGTTGGGGAAAAATGCAAGTGAAAATAAAGCCTTGTTCTGTGGACTCTCATGGGAGCCGCTGTGTGCACAAAAAACATGAGGTCACCAGGCAGCAAAGGGTGTAAACTAAATGCAGCAAATGGGGGTTTGGGGGGAAAGTCAAAACTGTTCAGCAAAGACAAGTTTATTTCGAAGAAATCTGACAAAGATCCAGACCGTACAGAGAGTACTCCAGAAAATGACGAGGCAGGGAGAGAAAACGTTGGGTAGCCGCAGTCCAAACCCGCTCTGCGTTGGTAGCTAACTACAAACATTGATTTGAGATACTGAGGGAGGCACTTAACACAGCTGCATTCATGATAGTGGAACATATTATCAATCAGTTCTTCTGAAAAACACCTGCAGTTACAGTGCACTCAAAGTTAAGGTGTCATTATCAGTGACTGGACAGAAGCGCAATTAGTACCAAAGTACAGAGTGACTGTCTGAACTCCAGACCAGCGCTAAAAAGACAGAGTGCAGACAGGAACTCAATTAGGAAATTAATTATCTGTCCATCTATCCTATTCCCCAGTTAGACAGGAGGGAGCTCTGACTAATCCACCCCCACCACCACCAACCCCCACCCAGCTCGGTCAGTGAGATCATCCAAGAGGAAAAGTGGTTCAGTCTGTCCACAACGGTTTCTCCTTCCAGACCTCCACCTTTCCTCCACACCTTCAACTCTTCACAGTCGAGCGTTTCAGTGAGGGCTTGACGCAGCGTCTCTCACAGCTTGGCTTTGCCCGGCTGCAGCTGCAGGTTTTGGAGCTTCATGGCCAGGCCCATGTTCCCCGTGATCTTCAGCTTGCCCTGGAAAAATGCCTGGGAATCAGATGGGGAGAGGGAGGCGGGGATGGGTATAAAAAAAAAAAAAAAAAAAATGAAATGAAATGAAATAAATAAATCAGCTTCAGAACAGCTTGGAATTGGTGTTGGAGTGAACTACACAGCGGCAGTTTTAAGAGTTACCGTGAGAGATTAACTCAGCCGGGGAGAAAGTGGGGCAACGGCAACAAAGGCTTATGACACGACACGGCAGGCAGGCGCGCTCAGAGCCGAGCAGCGAATGTTGGGAAGACTAACTTAATCTGGAAAAACAGAATAGAGCCGTCGACTGAAATGCAGGCTCCGTTCTCTGAATCCAAAAAAAGTTGGTCGTAATGAGAAAAATCTAAACTGTTCTTTTGTGCGTTTTTTGTATTGAATAATAATTACCTTCTACTAATCAATTTGATTGAGTCTTTCAACCTGCTAATGCGAGTTACTGCTATTACACACAATAAATTAGAATTGCAAATTCTTGCAGCTGAAAAGATGAATGTAGCAAAAAAAAACAACAACAAAAAAAAAAAATCAATAAATAATGAAAATGTAAGGATTTCCCAGTATTGCATCAATAAACTAAGTTTTGAACAAATGTTTAACATTTCTTTTTGGTTTTTCAAATCAGACCCCGTTCTGCTCGCCCTGCCTGCCCACGACTCCCTGCTTCAACACACTGGTCAGTTTATCTGGGCTATTAATTAAAACCAGAAGCCAGCACAGCAAGGCTGAACAAGTTGCAATATAAAGTGATTTTTTTTTTAATGCTGAAAACAGACTAATAAACACAAGTAAATGCTGTGATATAACAAAGGAAAATAAAGACAATTTGTAATGAATATTCACAGAGCTTCACTTTTTAGGTTACACCCTTATTCCAAATTGTTTTAAATTAATAAATCTCTTTCATCAACATCCCAATTTTTGGACTCTTTTGTAAATGTATTAAAAACAGAAAAACCAAGAAATCACATGAAAATGATGCAGTCGAAGGCAAACAGGTGGGTTTCTAGCCTCTATTTAAATATCAAAGGAACTCAGTGAATTGGTAGTTTTGTAGTTTTCTGGAAGTTTGTTCCAGATTAGTGGACCATAAAAATAGAATGCTGCTTCTCCATCTGCAGAACCAGAACCAGAACCAGAACCTGAGAGGTCTGTCAGGTTGATCCAACCATGGCAGACCTTTAATGTGTTGTGGTGCTGAACCGTTCAGTGGTTTATAAACTAACAGGATTTTAGAGTCTATTCTCTGAGCTGCATGGGTCAGTGGAAGGACTTTAGAACCTGTGAAGATATTGTTACAGTAAATCAATGACTGATTAACTAATTATTTATTACTGAGGAATTATTTTTTATGATAATTTCAAACACAAATTGATGCTACAAGCAAACTCCAAAAGCTGACTTTTGCTCCCCATTTGACTAGTTGTTTTCTTCATTGGAGCAACATGACATGTAACTGTATTCAATTACTGTGTTCTGTTTATTGTTTAGAATAATTGGTGTTATTAGTGAAGCAGCCTCTTTGATTGAGTTTGACGTCTATGATGCATAAAAATCAAGAAAATTATGGACAACCCTGAACATCCTCTTCATGAGACTGTCTTAGAAAAACTGAGTGTCCTCAGTCAGAGGCTTCTTCAAATTCACTGCAATACAGACTGGCACAGGAGAGCTTTTCTGCCAATAGCCATCACTATCTACAACGACTATTTGAAGAATTTTGAATCAATACGAGTTACGACGTTCAATTTTTCTTTGGGATCAATAACATTATTTTTGTTGTTTGTTTATTTGAATGACTGCATGCAGCAGCAGACATGCACCCCAACAGATTATGAAATAAAGCAATTTTCTTAGTGACTTTTATTTTTATTGGAATAAGTATCACAAAGTCTTCTATATATAAAGTCTGTATCTTCTGTGGGAAAGTCTTAACCTCATTAAGAACCTACAGCTAATCCTCAGAAGGTGAGTGGACCAGAAACTGATAACCACCAAGCCCTGATAAGACCAGACCGACTCTCTATCAGTCAGGTTTACAACATGTCACAGTGAACTCAGAAAGTCTTACAAAACAAAACTGACACTTTGCACAAACCTGAAGTGTTTTCTTTAAAAAGTCTTTAAAGGCCAGTATTATGTTTTTTTCCATGCACACATTGCAATTTTATAGCTTAATCAAGTAACTATGTTACCTTCAGTTATATCAAACATGACTTCAATTATAAAATCAAATTTCTTTTAATGCCTTGAAATTGGGCCTCTGTCTCTTTAAGAAACTCCTTTTGAAGCTTTGACTTCATGAGGTCATTACAAAAAGCTTCTCTATCAATGCCTTAAAGTTGTTACTGGCGTTTCACTAAGTAGCTCCTATAATGAGTTCAGCAGATGTAAAGTTCCACCAGGTGTTTGCTAATTGCTGCTGGCTAGTCTGAAGGGGGCTGTAGAGGAGGGCTGCTCTGTGAGGGGGAGGATCTGCACCTCGAAGGCGGAGCTAGGTCCACCCAGGCCTTTTGCACAACTGAATGGTTGGCATGGAGATGAAAGAATTTCTCAAAATATGAAAGAATTAAAGCAACACTCCAGGTATATTTTAGATGAGGGATTGAAATTCTAACATGATGTAAAGCACAAAAAAAATTGATTTTACATGATACCTCCCTTTTAAAACTTAGGAAATAAAATCATGCCCATTAAGCAGGAACAAGCTTTAGGAGCATCAAATGGGGAGGCAAACAGCAAAGAAGAAAACTGGAGAAACTCTATTAGCAGGTAAAGGATCCGTAAGTACCTCAAAGAAACTATTTTGGATTTTTTGGACAACCGGTCAAATGAAACAAAACTGTTATGGATGCAGAAGTTCTTAAATAATTTCATGTTCTGTTTGGTCCAGGACACAAAAGCAGAAACCATTAGAAGATGAGGTTACTTCTTAAACTAACAGAGCAGTTTTTATCTGCTGCGTTCACTCTGATTGCTCTCCAACTTGGGATTATTCCCATGGAAAGACTTTTTTTTTTTTTTTTAAATAAGTCTGCCATTGAAGGTTTCTTGGTTCTGCTCCGGCAGCTTTCCTCCTCGGTGAACAGCACTCGCTGTTTGACACTGATAAAAGTCATGTTTACACAAGTCTGCGTCCTGGAGGTCATCGTCTCGTCGGTACTGACGTTTTTTTTTTTTGTTTTTTTTCAAACACACTTTTAGAGTGTTCACAGTAATTCTGAGCTCATCCTTGCCGCCGCTGCTGCTTTCATCAGTTTCAGAAACGGCCAAACATATTTCATAACAATGCTGTGATGATTTAATGAGCTGGAATGCTTGTAATCTTCAAGTGCCAGCTGTCTTTCTCTACACTTCCCACATTTCCATCTCTTCAGTAGGGGAAAAAAGCAAAAAAGAAGACTTCCCCTATGGTGAGACATCTTCTAGGATACAATATGGTTTGCATACTCACTGTCTGAGGGTTCATTTTCCCGGTCATCAAGGCCAACAAGTCCGTGTCGGACATGGCGATGGTGCAATCTGCTTTCTTGTCTGCAGAGCAGAGATAAAGAAGTTAAAGATTAGACATATTTGCTGAGTCAAAGGTAATCTACGGAGATAAAGCAGATAAGTGAGCAGACCTCCAGCTTCGACCTGAATCTGACTAAAGGCAACCTGCAAGTTTTCCCACCTGCATCGTTGTGAACGCAGCCGCTGCCGTTCTTCACGTCCACGATCCAAGTGGCTTCCTGTCCGTTTGGGCCGTCTTTCACTTTGAAGGCGAAAACTCCTCCGATTTTCTTCACAAACTGCTCCCCTTCCTGGAAACCGCAGAAACCGTGAACGTTTAGAGAACCGGACACAGTTATCTCTGCGCCTTCCATCTGTCCGGGGAACGGGACAGTTTGGCCGTTTTCACACCTGACAGCCTGGTTGACTCTGTTCCATTCAAAACTGCAGCGTTTGTTACATTTTCAGCTGAAAATGTAGTTGTGTTTCCTTTAAACGTAAAGTTGTGCAAATTGAAATCACGAAAATAAATTTGCTTAAAAGAAAAATGTTTTTCTATAAGGATGAGGTAGTTTTTGGTTTGATCAGAATAGATGTACTTTGCAAAAACAATGGAAACACTTTATTGGCATCATGAGTCACATGATCAACATGTTGCTACTGTCAAAAATGATAAAGACGACCACAGGAAGTAGTTGGAGGATGACCGTTTGTTTTTGTTGGTCCATTTTATAGAAGCTGGAAACAGAAGTGGAGGTCGTCTCCATGGCGATCTCCATCTGTCTCTGAAGTTCACTGGGAGTTTATTTTCCCAGAATGTTCCTGAACCAAAGGTCCTGCAAATGTCTGATGTAAATGCTAAACTCCTGATGTTCTCTTTGCTTTAATATTGATTTGAGAACCACATGAATGGTTAGATTCATTAGAAAGTTTCAAACAGAGCTAAAGATATCAACAGAAGGAATTAACAGTTGTTGAAAAACAGCTTTTACTCCGATCTCTGCTTTCTTTCGGACTTTCAAGAATTCATCTATACAAAGGCTCATATGCTGAATATGGATCAGGTACTGAACACATGTAGCAGCCCATAATGACTGCGTTCTCTGACAAAAATTACACCCTGTCAGCTGTTGTCATTTAGTCATTCTTTGTGTTTTCAGTGGGGAGGCGCCGACTGCAGATTTCTTTTCCAGCCTTTAAAAGCCGTTTCCAACCTACCCGTTCTGGCTTTTTGTTGCTGTTGTTTTTAACTGACACAGTGACACTTCTATCTCCATGTTCCTGTCATTTAAGACAACTCTTCACAGCCGGCCCTGCCGCACAGCTGGAGATCAACCTGCCTTCCCTGAGGTCAGGCAGAGGTAAGTGCTTCAGGACAGCAGAGTCAATGAGGAAACCATTTGCTGATTGACTCAGCATAAGCTTGGCGTGATGTGGGTGCGGTGAGGCAGTCCCGATGTGCCACCAGGAGCTGGTGCAGCAGGCGCACACGTGAGCACAAACAAATAAATAAACTGATGATTTTTGTTATTTTATTTTATTTACGCAGCAAAAAATCCGAAGCATCCCGTAAGTGGCGGGTTGGTTACCAGTATCAACGTACGCTGAGGTTTGAAAACTGATCAGATGTTCCGTCACTCTGTTCCTACAGGTAGAATGGAGTGCCAGGGAAGTCCAGAGCTATTTTCAGCTGTTTAAAGCTTAGAATAAAAAAGCGACGCCTTGCTGAAAGGTGGCACTGTCATCTTAGAATATCTGTGTTATCCTTAGATATTTTCTCTGCTTTACAACAATCATTTGAAACTTCTTAAACATCCTTTCCATTTTGAAACGATGCGTCTTTCCACTTGGGCTGGGTCATATGACTGAAAAGTGATATTAGCATTTCTTATCAGTTGATAGATAATAACTAATTAGTTTTTATTTTAAACACCCAGAATTCTGCCAAACTGGTGACATAACCTTTTATCAATAATTTCTTCTTAAGCTGTCACAGATTTATTTTAGATTCTGGATCTAGGTTGAGTGAAATTAAGTAATTTTTGATATATACTGCATTTTTATAACAACTGACAGTAACATAGTTACTTGATTGTTCTATGTGCCTGGAAAAAAACATAACACTGCCCCTTTAAGAAGGGAGGAGTTTCTCATTGCATCAGTTGAAAGTGTATTGTTGATTTAAATATTAAAATGAGTAAAAATGAGGTTAAAAATATTAGTAAAATGTATATTAAGAATAAATGGCAGGAACAGTGGGATAAAGGAAGCAATGCCAGATTTTATTATAGCATCCAAAGAAAAGTTGGAGAATTTAGGAAATGTAACAGGAATAAAAAAGAAGAAGATATTATATCTAGATTAAGGTTTGGACATACAGGTTTAAACAGTACTCTTAAAATAATTAATAAACATGATACAGGTTTCTGTAGTTATTGTGGGAAATTAGAAACAATACAACATTTTTTTTTAGAATGTAGTAAGTATGTTCGAGAAAGGGAGGAGTTAATTAGAAATTTAAATAGGAATAAAAATAAATTAGATATTAGAAGTTTGCTTCAAAGATCATCGGGGGATGTAGTTTTTAATAGTATTTTTAATTTTCTAAGAAGAACAGGTATTATGGGAAGATTATAGTGATTTTACATCTGATCCATACTCCAGTCTAGAAGGTGGCGGTAATGCACCTAAAAGTTGTTTGCCAACCGCCATAAAAAAACAAGAAGAAGAAGAAGATTGCATCAGTTGGGGTAAAATAACTTGTTGCCAGCTGGAAGATAATTGTCCACACAGTAATTATCCTACAGGATGCTCCTTCCTGTTGCTTAGTGAAGTCCAGTTGTTGATTTTTCAGTGCATTACCAGCAGTAGAAATAATTGCTGTTTTTCAGTTTTACATCCAAATGACATGCTTTATTTAATATGAAGCTGCTGTATCTTCATGCAAGGTTCTACAGTGTAAAAACTTCTCTGGGAGTTCATGTTTAAAGTAAGAATAATTGGTTGGTGTGTGTAATGCAGTCACCTCCTGCAGCTTCTTGTTGATCTCCTCAAACACAGCATGGGCCTTGAAGCCCTCCAGTCCAGTACCAGCGCTGGTCCGAACGGCTCGAATCCTTCCCATGAAGATGACGAGCAGAAGGACGAGACGCAAAGGACAGAGAGGAACGCAGGCAACATCGTCGTCAGACAACATACAGAAAGCTTGAGCCACAGCACAAATCTGCCTCTAAAGTACGGCCTTTAAAAGTGGTCAAAACAAAGAATCCGTCGTGATTCTTTCATCTTTGGAGTCACTTGCAGGATCAGGAAAGCTCAGGCCACGGATCTTTGTTGGCTTCGTTCATTGCATGTGATTGCCCCCCCCCCAGCCCTCCAGGCCACACACCCTGAGGTGACACGCTCCATCACTTCCTCACCTGAATCCTGAGGGCGACTAACCAGAAGGAGATCTTGCTGATGACTGGAAGTCTAACTGAGCTGCCATTTATGGCAAAACGCACCAACATGACAGGAGGTTCAGCACCTGCTAGCATGGATTTTCTGGTTTGTATTTTGACATTTTTTCTTTAATTTTTATATATATATATATATATATATATATATATATATATATATATATATATATATATATAATGTATATTTAAACTTTACTTCCTGAAGTGTGTTCTCCTGGATGGAGTGAGTGCTTGAATTGAAGTGGACTGTTGTGTGTTATTAACAGGTGGGAGCAGCACTGATGGCGCCATGCACAGCAGCATCACTTAATCTGTGAGTTTGCTGTTTAACACATGTACAGTTGAAACCAGAAGTGTAAACACGCCCAATAAAAAGCAGAAGAAATTTAAACATCATGCCTTTTTGAACTGAACAAATATCTCAGGTGACATCAGCGGGTTACTGACCTTATAGCCTGATGAACTTTTGTTAGATTCAAGTTGTTGTCAAATTGAGGCTTGAGGTCAAAATTGAGGCTCTAATCTTCACTTTGCTTATTGATTAGCGGGCTATTTAAACTTTAATTTATTGCAATTATAGTCTTTGCATAACATGAGCAGCTGTCAATTGAAGCCTAGCTGATAAACCTGACTATCGGCTTTTCCTTGACATTCGTCCCAGTCCAAAGCTAAACGGGATAAACAGGACCAATGATGGTGAACCTGTGAAATGGCTCCATGCTAAATGAAAACGGTATGAATTTAACCCGCCTTACCTGTGAATTTCAGGCATTCTGCTGTAAGGAGTACGGAACGAAAAAAGTGCTTCTGCTAAAACAAACAAGCAGATCTAGTGCTATACTTTCTCCTTTCTCCTGCCGTTAGCTAACTGCAGCACTTCCGGGTTTCTTCCTGTCTTTTCACATAGACATGAATACCCAGACTCGACTTGTCAATGTCAGATAGCAGCGAACGGACTTAAATTTGTGCAGCTTTAAAGCATAAAATATGATTTTAACAGCTGCAGGAAATAAAATTCTTATTTAAAATATCAATTTTCAATGATAATGATATTATGTTGTTTATTTATTGCTACTACGTTTGTGTTCAAACATCCTGCTGAGGCATGTAAAGTAGAATATTATGGGGTGCCATTTGTAAAGTTAGTCTAAAACGAATAGTAATAATTTGTTTAGCCTGTCATGAGCAGGAAGAAACTGGAAGTTCGTTTTTCAAAGTCACGTTTTCACCACATTTGTTATATGTCATATGTAAAAAAAAAAAAATAGTTTGGAACTGTAACACACATTTTATGAATACCATTTTTTCTTTATTGTGCCAATACGCATTTTTTAATTTTTTTTTCTTATATATATATATTTTTTTTCTTTTTTTACAAGACTTTGAAAAATGAATCCCCATTTTTTCTGTTCTGACAGTCTAAATAACCCAAATTATTGATGTTTTTTTTTTTTTTTTTTTTTTTTTTTACTGTGTAATACACAGTAAACCTATTACCCATAGTACAGGGTTGAAAAATGATGAGTTATGTCTCTTTGCAGAAAATGCCAAAAATGAGTGACGATGATTTTGTGACTTTAAGCTCAAGAGCTCTTGAATTAATATCTTACAAGACAATGAGCCAAAGCACAACAGCAGGTCCCCATCTGAATGGCTCAGAACATTTTAAATTAAAGTTTTGCAACAGTCTATTCAAAGTCTGGAGATTAATCCAGTCATTTGCCATGACTTTGATCAAGCTATTCATGCTAAAAAGTAGGATAAAATAAAAATTAAAAACCTTCACTGCAAGAAAAGACTTGTTGGCAGTTAAAGCAAACGCTTGAGTCTAACTTCTGCTGCCAAAAGTTACCAGTTATTAGGAGATATTTTATTATTATTATTATTATTATTATTATTATTATTATTATTATTATTATTATTATTATTATTATTATTATTATTATATTTTACATAAAGGCAGGTTGGATT
Organism: Gambusia affinis; assembly: GCF_019740435.1. NCBI lineage: Eukaryota > Metazoa > Chordata > Actinopteri > Cyprinodontiformes > Poeciliidae > Gambusia > Gambusia affinis. Next base: position 2,426,877 of record NC_057877.1, read on the forward strand.
TCACTTTTTTCTTTAAAACGTGAAACTATTACTTATCATTATTAGCATTATTGCTTGATAATAACAAGCAATTATTGTTATTATAATTACAAGAATTATTTTTGATTATAACAATAATTGTTAAAATTACTGTCCTTCCAGCAAGAAAACTACTATAAAGGTACAATTGGATGGTTTACATCAAAAAATATGTATGTGTTAGAATGGCCTAGTCCAAGACCAAATATAAATCCCTGTGAGGAAGGCTAATGTTTGCAGACATTTTCCATCCAGTGTACCTCAGCTGTTTTACAAGAAAAGAATTTGGCCAGATGTGCAAAGCTGATAGAGACAAACAAAGGGTAAAACCTTGGTGGCTTTAACTGAAGCATCCTTTAGAATAAATAAAATATATCAGATCTATTCAAAGTAAAATTCATGACATTTTTACACTGCCTCAAACTGATTGCTTTGTTCCCCGTGTTTGGCTATAGAACTAAAAACTTCTAATATCATCTTAAAGTTTGACTGAAGATATATTAAGAAGAATGACTGTGCATTAAAAGTGTGATGATTTCAGCAAAGATGCTTTTAAAGCAGAAGAGACTGCAGAAAATACTTCAGGACTTCAAAAAGCATCTTGTCACGTAATTTATTTTCTTTAGCCTTTGACTTCTAGGGTCCAAGTTTCACGCTTTAATGACAGCAGGAAAAAAAAGATTCTGATAGTTTAGTGGTGGAATCTTTTATCACTGCATTTCAATAGTTTGCATTTTTTTCTTCAAAACCACATCAACTAGTAGAAAATTAAATTAATTATCCTGAGTAGATTCCTGAATGGGTCGAAAAGCAGAGTGTTGAAAAGAGCTCCAGCTTTCTAATTCTTTATTAGTCAAATTCACTCACAAAAGGGACTGATAGTAAATTGTCCTCCAAAGGTTTCTTAGCAGACTGTAGATTGTTGCTCTTCCTGGAAGTAGAAAGGCAGTGAGAGGTGTGATGTAATACAGAAAGAAGTTATCAAAAAGTCTACATGTAGTCCTAATACTCACTGAAACACTGAGAAAATATCCTCCACCACCCCTAATTTTTTTTAAACAGGTTTAATTTTTTATGTCCATTTGTGTAAGAAGCATCTTTCAAATGAAGAACTGAGTGGAGGACAAAGTAACTAGAGAGTTTAAGCATACTGAGGAGGGAGTGGAAATAACAGGGGGAAAAAACAGAAGACCTAATTCTAACAAGACAATTCTTCTGGTAAGCGGGGGCAGATGGGGAAGGGAGCAGGCAGGGGCAAATGAGGAAATAATTAACATTTGTGACAAGGAGCAAAATGATAGGCTGCAGCGAGGAAAGAAACAAAGGGAATGAAAGGGGAAAGGAAACCTGAACAATAAACAACAAAAATACTAATCTAATGAAACAAATAAAAAACACAAACAATGAGACTAACTGAGCTGATACAAAAGATAAACTAAGACAGTAAGAATTACAGAAATAATAAAGACATGATCAAAATAGAAAACTGAAGCTAAAGGTCCAAACACCTAACAATCTGACCACATGAACTGGGGAAAAATATATCAAAAAACAATTCATCATGCACTAATTTAAACTGATAGTGACCATGATTATGATACATTGATTTCAGTTTGAAAATTAAGTTACCATTTAAACAGCATTTAATGGAGTTACTTTTAAAAAATCAAGTTCTTTGATCATCCACTGATGTAGTCGCCTGTGTGAGCTCTTTGGAATGTTTGAGTCTTAAGGCCAACATGTTTCACAAAAGTAGCTTTTTAATTTGAAATCTATTTAGAAATGCTCCTTGCGTTGAGAGAATACACAGATAATGGTGAATTAAAAAGTAGAAATTTTCACAATGAGAAAAGGAGCGTTCTCATTCAGTCGATGCTTGCAGAGCAGAGAAGAAAGGGGGAAGAGTGGGCAGACGTCTGCTGAGTGGAAATGGCTTGAAGGCCCACAACTCAAAGTCTTTAAATCATTTCTACGTTTGAATCAAGACCGAAAGACGCTCATCTGTTATTGGTAAAATCCTCTGCCCCCCCCCCCCGCCCCCCACAAAAAAGCTCATACGTCACAGCGAATGAGTGGGGAAATTGCGCCCTCTGCTGGTTAAATGAGCACAAACCAGTATGAGCACATACAATGAATGCGTGAGGCCACCACCAACCTCAGTGCATTAATGTAAAACGGAAATAACATATTACATGGTTTTCGAATTTTTGGCAAATAAAAATCTGAAAAGTGTGGCATGCAAACAACACAGAAGAGTCCCTAAAAGCTGTGAACATAAACAACACAAGTTTTGCTCGCTTTTGTTCCATATTCCTGGTGGGGAAACATATGTATCAGTCTGCAGTGTGTGGGGACAGTTGGCACAACAATCTGTTAATGTGAGAGGAGGTGAAGGCTGGAGCCAATACAGTCACATTATGATTAAAAATTAGAATAAAAAATAACCAAAGACAATCAAACAGAAGTAAGATATTTCAGATTTAAAATTAAAATACAGCAATTGTGAAAAATAACAATTTTTTTAAAAGCAATAATATTCTAACTATTGTAGTCAACATTATGCCAGCATGATCAGTGAACATTCATAAGGGAGAGGGCTATATAATATTTACAGTACAGTACAAATACAAGGTAATGTAGAGTAAACACAAGAGGCATAGACAGAACAATATATAAGGCTAAATACGGAACAGTAATAAAAGATAAGTATCCTTCTACTTATTAGTTTTAAACTCCATTTTATGTTTGACTCTCTTCTTGGTATTTCATCTGTTAATCTGTACATTTTTATGTTTATCTTATTTCCTTGTAACTATATAGCGCTTTGTATAAAAGCACTTTCTAAATAACGTTCTTATTATTATTATTATAATTATTGACTCCCTGGATTTCAGATTTTGTAGTAATCTGAAGTATTGTTTGAAATCATGATTGTAATCATGTGCTGCATCATAAATACTCTATATTATGACCATGTTAATGACACGTTGTCCATAACAGTTGGGATGACTAAGATACACTTGACTAGTTTATCACCTTTAAGCAGGCATTTTCAAGAGGTACTTTTAATCTGACAAACGAGCCTCATAGGGACATATAACCTAATTTATTGAATATGACTGTATATCAGAGCTAATCTGGCCGATACAGGACAGAAAAAAAAGTGCATGTGTCATAAAAAGAACTAGAAGACTCTTCAATGTGACTGTAATTTAAGGAAGTCTCAATTCATTAAAAAGTATTACTGGGATGGTGATGGAAAGGTAGTAGGAGTTCACCCTGCAGTCGGTGGGTTGCTGGTTCAATCCCCGCTCCACCTGCCTCTGTTGTGTCCCTGAGTGAGACACTTCACTTCCCTTACCTGCTGCTTGTGGTCAGAGGGCCTAGTGCCTGGTGGGTCTTCTGGACTTGATAAAGTGCAATGCAAGTACAAACCATTTACCATGATGAAGATGTATTATAGCTTTAGATTTTGAAGCTTTAGTTGGTTCATTCAAAATATAAATTGGCAGGAGACTTATTTGTTACTTCCCTACATCCAATGGCCAGTTTCATCAGAGGTTAAAAAGATTCACTTCAAAATCTATCATAAAATACACACAGTGGTGGACTTTTTTGCAGAAAAGATTGAAATTTGATCAAGCATATTGCGCCTTTTGTGATTGTCGAGGAGAATCCCTTAAGCATCCTTTTTTACATGTCCTTTCATCCAGTTAATTCCGGACAGTATGAATTGGTTATCACTGAAAATTATGTTAATGACAGTCAAATATCTGATGTAGTCAGTGTTTTCTTATTAAAAGTTTTACCCCGTTTTGATCTATTGTAAACCAAATTAAACTCTGTCGGTCCTCACTGCAATGTTTATTTTCTAAAAATAAATAACAACAACAATACTACTACTACTACTACTACTACTACTACTAATAATAATAATAATAATAATAATAATAATAATAATAATAATAATAATAATAATAATAATAATAATAATAATAATAATAATTTTAGGCTGCAGTATATTTACTTATGTTTTCAATAGTTGCTCAATATCCTTTACGTTGCCTGCCTGCTTCTGTGTTATTTTTTCTTACCCTTGTTACACTTTTCCTTATACTTTTACAATATATTGTATTGTAATATGCATTATTTGTTAAACCATACAAATATTTTTGGTTGGTTTGTTTTTAAAGTGACCTCCCGATACCCCGGAAATGGTCCCCGACAAATCACGTGATTTGTACCGGTTAGACGTCCTGTCAATTGAATTCCTGTTTATTTATTTGGTTGTTTCTGAAAACCGTGTCATTTAATCGTTTTGAGATTATAATAACTTATTTATGAAACGGGCATTTTCAAACTTTTGTTCTGAAGCCAAAGAGGCTAAGCCAAGGCAGCTTGCTACTGCTAGCCGCCGGAGTTAGCTGTGGTATCTACCTGCTGACAGCGGTGACTTGGTAGCATTTTACCTTTGGCCATAGCACTAAACCGTCCTGCGAACGGTTCCTGTACTTAGATTGTTAGCTAAAGTCATGGCCACTTTGCTGTCAGCACAATGCGTTGTCTGCCTGAGGAAACCTGGGAGTCAGCTTCATTTAAGAAGAGCCGCAGCGAGGATCTCAGCTCGGTGCTACAGCAGCAGGACGGCTTCTTCTGCGGACTATCTGCACCAAAGCGTCGTTCCATCCATGCATTACCAGAAGAGTTTGCCCAGGTAGGAAAACCAATGAAAAGAAGACTCTTCTTAAAGAGTGAGTCTGTAACTGACTTGTTCTAATGCTAGTCGGTACTACATTGAACCTTTTAGTGGATTTTTAATAAGGTTTTTCGAATGAAAGAAGGTTAAGGACGAATGTAGGTAAAAGGGTACGCTTGATTTCTGCTCGGCGACCACAGGGTGGCGGTAAAGAATACAAAATGACTGATAGAAAACTGTCATTAAATGTTTCACTTTTCAACTAACTTGAGTGTCTGATCAGATGTGATGCTGGCCATCTCATTAAGGCAGGGACACGAGGTCTAGGCATTTAATAAATCACATGTCACAAAAATTAAAAACAAACAATATGACAGAGCACATAAACCCTTATGAACTCAATATGTAAACATATAAACATAACAACTCTAGGTTACTTGCTGAACTAATTAAACTGCCATAAACTACATTTACTGTAAACTACTAATTAGAACAAATATTACAACCACATGTTGGAACTTGTATTTAATTTAAAATACTTTTTTTATTTTAAAGCTAAACGTGTATCACATGTCATCTTGTTACTTCTAATGTTTTCCATTAATCCATTGTATTTCAGAGAGAGACCTAGGATTTCAATAGAATAAAGAAACAAGTCTTATTTAATCTGGCATTGTTTGTCATTAGGCATGCTGGTACGAAGGCACACCAAGCAAAACTGTGAAAATTTACCATTACACAATTTAGTCGTTTTAAGGAGAAACTAGAAAAAGTTGTGTTGTATGTAACCAGAGTTTTCTCTGACTGGATGGTGCATGAAGTAATGCTGGACTGCACACTGCCGGTCAGTTTTCTTAATGAACGCTACTGCTTTGTATTTTTCCCTCTGCTTACAAAGACAGATGTGGCTATTTAGAAATATTATTTGGCTGCAAAATACATGGTCACTAAAGGACACCAAAAGGAGCACGAAAGGTTACAAATGTCTGGAAATTGTCGACTGTGACATTTTACTCTGTCGTGAAAGATGGCTGACTGACAGACCCGCAAACCAGGTTCTGTCTGCATGTGCACGGTTAAAAATAACCACTACTATATTGCCAACTTAGTAAATTTTGTTGCTATATTTAGCAACTTTTCAGACAAAAAACTGGTACCAGCCAAAATCAGAATTGGCATATCGGGCTTATTAATAGGGGTGCACTGATATTAAAATTTGAGGCAACATCAATGTCTTGTATTAATATTGCTGTTATGGCTAATAACCGATATTCACCAATGTTGCATTTTATTACTCATTTGACACCTTGGAAAAAAACGACCACAGTTGTGTGCTGAATCACTGTCTCTGTCACATGACCAATATCCTTCCTTCCCCCTCGAGAAACAAACAACAACTATATTGGTTGCTAATATTGGCTCAGGCCAGTTTTATTGTCGGACAAATACATGTTTGTTACAAAAATGACTAATAATAACCCAATACTGATGGTAGGTCTGATATATTATCAATCTTTACTTTCTAAAGATTGATAATTAGCCAGAAAACTGCAATCAGTGCCCCCCTGGTTATCAAACGATGATAGTCCCATAACTGACCAGGCAGGATATCCACATGAACCATGATGTGAGGTACGTTGGATCAACAAGCCTTCTGTGGAACTAGTGTATTGTCATCCCACAGATCAGTAATCAGTATGATTTGATGCTTTCTGGAGGATATAAACATCATGTACTTTGATACAAATATGAACAAGACTATTCAGCCTCTTCTCACCAGCAGATCCTAAGGTCAGGCTCTGAGATGATATGGGGCAAAGCTCCTTTCCACATCTATGATCACATCAGCAGAAGTTGTAGAACATCTTGGCAACTTGAAGACTACAACTCCAGTGAAAGCAGACCACATTTCAAAATGTAAAACCTTTGTCATAATGCTTGAAATGTGGTGGAACCTGAAATGCAGGAAAGTCAAGCCAATCTTAACCTATTGCTATTAGTCAACTAACAGGCACAGCATTATCCACACATTAAGGTGTGTTGGTTCCCTTTTTATCTGCCAAATCTGCCCTTGTAGACTCCCCGTACCCAAGCTGGAGGACACCATCAGGAGGTATTTAGCTGCCCAGAAACCTTTGCTGGATGATGGCCAGTTCACGTAAGTTACTAATGAGATTATCAATGCATTTTATAATTTGATGCTTGAAACTGAACATGTCGCCATCTTCATCTTTTGTTTTCAGAACAACAGAGAAAGTTGCTCAAGATTTCCAGAACGGAGTGGGAAAACAGCTCCACGAGGAACTGGTGGCTCAGGACAAGGCCAATAAGCACACGAGCTACATCTCAGGTGGGCGTGTTACCCTTCAGTGGCTTTAAAGATGACAACAGGGTTTAATGAGTCTGTTTTATCAGGTCCCTGGTTCGACATGTATCTGTCTGCACGCGACTCTGTGGTGCTGAACTTCAACCCCTTCATGTCCTTCAATCCCGATCCCAAGACGGGGTACAACGAGCAGCTGGTGCGGTCAACTAACATGGTGTGCTCGGCCGTGCGCTTTATGAAGACGCTGCGAGCGGGTCTACTGGAGCCGGAGGTTTTCCACCTCAACCCGGCCAAGAGTGACACGGACAGCTTCAAAAACTTCATCCGCTGGGTTCCGTCTTCCCTGTCCTGGTACGGAGCCTACATGGTGAACGCCTACCCTCTAGACATGTCTCAGTACTTCCGCCTCTTCAACTCAACGCGCATCCCAAAACGCGGTCGGGACGAGCTCCTCACTGATGACAAGGGCAGACATCTGCTAGTCATGCGAAAAGGCAACATGTATGTATTCGACGTTGTGGACAGAGACGGGAATTTGGTGAAGCCAGCTGAGATCCATTCCCACTTGAAGTACATTTTGTCTGACTCGACACCGGCGCCCTCCTTGCCTCTGGGAATCCTAACCAGTGAGAACAGGGATGTCTGGGCGGGGCTAAGGGAGAAGCTGGTAGCTACTGGAAACGCAGAGGCGTTGGGGCTAGTCGACAGCGCCCTCTTCTGTCTCTGCCTGGATGAAGAGAGCATGCGGGACCACATTCACATATCCCACAACATGCTGCACGGCGACGGCTGCAACCGCTGGTATGACAAGTCCTTCAGCATCATCATAGCCAAGGACGGTCAGGCAGCTATTAACTTCGAGCACTCTTGGGGCGACGGTGTAGCCGTTCTCCGCTTTCAGAACGAGGTGTTCAAAGACACGACTGAAAAGCCGCTGGTGCACCCAGACTCTGCCCCGGCAGCCGTGGACTCAGCCTCCGCTGTCCGCAGATTGCAGTTCCACTTGGACAGAGAGCTGGAGAGCGGTATCAAGAAAGCCAAAGAGAACTTTGACTCGGCCGTATCGAAGCTTGTCATTGCCGCCATTGAGTTCAAGAAAGGCGGGAAGGAGCAGCTGAAGAAGAGCAAGCTGAGTCCAGATGCCGTAGCCCAGCTGTCTTTTCAGATGGCCTTCCTGAGGCAGTACGGCCAGACGGTGGCCACATACGAGTCCTGCAGCACTGCAGCATTTAAGCACGGCCGCACAGAGACCATCCGACCGGCCACCGTCCACACCAAACGCTGCTCACACGCTTTTGTTCGTGAGCCCGGCAAGCACAGCGTGGACGAGCTGCGGGCGATGCTCAACGAATGCTCCAAATACCACGGCCAGCTCACCAAGGAGGCAGCTATGGGTGTGTAAACTTTTCTAAGACCGTTGTTTCATATTGGTATTGGTTCAATAAGTAAAACTGGGCCGATATTATTGTGGTTTGTGTTTGTAGAGAGGGAGGGGGCGGGGCATGTGATGTTAGGATTGGGAGATGTTTAACTAAAGCAATGTCAGCGGTGTGGTTGGTTTTTTCACTGTTCTGAAAGGGTAGAGAAATATATATGATATTGGTCTAATGCCTCTAATAAAGTCCTGCTGTCAATATGCTGCATTCAAATTCGGTGTCATAATATGATTGTTGACCCAGATTTTCTTAATTTTGGGAGATTAGCGATCGGCTGATACTTCCTTGTGAAATCAGTCTTATCTACCTCCCAAAGGTCTGTCATAAAAAGAGACCGCTCTTTGTGCTCTACTGTGAGAGAAGGAAGAAAAACATTGAAAATGTGACAATTCAAGGACTAAAGGAACTGAATTTTTTGTTTAGTTAATTTAATAGCTTGGACGGTGATCTAAACGTTTTATTTATATTTGAGAACCTAATATGCAGTTATTTAATAACTGTTAATAACAGTTTATTTCATGTGGCTACCTTTAATCATAAATATTCACAGCAATGTCATTATTTTTCTTCTTCTGTCTGAGCAGGTCAAGGGTTTGACCGCCACCTGTTTGCTCTGCGTTACCTTGCCAACTCTAAGGGTCAATCTCTGCCCAGCCTGTACACCGACCCAGCCTACAGCGCCTTAAACCACAACATCCTGTCCACCAGCACGCTCACCAGCCCCGCCGTCAGCCTCGGGGGCTTCGCTCCGGTGGTGCCCGACGGGTTCGGCGTCGGTTACGGTGTCCACGACGACTGGATCGGCTGCAACGTGTCCGCCTATCCTGCTCGCAACGTCCACGAGTTTCTGCAGTGCGTCCACAAGTCTTTGGAGGACATCTTCAGTGTTGTGGAAGGGAAACCTTTGAGTTAAAAGATGACAGTGTGCCTGATCACCACAAATAATTGTTTGTCTTTTAGCGCAGCTAATTCCATCAATTAATATTCGAGGAAAGATTTACTTGCATTTAGGAGGGAAATGAAGAAATAAAATTAAAACTGCTGACATGTTGGGAAGGATCTACAGAGCAACAGGCAGCTGCAGAGTCGTCCTCTGGAAGAAGCTGTGCCTTACAGAAATGTGAACAGAAAACAGAAACTATTTACTGTAATTCACTTGATTTAACTGTCTTTGTTTCATAATACAGCTTTATTGTGATTGTCTTTTGGAATAAAATTTAAATATCTTGGATTCCATCTCATTAATTCAAAATTCGACTATATTCTGGACTTAAATTTCAAGATTTTTTTTTTTTATTCTGGATATTTGAGTACAAGAGATTTATCTTTAACAGCATGTCTAGTAAATAGTTTCTAAAAACTTTAGTGAAACTAGTGAATTTTACTCTTTATTCCCCCTCAAGACCTAAATATATAAGCTATTTCAATATCTGTCACCTCTTGTAAATAAATACTGAAATGTGGTCTTCCTGTACAAAATGCAGATATAAACTATTTAAAAAAGGACAGTGTACAGCTCAAACGTCTCCATTTGAAGCACTGTACCAGTTTACAATTTAAAATAATTCACATCTGCAGTCATTTGACAGATTAGAAACATCAATATACAATAAAATTAAACAGAAAATCCAACTTTACAAGTAACTTTCTAGTAAATGTCCAGTTTGTGAAACACTGGTATTTATTTTATTTATGAATAAAACTAGAAAAAAAATACAAGCTTTAATTTAAACTTGAACATTTTATCCAAACTCCAGTCCTAATTTAATTCAATATTTCTCAAATATTTTGTAGGAATCATGATTTACAATCATTTAAATCTTTGGCATCCGACGAATCAAATGGACACCATTTCCATTTTCATTCTTTATTCAAAATAAAAACTTCCACCAAAAGCAAATGTACAAAAGCGGTCGTTCAACAAAAACATCAGTCAACGTAACTAAAATCTTCCGATTGGACATTCTAGATGGGCTTGATCTTGAAGTGGAGCCCAATCAGGCTGAAGACGAGACATTTCAGATCCTGGACCAGGTAGTAAAACACACGGAGTCCTTCAGGATCCCTGAAATGAAGCAGAACAGTTCAAGTTCAGCCCCTCCTGATCATAACACATGAACAGTAACACTGTTTCCAAGTGAAACTCACTTTGACTGGTTGACATCAATCAAAGAGCCAATTTTGGAAGTTGTAAATGAAATGTGCTCGTCTCCAATGACGATCTCCAACTCCTGAAAACAAACACAATCGCAGGTTAAAGAAACGTGCAATAAAAGCAATTTTTCAAACGCCTGATCGGTTTTATTAAAAAAATGATAAAGGGACAATTAAAATAGACTAACCAACTATCAAAGAGTAAAAATGAAAAGAAGCAAGTAATGCAAAAAAACCTAACATTTTAACTAACATCTCATATGATGTTTTCAAAATTAAAAATACATAAAAAAGACAATCTGAACACCCAAGGCAGTACCTATGAAATTTTGACATTTTATGAAATATTTCATCTAAAACTATAAACACTCAACAGCTACAATCCAAATTCAGACTCTGAAGAAGCGCATATAAGATCACATTATAACCTGCATGACTAAGTCAGATCTTGCTCAAATAAGATTTAAGAGATGTTAAAAAAATTATTAAATAAAAAGCTTTTGGTCTGGTGTGGATCACATCCTTTCTAACCTGTCTTCCAACCCTGTCAGGAGGAGGCCACAGTGCATCATCTTCCTTGGTGATTTCGCTGTCATCAATGACGCGTTTCAGCTCCTCCATCACACTTTTGTGTACATATGCCTGTGGTTGGTGGAGAGGAGAAACAGAGTAATGTATGGTAACGGTGTAAATTATTCAAATATGAATCTGATCTCACCTCATCTCATATGCATTTCATATCTACCTAAACATATCACTTCATGGATAGAAAACAAAAACACATCAATAAAATATATGGCCAATAATTATTCAGGCATAGATGTTTGTTCCAAAAGGAGCACAACACCACCACAGACAATATGAGACGTTATTCACTCTGGAGGCAGTTTTACGTCAGAAATGATCAGCAGAAATTGACCGTAAATTACCTCCTTCCTGATCATGACGTCATTCTTGTAGTTGCTGTTGTTTGCGTACCTCAGCTTACCTGTAAGAAAAGATTTCCATTAAATTAACGTACAATGAATGAGCTATACATGAGGAGGAGCCACGAAACTAAACGCCACATGGTTTATACGCCCTAAAATCAAAATAGTTTATTATTACTGATTTCATTTTAAATTTGCACAGAGTCAGTAGAACACCCCAAATGCTGATTAGTAGGGTTTGTGGTCACATGTTGATGTACAGAATCAATGTTGCACTCTCGGCTTGCTGTGGATCCGCTGCGGCCTGCTCAAACCCTGATGCTAACAATGTTAGCTTCACCGGAGGAAACTACAGCCCTCAGTTTTACCGCCAAACACTCACCGTCAGGTCTAAATTCAAATTCCAGGAACTCGTGTCCAAACTTCCCCTTGTGTCCCACATAATACCTCAAATAAAAGTCACTTGTTGACATATTTAAACCCTAAATTATGCTATTTATGGTAAAGATCCAGAAACAAAACTAGCTAGCAAGTGTAGCTCGCACCCGCAAGCTTCGACGACAACGTACACATGCGCAGTGTAGACATTTCTAAGGTGCATTTGGACTCCGGAGTTTTGTCTCGAAGGAGATGCCCAATGTATAATCTTAGCAAGGTTGTATTTAAATTAACTATATATATAGTTTAAACCAGAAGTACCTATGCTATATAAAAAGTACGTACCAGAATCTTCCAAAGACGTGATATCAAATGTCCCAAATTGTTTAAAGACACAGTAATCTTACTGTATTTAAACTTTTGACTTTGACGAAAGTAAAAAAAATTGCCTTAGAAAATCTTTGTTATTATTTTTGGCATTTGGCATTATTTGAAAGAATAATTATTAATAATAATTGGCCTAAACCGGGATGCGTGGATTCTAATCTTATAGTTATCAGGCTCCTTACCAGTCTCCATTTAAGACTAAAACGTTCCGTTTTGGTAAAGTTTATAGTTATAGTGGTTATCCTTTACTATCTCTGTAGCCATAGCCTTAGACTGCATATTGACAACTCTGCTATATGCCCCTACTACTCTCCAAATTTGCAGTATTTGCAGTTATTGCAAATTTTAACTGTACGATCCATTTTTTTTTCATAGAATTTACATCTGGTTTAGCTGCAGCACTACCAACAACTTACATTCTCCTTCTGTCTTTCAGTCCTTTACCCTATATCTCTCATAGACAACACTAAGCTTTATTATTATTATTAGTAGTAGTAGTAGTAGTAGTAGTAGTAGTAGTAGTAGTAGTAGTAGTAGTAGTAGTAGTAGTAGTAGTAGTAGTAGTAGTAGTAGTAGTATCAACTAAATAATGGAGGGAGGAGGAGGCAGCAGCCGCGAACTCGGGTCAAATGTTCCCTGAGAGACAAATCGCAGGGTTTATTTACACATGCTTCTCGGTTTCGTCGCATGTTATCAACGTCAGACGCACAGTGATCTCATCCGGAGCCGCTCCACACGTGCAAAAATATAAACTCTCCGTCATGGCGGGCTCGTTTTCCCAGGAGCTCGAGGACTTGTTAAATCCGTTGCCTAAGTTTGCGGATCCAGAGGACGACGCAGACGAAGCAACCAAAGCCCGTGTGGTCGAGAGGTTCAGCGAGGACGACGAGGATGATCTTGGGGTCGGGGTTAGTTCTCTTCGGAAACGCAACTCCTCATTGCTGCTGGACACGGACAGAAGGTATGCGGGGAAGCCAGTGTCCCGTAAAGAGCTGCTCATGGATATTGGAGAATCAGACAAGGAAGAGGATGATGAGAAGGTTGACACAGAGGAAGATGATGAAGAGGGTTCTATAGAGGAAGAGGAGGAGGATGATGATGATGATGATGAAGATGAGCTAGAATACTTGAGTAGATATTCAAAACTAGATGCTAAAGTGACACCACAGGCAAATAACTCTGAGATCACTTTTCCTGAAGAAGTGGACTTTTATAAAATGACGGAGGGCATGGACGACCTGGGGATGAGTGAAGCTGGTGAAGATGATGGCAGTGTTGAGGAGTCTGAAGGCAGTGATGAGGATGAAGGCTCTGAGGACGATGAGATGGAAGACGAGCAGGAAGGGGAGGCTGTCCGCACGTTTTCTAAAGACAAACTGGACGAGGAGGTAGAGAAAGGCAGGGCAGTGAAGAGTCAGCTGGCTCTCTGGGACCAGCTGCTTGAGAGCCGGATCAAACTCCAGAAAGCCCTGGTGACTGCCAACCAGCTGCCTCAGCCACCTGCGTTCCCAGAGTTCAAGAGGAGAGGTGGGCCTGAGTACACCGGGGCTCTGAAGAACACCCACAAGGCCCTGAAGGCTCTCCAGAGGTCCCTGCTGGAGCTGCATGACCAGCTGCTGTACCAGAGCCCAGACACACGCCCCATCGCTGTGGGGAAGCCTCCAGCTGGGAGCGAGGATGACGAGGAGATAAACAGCGATGGCGATGAAGAGGAGCAGGAGAGGTCATCGGCGGACGTTGGAGCGCCCAAACGGAAGCTGGACATGGCGGAGTACCCCGAATTCATGGCCAAACGTTTTGCAGCTTTTGAGCCCTACCGCAACGCCACACTGCAGAAGTGGCACGACAAAACCCGCCTGACCACGGGCAAGAGCAGCAAAGGTTTCGGAGCGTTTGAAAGGAACATTCTGACCCAGGTGGAGCAGGTGCTGATGGACAAAGAGAGGCTGCTGCGGCGCACTCAGACCAGGCGCTCCGAGTACAGAGTCCTCGGCAAGAGAGAATCCTCTGCCAAGGTCCTCGACAACATCCCGGAGGAGGAAGAGGTCACCGAGCATCAGCCGAAGTTAAACACGCACCTGAAAGACCTGGACGAGGACATATTCGACGACGACGACTTCTACCACCAGCTCCTGAGGGAGCTCATCGAGCGCAAGACGAGCACCACGGATCCCAACGACCAGGTGGCCGTGGGCAAGCAGTGGTTGGCCATCCAGAAGCTGCGCAGCAAAATCAAGAAGAAGGTGGACACCAAAGCTAGCAAGGGGCGCAAGGTGCGATTCCACGTCCACAACAAGCTGGTGAACTTCATGGCTCCTGTGGACCACAGCTCAATGAGTGACGAGGCCCGCAGCGAACTGTACCGCGGCCTCTTCGGTCAGAACACCGCAGTCAGGGAATGATTCACCAGGAAGGGGAGCGATGACCTGCAGTAACCTTTCAGACCTGGTGGACAGTTGGTAGTGTTAACTGCTCAAAGGACAAGCTAAGCTCTTTATAGCATTTTAATCATTTAGGAAGACCTCATTGCACTCACCAATCAGCTAGAAACCAGAATCTGTTGATTTTCCCTTGGTCGACTAATATCTGATTATTTTGTTGCACCTTTTGTAGTTCATAAAAATCAGGGAAAGTTTACGGACATACACTCTGATCCATCATCTTGAAATTCCTTCATTTTCTGTAAGAACATGACTAGTTTTTTTTCCCTTTTATAGACTACTGTCTCTAGAAAAAATCCACACATCGTCCTTCGAAGATACAGGCTTAGAATTTATCGGTGCATCTCTAAAATGTTTCCTGAAACATGGGAACTTATGTAATCTTTTGTTTCATATGATCTACTAAAGATGTGATCACAGGTGAACTGTTTCAGCATATTCAGCTCAAACTCCACTTCCACTGTATTGATACAAATAAAAAAAGCATGGCATAATTTATTTTCCAAATTAAAACAGAAAATCAACACACTTGAAATGTTTATTTTGATTATGGTAAAAATAAACACTTGAGTTTATTAAATGAGCCGACTCTCATGCTCGTTGTCAATAATATTCTACTTTTTTGCCGTTCTGCTCTTTACCCCAGCTGATGTTAGATGGTTTATTTAGTCAAGCTATCTGCTCAGGTAGCTTCTTAAACATGCTGCTCACAGTTTGCCAGCTAATGCTATAAAATATTTAGTTTTCTTGCTCCTTTTGATCTATGCTGATGAATAGATACTCCCCATAAAACTGTAAAGGGATTTCCTCTATTACCTGTTTAGTCTCATTAATTCAAACTAGACTTTCTGTTGATTTTTCAGTTAAATCACTGGAAATCCAAGAAAACTGAAATATCAGAACTGATGTGCGTTCTGGATATTTTTGGCTAGTTCTGTGATCTCATTCTGCATCCTCTTTGAGTTTTTTATGGACTTGTTCTAAAGCATCATGAAGTTAGTGTGAAACATCCATCTTGGAGAAAATCTGCGCCTTGTGGTAAATTCCGTAAAAGACAACAGAAGAGATGCAGATGTAATTTTTAAAGGTAATTGTACTTAAACATGTTGTTCTGTATATCATAAACAGACACAGGTGACATGTCGCTCTGACTCATCCACCAGAACCAGGCCTACAGTCGCAGCCCTTGGCCGTCTGTGTGCTGGTGTCTGTAAAAATACAGAGATCGGAATCAGCTGATTCTTTTTCTTAGTTGCCAAATCAAATTCAATCAGCAGAGTATTAGGGCCAGACTTACTTATTTTTAATATAATTACAAGAATAAAGTCATAGTGAAACTAGTCGGAATAAAGACACAACATTACAGGAGAAAGTTGTAATATTGCGAGAAAAAGCTGTTTTATTGAGAAAAAAAACAATCTTCAATAGTCATCAAGATCCGATGTGACCAGCTTGTCAACGCTGTCGTTTGCACAAATGTTTCAAAGTCCTGCTACTGATCATGCTGATTGATGCTGATGTGTTAAAAGATTAAATTTCCTTGTTTGAGAAATAAACAACTGAACATTCCTCATCTTAATTTTTTTTTTTGTCGAGTTCTGAAAATTATTGCTTAACTCTTCTAATGTTATGACATTATTCTGATAATGTTACAACGTCTCGCAACAGTTTAGTCTTGTTAATACAACTGTCAGAACTTTTTTCTCACAATATGGTTTTTCTTTTAACCTGGTCCTAGTATAATGTAAATAAGAAGAACTCATTATTTTTCACCACTTGTTTCAGTTCAATAAAAAAATAAGAAAAAATTTGATAAATGTTTGACATGTTTTGATAAATAAAAGAGAGAACCTTGTAACACCTGCATATTCAAATGACCTACAGCATATATTTCACTTTTATGCAAAAGTTAGAGGAAAAATAATGGAGAGAAAGTGTCGGTCCAAATTGGACCTCAAAGGAGCCAGAAATCTATTTCTGCCGGGAATAGTTACCCCCAGAAAGCATATAGTGTTTCCTTTAGTTATTCCAACAAGAATTATAAAAAACAAAAGAAACTTGGAGTCAACCCATTTTCTGTACGCTTCATAGTTTTTCAAGCAGTGTTTAAAGCATTCTCAGTAATGGAAATAACTTAATTTGACAGATTACTGCAATTTAGCCCAAGTGAGTTCGACATTAATGTTTGAAAGAACAGCAGAGTACCTGAGAAGATTAGAAAAAGTTCTATACAAAAAAAGTATAAGAAAATGTACAGCAACTTTTCACATTAGACATATTAAACTTAATGACAGTGTCCATTAGTGTACCTTTTAATAAAAATAAAAAAAATCATCTGTCTGCATCAGAATATGGCAGCAAATGAATTGCTCCAATTGTTTGTGAATGAGTCCAGATCATATTGAACTAAACATCTGTAGCTGGTTCATAAAGTAAATACAAAAGACACAATGGTCCTGGTTAAATCAGAGGACCTGAGGGGGAAACTGGTTCCTTTAACTTGTCTCAAAATTCATTTTAACAGACAAAGCAAAACAAATGCAACAATAAAACCAACTTATTTCAACTTTAACTTGCATATATGGACATATTTGTTTCCCAGAAAGGATCAAGTGAAGAAAGACAACAATGAGAGACACACAAAAAAACAAGTGTTTGCTCCAAACAACCGAGAAAACAATTTGAAAGAAGGAAATGTTCGGAGGACAATGTGTGGGTGAAAATGCATTGCTGATATCAGAGAAGAATAGGCAGACTGGTTGAGCAGAATACCATTTCTGATTTTACAACACGTTCAAGTCTGTTTCTGTTGTAAAGGCAAGCAGCTCTGGTCCTGAATCAAACTGAAATTGGATCATAAAGTTCAAACCCAGAGGAGGAAACTGGAATCAGAAAAAAAGCTTGAATCAAATTCTCTATATATACACAGATGTCTTTAGTCGGAGGAGAATCAGACCGCTGGAAGACTTTTACAGTTTCTAACTGCTGAAGAAGAAGAAGAGCACTTAGAGGCCGACTTGATTTCATGTCAGTGGGGCCGGCTGCTGGATTCCACGCCGGGCTGCTGCTGCTTCATAAACCCGTATCCATTGATCCACCCGTTGGGTCGTTTGTTCAAGCCGCCGTTCAGGATGTCCTGGATGTGCTGGACAATCAGGTTAATGGCAACTGTAGTCAGAGAAAAAGACAAGATGCGCATGTCACTGACTGTCGCCACTAAAGTTTGCAGTTGAAACATGAGGGACTGAGAACAAGTGTTCAGGGCTACGAAAACTATAGAAGGTCCAGCATTTCTTCACCAAAACAGTTGTTGTATGAGGAGAATAACAGGTGCATGTTGGTAAAATTCATTCAGACAGAAAGTTAGAAATCCTGTTGTCTTCCCCTGTTGAGTTCCAGATGCCCTTTTTCTCAGCCTCGACAATGCTGTTTTGTCCCTAATCTTGCTTCTTTAGCTCCCAGAGACAAAAAATGTGAGCTCAGAGATAAACAGTAAACACAGCTGCATCCCTCAAGATAACCCTGTTGAGTCTAGTGAAGTGTTACCAATCCAAGTTCTTGGTAAAAACGGAGTCAAAGTACTCACCGGTGTTATCAACTCCTCTAGGAATTATCACATCAGCATACTTCTTGGTCTGAACAGTAACAGGAGAAACAGAGAGGAGAGGAAGGTTGTAGTCCATATTCATGGTCAGAATGCAAACGGCAGGAGCAGAATGCACACTCACTGGCAGGCAGAACTCCTCAAAAGCAGGCTTCACAAAGTTGATGTACTGGGCTAGAATGCTCTCCAGGTCCCTGCCGCGTTCACTAATGTCCCTCAGCACTGAGAGACACACAGACAGAAGATTTTCCACAAAGCTACCTTCAGGAATACTTAGCTTGACAAAACATCCAGTGCAAAACACCAAAATGCCAATTTGAGGAATTAAATAAATTATTATAAATCCACGCTACCAGTTATGGCTGTGCTTAAATAAAACTCTAGGCCTTGAAATTCTAAAAACAAAGGATATTTTACAGCAAAACGTTAGCATAAATACAGTCACTGTGAGTAACTACGTCCACCAACTACATGTTCCCTTGTAGATTGATGCAAAGCATTGTACAATCCAGTGACCACTATTTACGCAACTTTTAAACTCCTAAACAGCTACAACATGACACAATGTGAGAGTGTTCAAGGGATAAAACTAGATCTTGCAGGACACACTCTGGTTTGCATGTCAGAACTGTTGCTTCTAATTAAACCTGGATTTGCTTTGTGTCGGCAAACTTAAAAACCAGAAGCACCCAAATATACGTACCAAGTGTTGTGTTTTCTGTTACAAACACTGATAATGGTTCACAATTCCAGTGTTTCTTACCATCTGGACAAGAAAGTCTTGGAGCAACACTTTTAATAAGAGAGACAACAAAAAAAACAAATAAACAAGTGTTTGTTCCAAACTTCCAAGAACCAATTTGAAAGAAGGAAATGTCCAGAGGGCAACATGTGGGTGAAAATGCGTTGCTGATGTCAGAGGAGGATAGGCAGACTGGTGGAGCAGAATACTATTTCTGATAATACAACAAATTCAAAAGGTCACAGTAGCATAAGACCTCTCCAGATGCCATGCCAAACAGCTACAAACAGGAAACTGAGACATATTTGCAGCAACTACATGATACACCTTCTTGAACCTAGACAAGAAGAGCTAAGGAAGTTCTGAAAACAAACGCTGTTCAAATCAGTACTAGAGGGCCAGTAAGTATATTTTCTGGGATAAGGCAAGTGTGACCTCTGCTTTCTAATTGTGGGGCTCCCAAACATAACAAAAACAGCCCAAGCACCTTTAGTTAAGTATCTTTTCACTTTAAGAACATGACAACACCTCTGCGCGACAGACGTGTGTCTGCGTCCGTATCCACAAACAGTTTCATTTGGAAAAGGTCTCGAATCTCCTGAGAGTAGAACATCAAGATGCCTTCAAACAGCACCACATCAGCAGGGTACACCGTGACCGTCTCTTCCTTCCTGATGGACAGAGAGCAAACACAAAGCACTAAAGCCATTTTTGCTATGTCTCACTATGTCCATACGTCTCATTATGAGGTAAAATTTGGGTAGATTTTTACCTTTACCTGAGTTCACACAACCTATCATTGTTCTTCAGAGTTGTAGGATTGTAAGGTCAAGAAAAGACTCACCTGGAATGGGAGACAAAGTCATAAACAGGAATATGGACAGTTTTTCCTTCCTTGATGTCCCACAGGGTCTCAATTATAAGGTCATTGTCAAATGCATCTAGACCGAAAGAAAGAACAAAACAGTAAAAACATAACTTCTCAAATGCAGTTGAATGATCCATCTCTTAGGGTGAAAAACTTTCAAATCTTTCCTTTTAATGAAGAGGGGAAGACTACTGCAATACCTGGGTGGTCAAAGTTGAACTGGCCCTTGAGTGCCTTGGCCTTGTGCTCTGGGGTCAGGACCTTGTAGAAGCTGTCCTGACTGAGGATGGCCACTTGGCGCTGGTGGTGGTCGATCTCGTTCTGGCCCAGTAGCTCCATGATTTTGTTGCACACCGATGACTGGCCAAACAAGAACATAAAAACCAAGCACAATTATCAGAATCATGACCTGCATTCTGAGCTTTCTGTCACAGCCCACAGGGCGAAGGTGGCAATGCTGGTAGTAGTTTGTCCTGTAACCTGTGGATTGCCGGTTCAAAGCCCTGCACAGTCTGTCTCAGTCGTCGTCTACTTGGTCAAGACACTTCACTTGCTGATGGTGGTCAGAGGGTCAGGTAGTGCTGCTGCTGGCATGAAAACCTCACCTTTGTCAGACTGCTGTGACTACAATGTGCTACCACCATCAGTGTGTGAATGACTGAAGGTAGTGTGATTGCTCTGGAGTCTCCTGGCCATTTACCAGTTAGAGTATTGGTCCATACTCTGTTGAAGGATGTCATGGAAACAGTTGATTGTTCTCAAACAATTCATGGGGTACAAAATTACTTCAGAACAGCCAGACTACCCCTTCCTAGGTTAAACTTCTACATAGTGTTCCTCTCGTCACAAAAAATTCCATCTGAGCGGGTCGCAACATTTAAAAAAAAATATTTACTGATCTACAATAAGATATGTAGATCAGTAATGGAGGCTGAGTGCCTTGCCAAGGGGCACATTGGCACAGGAGGACGCTGGAATCCAACCCACTACCACACAACCCACTTTCAGATTGCAATACAATGAACCTTCTCACTAACACACAATCGCACTGTCTGTCCTACACCCTCTCCAGTAATGTCCATATTTTTTTAGTCAAGAGCAATGAAACTTTACACATTAGCAGGTTATATATATAAAAAAAAAAAACAACCTTTCTTTGATACTCTTAATGTCAACAAAGCTTTAAAACAATGCCAAATCTGGTAACATTGCAAGATGGGGGATAGTAAACTTTTTGCCTATGTTTAGTGCATAAAATAGATAAATGTATCTTAACAAGCATTAAATAAATCCATAGTTGACATTGTTTGATATAAAATGTGACTTTAGCCATCTTTGCTGCTCACAGTAAAACACAATAAGAAGAAATACAGTTTAACCCCCATTTGGATAACATGGCTGGGAAAACAGGTGTTTCTGTGAACGGTTGCTTTCAGATAGTGGCGCATGACATCAGGAAACAGAAACCACCAACAACTGAATGCTCAACCACAAATAAAGTTCTGCCGATTGAATCGAATACAACTTCAGCTTTTTGAGTGCATAGATAACAAGGCAATAAAAATTAAATAAAATCCTCAATATTTTTTTCTGCAACATAGCCATGCACCAAAGCAGCTTTTTCTTTTCTATAGAAGAATGGACACTGAAAGACTTGTAAGCTTCAACATTCTGTAGACTTTGGGAATAAAGCTGATCAATGATATGAGGAGGAAGAACAGAAACAGTGCATGTAGATCCATGAGAAACAAAAACTGCAACAAAATCCCTCTATTTTATTCTAAAGTAACATATTTTACTCCCTGGAGAAATATGTTGTAGTTTATTCTGATTTGGCAGAACCTGCAGCCTCTGCACAGCTGCTGCTGATAAACTGAAATCTGTTCATTCTGTCTTTGTTCATGGTTTTTTACATATATACTCTGCAAATTACCCTTCTACGTTACTAATCAAGCAACACTCTTAAGGATGATTCAAAGGATAGAAAAACTATGATTAAGGGAAACAAGCAAACAAAAAATAAGAATCGATCACAACGTCAGACACCTCAGACAGAGGAATTCAACAAACAACATGTTCGGCTGATGTGATGGAAATGCCAACCTTGCCGCTGGCCGTGCCGCCGGCCACACCGATCAGGAACGGTTGCCGGTGCCTGTCACGCTGGCCCGGGTCACCCGGCTTTGTGTCGCTGTCTCTCGGCATGCTTCATCTGCCGGCCGATGCGGTCTGTGCATGCCAGTGTGCGCGCGCGCGCCTCCTATTTCATCACGGTGACGGTGAGGAGGAGGATAGTGACGTCAGATCACAAGAAATGAGAGGGAGTTCAATTCAGTTTATTTATATCAAGACACTTTACAAAAAAAAAAAAAAAAAAAAAAATGCCTCGAGCCGACTCCTAGTCAAGCCAATACATTCCAACTTGATCCTGTTATCAGCAAGTTCAGTTTATAATTTTCAAATTGGTTTGTTAAAATGGTTGTAGAAAACCCAGCAGACCGCACAGAGACACTGACTTTGCAGCAAACCCTCATATTGATAATAATGCATGTGGAGGCAGTTGAAAGGAAAACTCCACTTTAACCGGAAGAAACCTCTAGCAGAACAAGGCTCAGTGTGAGCAGCCAAGATAAAGACTGCACTCAAAAAGAAGAGGAAACACATGAGCAATGATCAGCACTGATCCAGGAGAACTCTCAATGTCAATAATAATAATAATAATAAAGCTCAGTGCTGTCTAGGAGAATGTAAGGTGTTGGTAGCAACAATCCTGCAGCTAAACCAGATGTAAATTCTATGAAAAAAATGGACTGTACAGTTAAAATTTGCAATAACTGCAAATACTGCAAATTTGGAGAGTAGTAGGGGAATATAACAGAGTTTTCAATATGCCTATGGCTAAAGAGATAGTAAAGAATAACCACTATAACTATAAACTTTACCAAAACGGAAAGTTTTAGTCTTAAATGCAGACTGGTGAGGAGCCTGATAACTATAAGATCTTTCTACTTTTAGAAACCTCCAGGAGCCACCAGTAAACCTGCAGTCTGGGAGCAAAGGGTTCTGTTAGAAATATTCAGATCTCAGGAATTTAAAACACAGCCCAATCCCTCCTAAAAGATACATAAAAAATGTAAAAAAAAAGAAAAAGAAAAAAAAAATAGAAAAAAAAAGACCCCAATTAATCAGATCCTTTTTTTTTTATTTCCAAAATCCTAAGGGGTGAGTGAATGGTTTTGTTCAGATGAGATCAAATGTGAAAAATTTTGCTGCAATTTTAAACAATTTTAAAGGTAGGTTTTCCAACAAAACTATACAGCACATCACAAAAAAATTACACATATATATGTATATATATCCATCCATCCATTTTCTGTATACTGTTGTCTCTAGTAGGGTAGAGAGGGTTGCTGGTGCCTATCTCCAGGTAACATTCCGGGCAAGAGGCGGGGTACACCCTAGACAGGTTGCCAGTCTCTTGCAGGGCAGCACAGAGACAGAAATGACAAACAACCATTCACACACACACACTCACATCTAGTGAGAATTTAGAGCACAGGTGTCAAACTCCAGTCCTCAAGGGCCACTGTCCTGCAGTTTTTAGATGTGCCCGAGGTACAAAACACTGGAATGAAATGGCTTAATTACCTCCTCCTTGTGTAGATCAGTTCTCCGGAACCTTGTTAATGTCTTAATTATTCTATTCAGGTGGTGCAGCAGAGGCACATCTAAAAGTGCCTCTGCTGCCATGCCAAAGGTCCTTTGGCATAAAGAATCACTTTTCTTTAAAAAGTGATTTTAAAAGAAAAATCACTTTTAAACCTTCCTCATCGTGTAGGGGACTGAAATGCTTGTCTCGCCTTTCAGATTATTATTTGTATATTAAAAAAATACAATTTAAGAAATTCCCATTGTCTTTCCATTTCACAATTATGCACTGCTCTGTATTTATCTGTAATATAATACTATCTAAAAAATAGACAAGTTCTTAGCCGAAAAGGTTCTCTGTTTTGTATTTGTGCGCGTGTTTGTAAGCGTGAATAAACCGGAAGTGTTTCTCAGCTGTATGACCTCTCTGTAACGCTGACAGAGCTCTATGAAGCTCAGCGGAGAGAACGAGCCGCTCAGGGTTTAACTTGTGTCTGGCCTTTGTTCTGTGAAGCGGCTCTGTCAGCCGGAAAACCACCATGAGCACCATGTTTGCAGACACCATTCTGATCGTCTTTATTTCTGTCTGTACGGCGCTGTTAGCAGAAGGTGGGTGGAAATCCTCATTAAGATAGCTGCCGTGTTTAACGGTGTTCAGAAACACGGTCGTGTACAAATATGTATTGTTCCTGTAAGATTCAGGGCGGAGAAATTATACCAGCCTTGGTATGATAAGTAATTTCTAATGTTTTCTGGACCTACAGTCAATAATGAGGCTTGAATTTAAACTAGCCCACAAGGCTAATGGCTAACATCTTGTGGTTCCGGTTAGTATTTCAAAACAAAAGTCTCACAGAGCTTTAGCAAATATAAAATTTTTAATGCTTCACCATGTATTTGACTGTGTTGATGGTTTGTTAAATATGGCTTCTACCCAGTCTTTAATGGTTTATCAATAAGTGCAGGCATGACTCCATTCATCTTTTGTTGAGTCCTTTCAGCTGCTTGACTCGCAAATCGGTGTTTTCGTAGGATTTATGTGCACACAGCACACCCTGCTGGTTAAAGACGGATTAACAACCACATATTATAGTTCATATTGATCAGGGGTGGGCACTCCTGGTCCTCAAAGCCAGTATCCTGCAACTCTTGGATGTCTCCCTGGTCCAACACACCTGAATCCAACAGCTGAATCATTTTCCAAGTGATTCAGCGCCAGATATAGGACCAGTAGATGAAATTAAAATCTACAATAAATCAAACTGGAAATCAACACAATATGCAGTGTTGATAATATGTGTATCAACATAGGAATAAAATGTAAATTATTTTTATATTTTGTGAAATAGCCAGAAATCTGTGCAAGACATCGATTAGTTAGACATTGAGATCAGTTCAAAACACAGTAGACAAAGGCTTATTGAACTAGAAGAAGCCTTATAAATATGTATGTGATAAAGTAGATTTCTACAGTGATCATTTATTTTAATAAAGAGAATACAGTTTGTGACATTTGTGCATATTCTGCTCTGTTTTCAGGGATCACCTGGGTCTTAGTATATCGAACTGAAAAGTACAAGAGGCTAAAGGCTGAGGTGGAAAAACAAAGCAAAAAGCGTAAGTGGTCCAGTACTGGTCAGCATTAACTGACGAGATTGGCATCTTTAGATGGTTCTTTACTGTTGTTCTTTACTCGCTTGTTTTTCTGCTTTCAGTTGAAAAGAAAAAAGAAACCATCACAGAGTCTGCTGGTCGCCAGCAGAAGAAGAAAATCGGTAAGAAGCCAACTCACAAATGGCATTGACTTGTTGTAACTATCATTATGTTCCCGTCACTTTCTACATGCAATTAAAGTGCTTTACATGATATGATAAACTTAACACACGCTCTGTGTGATTACATTATGTGATGGCGGATACCAGAGCACTGTGCAGCTCTAAACTAAACCGTGTTCTGTTACAGAAAGACAGGAAGAGAAGCTGAAGAACAACAACAGAGACCTGTCCATGGTGAGGCTTGTGTCAGCCAGCCTGTCCTTGTCTTATTGAATAGTACTTCAACATGGATCCTGTAGTTTTAGTTGAACATTGTTTTTCATCGGTGTGCTTGTTCCTAGGTGCGCATGAAGTCCATGTTCGCAATTGGCTTCTGCTTCACAGCTTTGATGGGCATGTTCAACTCCATGTAAGCTCCACTTTTGATCAAAACAGAAGCGACTACTTGGAAATGAAACAATCTAAAAGTTTTGTAATTAAGTGCAATAAACAAACTAAAACTTGTTGTTGTTGTTTTTCTTCTTGGCAGTTTTGATGGAAGGGTTGTGGCCAAGCTGCCGTTTGTGCCGCTGTCCTACATTCAGGGGCTGTCGCACCGCAACCTACTGGGCGAAGACTACACTGACTGCTCCTTTATCTTCCTCTACATCCTCTGCACCATGTCTATCAGACAGGTAATTATTGTGCTTTAGATAATCCAGAAAAACACTTTCTTACCTTTTAAAGATATTCTGTTGCTTACTGAGTGGTTGTCATGGCACAAATTGATCCCGTGACTTTATGTCAGTGGACCAGCAGGGGTAAGGGTGTGACAAACCAACACAGATCACTATGGATGCTCCGATGTGAAAATCTGGCCCAGTGTCGATATCCAATATTGATATTGTGTCAATACTTACAGCAACCCACTGTTGCCAACTCTGTCACTATATTTAGAGAAATTTCAAAAGAATAAAATTGGCATCGGCCAAATTGGAAACTGTGGTCTGTGCACCCCTAAATCCTGTTTCAAGACATAAAAACCTCATCTTAAAATGTTGGATCCAGAACTGGATTGGTCTCATCGTTAAAAGCGCTTGGTCATGATGACTGTGGATGAAGTGCAGCTATCAGCAGCAGACTGGTTCAGTGACATCATCAAGAAGCAGCTGGTGTGAGTTTAACAGAGTTCATCTCTACATCAGCCTCATACGTCCTTTGACCCCCATCATCAAGT
Organism: Gambusia affinis; assembly: GCF_019740435.1. Lineage (NCBI taxonomy): Eukaryota > Metazoa > Chordata > Actinopteri > Cyprinodontiformes > Poeciliidae > Gambusia > Gambusia affinis. Next base: position 2,453,495 of record NC_057877.1, read on the forward strand.
CAATGTTAATTCATTTCAACCTTTGACCCTGAATAAACCGGGGAAGTTATTTATTTATTTTTTTCTCCCCTCCAGGGGGTCTTGTTGTGATCTCTAGTGTCCCTTACATAAAAGTAGGCTGACAGGAAAGGGGGAAGACATGCGGCAAATGTCGCCGGGTCCGGGAATTGAACCCACAACGGCCGCGTCGAGGACTCAAGGCCTCCAAATGTGGGTCGCGCCATCTCCTACGCCACCACAGCACGAACTAAACCAGTGAAGTTATGACAGTGAAAAGAAACGCCACTGCTTCTAAGCTTCAGTGACTCTCATCATGGATGTTTTTTGTTAGTTCTGGGTCACTCGATGAGGATTTCTTTAACCACAGGAAAAGATTTGGTTTCCTTTGGAAACTGCTTCCTAGTTCAAATAACAACTGACTTGAAGAGCCATCACTTTCTACCAGGTTGTGAAAACTGTCTGTCTGTCCTCCTTCCAGAACATTCAGAAAATGCTCGGACTTGCCCCCTCCAGAGCCGCCACCAAGCAGGCAGGGGGGTTCCTGGGACCGCCACCCCAAGCGGCCAAGTTTTCCTAATCAAGTCACCATGGCGACCCCAACTGAGCATTGATGGAACTGTTTGTGCTGGAGCGAACGTCTTGCCTGTTGGAGCTACTATGTTGTTTGATTTCTTGTTGTGTTTTGTAATATTTAACTTAAAAGTAGAGGATAAAAAAGAAAAGTTCAGTTCACACCGTGTTCACCTCACAACACGGACCGGTCTGAGATTTTAATCTCTTATTGACACAATAACATCTGAACACCTTTCAGTATTATTGAATGTCATCATCTCTTGTTTAGATGTGAATGAGAAGGTAAATATGTCCAAAAATTTTTTCAACTTTTATCTCAGACTATGGGATTTTCACAGAGTCATAACCAAAGAAAAATAGTTTTACATTAGGACCAGTACACTCCCCCTGAAATGAAATGATTTCTTAAAACAACCATGGCAGAAAAAAAAGTTCTTAAATTTTCTTTATCACAGTGGTTGGTCAGGAACATCTGTTCAATGTTTTCATTAACAGAACATAAAACACAAAACCCCACACTCAGTTACACAAACATCATTCACCTTCCTGCTATGTTTGTCCTGATATACTGTGTTTGGTTATCAACTGTGTGCATTAATGGCCAAACATTTCTACTTTAGTCTCATCTGTCAAAAGGAAATTGTTCCCAAAGCCATGTGTTTTATTTCATAATGCATCTAGTTAGAAGCATATTTTCTGTTTTGCATTAATTTTTAAAAATGACAGTAGTGTCTGAGCGTTTTTGCCTGAGGTTAGATTGAATTAACTAAAAAAACACAACATATGGATCATATCATTTTTGTTGTGTTCTGATTAGCAAAACCATACTAAAAAAGAGGGTGTGTTTTTTTATTTTTATTGTAGCTGTTTGGTTTCATAAAACACAACCTTATACAGTACATTATGAATAAAATGATACTTAGAAGATTTCTTAAAAGTTGATGAATAATACTGCTCTTATACCGACTGTATTCTTGGGAGACAGACCAGCTGGTTTTACATTCTTGTATAACTTGCTAAGTCCTTTTTCTCGGGGTTCTTTTTAAATTCTCCTCACCCCTAATAATTTGCATTGTATTGCGTTACACTCAGTTTAGAAAAATATCTTTAAAAATGCTATTTTTTTTCATGGTTTTATGATGTCATACTAAAGTGTTGTCTTTGTTAAACCATATTTCTGTCTACTCGCTTGCATTATGTTACAGAAATGACAGACTAGGTTTTAGCAGAGTTTATGAATCTTTGTCGGAGTTATTTGTTTAAAGTCCGCCTGTTTTGGCTCAGCCTCAGCGTGAAAGCCTGACAGAAGCGAGAAGCTGTTTCTCTAAAAAGAGGTGTGTCCCGGCTGCTTAAAAGGGGCGTAAAATCCTCCTTCCACTCTTAACCAGACGTCCATCTTGCAGCTCTTCTCTCTGCAGAAACGGTACAGTTTTCTTCTCCAAAAAGTTAGAATAACTTTTCACAATAACAATATAACAAATAACACCCTGTCCTCGTGTCACGTTCTTTGACTAAGCTAGCTTATATGCTCTGCTAGCTCTCTTTCGTCGCAGGCTAATATTACGTAATGGAGATATTTTTCTGAAACTTTCAGGTACAATCTGTGTGATAATGGCCCAGTCAATCCTCGATACGATCTCCGGAGCCACCACTGGAACCCTGGTGGTTACAGAGCCTCTGAACTTCTGGGCTGGAAAACGGGTGAAACCCAGGGAGGAGAAAAACGCCGAGCCCGTTTTCGAGCCTGCAACTGGTAATGCATGTTAAAAGTTTGTTCTGATGGAAATGCATATTAAAAAGTGACACGCAGAACAATAGCACAGTCTAGGGAGGTTTAGTTAAGTAACTCTACTCTGGAGTTGACTTTAGGAGATGGACGGCGACGCTGAAGTTAGCTTCTGATTTGTGACCCCGATTGGCTATTTCGCATCTCTTTGTAAATCCTCAGCCTAAAAACATAACTGTACTAATAGGCTGACGAAATGTAGATTTCTAAGGGCTTTTTATTTCAGACTGAAATAAAGAGGAACTGCATTACTTACACAAAGGACAATCTTTGTGCAAAGATAGTTCTTTTCATAATTCTCTTAATTTCTAAACCTTTTACTATAAACAATCTTTCTGAGTTTTGTGCTTTTGGGAGAAATATGATGTTGAATCATAATATTTCTATGACAACTTTTTAAGTGCAACAGGTGGGACACAAAATGAAAGAACGGCCAGGTGTTCAAACTCTTCTGTTTTCTGTCAGATAGAATTAGACTGTCCCATTTCATTTTTCTCCCATAATCTACCTTGGCTTTAATCAATTTAGAAATTCTGAATTTCATTCACCGAATAAATCATAACTTGACTTATGAGAAATGCAGTTTATAATCAGTGAATCCTTTATTCTATTTGGCAAAGTACTAAATAAGGGGAATTTTACTGTGAGAGCTTCATCCATCCATTTTCTATACACCCTTGTCCCTAATGGGGTCAGGAGGGTTGTTGGTGTCTATCTCCAGCTAACGTTCCAGGCCAAGAGGCTGAGTCACCCTGGACAGGTCACCAGTCTGTCACAGACAACACAGGACACACAACCATTCACACACACACTCACCCAGGGAGAATTTAGAGAGACCAATTAACCTGACAGTCATGTTTTTGGACTGTGAGAGGAAGCCGGAGAACCCGGAGAGAACCCACCATGCACAGAGAGAACATGCAAACTCCATGCAGAAAGACCCCGGGCTGGGAATTGAACCCAGGACCTTCTTGCTGCAAGGCAACAGCTCTATCAACTGCACCACTGTGCAGCCCACTGTGGGAGCTTTGCAAACAAAATGAACTTTCACACATAGGAAATTTATTGAAGGAGCTTTATTTAGTTTAGGACAATCATTTCCAGTGTTGACCAGACTGACCATTTATTTAAGCTTTCCTCAAAGTAAATGGTAAAGAAACCAAAGGGACTTGGACAAATAGAAATGTGCAGTTTTATAAATGTGAAAATATTTTTATTTTATTTTTTTGTTCAGTGTGGAATTTTTCTTTCCAGGTTTGACTGATCTTTCTGGCATTGAACTAGAGAAAATAAATCTGAAACTCAAAAGTTGTGAAATAGTCCTTTAGAGTCTGAAACCACAGATAAGATACTAACTTCAGTGCTGTGGGGCGTGGCGACTTTTTAATTTTCTTGCTACTGTTTGGGGGAGAGAAATGTGGGGGAAATCTATCAGTACAGTAGTTTATTTGCCTTCCTGTTTGCTCAGGCCGTGTCCTGTGCCAGCTGGTGCCCTGTGGGGTGGAGGAGGTGGAGGAAGCCATCCAGAGTGCTCACTCTGCCTACGTGAAATGGAGCAAGATGTCTGGCATGGAGAGAGGTCGGGTCATGCTTGAGGCCGCCCGCATTATCAGGGTGAGCCGGTCAGGCGGCTTTGAAGCTGTCCAACTTTTACTGTCCTTATTGTGCAACTTAAATTAGAGCTGACTATTGCAAGTTCACAGTGTGACACTAGTTATTCATTAACAGGAAGCCCTCCCTCCTTTGGATCTGTGCAAAATCCTCCTTTTGTGTCTGGTTGGCCCCTTTTAGGTCGCATGAAGGAGTTTGATTTATTTTCCAGTAATGACTCTGCATTTTTGCTCCCAATCAAACAGGAACGGAGGGAGAAAATTGCAAAGCTGGAAGTGATCAACAATGGCAAGTGCATCACCGAAGCCCTGGTGGATGTGGACGTCGCTTGGCAGACCATGGAGTTCTACGCCGGCATGGCCGGGACACTCACTGGTGGGGCGGTGGTGTCTCTTTGTGTTTCGAAGCGTACTTTCCGTTTGTCTGAACATGGGTTTGTTCTGTGACTGCAGGTCAGCACATCCAGCTTCCTGGCGGAGCCTTCGCCTACACCAGGAGGGAGGCCCTCGGGGTGTGCGTGGGGATCGGGGCATTCAACTACCCCTTCCAGATCTCTGTCACCAAGTCGGCGCCGGCCCTGGCTTGTGGTCAGTGAACAGCAGCGACTTTCAACTCTCATTTTGACTTGAAGTCACTAATAAAAGAGATGGGAGTAAAACAATGGTTTTTCTAGGTAATGCCATGGTGTTCAAGCCGTCTCCCATGACTCCTTTGACTGCTTTGGTAATGGCTGAGATCTACAAAGAGGCAGGAGTGCCTGACGGCCTGTTCTGTGTGGTCCAAGGTGGAGCAGAGACTGGCACTCTGCTCTGCCAGCACCCCAAGGTGGCTAAGGTTTCCTTCACAGGCAGTGTTCCAACTGGCAAGAAGGTACAAATGCTAAAATGTGTCGAATGCACACGTTTGGTTCACACAGCAAAATGTTTAGCCTGTTTTCAAAACCTGAGAGTCCACACATCACGATAAAACATTGTAGCTATAACCAAACCTGCTGTAGCTGGATAACGGGTGTTTCCGATGTTTGGAACATCGGAATGTTTCACTCAACAACATTCCAGTGGAAAGTCTTGCTAAGCTTCAATGTTGAATATCCCTGACTTTATATCGTGAGCGGACCATGTCACTTTTAATAATCTAGTCTAATTGTATGGCGCAGTTCAAAGTGGAATATTTTTTAGCTCATTTTTAGAGCCTCTATGATTACTGATGTGGCCTTAAGATATTTGGAAAGGGGGGAATCTGGCCAGAAATTGGCATAAAAGTCTTGCCTTGTGAACGAGGCTCTAGTTGACAAAACATCCAATTCTTTTGAAAAGCAGCACCTAGATTTACCAAAATAAGTTAGAATGACTCCATCCCTGCTGCATGTCCTCTCAGGTGATGGAGATGTCTGCCAAGGGGGTGAAGCAGGTGACCCTGGAGCTGGGAGGGAAATCTCCCCTCATCATCTTCAAAGACTGTGATCTGGAGAACGCCATAAGGGGGGCGCTCATGGGAAACTTCCTGACCCAGGGCCAGGTGAGACTGACGGGCATCCCGTCCGTACTGGCTTGTGTCACTCAGCCCGTCTGAACTAGGATGACCTCTGTGAGCTCTTACAAGGTGTGTGTGAAATGTGTAGGTTTGCTGCAATGGAACCAGAGTGTTTGTACAGAGGGAGATCATGCCACAGTTCCTGGAGGAAGTGGTGAAGAGGACCAAGGCCATCTCTGTGGGCGACCCGCTGCTGGACGGCACCCGCATGGGGGCCCTGATCAGCAAGCCACAGCTGGACAAGGCTCTGGGGTTTGTCACTCAGGCCAAGAAGGAGGTTGGTTCATTATCAAAGTTGGATTGGGAGACATCAAAATGAGGCTACGTTCACACAGCGGGTAAATGCAACCCAAATCCAACACATTCACCCAAAGAAAATCCAATCTGTGCCACTTCCATATGTGCAACTAAATCGGATGCATACCTGCTAGTTTTCAAAGCGCCAGCAGTCAGAACCGTCATGTTGCATTTGATCAAACTTTTACATTGTTCACATGAAACATGCGGCATAGTTCTGCACCAGAAGAAGCCAGATCAAACAAACAATTCTGAAAAAAAGTCAGAATTATGAAATCTGTCAGTGAAGCACATCCCATGCTAACGCCATCACTCCTGGTTCTGACCACACATCCAAACAGTTTTCTAAAGAAATTACCATTGATGCTCCACAAAAGGTCATTGCTATTAGTTGTGCTTTTTTTTTCAGCTTCCTTCATCTTATGATCTTGTGACGACACTGTCGGCTCCCAATGCTGAATAACGTTTATAATTCATCAAGTATTACTTCCATAAACAGTGTACTGCTGTATGATGTTTGTGCTTTTCTTCTGCACATGTGGGTCGCTTTGGCGTCTTAAGCCATTGTTGTGAAAATTATCTTTAACAAAGAGTAAGAACAAACTGTTTCGAAAAGCAGAAAAATAATCCATATATTCTTAGTATTTATTTGAAGGCTTTACAGCACACATGTCAAACTCCAGTCCTGAGGGCCACTGCCCTGCAACGTTTAGATGTGCCTCTGTTGCACCACAGCTGAATAGAATAATTGGGTCATTAAGGTTCTGGAGAACTGATCTACACATTAAGGCTATTCCAGTGTTTTGTCCTGCAGGACAGGGGCCCTTGAGGACACACTGCTCACTGAACAGAGTCAGGATTCAAAGCCTCGAGCAGAACACAGCATTCAGTTTTATAAGAAGGGTTTCATTCGAATCACGTAATTGCAAGCATACACATTTTTTTCATAAGGGAAATTAAACATTCAAGGACGTCAGGAGGGTGTTTATCACACTAACAAGAAACAATTCAACAACTTTATTGCAATACTGAGTGCAGAGAGACGGCTTCAGAAAACCTTCCAATGAGCATGTGCATCACAGACGAATCTTGACGCTGTTGTGCATTAATTTACTCATAATCATAGCAACCTTAAAATTTTCCATCACACCATTCACACAGACATCTGATTGTGGCTGAATTTAATTACTAGCAGGAAGGACCAAAAGAAAATCACATTTCAGCAAAAAAAATCAGAATTGAGCATTCAGACCTGCTGTGTGAATGTAACCGTAGATCCTGAGTTTCCAGATCTCATCGTTCTCTTTGTGGTTCTGTTAGGGAGCCAAGGCTCTGTGTGGAGGAGACCCTTTTGTCCCCACTGATCCCAAACTGAAGGGGGGTTATTTTATGTCCCCTTGTGTCCTCGGTATGTTTGACTCCCTCACTCATCGCCGTAGAGATGATTGGTTTCTGTCAAAACACGGTTCACACACCTTCTGTTCACAGAAAACTGCAGAGACGACATGACCTGTGTGAAGGAGGAGATCTTTGGTCCGGTCATGTCCGTCCTGTCTTTTGACTCTGAGGACGAGGTGATCCAGAGGGCCAACAACACCACCTATGGACTGGCCTCTGGAGTCTTCACCAGGTGAGCAACAGAACCAGCAGGATTATCTCTGACCAGCAATGAGTGAAGATCTACCGCTGCTTCCCTTTGAACCCTTTCCCTTTGAGTTTATTGCTTTCTCTAGGTTGGATTTTATAACTGCCAATTCATGTCGTTCCTTTCACTGCAGTAGGTCAATGAAGTTCAAGTCCAGATGTGAGTGGTTTAATCTTTTACCACATGAAATGAGTTCCTCCCTCCACCTGCAGGGATATTTCTCGAGCTCATCGTGTGGCAGAGAGGCTGGAGGCGGGGACCTGCTTCATCAACAACTACAACAACAGTCCTGTAGAAATGCCATTTGGAGGATACAAGATGTCAGGTAGCTCGTTGGGAGGTTTCTACATTCAGAAACAATTGTTTCAATTTAACTTTGAGAGAAGGTGGGATTTGTTGCCGGAATGAACCCAAACTGTTGAATCTCCCCAGGCTTCGGCAGGGAGAACGGCCAGGTGACCATCGAGTACTACTCCCAGCTGAAGACTGTGGTTGTGGAACTGGGAGACGTTGAGAACCACTTCTAAACCCTGAAAGTTTACATCCAACTCTAGAACTGCGTCTGAAGAGCTTGGCTTTCTGCAATTATGTGCCACAGAAAAGCTGTAGAGTATAAACCTGCGTTCTTACTTTGTGAAACCTGAAGCAGTAGATCAGCAGTGCTTATTTCTTGCACCAACCTGAGCTTTCTATCCACAAAATGTGACTCCACTTGAGGATTAAGCTACTATACTAACTGAGATGTTCATGCGAACATCTCAGTTAGTATAGTAACATTAGGTATCTAATGTCAAAGAAAGAGGCCTAATAAATGTGCATCAGCATTGGGAGGAAACTTGTGCCAAATGGTGATTGTGATGATGTATGTTTACCTGAAAGTCTTTCTTTTTTTCAAAATAAAACATTTCAGTGACAAATATCTCTTATTACTTCAGAAAGTAATTCATTGAAATGCTTTACACTTTAGTTATTTACCTCCTACTGTAACTTGTGTAATAATCTTTGTGTAAGTAATGTAGAATACCAGTTTTAGTATTTAAAAGATCAGCACACTGCCACCACATGGTCAACTTGAGGTGTTGCATGAGCTTACTACTTATTCGACTCAATCCTCTATTTATTTCAAAATGAAATGTAATCAGTTGTCTTTAACAACTCCCACGGCCTTGTAGCAGAAACCCATCTGAAAGTTACAGCACACCCGTAAAGTAGACTCTGTAATTCAATGTACATATAGTTTTAAAAAACATCTGATGGTGTAGTATTTAAAAAAAAAAATTGTAGTGCTAAAGTAATAGTGTGCTATATGGTTGAGTGCTGTCTCTACGAGCGGACTAAAACTGGGGGAAGTTGGTTTTTCACTTAAGCATGCCTGTAAGCTTGTCACAAAACAAAATCGTCAGAATTATACAGTACATTCATATATAATAAAAGTGTGATGAACGACTCTTCCAGAAGATGGCAGTAATACAACTTATAGGATGCAAATTGCCATAAAATTCCAGAGAAGAAGAATACGGTTTGTTTAATTTCTCCTAACCGGCTATCTTGTAGTTCAACAATGCAGGTAAGTTTGACTCCTATACGCTCCTTGAAGAAATGCACCCTTGATCGGAAGGATAAAGGTTTTAGTTTAGCACATCTTATGGTTTATTGTGCTCATATTAACACACGTCTAAACACTGTAGTTAGCCCAGCTGGCTAAGCTCTATATTTTAAAGCTACATGGCTAAGTTGCTAACCGTTCTCTGTGTTTGTGTTGCTTGTTTTTCTGTCAGCAACGCGAGGAGAAGCAGTTAGAAGCCTCTGTGGACTCTCTCATCTCTCTGGTGGCTCTCACTAAAAATGCTCTGCAAAGTTTCATCTACAAGCTGGAGAACGAATACGAGCGACTGACATGGTGACTAAATATTTGACTACAAACTGCAGGAGCTGCTCAGTTCCATCCTAGAGTAACAGAGTCTGCTTCTTCTGTTTGCGCTTCAATCATTCTGCTGTTGGTTTACTGGGCCAACATTAACTATGAAAGAGTTGATTGACAGAAAATGTTTATAATATATTTATTATAACTTCTATGAAATTAAACCTTACTATCTCTTCATCGGATGAAGTACAACCTTATCTTTTTCTAACTTAATTGTAGAACATTTTACCACAGCAGCCGTGCGTGTTGCTCTCTCTCAGGCCCAATGTTCTGGATAACTTCGGTCTCCTGTCTGGTCAGCTGAACACCATCAATAAGATGCTGAAGAACGAGAAGACGCCGTCGTTCCGCAGCCAGGTCATCATCCCTCTGGTGCTCTCCCAGAAGCCAGACGACGACCTGACGGTGAGTGCATTCTCACCGTTGTCCTCCTGTGTTTTTGGATTTCTGCCTCTGAACTCTCTTGTTATTCACCCCCGTCAGGTCCTCACAGAGCAGCGTGTCCCGGTGTTCAGCCATGAAATCGTCCCAGACTACCTGCGGACCAAACCCGACCCGGAAGTGGAGGAGCAGGAGAAGCAGCTGAGCACGGAGGCGGCGCGCATCGGCCCGGATGTAGCGCAGGTCAGTTACATGTCATCTTGACTGCTTTATTTTTCATATTTCATATCAGTCAGTTGGTGTGTTTTACATTAACTCCCTCATCGTTGGATCATCGAACAGAAACAGATCCAGGCGCTGAATAAAATGTGTTCCAACCTGCTGGAGAAGCTGAACAACCCGCGCGATGACAGAGATGCAGAAAGTGCCGGTAGGTTGCACCACAACGCTCTGTTCTGTTTGTTCGTTTCTTTCTGCATCCTGATTGAAATCAAAACCTCAACATGTCTCCCCGTCAGCTTCCCGACTGAACAAACCGTCGTTTAACCCCGGAGACACCAATGCTTTGGTTGCAGCCGTTGCGTTTGGAAAAGGCCTTTCCAAGTGTAGGCCTCCAGGTCCCATGGCTCCTGGACATCCAGGGCAGGGGCCCATGATGAGCGGGGGTCCAACCTTACAGCAGGTCACTATCGGAGGTGGTGGAGGCCAGCAAGCAGGTATGGGGGGACCGGGAGCTCCACAGCAGCAAGGACAGCCGGGTAAGAGGCCTGGTTTGGAGAGCGATCAGAACTCGGCCCTCACACAGCCTGATGCTGTTTTCATCCAACAACCAGATTTGGATATTGTGATCACGTTTACATGCGCTCATCATGTTTTAACACGTTTACGTTTAAACTGTTGAACAGCAACAGCTTCAACGTGACATTTAAGATGAGAATATAACATCTATGAGGGCATATTGGAGCCACTGTAGATAGAAACAAAAGGTAGTAAATATCTGCCCTCGTGACTTGAAGCTCAAGTAAAAAAAATAAATAAAAAATTCTAAAACGTTGGAGGGTTTTTTTCAGGCAAATTTTCAACTTTTCAAATTCAGGAATTTTCTATAAAAATCCTTGAAATTTCCTTTAGGAAATTTTCTGACTTTTGATACTCAGAAATGTCCTTTATTTTTTCTTTTCCAGAATGATTTCTGAGATCTAAAAATTTCAGAGTTTTTGGGCAGAATTTTTTTTTTCTAATGCACCATAGTTTGAGTCAGACCAGTAAAAAACTATTTTAAACACAAAAATGTGAACTTAACAAAGTATGTTTAATACTTGCTTAAAGGTACTTTTAATCTGACAAACAGAACTCAGCAGATTGTATGATTTAATTTATTGAAAATGACTGTAACATGACTGGAGGTGGATGTATATAGATAAATTATTGGGAAATAGCAATAAGGTTCATTTAAGTTATTGAATAGTCATCCCACACAGATATTGTTTATGTCCTGGTCTTGATGAGTGGATGTAGACCTCTGATTTGTTTGTGAATGTTTACAGTTTTTTTCTGTTTGTCCTCCAGGGAAAATGCCAAGCAGCATCAAGACAAACATAAAATCTGCATCTGCTTCCATGCATCCCTACAACCGATGAGCCTTCATTTCTAACAGCTCAGCACTTCATGGAACCGACCGAGGACCGAGGACCAGGGGCCCCGCAGCCTGTGGCTCCGGAGCCACAGTGGCTTTTACTAACTTTGACTTGATGAAGAAACAACTGAGGTTTTAAAAATGCAACAGCGAATACAAGTTTTTTCATGTTAATTTCCACAACAGCATAACAAAAGAACTGTTCATTTTTATTTAGAACTGTTTCTCTTCTTAGGCTGCAAACTGAGAAAATGTAACCATTATTTTTTTGGAAAATCTTTTTTTTTTTTTTATTTGGAAGTATATTAAAGCCTGAAAGCAGGATTCCTGAGGTTGTACTTTAAAAATGTTCCGCTGTAGTTATTTATCAAATATTATAAGATGGTTTTATTTTATTTTATTTTTTCCAAGTATTGGTTAATATTCGTGGCTCTAACCCGTTTTATTTAGTTGGACTGAGGGCAGAAATAACTGTATTGTAACAGAACTGGTCAGGTTTAGGAACTAGAGCTTCGGTTTGTAGCCACTAGATGGCACTATATCAACATTAAAAGGCCTGAAACAACTTTCAATCTTTACACAGTTCATGTAATATCTTTGTTCTTTTTATTTTTTCTAAAATAAATGCATAAATACAAACACCTTGTTGTTCAATGACTAGGTTAAAACAGAAATAAACACAGTCTGCATGTATTTTGTGGGCAAAAGAATAACGCACATCAGATTCCTGTCTTGAATTTCGCTCCGTTTCTTCTCCGCTTTGTTCTTTTCTTTTCTCTTTTTCTTTTTTCCACCGCAGCAAAGGTGAGAGTAATAAGTCCGGACGTCGCTCTGTGTGGCCTGATAATGTCAAAGTGTTTAAGGGGGGGAATAAGGAAGTATTGCTGCTGACGTGTGAGGGGGGTCCTCTCTCTCTGTCTACTCCAATCCCCGTCCCGTCCTGCCGGGCAGACCCAGCGCAGCGGCCGCGCTGCTGTCACAGCGGGCCGGCCCGTGGCTGACCTACATACCCCCGGTGTGAGCAAACAGGCCGCCGTCTCGCTGCGTCAGGCGCTCTGCTGAGACAGCTCAAAGCTGCACAAGGTCACGCTGGTTCACGGAGGAAGGGAAGGCTGGGTTACAAACAAAGACCCCCCAACATAAAACATCCTGCAGAAACAGCAGCGAAACGCTCTTTTACCCGCCACAAACTTTTACAAATAAATGGAGATTTCTACAGATTAAATCTGTTAAATTAAAATCTGTTTTGGGAACTTTATCACTAAATGAAACACATTATTTACATTATTATTTACACAGATGGATGTTTAAAAACCTTCATTTCTGTTAATTAGGAAGATTCTTCGCGTATGGGTATTGGAAAAAAATGATGTAAAACTAGAATATTACATACATTTTTTTAAATTAATACATTTGGGCTTGAGATTCAATACCTGCTTAAGGATTATTTCAGTGAGTCAAACGAGACTCATTGGATTCCATATTCTAATTTATTGAATGAAATGTGACAGTTTAAGCCTGTTTTCTGTATGACCACAGAATATGTCGTTTAGAACCTTCTAAAAATTTCTGCGTCTTTATAAAAAATGTTATATCACTTAAATGAAGTGATATTCTTAATAAGAAGCTGGATAATGATAGTAATTTAGGTGGTGTAATAATAAATATAACAAAGAGGACTTATAAACCAGAATAGTAATTATAGTTCAGTTCAATTTAGTTTTATTAATATAACACCAATTAACAACAAATGTCTTGAGACACTTTATTTAAAAAAAAAAAAAAAAAAACATTTCAGTTCAATCATACATACTTTCCAATTGATAATAGTTATCAAACAGCACAATAAAGCTCAATTCATAATTCAAAGTAGCTTACAAAGGTTTTATCAAAGAGAACCCAGCGCAGAAAATCACCTGGTTTTTGTCTTGGACTTTACAACAACCCCTCATACTAAACATGTTTCATCAAAAGAAGGAGGAAAAAAAAAATATATATATATATATATATATATATATATATATATATATATATATATATATATATATATATATATATATATATGTGTGTGTGTTATATATAAACCCACCATGTCACCGTAGTAAAAGGATGAGTGTGACAGTTACTCCAGCATCTTGTCTTTGTTTTCTACTCATTCATGTTTCACAGAGATAACTTTGTTCTTTCCTCCAATAAGAGCTCGCTCTGGCATGACTGGAGAGAATTCCACTTGTCCTGTAACGGAGAACACGATAAGGTCCGCGTCCCACTTGTTTATGGAGGCTTCAGGCCAAAACTCCCACACCCAGCAGTGACTCAGACAGGCTCCATATTCTCCTCCAAATCCTGCGCACTTCAGGCAGCCTGGGAGGATTTGAGGATGTGGGCCGTCCTGCAAATTTTCCAAACGTCTTCTTCATTGTTCATTTGTTTTATATTAAAAGTTGGGATCAGAGGAATATATTGAATGTCTGTGGGTGGCAGGAGCTTTGTGAATAGTGCCAGGCTGAGCCGGAACACACCCACCAGTCCTTACTGCACCCCATTACTGATTCATTTGCCTTCGCTGCTGCTTGGACATTTTGTACCACTGGTCATCTTTTACCAAAGAACAGCACTTCTTCTCCTGTAACTCTGACCAGGTTGGTGGACACTGAGAGTCGAGGTTCCTCACAGATATTTCAGTTCAGTCAACAGGTTTTCTGCAGGATCTCGGTCTGAAGACTGAGATGACTAACTAACTCAGTTTTACCAGTAGAGTCCAACAGATTTCTATTTAATGTGTTCTGGTAGTTTAAAAAATGGCTGACGTGACCAGATCATTTTGGCCCCCAATCTGGTTGCCTGATTCTAACCTTTGAGTGCTGAGCTGAACTTCCCCCCTGACAGTCCTTGACTGTTTTATGAAAATAGCTCTGTAAATTTAGATTCACACCCAGAACTCCCAAAACTTGAAACTTTCATTTTGTCAACACTCTGCAGAAAGAAAAATGAACAAAAAAAAATCAAGTCTCTGGTGTCACCTTGGAGTCATTAAGGGTGCGTTTCTTTTTAAATTCAATAGAACAGGCCAGTTATTGCAGCTGGCTGGATTTGTATCTTGTTGCCATGTAAAGTGGGTAATGATGGTTAAATTCCTGTGTAGCATTTGTCACGCTGCAGCTTGTTTGTTAAAGCGATGAGGAATGAAAGAGAACATCCAGAGATTGTTTCTCTGAAAAGGATTTGCACCTTTTTTTTTTTTTGAACTGAATCAGCCTCACAAAGGCTTTTTGCTTTGGAGAAGCTCATGAGTAAATGAAACACGTCCAGCTCTTCCAGCTCCAAACAGCGGCTGGAAAAAAGGTGTGTGATGGAAACTGGGAGGCCCATCCATGTAATTACATGTGATCATGTTTGCATATGTCACTCCCACGGCCTCTGATTCCCAGCGCTCCCGGGAACCTCTTCCTAATCCACAATTTGATTTGATGTTTAAACCTCTTCCACTCTGTGTGTTTTTTTCTTCTTCTCTTCCTTCCAGAGGAGGGATGAATCGGAGGCTCAGAATCAGACACCCTGTCTGGTTTATCTGGAGGACAGAGATAAGTGCGGATGCCGCCTCTCTCGTGGAATGCACATTAGCCGTGCCTCGGAGGAAGTTCATGGTGTGGGGAAAGGTGGTGGAGGGGGAGGGGCGCCTGTCGGCCAGGAGCTGCACAGCTTTCACTCAGCCTGGGAACTGTGAAAATGTCCCCCATCACACACACACGCACACACACGCAAACATACCCTCCTGGGCAGTCGGGCCGGGCTGCGGCGCTCTGTTCGCGGTGATAAAATGCCTCCGCGTCATGGCGCAGTTGGAAGTCGGATGTGTAAAGTTATCCAGAGGTGTTGGACTGACAGGCCCACAATGTGTTAACTCGTGTCCTACAGTGACTTCTGACCCTGTTACTAAAGTCTGGAGGAGAGGTGTTGCCGAGGCACACAAGCTTGTGGGAGAAAACCCACAATGCAACAGTCTGTAGGTATTTTGCTAACAGGTCTGACTTGGCTACTCCCGGCGGGTTCTGGTTTCGACCCAGTAAATGGATTTTAGCTCCAGTATGTAACTTTTAATAAAAATAAAAAAAATAAATTAGTTTATATATTTGTTAAAACAGTTACTATGTCGTACTAGTATAAGACAGATAATCTGTGGATAAAAAGAGCTTCTCCTCCTCCTCTCAGTGCTAACTACAGAAAAAGAAAAAAAATTCAAAATCTTAAGATTGATTACGTAACAGTTACTTCCTGACATTATGAACACTGTTAACTGTGCAGAATGAAATCTAATCTAGATCTGACATGTTCCTCAACAATATGGATGAATTTTACATGGAAGAATTCATCCATGTAACGAACGACAGCACATGGATGAAAGTAAAGTCTCCATTATTAGGTTTTACATAAATGGCTAAACACAAATTCTAGTAGTTATGACTGGCAGAGTCTGATCATATGTAGCTTTTTGAATATTCAAACAATTTTTTTTTATAAAATAACCAATAGCAATGTATTTATGTATGACTAGAAAGTGCAACCAAGAGGTGGCACTCCACAGGTTTTTCTTTATGTTTATATTGTAGAATCCAATAAATGCAGAAATTTATTACCAAAAAATAGATTTCTGCATAAGTAGTTTATTTAAAATATTGGGATGATAATTAGCAACCATAGTGCAGGCATTTGTAACATTTATAGTTCAAAGATACATTTTATTCTTTGATCCAGCTAAATAAAACTATTCCACCACCTTTAGAAAAAAAAAATTGCTGTTATTAAAATCACAATTATAGTCATTCTAAAAAAACAATTTTATTTAAATTTTTGAAGTTTGTAATATGGAAAAGCAGAAAATATTTGCAAAACAAATGAATCAATTTTCTTCTATGGTATGTTATTAATTTTGTTGAAAATGAGGGAAAACTGATCTAAAACATGTTGCTGGCACTTCTACAACCATTCTGCTGTGGAAATTCACAGAAATGATTCCATAAAATGAGTCTGCTAAAAACAGCATTTGCTATAACATCTACAGCTTAAAATATTGTCTGGTTCTCCATTATTTTTACCCATGCTCTTATTGTGAAAGGTCCAAAAAGCCACTTGCGAGAGGAGGTCAGAGTGTTGAGTGTCTTTAGCTGTGTTTTAAAAAAATGTTGCATTAAAAATGATCTGATTGCTTGTTTACAGATACACACTGAACACACACTGAACACACACTGAACACACACTGGATACTTCCTGTATGAATTAGTCCTGTTTGCTTTTCAGTGATGATGTTCTAGCATGTGTTGTTTGTTGCTGTGATTTTTCGGTTCTCGGTTCTTTTTCTCTCTTCCTGCAGGTGTACAAGCAGATCTCTGAGGTGTGTTCTTGTCTTCTCTTCTTCCTTCTTTCTCTTTTGACTTTCTACCCCAGCTCTATTCCCTCCTTTTTTTTCTATCTTTCTCTTTCTTGTCTCTCCATTGCATTTGAAATAATATATATATATATATATATATATATATATATATATATATATATATATATATATATATATATATATATATATATATATATATATATATATATATATATATAAGATGCAATACTCCACTTGTGAAAGTAAATCTGTTGGAGTTTCTACGTGGCACTAAAGCCGTTCTGAGTGACACATAAAAATAGGATTAAAGATTTAACCCAGCAGTTTTTACAGTGTACCAACTGCACACGAAAAACGACAAAACGTCAAAAGCAAGCACCAACAAACCCCCCTGATTTATTTGGAGTACGCATTGCCAGTACAAATAAAGAGCAGAACCCCCCCCCCTCCCTCCCCCCCACACACACACCTTCCAGCTAATGTTCTCCACAGACAAACAGGTTTGATTTGTGATTAAAAAGACAATATTTCTCAATTTGGCTCTTGCATTTTCTATTTTTACATAATCAAGAGATTTTAAAAGAGAAAACCCGTCAAGAAAAAGGTTCCACGGTTCCACTCAAATCCTCGTTAAAAAAAACAAAACAAAAGCAAAAAAACGACGGTATAACATCCAAAACACTGCAGTACGTTAATTTTATTGAAGAACAAAAAGACATGCAACAAATAAAACATTTCATGTTTTACAAATTGTTTCTTTCTCCTCCCATGTCTTCTTCTTCTTTTTTTTTTTTCTTCCTTTCATATCCCAAAACTAAAAAAGCATCATCACATGAAGCTTCGGTAATATTTGACAGGCAAATGTGAAAAGAAGTGTTGCGCCTTCTTTGGGGATAAAAAAAAAAAGGAGAAGAAAAAACAATGTGTTTTCCTTGCATGGCCGGCGCTGTCAGTTCTGTCCGATGCCTTCTGAAGACATGACTGAGGCAGGTTCTGTCCCCCCGGCCCCCCACCCTGCAGGTGAGAAGGGAGGGGTGGGTGGATGGGGGTGCAGGGGGGTCCACCGCTGCAGCTGTGAAATATACGATTTTAAACAAGTGTAATAAATACAAACACATCTTTAGAAAATAAGAGTAAAAACAAAACATTTTGTGACTTCTGGGGACCGAATTTAAAGATCCGCTGGGTTTATAAAAAAAAAAAAGCAAGGATGTCTGTTAAAAAGCGGGTCAGGACGGCAGGCTTCAGTCTGTGGTCTGAGTGCATAACAACAGAACAAAACCATCCATTTCCAAAGATGTGAAAGAGATGCATATCTACATACTGTACACAGAGCGCTGTTGGGCTGATTCACGTACAGACAGCTGAGACCAAAACAAACCAAGGAGACGCAGATGATTCATCCAGGAAGTGGTGGCGGAGGAGCGGCGTGCGTTTGGTTCTGGGTTCTCTGTTCACACTGCATCTATTTGGCTTTGAACACAGGACCCTCCCTCACTGGTCCTGCTAAAGCTCATCCGATTGTTTTTGGTATCAAAGTAGTGTTCATGTTTTCATCGGCTAGTAAAAGGTCGCACGTTGGTAAGTGTTGTATCTCTTTACGAACAGAGAAAAGGAAAAAAAAAAGGAACTTATCTGTGCCAAATATTCCTGATTCTTCCCGCTTTTGATTTTTTTCACTGGGTTGTGGATGATTTTTGCTCCATATTTGGCACAACATCTGTCCGGTGTTTACTCAGGGTGAAGCTCGGATCATGTGTGGACATGCAGCAGGACAGATTTGGTTATCAGCAGTTTTTGGCCTGATTTGCTTCCATATCTGAATGTGTAGCGCCACATGTTGACGTCTAGTGTTATGTTCTCTCCTATTTCTCTCCTCCAATCAGCAGGCGGCGTTGTGCTTCATTTCATATTGACCTGCTGAAGCCATCCCTGAAGTCTCTGGTCCTTTCTATTTTCTGGATTTGTTATATATGCATGCGGCTGGACATTTGTCTGAATTTGTGTCATTTCAGTTTAATCGGAGAGACAAAAATACTTCAATACTTTTTGTTTTATTACATGACTCAACAAACAGTGCCTTCCAAAATTATTTGTACTTTTTCACATTTTGTCATTTTACAACCACAAGCCAACACAACATCACAACATGGCTCCTCTATTAATAATAAGCTCAGCAAATACTCAGGTCCACTAAGTGCTAATTGCTGCTGGCTAGTCTGGAGGAGCTGAGTCAGGGAGTTGTGCTTTGTGTGCAAGAAGCTCTGTAGCTTTGAAACTGCAGCTCTAAGGCGAAGCTAGGTCCACCCAGGTGTTTTGAACACCTCAATCAATGGTTGCCATGGAGATTAAAGGATTTCTCAAACAAGCATGAATGAGTCAAAGCAACACTCCAGGTGTTTTTTTGATGACAATATAACATGATGTAAATCTCAACAGGGGCAGTGTTGATTTTAAACAACTCTGCCCCTTTAAGAATTTTTCTAAAATTTGAAGGTTCTATTCATTTTTTCAAATTCATTTCCATTTGATGCTTTTCAAATAAGCTGCAGTATTTTTTTGTATTTAAAAATAAAGCCATAAATAAAGTTATGATAAAAAATGGTGATTTTGTTTTGAAGGGTCGTGCAGCTTCATGTGTCTTAATGTCATAAAGGCTGCTCACTCGCAATCTGCTGAAACATGGTAGGCTGAGTAGATTGCACATTTATGACGCACTACTTGGGATTTTTTATTTGTACAAAGTTTCTAGAAGTTTTATGTATAACATATATTCACATTTTTCAACCTCTTTCTTTTCATGCATATTTTTTTTGCTGTCAATCTCATAAAAATCCTATCAAAACCCCGGTGAGGTTTGTGGTTGTAAGCAGAGAGCATGTGGAAAAGCTCAGAGGGATGAATCTCTGCAGGATGCCAGTAAAAGAGATTAAAACTGAACCCAAATTCACCTCCAGGGCTGAACTTTGGCACGACGGATCCATAAAAACAATCAGGCTGCGGGAACGATAATGCTAACGGGAGCAGTTGAACCGCTTGCTGTGTTGGAGCTGAAACCAGAGGTAGCGTGAGTGTGATTCACGTGGCCAGACGGCGGGCTGGGAGCGGACAGTAGGAGTTCATGATAGAAAGTGAAATACAAAGAGGCAACTTGGACATCAAGTGGAAAATATAAAAACTGTGAAGCCCAGACGTGAGTTCTCTCTGCAGGCTGGCGAAGCTGCTGAGGAGGTCCAGACAGAAAGAGGAAAAAAAAAAAAAAAAACCCTACAAAAATGGTGGAAGCATTGTCCCCAGACCCCGACTGCCTCGAGTCACATCCAGTCCTGCAGGATGGGTGGGGGTTGGGGGGAGGTGGGGGGCGGATCAGTTGGAGGTGTCGGAGTGAACACTTCCTGGTCCTTCTGTGGGGGAAGTCACTGAGGACGGGGTGGGAGCGTCGGGCCAGCCTCCGTTAGCCTGACACACAAACACACACAGAGGACAGAGTCAGTCACTTATGGAAATATTTACAGGTAGAAATTATTCTGCAACTTTAATAACAACAAATGGGGTCAAAATTATGCATACCGTCCCATCAATAGGTCATTCAGTACCTCTTTCCACCTGATTTTAAAAGGCTGATATTATGTATTTTTTAGCACAATTAGATAATCATGTTACTTTGAGTCGTTATAAAAATGCTTTGAATTTCTGTTAGGTGAAATATGACTTAAAAGAAATTGGACTTTGTAATTTAACACTTTGAAATTGAGCCTCTGTCTCTTTAAGAAACTCCTGCTCTTTCTAAAGATCCGCCTTCAGGAAGTCATCACAACATCACTCCTATTAACTCTTCAACAACAGTTTTTATCAGCGTTTCACAGGAGGAGCTGCACCTTGAAGGCGGGGCTATGTCCAGCCAGGTGTTTATTACAGCTGAATGGTTGCCATGGAGATTAAAGGATTTCTCAAACTTCCCTGAAAGAATCAAGGCAACAGTCCAGTTATGTTTCTGATGAGTGAAAAACATTATGACATGATGTGAAGCTAAAAAAAAGTCCATGTTACATAACACTGCCCCTTTAAGAACTATCAACAAACTGCTTACATCTATTTATTATACATTTTCTTTCCCACTCTCTTTTGCCACTATGAAAATAAAATGTTTGACCAAACAAGCAAAATTAACTTTCTCAAGAAACAGATATTGAAAAGAGTTCACATGAGATTATCATATATGGCACATGTGCCATATATAAAAATCTGGCCCGACATGGCTCTTTATGTGGCCCTCTAGACTCCAAATTATAGCAATAGGCCCCTCCAGTTTTTCACAAATAACTGCAAAATTCACTCAAACAGATCCCCACACGTTTTTCTGATTTTAGCAACTTTTTTCTCAAAATTGTCCGAAACCATTTGGGTTCAAGTGACAGCTGTTTCAGCCTGACTTGATGTCAAGTTATAGTCCATGACTGATAGAGCAATTAATAAAAAAAGGTCACATTTAACATCATATATTATTGCAAATATCGTGAAAATTCCTAATGAATTACAAATATTTCTAAATTTGCACCACAAAATCTGCGATGTTGATTGCAGAGAACCACAAAAACAATCCTGGACGGAGTGATTGTTGTGAAAAAATTTTCAATATTCAGTTATTTTCAGTAACACTTACTGAATGCTGAAACACCTATCTGCTGATCAGCCAGGCCGAAAACGCAAAGATGGAACTTGAGAGACCAGAGAGATTCAGTGATCCAGAAGTCATTAAAGCTGTGGTCATCGCTTCCGAGGCTTACAAAGATGTGAAAGACATGAAGATGGAGCCTTTGCAACAAGAATATGCAGATTTAAAGGTGGCCCACCTCCTCAGCCAGGAAACATTTATAGCGGAAATACATGATGAGAAAGTGAAAAGTAAGGCCCTTCAAGAAGAACTGGACCAACTGCAGACTTCCTACGAGGAGCTGAGCTCTAAGTACGAAGGAGACGATGCTCTGGTGAGGCAGGAGGCCGAGACACAAACATTTTATGAAGAGCAGCTTAGTGAGGAACAACGGCTCCTGGAGAACGGGAGAGCTGAGAAGGAAATGTTTCAAGAAATGTCACAAAAGTTCACATTCCTGCAAGACAGAGAGAAACGTTTGCAGGAAGAATTAAGTCAAATCAAAAGTTCATACGATGAACTCAACTGCAAATATGAAAGTGATGTTTTTGGACTGAAACGAGATGTGGAAAGATATCAGCAGAAGATACAGCAGGAGGAAACCACTGTTTCAAGAGAAACGAAAGAGAATCTTATCCATGAAATAAACTATTCTGCGCTGCAAGAGCGAGTCGAAAAACTTAATTTTCAGATAATTCAGGAGAGAAAAACATGTGAAGAAATCAGAGGAGGACATGGCACTTCTTGAAAACATGACAGCTGAGAACGCCATCCTCCAAGAAAACACAAGAAAAGAGATTCAATTCCTGCTAGAGAAGGAAAGGAGTGTTCAGGCTGAGTTGGAGAAGGTCACCATATCATACAGAGCTTGGACTGATTGGGAATGACCGACCGGGATAAATCCATCCTCCTGTCTCTTCTCTGGGCCTTTTCCCTTCATAAAGAAACCTTCCAAAGAATCTGATCTGTTTCTGACTCATTTTGCTGCTTGTGGCTCAATGTTGGCAGCAAGACGGAACTGTGGATGGAAGGATGAAGATGTAGGACTGATTTTTCAACTTTATCACAAATCAGTAGCTGGACTTTTAAAACTTGGGCACAAGTGGGCGTTCCAACAGGACGATGATACACATCTAACAGATAGCAGAGACTTCTAACTGAAGCTAACATTGTTCCAGAAAAAAATGAGTTTAAATGATTAATACTATCAAATTAAATAAAAAAAAATCTAGATGAGTAAAACTGAAACTTTTCTGGCAGATCACTGATCGTTAAAAAAAATCAGAAAATCTGCTCCACTAATATTTCAAGACTTTTACACTGTAAGGAAAACACCAGGGATCTTTTAATTAAAAACAGGTAAACTATAAGTTTCCTTCAGAAACTGAGGCCCCAGAACCATGCAGTGAAGCTGACTGTTTTATTAATCATTCCCTCTACGAGTTCATGCAATCAGTTCCTCATTCAACCTTTTCCAATGACGTGGGAAAAAACAATTTCATTCCTTAAAGAACTTAAATAGTTTGATTTTTGTTTCTCCCCATATTGATCACTGGCTGTCAAGTGACATTAAGTAAGTCTGAGTCAGTGAAGTAAAAGTAAGAAATACTGCCACCTTCAGGTGGGAGTTAGGATCGCTTAAACCCAATGTTTTTGATTATTTTTTGCAGAAAATTTTAAATAAACTCACAGTTATGAACTAGTGTGAAAAAACGTGAGGCTCTATTGATATTCCATGAAATTGTGAAAACCTGGAAGGACAGAATAATAAGGAGCAAATTACCTAAGTGATAGACTCTGGGTTGATTAAGGAATTCAAATAAAACAAAATTTGTTCAAAATGCCAAAGAAAAATTCGCCTTTCATATTAGAATAAAAAGAGGGTAAAATGAAGTGTTGTAAAGAAGAAGCATGTGAGCAGCAGACTCCCCCTCCTCTAACTTTCAAGTCGTGGCAACATAAATCACAGACCAACAGCCTGGCTGACAGATATCCTGCTCCTCCATTATGCATCGCGGGGCTTCTCTACAGGCCGCAGCGCTGCAGAACACGGCGTAGTGTGGCAGTGAGGATGTGGAAGATGTGGTAGAGCAAGCAGGCGTCCAAGGAGAACTGCATGTTAGAGGTCAAAGGACTGGGAGGGAGTGGGCCCTGAATACGTTAGCGGCCTCTCAGGGTTAGCGCAGCCGGCTGCGGCGGCCGCTCCCACAGCCGGGGAGCCTATTTAAATACACAGCCCTTGTTTTTCTATGCGGGAGACATTTCGTCTGATTATCATATGGCCAGTGAGGCAGGACGGCGACAGCGGAGGAGGCGAGGCGAGGCGAGGCGGTGACCGTCCTCGTCCTCTCGGCTCGCTGTCAGGGCCATTAAAGAGACAGGAACATGATCTGAGCAATGCGCTTGGATTGCTGTCCCAGGCCCACACTCTGCTCTCCTTGTGTCTGTCTTATCGATTTTCCCCTTTACGACACGGCTTGTCGCTGTGAATTTTCCTACTCTTTGCTGCCGCCAGCTAACACTCACCCTCCCCACTTCCACACCCCAAACTCTGCTGCAAAATAAGACAAACAAGACGAGAACACACCCCTGTGGCGAACGAGGAGGCCGCGGCAACAGAGAGCTTTTACTTTTACCGGAAGCTTCCGGCTAACAGCGGGTCAGATGGAGGGAGGGAGGTGTCACCTGGATGGGGGTGGGGGGCAGCAGGTGTCTGAATGGGTCTGATGGGACGTGACAGGCTCTGCATGTGTGTGTGTGTGTGTATGGCCGGCGTGATATGCAGCCAATCAAATGGGTTACCGTGGAGCTGAGACAAGTCCCACTAAGTGGCATTGTGAGCCCTGTGGCGTCAGAATAATTGCCGTGGAGAGAGAAGAGGGGAAGAGGATGCTTACGTTGATGCCCTGCGGACTGTACATCTGGTTGGCTGTGAGTCCTTCACTGTATCCGCCTGTCTGACTGATAACATGGCGAAGGGTATCCACCTGAAACATCCCCAAACAGCAGACAAAGCAAGGTCAGCGTCAGCACGAAAAATCACCAGAGACCAGAGCGAGGGACAGCAACTCTGCAGGGTTCTATCCTTGGAGACAACACAGACCAAACACAGCTCAACATAGACAAGTACTAACTTTCTGCTAGCAAAAAAATTGAAATATTTTCATACACAATGAAATATTTACATAAGGAAAATATGTAATTCTTTGTCTGATCGTTTGAGAAATCAGTGAATTGGGAATAGTCCTTTACGGCAGTGGTCCCCAACCACCGGGCTGCGCAAGAAATAATTAAATATGTCTGTTCTATGTATTGAGTCTGGAGGAGCTTTTATTTTGAAAATCCTAAACCGGATGTCTTGCGCGCCAACATGCAGCAGACTGTGTAAGAAACAAGGGCATCGGTCAAGGTCCTTACAACGCATCCACCACCACCCCCGCTCCCCTCGGCAGTACTACAAAGGTTGGGGACCACTGCTTTATGGGATAGACCAGGGGTGGGCAAGAGTCCTGACAGTCCAGTTCTAAGATCCCTGCACTGGCTACCCATTACTCAAAGAATAGACTTTAAAATCTCCTTAATGGTTTATAAGAGTACTTCATAATAGAAACCCAGCCTACATTTCTGATCTTCTCCAATCATATATCAGACCTTTAAGATCATCACAATCAAGCAGTGCATTATTGTGATGTGGAGGAACCAAACATGGTGAAGCAGCTTTTAGTTTTATGCTCCAACACTCTGGAATGAATTTCAATTCAGCCCTTTACTCTGATTATTTAAAACAAGGTTAAAAACCTAATCTGTATTATGACATTGCCTATTCTTAGATGTTTGTTTTAACTATATTCAAACTGTAATATTTTATTAATCTGCTTGGGCTTATTGTTTCTTACACATTCTGCTGCATGTTGGCGTGCAAGACGTAACCGACAGTATCCTGTTTAGGATTTTCAAAATAAAAGCTCCTCCTTACTCAACATATAAAATGGACATATTTAATTATGTTGGTCCACGGCCCGGTGGTTGGGGATCACTGCTATAGGGGACACAAGTAAACATGTGGAAGAAGGTTCTCTGGGAAAATGAGGTCAAGATTGACAGTGAACTAGAACAGAGGAAAACTAACACCGTCCACATGGTGAGACATGGTAGTGGAAGCATCATGTTGTGGGGATTCCATCAGTAGGTCAAAGTTGATGGGAGGATGGATGGAGGTAAATGCGAAGCAACGCTGGATACAAATGAATGAATGTTTGTATTTTGTGTTGTATGTTTTATGGGACCACAGATGGAAAGTAGCTCTTTGCTATACCTGGTATATTTACCACAACATTAAACGTAACATTGAAATAAAATCAATCAATCAAATAATGAATATGTAATGACCAACACAATAACTACAGGTCACTATCAAGCCTGATAGTTCTTTGAACATTCTTCAGTTCAAAGAACATTTCAAACATGTTTTATTCATCTTCCACCTTAACCCAAAAGCAAACCCTAATAATCTAATCATCTAATCACAGGTTGGAGTGAATATATTTCATAGAGTTAGTGGGGGATAACTGCATTATATGTCATAACTACAGGCAGAAGACCGGTAAGGTCATGTATGTTCTAATGAAAACAGTGGAGGAGCCTATCTCCTGTCCAGCACCGGGCCCTACCTGCGACTGCACGTTGGCTCCCACCTGAGCCCCCTGGTACGAGTCCCCATTGAGAGACTGCACGCTCATGAACAAGTCCCCGGAGTTTGACATGTTAAAAGAGCCAGCAGAACCTGGAAGAAGAGAGGGAGCAGTGGAATCACAGAGAGCCAGCAGGAGAAGCAAGACGAGCCGTTCAGGCAGCATGCACAGGTTAGTGAGGAGCAGCAGCAGCAGCAGCAGCTGGCTGAGATCAGAGCAGCTGAGCCAGGAGAAATATCCACAGGGACAGAGTCTAGGCTTTAACGTTACACACAGACGGAGCAGGCTGTTTGTTAGACAAACAGGAAATAGAACAGGAAAATGCTCTCTTCGGCTGTGATTATCACTGACAAAGTCTTCTATCGCCACAAACAAACACTTTTCTTTAAACATTTGACCCACAGTATATGAGTGAAAGCAGGCTTCTGTCACTTATATAGAAAAGCTCCATGTTTATGCTAGGCTGAGCTAGAAAGCCACTTTCATTCATCATAAAGTACAACAAAAAACATCTGCAGAAAAGCTTGAAAGAAAATTAAGTCCAGTATTTCTTTTCTCATACCATTTAAAAAATAATCACATTCTGTCATATCCAGATAAATATTAGCATTGCTATGTTCCAACTTTGCAACGCTAATGCACCAAAGCAAAACCAGGGATAAGTCGCCAGAGCAGAAATGGAGAATAAACATAAAAACTATTAACTTCTGAGGAAATAGTAATTTTTGTATTTTTTATATAAACTCTGTAGTTGAAGTCATAAAAAAAATACCTGCCATGCTTTAAATAGCAATGTCAGCGGTTTTAAAATGGAAAACGTTGCTTGAAATTTGGCTCATTTCCAGAGTAAATCTGAGGCAGAAAAGCTTGAAAGAAAATTAAGTCCAGTATTTCTTTTCTCATACCATTTAATAACTAATCACATTCTGTCATATCCAGATGCATGTTAGCATTGCTGTGTTCCAACTTTATATGCACCAAAGCAAAACCAGGGATAAGTTTCCAGAGCAGAAATGGAGAATAAACATAAAAACTATTAACTTCTGAGGAAATAGTAATTTTTGTATTTTTTATATAAACTCTGTAGTTGAAGTCATAAAAAAAATACCTGCCATGCTTTAAATAGCAATGTCAGCGGTTTTAAAATGGAAAACGTTGCTTGAAATTTGGCTCATTTCCAGAGTAAATCTGAGCCGGTCTATGAACAGTCTTCTGAAACTTTGACACCTGTTTTCTCACTGATCTCGTTTGATGAGCACCAACATTCAAATGGCCACATCTTTATATATATGTATTTTTTTACGTGTTTCAACATAATTAGAAAATCTCTACACTTTCAGAATCAAAACGCTCCTACTGAAAATCTTTCCTGGTGTTGCTGTGGGCAGTCACATTTGTTTAGTCTTGTGTGAACTAAAAGTGGCTTCATGGACATATGAAGAAGTGGACATTCATTTTTCACTTGCGTCTACGAGTAGAGAGGAAGGTGAAATGATGTTGATAAGAACCCAATCTGGTGATACTCCATAGGAAACATGGAAGCACCTCTCAGTCCCAAGTTGGCTCTTGGTGGCCAAATTAATTTTTTCTAGTCTGCTGAATGATTGAGTACAGTCATATGCATTTGTATTGACCCCCAATAAAGATGCGTTAAAAACCTGAACACAAATTCATCTTTTATTGCAGTAGGATAATTCAGCAACAAAAAGTGTTTGGGTAATTTAAGCAGATTTAAACAGTAGACGAAAAAATCCCATGTTGAGAATTCATTGACTTTACCAGTGTTACTGGTATCATTGTTACAGTCATTACAGTTTCTTTAAAGTAAATGTAACAGAGCCATTCTTAAAACGGATGTTGTAGTTTTTGATGAGGGAATCAGATTCTCCAACTTCTATTTAGCAAACTATGACTTTTTATTCATAGTATGACTAAATCAGCCATTAGCCACTTACTTTAGGTTTTTACATGGGGGCTAATGTATATTCCAGATGGAAAACAAAGTAAAAAAAAATACCTCACGGTTAGAAAACTGCATCTTGTTTTCACCAAATCTTCATAGCAACCTTTACGATATTGTCTGGACACAGATATTTAGTGTTGATGCAAGAAAAAAATCAAATATTTTCTGTCCTACCATGACAAATATCAACATGTGGTGTTTGCTGGGATATAAACTGTGGCTGTGTGTTTTTGATGAAAGTATGATCTGGGTTTGAGCAACACACACTCCAAGTTCATTTGGCTGGATAAAAGGGATGAATAATTAGCTTGTTCCCACTGTGACACGATGTAGAATCTGTCATGCCGTGGGTTAGTCTTTTTCCAAGGCCCAGGGAGCTTTGTATGAGTGCATGGCATCATGAACTCTTTGAAATACGCACAGATTTTGACTTTGTTGAAATGCAGCTGTGAGGCACAAAACCCCATTCCAGGGGCCATCTTTGAAAATGGCCCTCAGGGCCACACTTTGGACACCCCAGATCTACTGAAGTTATGCAAAGACATTCAAAAGTCCTGTCCTTTACACTCCAAAATCTTTTAGGAGTAGACCTAGAGTTGTCATTTGGATTTTTGTACAGATGTATTAAACAGCTGAGGTTCCAAGAATTGTGGTAAATGTGATTTTATTAAAGGGACAGCATTATGTAAAATCAACTGTTTTGAGCTTTGCATCATACTATAACTACATTATACCTGGAGTGTTGCCTTGATTCTTTAATGCATGTTTGAGAAATCCTTTAGTCTCCATGGCAACCATTCACCTGTATAAATTGCCTGGTGGAGACGCAGCTCCTCCTCAGAGCTGCAGTTTCTGAAATTCCACCTCACAGAGCAGCCCTCCCCCAAAACTCTCCACTCAGCTCCTTCAGACTAGCCAGCAAGGGCTCATGCAAACACCTGGTGGAACTACTGAGCTCATTATAGAAGCTACTTCTCAGTGAAACGCCGGTAAAACAATGTTAAAGGGTTAACAGCGATGTTATGATGACTTCCTGAAGGCAGAGCTTCAGAAAGAACAGGAACTTCTTAAAGAGACAGAAGCCCAATTTTAAGGAGTTAAATTATGAAGTCAAATTTCTTTTAAGTTACATTTGAGCCTTTTTATAACAGCTCGAGGTAACATAATTACCTAACACTGACCGTTTAAAAACAAATATTTCTTAACAGAATGAATGACTGTACTTCAGTATAAGGAGAGTTTGTACTACTGCAATAAAAGGTAAAATCATTTTTAAGGGTTTCTAAACATTATTACCAGGGGTGCCAACACATTTTATGACTTTATATTTATGTTTTTATTATGTACTACAAACATTTTGACACTGCATCATTTAACACAGTGATGAGGGCACACAGGATTAATTGAGAGGAAGTAGAAAGGACAGTAAGGACATGGAGACTGCATGAGGGCTCAGGTCGCTCAAACTCTAACAGCTCTTCTCCGCATCGCTCAGAGCCATATTAAGCAGATGTATGCACTAATAATACTTGCTCAGTATAAACATTAGGTCTATTTATGGAAATAACAGTGCATAATTATGTGATGGGCATAATTTATGTAGAATAGTGGCCTATTTAGTCCTTTACAAAGGAGCGTTACAGCATCAGCACTAATAAAAGCCTAAAATGTGTTACACTGATGGACAGAGAGGAAGTATATGTCTAACCCCAGCAGAGCCAGGGACTTCCTGTCTCACCTGCAGAGTTTGGAGTGGAGGGTGAATTTGCTTGGCTTCCATGTGAGGATGCATTAGCCGCATTCACGGCAGTTCTTGCAGCATACATGTTGGCTTCTTCTTGGAACTTACCAATGTTTTTCTTGTATCTGATTCTTTTATTCCCAAACCAGTTGGAAACCTGAGCAGACAGGAACGAGAGAAAAAAAAAGAGAAGAAAGTTTACTTCTCCAGACATGTAGACACACAGATCCTCTTTAAAGAATGGTGTTTAGCTTGAACGGCCTTTAATGGCATGTAGAACACTGCAGAGAGCCACTGTCAGGAGTGCGGGCTGCACAGACTGGTGCTGTGAATCTGCATTAGTGCCAGAATGGAATGATTGCCAATAACAGTCTCATTATGTCACCATGACTGCAGCTATCATCAGAAGTCACGCAAGCACCAATCAGTCAACTTCCGCTAACACCCATTACGGCTAATGGACTCCCAGATGAAGCCAGGGGGGTAATCCCAGCCCTAATGATAAACAACATTAAAATGAAAACCAAATCAATCCTCCAAAGTTTCTAATAGACAGAGTAGGTAAACATTCTCCTTTGTTATAGCCAAGAAACTGAAACTCCACAAATCACAGAGCGACCGAGCAGCTTCCACCGTCGAGCCCACCTGCATCCTTAGATCATTTGGTAGAAATTAATGAAAGCAACAGAGAAAACAATCCATTCCCACATGATGGATTCACAACACAAACTGCTGTTTACCTTGGCGTTGTCATTGTTTTCCTTATTATCAATTCTCACAGGATTGAAACAAGTGGAGTTGCTGAAGTGCAGAGATGAAACAAACAACAACAACACAAAAAAACATGAACAGGATTTTTAAATACTTCATAATTGTGTGATGCCACAAACTTTGGCACAATTCCGATGTCTTTAGTCGTGTGATGAGTTCCTATTACACTTACAGTAGGTCAGTGGGACTGGATTCATACAAGTATTAAATATTCACTATTTAAGCTCAGGTTTGGAAAAAGCTAATGCTGCCTTGCATAGCTAGTGGCTATTTTTGTGGAATTTTGGTTGGAATTGTGCAGTCATGACTGGATCTGAAGAATGGAGCAGCTACTTTAGCTCCTAATTAAAAGACTCATCCTAAATCCCATGTGATTCTCTGTGGAGCTGTACTGTTTCTAAGATTCCTGCAGGATGTTGGTGATCTTGTAGCTACTATCACATCCTCATAGTGCTAGAAAGAATAAGTTAGTGCTTCATTCAAGAAGAAGTTCAGTTACAATGCTTTGTGAAGGTATCCATATCCCTTCAACATTTTCATGTTAATTCATATTCCAATCAAACATGCCAACATATGTATCTTATTAAGGGATGCACAATATATCAACACAAATAAATATTAGATGATAGTCATTTTTTAAAACGTAATCAAACCGAAGCAATATTAGCAACCAATATTTGTTTCCATCTTGTTGCTTTTTGTTTCAGAAGGGGAACGGGAGAAACTTGGTCATGTGACAAGGATGGTAATGAAGCAAAGGATTGTGGGAGTTTAACTGAAACAGAAAAGCAGTGGTGAAGTCAGTATATATATATATATATATAGCCTATATATATCAGTAAATACTGGTTATTGATCATAACAGCAATGATATAAAGACCTATATAAGAGCAGCCTGGAAACAAATACACTGTAAAACTAAGTTCTATAAAACAAGTTTGGTTCCTGTGGTCATAAGTTTCCTAAATTAAATTGAGCATAGTTTATCATTGTTTTTCTTATCCCTGTAATTTTTTTACCCCATCTTCATGAGTATACAATGTGTTTTTATTTTGTTGTTTTTGTGTTTTTTATTATTTTAAAGTATTGCACAATGAGTCACTTTTAAACATGTTATATTTATATTTATTGAGTGTTTATGTCACATTTTCTGTTTGCCAAGAAAGTTGACTTGGTATCAATAACAGTTTACTGATTTAAGTTTGAAAATATTTTTTCTTTTATTTGTACATCACAGTTGGGTGAGACAAAACATGATAAAGTGTAGGGATGTGATATTTTAGCAAGGTGTGATTTTGGCTGTAACTCCATTGTTAGCACATCTCTCTAGATGAGGGTGGTTCAGATTCCCAATTTCTGAGTTATTCCTCCAAGATGTTGTGGTGTGTTGTTTTTGGTTGTTGTGGTTTAAAATGACTGATTTTCCAGCATTTTTTTCAAAAAGTTTCAGTCAACGCTGCACATTTTTACAATTTGCATTTACAAAATGTTGAAATTGCTGCATGTTGCCCTCCCAAAAATCATCAGACATGCATCAGACATGTTTTCATCCTGCAGGTTCTGCTTTCAAGAGATGACGTGTCACAGGAAGTTAAATTAGAATGGTACGAAGGGGATTGGTCAAAATTCCAGTGAGTTGCAGTGATTGGTCAGAAAAGAAGGAATTTCAGAAAATATTAAGATGATTGGTCAGGATGGAGGAAAGTAGCAATGACCAGTGAAAATTGCAAGTTCATGAAACATTTATGAATGATGAGTTAATTTGTATTAATATTTGCAATCTCAACTTCCTGTAGGGACTAAGGATAAAACTTCAATCTAAAACATTTTGATGTGCAGTTTGTGTTTCTATTACAGGCAGCTTGTCATACCTCAGAATGAGCTTTTATGGGTTTAAAAAAAAAACCAAAACTGTAAAAATGATGATAAGAAATATTTACATCATATCTGTTTTAATGGATAGAACAGCTAGAAGAACAGAAGAGCCATCTGTATCCATAACAGCCTGTGAACCTTGTATTAGTTTCAGTGGTCCGGACGCTGACAGCATCTTCAGTTAAAACGGTCCTTGTCCCACAGCAGGGGGGTGAGGGGTGCCACTGATCTGCTCGTACCTGGGCCACTGTGATGGCACACTTCTTAGCCAGCTCCTCTTTGGCCTCCTCGCTGGGGTAGGGGTTGCTGAGGTGTGAGTAGAAATACTCGTTCAGGATCTCCGTCGCCTGCTTGTTGAAGTTTCGTCTTTTCCGCCTGCAAGGAGAGCAACAGGTCGGTCTCAGCGCGTTGGACAGCAGCAATGTCAAATCTGATCTGACCCACCAGGTTGCATCCAGTCATTGATTCTGCAGCATTCCCTCACACTGAGAATGCACATAGTGACAGTGGAGAGGAAAAACTCTCCTTTAACACGTCTGACTGGAAACACTACGTTCTGCACAACTATCACCACCAAACCATTTCAGTCAGTCTGACACTTTGCCACTGTGGTACCTTGATTCTGTTGCCATAGTGACGACTTCACCTCAGAAACTTAATTAATTGTCACAGAAGTTATTGCTTTATCGATGCACCCCTAGTTTATCATGCAGAAAAGAAGGGATGGATAATATGGACTTAAAATTTTATCAAGCTATTTTGTGGTTTATTTTATGATTTATTGTATTAGCAAAAACAGTTAAAAAAATCACAATATTTACTACTGTCCTTTTAGAAGAAATATATCAAACATTGTTCTAAAAATAAAGCACATGCATCTCTCTACCCCAGATTTATTGAATAATATACTTATACCAATAGATAAAGCACAATAATTGGATTCAATAATATATATTTAAGTATAAACATTCAGAATGCAACTTGCCTGTTTTAACTGCTACTTTTTTCAGGTTAAAATCAAAACTCCTTCAGAATCAGATCGTCAGATCAGATTTCAGGATTTTAGAAGAGCCTATACATTTTATAGGCTCTTCTTTACTTAAGATTTTTTTTATGGAATGCTGGTTGTAATTGATAATAACACCCCAGTAAATGAAACCCAACAAGAGCTTTGTTGGAAGCGTGCTAGAAGCAGGACTCCAGGAAGCCACGCTGTTTGACTGCAGAGACGCAGGCTGGACTGATCCGACATGAACGCTAACATATTTATCTGCCAGCACACCTTTAAGCAGACGGAGCGGAGCGGAGCTTTAGAGCTGGCTGACCCCTCCATCTTCTGCACCTATCAGGTCACGTCTGCCGGCGCCACATCCCACCAGGGCTTTACATAAGCTGAAAGGGAACTCTTCAAAACCTCTTTGCATGTGCCGGCTGGCTGAGGAGATTTGTGCAAAAAAACCTGTGTCCCCCGCTCCAACAGCTCGCAAGAAAAATATGTAAATGTGCACAGCATGGGCTCCAGCAGCCAGTAGATTAATCAGAGGTGCAGAACATGCTAGTGCCTCTCAACCAGTAAAAGCATTTGCTCTTTTCCCATCCTATTTCCCTCTTTGCTGCAGCGGCGGCGCCGTCACGTTCATTTGCAAGAGAATAGATAGGGAAGCTTTATACGGGCGCACACGCCTCATTTAAATGTTATGCCTCCAACCCTGGCTTTGAGTGGGATTTATCCTTGGAGAAATTTATGCAAATCCAAAACACGCATCAAAGAGAACAAGCGATTACATTAAAACTGGGAAACTGTTAGTGTTGCCGAGCACACGGGGAGCACTTATTGGCCGACTTTGCAGGGTGTTCTGAACAGCAAACGGCATCCAAACATGCAAACCAGCCAGCCTTGTGTGGTAGGCAGCAAAGAAAAACTACAGAACACAACACATAGCTTTGTATGTAAGTTCTTCATAGGCGTATTTGTGCTGTCGTTATGGCGACAGGGTTTCTGCAGGTTTCACCAACTCAAATTTAAGACTCTTTTAGACCATTATGGATAAAATGTAAGGCCTGTTTCCATGTCGTATATCGTTGTGGTGCTGCACCTTGTCGCACAGAATGAGTGTAGCATTGTATGAGTTAGCAACAGAAGTGAGTGAGTGGCAGAGATGAATATCGTCCAGCAGTGATAAATTTACACTTATCCATGACAAACGCAAAAAGCTGGTTGGCTAGAACAGTTAGCAGCTAGTTAGCGGTAGCTTTGACAGTCTCAAGCCAATGAACGCAATGGAGATGTCTGTGTGAGACTCAATCTGTTACCCAACAGAAAAGTCTAAATTACACAGAATATTCGATTATATAGAGCCCCCAGGCGGACATGGGGGGATTTTTTCTTTAGCGTTTCCTCGCAAGCATATTGCATTCCCTCGCAACAAATTTGTAAATACACTTGGGATTTTATATGCAGTCACAAAAAACTGGTTGAAAATCAATTGTGTTTGTCTTGTGATATCTTTAGGTGGAGATGGGACTGTTCATGAAAACGACCCTTTATTTACCATTCAGACTAACAGACTGACGGTCAGATGGGAATATTACCCTGAGTAAAAGAAATACTTTAAATAGCCCAAATAGTGTGGATGTTTTCTTTTTTCTTTTGCCTCTTTCCTCCTTTAGTTTCTTATCTTTTTCATATTAAAAATTATAAATTAAAAATTACATTAAAAATTCTGTAATGCTTATGTTTTAGAGTAGAAATGGAAAGCCCATGTTTGAACTGTTTTGCTCTGGCTTCTTACACACAAGTTTGTGTTTGCTTTATTCAAATGGAAAAGATTTAAAACTTCAGACAACTCACAAACGAGATACTAAAACACACACACACACACACACACACACAAAACCCTTACAGTAACCTTGTTTTGTAGCAGAAAGATATTCAATATTCAAGATGTTGTTTGAACTGGCTGAGCATAACCTGAGTTTCTACTGAATTTAAGACATTTTAAGGTCTTAATTTAAGACATGAATTTAAGGCCTGTGTAGAGAACAGAGCAACACAAAAGTGCACACAGATAGAAAACACACAAACACACCTGGCGTCGAGGAAGCGGGAGCGCAGGATCATGACGGCTTCGCACGTGCTCTGCTTGAGCTGCATCTGGATGGAGCTGAACTTGCGGTGGATGATGCTCACCATGCGCTCGATCTCTTTGGGTGAAATGGGCCGCGTGCGCGACTGCTCCCGCAGCAGGTTCATGACGTGGGTGGTGAACTCGTTACAGGCCTGTGGAGAAGGCAGCAGTGGTCAGTCAGAGAGCAGTCAGCCTCCGCCCGCTCACACACAACTGCAGATAAAGAAAACCTCCACTTATCAACAAGGCTGTGCCACATCTGTTGCGCAGAGAAGTGTCACCTGTATGTACGAGGTGGAGGGTTCTCAAAATTCCCGGATGGAAGATAAGCACTTATATGTTTCATATTTAACAGAAATTGTGATTGGGAGAAACCGGTGACAGCTGCTCGCTCTCAGACACACTTTAACGGTGCGGCTAACCCTGGGAGACGGCGTTTGGTCGGGTCTCCAGTGTGACGCCGGGCGTGAATGTGCTGCGATATTCCGCTCTCACTGTCTCCGCTTCCTTCTTTCTGCTTCTCATCCTCATCTCTCCCTGGATTTAGCCGTGTCAGGCTCTGTCTGTGTCTGTCTGTCTGCGCCAAAAGCGACGCTGTTGTTGCAGATGCGGCGGATGTAAAGGAGACGGGAGGAATGCACACAGCGACACGACGCGCTGCATATGATGGACTAATCTGAGATGGGAGGCATCAGAAGAGAATTCCTCCCTGACAGCTGATGTACTGTACATTAAAGAAAACAGTGAGTGCGTGAGGCTTGTCACTTTATTCCACAAAGAATAAACGAATAGAAAAGTGCGATTCAATTCATATCAGAGCTGAACTGATATTGATTCTTTCTGATGTTTCAGGCTTACAACCCAAAAATATCCTGCTGACTTCATGATAGTTTGAACCGACTAGACAGATTAGAAAATGGCCTGAAAGAGCCATGAACAGTTTGACCTTCTTTCATATTTTCCCATATACAGATGTAGATGGGTTTTATTGAGATGTCAAAATTATTGCAGATTTATGAAGTTAGTAGAAAATGAGATGGTTTTCAAAATGTTTTACAAATATGAAGCTGAAAAGTGGGGCGTGCATCTGTTGTAAAGTCCCTTTAACAACGTTTTTACCAACGTTGCACTGAGAAGTAGCTTATATACTGAGCTCAGCTGACGTGCCGTTCCACCAGGTGTTTGCTAATTGCTGATGGCTAGTCTGAAGGGGTTGGGTAGGGGAGCTCTGTGAAGCTGGTTCTGCTGGTTCCTCACCTGTTCATACTTCTCCAGCTCTGTGTGGTAGATCTGTCTGATCTGGGTCAGCTTGGCCCTGTAGTCCGAGTGCTCGGCTGAGTTGTCGGCCCCCACCCCTCCCGAGGCGGCCGCCGCAGCCGCCGCCGCTGCCGAGCCCCCGCCTTTCTCCGGCCCTGACACGCCCTCCGCCAGCAGCATGTTGTCCAGGCGCATGAGCTGGGGGTCCGGAGGCTCCTCCTCCTGGGCGCCGCGGATGCTGAGCACTGCGGTGACAAGAGGAGGTCAGAGGTCAATCTGAAAAGGTCACACCTGCAGCTGGGGTGATGCAGTTACAAGCTGTCAGCGACATAGAACTGCTGCACGCCTGACACACAAGCATGGGAAATAGCTTCAGTATAAACTGAATCCTTCATCACCAGGTAAGTGATAGGCCTGACATGACAGCAAATTCTGTTGGATGATAAATTGTCACAGAAGTTATCGTGATCAACAATGCTATTGTGGCTTTGAGACCATTTATAAATAATATAAAGGAAATAGCCTAGGAATGCTCGAACACATTGTCAAAGATCAATAAAGTTAAATTCCAATGAACATAAACACTGGAACTGGAAGACATTTTAAATATGCAAAGTAAATAAAGAAAACACCAAAACAAATAAATTATGAAAAGCGTAAATTCAAAGTTGTCATTAAAAAAAGGGCTAATTGAGACCAAAGCACCAGACTTTTATGATCCAGTTGTTGGTAGAAAGAAAGAAAAGAAAACAACAATAAATCATACAAATGGAAATTATTGAGATTGTTTTAATATATCACATGATTAACTGACTTATTGCAATGAGTCTAGTAAATAATGGACAGAGAAAACTCTCCAATTTTCCTAATGTTAAAATGATTGGACATTGAAATGATTGGTCAAGAGTGAAGAGTGCCAAATTACAATAACTTCTTCCTAGTTTGTTATGATTCTGGGTCAGTACTTTCACTACAAATGTTTAAACGTCTTTACAAAAATGTACATAATATGAAATGTGAACATTTGTTGTAATTTGGTAGTGTTCACTCTCCATATATGGATTTCTTTGGAATCCTGAATTCAACTTCTGTAGTCTATAAATGTACTAAACTACATTAAGACAAAATTAAAACAATCATTTCAGTTTGTGTAAACAACACTTCTGGCTACAAAGACACTGAGAATTAGGCTTTAGAAAAAGTTTTTATTTTTTATTTTTTACCAAGAGATGAATTAGAAAGATGAGCAGCAGATAAATGGGACAATAACAACATAATCCAGGATGATTTAGTATTTTGGGATCCATTCTCCATCAACATTCCCTTTTAATTTTCTTCTGTGTCATGATGTCAGCTCTGGTAGAAGCTGTTTGTCCAAAGGGATTGTAACGATTCCTGCACATGAGCCGGCCCGTTTAGAGTAGAACACAACGTGACAGGGGATCGCTAGCACATTTCATATTAAGCAGCATGATCTGATGTGATGTAGTGAAGCAAGGAGTGTGTGTTCAGTTTGGGAAGTCAGATGGGTAAAAAAATGGCCATCCACTAGAGGTCTCTCTTGCCATGTAGGACGTTTAAATTCCACCTTCCATTTTCTGAGGTGAAATCGATGCCTGGCTCAGACTCTTCCTCCTCCATCCTGAAGCTGCCCATTTCAATAAGAGGCTCTTCTAAAGCGTTCCGCTTGGCAACAGGGCCGCCGGTTCCTAACTTGTCCTAGCATCAACCCAGAGTAGGACTTTTTTGTGGGGAACACTTTATTAATTCAGAGAAAATGGGAGCGCTTAGTGTGATTACCGGGTTGGTTACCTGAGAGGGTTTGGGGGGAGTCTTCAGCATGAAAACGAGGCCTACTGGAGTGGGGGGAAGGGGAAGGGGGCAGAAAAGCCCCCCCCCCCTTCTGCCAGGGTGAGCAGAAGAGGTCAGCGGTTCAGAAGATGGGCTCAGCAGGGGGTAGATTGAGAAAAGGAGGAGGAGGATGAAGGACAGAGGTGGGGAGCCGGGGGTCTGTTGGGATATCAGAGTGTAAAAACATACTGTCTCATTATCCAGACTCCGTCACCTCACCAGTAATCTATCCAGGCTCAGAGGGGGAAAAACCCAGGCACCTTCTCAACCTCGTTGTGACTCCATCAGACCTGCTCCGTCACAAACTCTAAACCCGCCTGTCCGCTTCGGTTAACATCCGTCAGGGCTGCCCCCCCCACTCCCTCTGCTCCTGACTGCTCACAAGCACAGGGGCCACCGTCTCCTAAAGTTACCGCCTCATAAACACCCATGTGAAGTGGTTGTTAAAACCAGGGAACGAAGGAAAACAAGCTGCTGTCAGGAAAACCGTCCAGCAGGAAAAAAACGGCGTGGATGTGAAGACCAACAGCTTTTCTACACTGGACACCAGATCCAGTTTAGTAATCCCCAATGCTGGTATATTCATATATTTGTTGAAACATTACAATGTAAACAGGTTATTCAACAAAGGTAGGCATTTTGAATCCAACAGAAACTTAAAGGAACTCCAAGATTATCTCCATTTTTGTCTCCAACAGAGTTCCTTCCTACGCTTTCTGGAAATGTCTGGAGAAAAACCGAGCACATGGATTTCTATTTGTTTGATGTGTTTTCATTAGATCAATCGTTTCTTCCATTTAACATGTTCCCTTTTAGTATTTTTAGTTTTGAATTACTAACCGACTGAATGAACACGTCAAAAATGGACCACAACACAAACGCCTTAAATTTACACTAGGTTGAACCACACCAGCGGTGAACCAATTAGTTTTCTGGCCGATTACTGATCTTTAAAAAGACTGATGGGTTTAGTCAATACCAATTTTTTTGCCTGAAAAGTTGCTACGTCGGCAACAGCGAGGTGACTGTGGTTAACCTGTGCAGACGTGACCTGATGTGTGGTCTGTTAGTCAGCTCCGTCTAACGCCATAGAAACATTGGACAATAGCTGATTTTCAGACCTTTGCAGAGGTAATTAAGATCAGTTTCTCATGTAGGAATCAGTTGATTGCCAATCATCCAAAATCAAGAAAATCGCGCAGGTAAATCAGGCCACCCCTATTTAATCCTCTCACAGTTTTAAGAGAGGGGTCCTTTGGAGCCCATGAACTTTTAACCCTTTGCGTGGTGCAACGTTTAGAAAAATGTTTTTGTGTGTGGTTTTGTGAACTGATGGTCTGACAGGACATCCATCACCCGGGTGCTGTGTGAGCATCACTTGCCACACTCGTCCTGAGTGTTGTTGCATTAAGACCACCGGGATATAAAACTGACTACATTCAAGATTTTTAACTGTTCAAAGTCCCCAAACTTTGTTTTGGACAATTTGCACTCAGTCAAAGTTACTCCATTGTTTATCGAAGCAGTCAGAAATGTTTCAGCACTATGTGGCCTTGTTGCTTTCGGAATCCACAAATCATAAGACTGGACTTCTCTTCAAGCAGTTTCAGGCTTTGTAATGAAAAGCCCAGAATTAGTAATTAATTTAAAAATATGAATCTAGAAAAGTATGGAATGTTATAATAAAATAAGTGTAGGAACCTTGTTCTAAGCAAACCTACCTAACCATTTCATCGGATTTAAAAATAAAAAATAATCTTTTTTTGTTAATACTAGAGCTGATCAATGGAAAATAAACCTGATTTTGTCTGAGGACAACTAGTGGGTGAATCTTTACTTAGAAAATCATGTAAAATACTTGCCCTGGTATTGTAAAGGCAGTAGGGTTGCTAATACAAAGATTATCTTTAAATAAAGACTAACCTCAGGGTATGAAACGCAGGAAGAACATTTTAAAGACTAATATAGTTAAAAATTCAAGGCTTGACTTTTTTTTTCCAACACACTCATAAACTATTTAGGCTGTGGAATGAAAAGCGAATGCAAAAATCCTCAGTGTCCACAAAAGCAATTCTCTTCATGCCTGCCAAGTTTCCTGCTTAACATTCGCCGAGTGTTTATTTGACTTGGCTTGAAGCTCCTCCAGCATCAGTCTTCTAGGAGCGCCTGTTGCAGAGAAGGTCATTTCTTAGGAGACGTCTTGGAAGGGAGACAGAGAGAAACTATCCGGCACTGTTTTTTCCCCCCTCCCTGGCTGAATAAGAAAAGGTCATGGAAAAAAGGGGAAACAAACGACTGGATCCAGCAGCGCCGCTTACTCCATCTGGTGCATTATGCTCGAATTAAGCAGATGATGAGCTCTTAAATTGACAATGAGCGCAAACTCTGATGCCATCCCCAGACTTGGCTTGTTGACATGTGTATCTTAGCCTTGCTAATCAGCCTCACATCAGACGCAGGCAGGCCCAGATCCCGGCGCCGCTCTCGCTGCTGATCCAGCTGTCTTGGAGAGCATCTGTCAGGAGGGACCCAGGAAGGAACAATGCATTACGCCATGTTGGCTGTGTACTGTCATCCCTCATTGACAGCACATTGTCACACTTACACAGCGTCCTCGGAGCTGGGAACAAGCTAAGTAGCTGCCTGCCTAGAACATCAGCTCTTCCCACCAGCTCTCTCTCAGACAGGGCTGACTTTAGATTTATGAGTTCATTTCTAATTGAACAGAGAAAAAAAAGTGGCTTTGTTTTTTTTTCTTCCAAACCACAGGCTGAACAGTGCTCAGAACTGATGGGAGCAAATTATTTATTTATTCTGCGTGGAAACCAAAGCACATGATTACAACAATGCAAGGATTGCCTCAAACAAATGAATAGAAGAAGGAGAAAAAAGGGGATAATGTGCCTCCATAAACTTGGCTTTGCTGTGGGTCGTAATTACACGACTCAGTGAGGGCCACTTTATTGGCTAATGGCGGCCTAATTGATTCATCCTAATGCTTCCGAGCCTTGGGTCTGGGCCGGCGAAGACTGCTGCTCAACTTACTTAGCCACCCGCAGACAAAACAGCAAAGCTTCTCCCAGGGATAAACAATTATCTCAGTGTGGCGGTTTGAGCCCGAACCCCCCACCTCTCCACCTCTCCACCTCTCCATCTCGTCCTCCTCGGTCAACGGATGCCCCTTCCTGAATGTATTGTAGTCAGCCGATCTACTCGCACCGCTTTGCTTTATTTCATACGTTTATGCAAAATGCAAACCACAGGAGTTCGGCGGCGGTTGTGGTCATTGACGAATTGACCAATAAT
This sequence comes from Gambusia affinis, assembly GCF_019740435.1. Taxonomy (NCBI): domain Eukaryota; kingdom Metazoa; phylum Chordata; class Actinopteri; order Cyprinodontiformes; family Poeciliidae; genus Gambusia; species Gambusia affinis. The sequence goes on from NC_057877.1 coordinate 2,495,507, forward strand.
GTGGCCGAAACACACAATCGTGGTGAGAGGCGGAAAAGGAGGAGGCCGGGTGCTTTCAGTGCTCTGGGTACAGACGAAATGTCAGCAACGGAAAAGGCAGGAAAACGTAAACTGGAATGGGAGAACGTGACATTTGCTTAACCTCGCAACATCTGGCCTTTTCCCCAAATCAAATCGATCTTTAATAAAAGCTCGGGGCAATTGGCTTTTGGAAAGGTGGATATTTAACCATCTCAACCGCCATCGTTTATCTGGGAATATTTATTTCATTTCCACACAGCTGAGGGATGGCTGGGTAAGGGCGTAGGAGGGGGGCTTTTGCTCTGCTAGGGTAAGCTTGGAATATCACGCTTGTGGATGATTTACATCCCTATTGGGTGGAGAGAAGGCTGCTTAAATCCCCCCACCCACCACCTTCATTGCTTGTTTTCAGTGAGCACACATGTAGGATTCTTTGCTCCCTATATATTAGTCATTCCAGAAGATTGGCTTGTGGCTTCATATGAAGATGGGTGTGGGTATTAAAATATTAATCCAAGTAAATATACATCAGTTGAAGCAGGACCGTTTGTGCAGGTTTTACCAACTCAAACTTAAGACAGTCTTTAGATTATGAATAGAATTTAAGATCTATATCTCAAAGAAATGTACAAACTTCATCCAGCCAACTGGTGGTAAATTTGCATGAAAAACTCTAAAGTCAAGCAAAAAAAAAATAAATAAATAAATAAAAAATCCCAGATTAAATGGTTCTGTCAAAGCAAAATTTAGGATCTGTGACTAACATGTTAAAGGTCAACTTACTTTTAGGAATTTAAGACATTTTTAGCTCTTAATTTTAGGTACATGAATGTTCCAACAGTATGATGGGAACAATTGACATCAATCATTCCCATTAGCAAGAAAAATAGAGCAGACAGGTGGCATCCAGAACAGGTTTAGTGGCCCATGAAAAATGTGAGAAAAAGAAAACAGAGGAAAAAAACAACTAAATGATCAACCTGAAGCATCTGTTGGTGACGCGGGCTTGATAAGAGAAGACGGAGCATCTTTTCTGTTGTTAGCAGGTTTATTTTGTCCTGCTAGCTAGTCAATTTAATTATCCAAATTGACAGCTTGGTAAATGTTATTTAGAGACAATCTAGAATCTAGAATCTGTTCATCATGAACTCAGTTTTAGTGTTGAATCAACATTGTGCTGCGATATGAAGGAATGACTGACTCCAGATCAGCTTAATCAGATTATAAAGCAGAGTGTTTATAGCAACTTAAAATCAGTTGTTTTTTTTTGATATGTTGATTTGCTGTTTTCTTTGTATGATAGATTTTGTTATCAGTTTCATTCACCTCAAAGTGTAATTTTAACTGAAGCTTTTTTTGCCTGTTAAATGTCACAGATTGTGGCATATTTGTGGACCAGCTAGAAACGGGTCTGATTCAAAGCTCCTTCACTAAGCACAAATCTGGGCCCCTAGATTTTTTTTTATTTTGACCAAAAAATAAATAAATAAATAAAAAAAATCAACTCTTGGAGAAAATTCCATGGCAAAAGAAAAGAGGGGTTAGTGAATTGGGTGTTCTTCAGGAAGGACACAAATCCATTACAGATTGTCACATCATGCCGCCGTACACATCAGCAGTTGATAAGTATGAAAAAAACATTCAAATTGACAGCAAATGAAAGCAAGATCCAGGTCTAAAAATACATTTCTTAGTCAGTGACAATATTTGGGGTTTGTATCAAAAGCTTGACAGGAGGATTAAGATTCCTTCCAGGACACAGCTTCCATCTTCAGAAATGTTTTCTTTACGTTTTTTTTATGGCATAACAATATCAGACTGGCACAGTTACGGCCCACCATGCTCCACAGTCCAGATAGCTTCCCCTATCAGATTAACAGAAGCAAATGGCAGCTTGTCAAAAACCATTACCATATGTAATCCCCTTCTAGATTTGCAAGGCATGTTGACAGGGAGTGCTGGCATGGAAGCCTGTCACAATGATGGGCTGATTGGGAGAAAACCTGATGTTTAATTAATGACGTTAGGGCTACTCTGTCACAGTTTGAGAGATGAACTATAATACATAAAGACCTCGGACTCAGAAAGGAGCAGACCCATCAGTTCTGCACCAACAAACTGGATTCAATATGTAGGGTTACTTTATGAGTAGCAGAACAGGGACAATCAGACACTAGAAGGCAGTTAGGAGATATCATATTTAGACTCATCAGCAAGTCTTTGACTGGACATTTCCAGAACCCGTGGACTACACCACCTCCACTCCCTGAAGTCAGCGAGAGAGCGTGCATGTAGGGGGCTTCTGCTCAGACACGCTACAGATTAAAGGTGCCTAATCAGGATATTAACACCATCGTCAAAAAGGCATTAACATTATTTGGCAATAAAATGCTTGCCAAAAGTTGTTTATTTCCATCAAATCAACATTTAAAAAAAAAATAATTAAATAGCATCTGGCACGTTACCATTTTTAAACCTGATTAGACACCATTAGCTTCTAATAGCATTAGTGTAGATTTTCTGCAGTCGGCCTTTTATATGGGAAAAAATATTCCAGCAGCATAGCTTTCATCTTCCTCTCATGCAGGATAACTGAGCCTGTGATGTGTTGTCAATAGTGGAAGATTTTAGGCTTTTACCTTTAAGAGCAGCCTTTACGTTGCCTTTTGTATCAGTGAAATTCAGAACTATAAAATTAGGAATCCACCAAAGTGAAAACTGATATTTGACAACAATATTGCTGTTTTGTCTGATTACCAATATTTGCCAATATTTTCTGATATTCTAAACTTTCGACAACATAAAGCAAACAACCTCACTGCTGACATTGCTTCTCTGCTCTCTGTTAAACAGCCAACAGTTCTGAACTTCATCACTATCACCGTCACATGACCAAACAAACCCCACATGGCCGACCCCTCCCCTCCTGAAACACCAACAGCAACAAGACGGAAATAAACACTAAACCCCCGCAATGTGTTAAATAACATAGGCTGATCCCGATGTTAATGGGAATATGTTGTGTATTCCTAAAGACAATGAAGCATGACATCAGGGAGATGTTCGGAAATGGAGGAAATTATAAGAATACATTTTCCACAGAGGCATGTTGACCTTCATTCAGGCTGCAGCTTGTTAGATGTCAGCAGATAACAGAAAGCTTAAGACATTACAGCAAAGTCACTCTGCTTTGTCCCTTTGAAAATGAAATATTGGGAAATGTTGGCAGTCTTGTTTTAAACCTCATAAACCTAAGAATCTATTGCCTCTTCCTGGAATCCACAAGGAGATATAAGAAGCTTCAGAGTTAAAATGTAAACTCTCTAATATTGTCTTTGCTATGTAATTAAACAGAAATGACATTTAAAGGGACAGTATTTAGTATTTTCCAAGCATACTGTGCCATTTTATAGCATAATCAAGTAACTTGGTACGTTACCTTTAGTTGTTGTAAAAATGTTTACATATCAAGAATAACTTGGAAGAAATTTGACATCATAATTTCACACCTTGAAATTGGTGTTTGTCTCTTTAAGACTGGCTGCAGGAGATTCAAGGATTCCTTGAATGAAAAGAATCAAAGCAACACAACAGGTATGTTTTTGATTAGGGAATACATAATGTATAACTCAAAAAGTCCATTTTACATAATACCTCCATTTAACTGCAGAACTGTGTAACAACAGCTGGCCTCTCATGTAAAGTGTGACATCACCTTTGCTAGCATTTAGTGATGCTAGCAAAGGTGTGTGTGTGTGTGTATATATATATATATATATATATATATATATATATATATATATATATATATATATATGTTGTTTTATGTTACAACAAATTTTAATGGAAGAACAGTTAACATTTCAATGTTGGTGTGTATAATTCTTAAAGAGAAACTGGAATTGGCTGAAAGGGGTATTGGCAGGTCATTGTGCAGAAACTCCTTAAATTCAACTTATTAATAATCAAAATCAAACTATGGTCCATCGTATTTAAGAATCAAAATGGGAGTAGCCTTTGCCTTAAGTGGTCCATCATTAAAACCACACGCTTGTTTGGCGAGAGCCAAGTGCTTTTGCATAATTAACCCTTTCTGGTCGGGCAGTGGTCGGCCTGTCGGCTTGAATTTACTGTGACAGCGCAGTGACAGCCGCGGCCCTATTTGTTTGCACCGGTGCTTTAGTGGGCACACTTCATTGTGGCTTCAGCGGTTAATAAATCACAGAGGAAGCCCTCTCTCTCCGCGTGGGCCTGTGCTACGGTGGTCCTGTCACAAGGCGAGCACCCGAGCTGAAGCGACAGCTACATGCTAATTCAACATCGGCATAATTCATTATACAGTCGCAAGTGTAGCGGGATGGAAAGAGAACCAACATACACCAGGAGGAAGATGACAGGCATCAAACTATTAAATCCTGCTTTCCTTAAGTCCCCTCTGTTTATCTTTGTAAAGATTCGACTTTTTCAGCTCCTGTCAGCAGCCGGAACATTATATTATACATTCACTCCTTTATAATTAGATATGCACAACTTCTAAAACAAAGGCAGCCATGTACTGTGTTCTAATGCTAATGAAAAATAGCAGAGGTCAATAGTGCAAACTGAGCTTCTTCAACATTGTTAAAAAGAAATCTGCTTTTTTTATGTAACTTCCTGATCTATACAGCCACTTACTGTCAGTCATCCAAAAGCTAATGGGAAATGACATATCAAATGGGAGATGGCAGCTACTGCACTAAAGGGGAAATTAGCAAAAAGTTAAGGAGTCAATTAAAGCGATAAGACTTTGTGTTCTTCAGAAGGTGAAAACCAAGGAGAGGCGGGTTGACAGCCTTCACGTTAAGGTGCTCTGCTACTCCCTCATCCTATGTGTGACCACTCTGCTTTGTCACCAGCACTTCATCAGAGGAAGAGGAGACCGTCTCATCTCACACACGTACCTAATTCCCTGATATCACCAATGAATGTCATCGGAACTGGGCCCTTTAAAATACTATGCATAGTAGCCAGACCAGACTTCAGCAGACAGGGTGGAAGCCCAGGGTCGCAGGTTTTGGGGTCAGTGGTGCCCTCAGAAAATTTTCAGATCTTTTTATTCCAAGTACCAGACTCACGTCATCATTAAGACTCATAAAACAGCATTATTTCTGTTTGGGTCAATCCAGCATTCACCGTTTGGGCACACATTAGGGATGGGTAGCAGTTGAAGAGCATCCAAGCAAGTGTCCTGTGTGTCCCACATGAGCGTCCAGCAGCGTGCACCAGACTGAGGCCGACCACAGCCTCAGGCGCCGTGTTGACTGGGCCTGCCATGTCATTAACAGTCGCCTTGTTCTGCTCTATCTTATTAAAGCCATTCCTTCAGGAGGGCAGACGAGCATGTCACAGTGTGAAACCAGGCCAAGGAGGGAAGGTGACCACGCAGCCACCCTGGGTTCTAGCGGGAGGGGCTAGGGGCTGTGTTGTCAGCCTCCTCCCGGACCCCCTGATGGTCCCCGTGATTCCCTTGTCAGTCTGTGTTAATGGAAGTCACGGTTGTTGTGCTCCTTCGTATTCTTATCTCGTGTAGCAGCCGAGTTGAGCAACCCAGCAGTATCTGATCAGCCTAACCAGCCGCCACCGCTGCGCTGAATGTTGTCGATGTCTCTTGGGTTAGCGAGGAAAACCGCTGAACACGACTGGATCTAGAACCGGAGAGTCTGGACCGAGCTCCACGCAATCCACTCACCCTGGTAGTGGGCAGCTGTTAGAGATTAAACGCCTCTGACTGGTGAGCTCCAGGGAGAGAAACTGCTGGGGAACGGGCCCAGAGAAACTGGAAAGTCTGACAGCTTTTAGCTTTCGTCCTATTGCAACTAACTGACTGACTGACTGGTGTGTGTGGCATTTTTTTTTCCTCTGAGCACCGCTCTGCCAACCAGTTTATGTAAAAGTGATTAGCAGTAATTAATCCTTAATCACCATGATTAGCCAAGTCGCAGTAAATTAAGCCACATCTGGAGCAGCTGAGGGCTCCTGAGCAGCAGCAGGCGGGCTCACAGTGAGTGGAGCTGCTTATGGAGACTACCTGGAACACCTGAGAGCCAAACCACTGGCAGCGCCTCGGCTGCCTGGTCGGGGTTTCACCTCCGACACGAGCCAACCAGGAAACTGTAGCTTCATACCACACCACAGCAGCAGGAGACCCGCTAACTGTGTTTAGCTCAGGCACTGAAAGATGGAAACGATGGAGGACCAAAAACTGACATAATAAAAAGTAAAAGCAGAAACAGATTCCCCAAATACATAAACCAATACACTTAAAATGCACCAAATAATTTTAAAAAGCAAACTACACATTATTTAGTTCATTTTCTATAAATAGAATTCAAATTAAGGCAGAAGAAACACTTTTCCAAATACATTCTCTTTAATGTAAAGCTTAATAAACATACACTGTAGGTAATGGATATGTATGTTAGATCAGGGTAAAGCACTTCCTGTGACAATGTTTAGTACTCTGTATGTTTCTCAGCAGATAAAAACTACAATCAGATCTACGAAGCTGGTGTTCAAACAAGAGGTCTCACTTCAACATAAATTGTAGCTGTATCTGTATCAGGTGCATTCTTGGTTACAATATATTTGTTCTTCACTTACTAAAGTTACTCCCAGTGGCTAGAATATTCAGAATTTTTATTCTAGTGAGAGTAGTGGTGCTTCACAGTAATAGTATTCATGTCAAAGAAAAAAATGACAGTGTATTAAAGTTATTCCTAGAATCAATTTTTCCCCAAACAGTTACTCAAGTAAATATAACTGAGTAAACGTAATTAGTCACTACCCAGCTTTGAATCTTCCAACATAATTGAATTAACAACATTTTTTGTATGTAAACGTACTTATTTTTAGAGCGCTGCAAGACCTGAGCTGAATAAAGATACATTCACACAGCAGGAAAATGCAACCAAAATCCTCTTTGTTTTGACCAAACATGATCTATATCTGACTTTTTCACAGCAGTCTAAAATGTTTTCAACCAAAAAAATCTGATTTTTATGTGGAACTAAATCAGATATATCTCTGATGTGAACAATGGCTGAAACTTGTAAGTATGAAAATGATAAAAGAAGTCTGTGTCAGTAAAGCACATCACACCACTGACTTCACATCCAAACAGACTTCTGTACAGAAGTTGATGTTGATGCTCTATAAAAAGTCACTGCTGTGGGAAAAAAAAAGGGAATTAAGCATCAAGTCCTGCTATGTGAACGTAGCCAGAATGAGCTGATCTGACTTGAACTGAACTATTCTCTCTTTCAACGTTAGTGGATATGAATCGTCCCTTAATCTGGGCTTCATTTGGTACTAACTGCCTACTTCACACTTCTAAGTTTAGAAGTTGCTAATGATTGTAAGGATATGAAAAAGAAAACATGTCAAACTCCCAATATGAGAAATGAAACATGAATGAATGCCCTCCATGTTTCTTCTTTCACGGGGACAAACTTTCAGATTTCATCACTAACTAACACTATTCCTCGCAGGATCACATGTCTCCACTACTCCCTGGCTGTAGTGAGACGCTGCGTTGCACCCCCGCTGAATTGGCAGAAGATCTCGGGGGGTTGGAGGTTATGATGAAGCAGCACTGGTGGGGTCTATCTGTGGCTTTTTCACTGCAGATAAATGATGCAAGAAGACTGGTAGTGTGCTGTGAAACTGCTTCCATCACAGCAAGTGTGCTGTCTTTTAGCCCAGTGTTTCTCTTTTTACCCCCCCCCCCCACCTCCCTCCTTCACCAAGTGCCCCAGTCTCTTCCTGTTACACAGCTCTAGATTAATTACACACTTTAATGAGCTGAATTATTAATGGGGCTCTCACTTGGCAGTTTAAGGAAATGCACAGGAGAAGATGCAGCCGAGTGTCAGGAATCGGCGCTCTCATTAAAACATCACCCCCCCCCTCCCCCATCCCCATCCCAGACGCCTTTGGGACTGGCGTTATTTAGCCGCAGAAATAATAGGATTTGGTATTTTACACATCGGGAGCAGCGGAGCCCGCTTGAGCATGAATCCTTCAGCGATAAAGCCGGGAGCCTGCAGAGGCTTGTGCTCGACATTATGTCATTACGACCGCAGGCCCCGGGAAAATGAAAGGCCATCTAATGCAGCCACTCAAAAGGGTTCCCTTTCTGATTGTTCAGCACAGATGGGAGCAATAATATCCGAAATGAGACGGACTAAAGCGTAAGCGAAATGAACAAAATTCCAGGGCAATTTCCAGGTGAATGTCTCATTTCCCTCTGCTCCGAAACTGATGTTTTTTTGTTTTTTTTTCTTTGTCTGGGATGTTTAAAGGAGTGAGGGTGTTCATCAACCTCAGAAATGTGGTGGAATTGTCATTATGAAAGCAGGGGGGGAAAAAAAGTAAAAAAAAAAAAAAAAAAACTGTGGGAAAATGAGATTATTCATATAATATCACACCTGCTGATAAAAGAAATCCCGCAGCGAAGAGACAGGAAATGAAACCAGGAAACAAGTTTTAGAGATGTTCCTGCAGGTTTAGGTTTCTGTGGAGTGAAATTCAATCTCCTCTTTGTTTCTGTGTGTCTGGGATGTCTGTATGTTCAATAAGATTAGGGATGCACCGATCCAGTTTTCTCACTTCTGATATTGAAATCAATACCAATACAGAAAAACAGCTGAATTGACTCCAAACTTTTCTTTTTTTAAACAAAATACCAAAGCACAGACAATTTGTACTGAATTACAAATGTATTTGATAATTCTGCTTCAGTACAGTACACTCAAATACTTAGCTATAAATAAATAAATAACAATTGGCTTCAGAATCTTGGTCAAACATGAAAAAACAACCAAACTTTAATCTATTCAGTGCAATTAGGAGTAGAACAACCAATGTAAAAAAAAACAAAAGAACAATAAAGAAACAGAAACTGGTAAAAACTACAAGTACACTATCATGGTCAAACATGTAAACAATAAACTGCAACAAACCTTCCTTCAAATGGTTCAGAAAGCGCAATTAAGAAATATAAATATAATGTAAAATAAGTAACAAAGCATGTCTGGGCACAAAGCATAGAATTAGACTGAAAAGATCTGCCTTTATAGATCAGGTGTGTTGTCACAGATACCTGATCCAGAATATTTTTCAGTACCGGGACCGATACAGATATTAATATCAGATCATTGCAGCTCTAAATAAAATGACACTGGTTAAAACTCAATTGGATGATGAGTTGAAGGAATTTGTTTTCTTACATACTTATTTATGCACTATGTTTATATATCATCAAATGTTAGGTGTGTAATGTGTATCAAATGTTAGGCGTGTACTGCTGTTGCTTTGATAGCTGCTGCACCTACATGAGCACCTACACGTTCAGACACTTCACTAAGAACAAACTTGTGGATCTACAGTGGGATCCCTGGGGATCTTTCTGTGTTTGAGAACAGAGTTGACTGCTCCTGGTGGCATTACAACTAAACACTGTGTGGTACAATATCAAGAGGGATCTGGCTTTATCTCCGTATTTAAGAAGACGGTTCAGAAAAACTGATGACAAGGCCATGATGAATAAGCTTCATTCCCCACTCCGCCTCAGTGATGCTGCACATTAGCACAAGATTAGTAATTACCGTGGAGAGTAATCAGATGACCTAGAATGGCCTGAGTGGCATTGCAGGCAGAGACTTTGTGCTTCCCCACAGCTCCAGACATAAAGCCCAAGGGATGCTACTACCAGAGCGAAGCTCAACACTACCTCCTCTACCCCCCCCCAAGCCACGATAAACACCACACAAGTTCAGCGCTGATGAGTGAGCTGCTGATTACGTGGGTTCTTTTCGGGTCAGGGAGCAGATGTAAATGTAGGTCAAGAGGGAACCCGTCCTGCCAATCAAGTGGAGTAATGGAGGAGGATAGAGTCGGTGTCTCTGTAGTAACCAGGTCGACCCCACAGAGGAGGGGCAATTCTAGCTTTAGTTGGGAATGTTAGGGTGGATTCACTCCTGTGACATTTGGTCCGCTTTAAATGAACCAGAGTTTGTCTCCTCCATTGGTCCTCAGGTGTGAATACACTCAAGCAAACCCTCTGGCAAACCAAACGACCGGGCCGAGACCCACTTTCTGATGTATTCTCAATCTGCTTCCAAATGAACTCTGTTGTGGTTCAATTCTGGCATGAATACAGAGCATCCGAACCAACTACAGGAAATATAGATCTGTTTGGATTTTATGAGCCACTGTTGATGGACATCATGGTAAAGAATTTCCCTTGAGGGTTGCTAATGCTACTGCCATGTCAATGCAGATTCAAAGCATTGAGGATACATTCCTCCATACTGCTAGAAAAGACACATAAGAACGAGGTATTGTTTCATGTTTAGCAAAAAACAGAGTTCACTTCTACCAAACCGAGACCTAGGTTGTTAGGTTGACCAGAGTTTGCTTTTTGGTCCGCATCAGACTTCTACGCATTCATACCTCACCAAACAAACCGGCAAACTTCCCATCATTGTCTGGTCTTTCTAAATTACCCTTAGGTGTGAGTGTGTGTGCTTGTGCTTGTATCTTGTGATGGACTTGTGACCCGTCAGAATGTACCCCACCTCCTTGCCCAATGAACGCTGGAGATAGGCACCAGTGCCCAGAATAGACAATGGATGAATGACCCACATCCTGCACAGTCTGCAGTAGAGGTGGATCAATCAATTGGATAAAGACAAAGACAAAGACTCTCACACTTTTCTAATCACTGATTACCAGGTCAAATATATTAAAATCTAATTTCTTTTCCTGTTATTTAAATGCATCACAACCACGGACTTGCACTATTTATGGTCTACAAAACTATAAACCAGGGTACACTGGAACAGGGAAGTATTTTAAAGTTGCTAGGTTGTGCCACTTGAAGACTGGAAAACTCTGGCATTGACCAACAATCTCTACTCTGTGACTGGACGCTGAGGTCACTATGAACTATGTACTGTGCCATAGTTACAAGTCTCCCTGGTCGTGCTAAAACAAGACCCCAGAAACATTAACTGAGATAACCTCCCAACCACCCTCTCTGAACCAATTCCAATTCCCAAGAAAATCTCAGCACTACGAGTCATGCAGCACTCCATTTCACCTCACATACGGCTTAAATGTAGCAGCAACAATCTAGAGGTTGACGCTTGTCTGAATAATGTTATGCTAATACTCCAGTCCACCTGTATTTACCCTTAAGTGCAGCAAGCAATCTGTTGATTGCGAGAAAGCAATTTTCCTGAAAGAAGAGGAGAGGCGGGCGGCGAGAAAGACTGAATGAGGGTGTAACAAGAGATCTTCTTTAAGCTGCCGAAGAAGCAATTTACGGTGGACGGCAATTTTCTCTGGCTGTGAAAGGAGTGCGGCTCTAATTGTGCCTACACAGAGAGCCATCATGATGGGGATACAGAAAATAGCAAAGCCAACTCACACGTGGGAGAGGTGAAAACAGGAAGAAAAGCTGCAGAGACTTCCATTTATTCTATTTATTTGCTTAAAATAAACCCAGATGTCTATAAAACCACACATTATAAATGGTTAATAGAAACATTACATTCTAGTTTTTAATCCAGACTAATTATGTTGAGTTTTAATATTATTAACATCCAGCGGACATGATGACACGTACAGTGTCTTCAACTCCAAATGCTATAATAATGAATGGTGACGTTGCCCTTTTAATATGTTTGTTGGGCCTTGTACTGCAACATTGAGAAAAGGAGGGCGGGGGAGGGGGGAGGGTGACTCGATCTAAAAATAAAGCAGCAGAACCGTGTGTGTGTGGTGCCAGATTGGACTGGGCTCGACGCGGCGCTCGGCTCGCTCTGCCTCGACTTCTATCTGCCCGTGTGATAAACCTGCTAACAGGCCTTTATCAGGGAGCAAGGGGGAAATATGCTTCTGCCAGATTAGGCCCCAGACTCTGCCAAGGTTATAAACAGCCTGTTATCTGCGTCCCAAACAGAGTAATCCGCACTCTATCAGCACCCAAACATATGGGCCACACAGAGCAGAGATAGCCTCTGATGGACACTTGGTTTTAATTGCGGTGTGAGCCAACAGAGAAGGGAGAAAAAAGGACATAAAGAAGGTCTGTTGCTGTGGACGTCTCTTGGGCCCCCAGTGGAGCTGGCCAACATTCACAAAGACCAACCTCGACCTTTCTGCGATGCTGCACCTGCTCCCTCCTGCGTCCTGAGGCCATATCATGAATGAGCAGAGCAACGTCAACGCTACGCTCCCACAAATCTATTACAGCCCTCTGTATATTTGTTCCCCTCTTGAATGAATATTTCCCCTTTCCGTCCCACGTCATTTATTGTCTTTGTGCATTTCTCCACCATGCCAAATTAGATTTTGGCAGTGGCGAGTGTGCATTAATTTGATTAAGCACTGATGGGCCATTTTCAGTCCTCCACACAACACCAGCTATTCTTCAGCTAACGCTTCGCAAAAAAAAAAAAAGAGAGAGAGAAAAAAACCCATCAGTTCTCAGACGCACTCTGGCTCCCAAATCAATAAGAGTCTGAAACCTCTCCGGACGCAGCCTTAGTAAACAAGAGCCACTCAGATGCTCTGTCTGTTAGCAGAAACACGCGTTCAGACATGCTCAGTGAAATCTGAGAAGGAAGCTTATCCAGCCAGAGATGATGGAGTGTGAACAGAGTCCTTCAGCCTACAGCCGCACCGTAAATTAAAAACAAATGTTTGATTTGTACACATCAGCAAAACAAGTCAACTGCCTTGTTTTTACAAGTGACTGCCACAACAATGACAAGTTTATTCTTTTGAAAGAAAAAGAAAAAAATAATAATAACCCACATCCTCTTGAACCTTTCTTCATTTTGTCTTGTCACAATCAATTTCAATGTTTTTCATCAGAATTTTAGGATTTGCTGCACACAAAGTAGTGAAAGATTTAAAAAAAAAAAAGTTTAGCATGCTTTTTAATTCTGGCTGCACTGATAAAAATCACAACTGATTTCTTTAAATTTGGGAGATTAATGGAAGATATTTACTCAACTGCCCCAAAACAGAATACAATGCAACAAATCACCTTCAGAAGTAGAGTAGAGTAGAGTTGACCTGTGAGCAGAGCTGCACAATATATTGAATCACTGTGTTTATTATTGCAAAGAGCTCCTTCGAAGCACTATTTGGCAGGGATACATAATATATCGCCACTAACTCCGGTATTGGCTGATAATCAGTTCTTATTGCGTCAGTCTGCCAAATAACACTGTGCTGATATTAACAACCGATATTTATTTCCATCTAGTTGTCATCTGTTTCTGGAGGGGCAGAGCAGAAGGTCGGTCATGTGGTTTTTACTTGGTCATATGATAGAGATAGGGAAGCAGCAAAGAATCGTGGGGAGTTTAACTGAAGTAGAGAAGCAGTGGTGAAGTCAGTGTGGTTGTCTTTTTTAAAGGTGTTGAACGGATAGCAAACTGACAGAAATATTGATAACGGTTATTGATATTGGCCCAAATTTGTATATGGGTGCACCTCCAATATTTGGTAGGATGTTATAGTCCAAGTGCAACACTTTCACAATCTATATGCCAAGAATATATTTGGATGTAATTCAGCAATGAAGAGTGATCAAGAATATCAGTTTGTACATGTAGAGATGTGAGCCAACAGACAAACGTCTCTGCATACAATTTTGAAAACCGTGTCATTTTTAAAACTGGGACTTTAATGCATTAATGTCGATTAATTAATTACATAGATTTTAGTTTTACATACAGAACTCCTGAGCTGGAACCTTAGTATACAAGCAATTCTGGTACAGTTCTTATGCAAGGCACAGTAAATCCATACCTGTAGAATCAGGATAAAGTTCTTTAATTAAATTAATCTTTTAAATCACAACCAAAGAAATGAAAGAATTCATGCAGTGTTAGATAGAAAATGAGCACTAGTTCACACTCCTTTTATATTAGCAAATCTACAGTACTAGCTAGAAGACTGGCTTTTCTATCCTTAATGTGTCGTGGTTGTAGTGATAAACGTCTGAAGTATTGACACCCACATGGCTGTACCTGTCACCTCTGCTATGACTACAAAGAGAAAGAGTGGTGTGCATCCAGTTGTAGAACTAAGATCGTCTCTGTGTGAGTCATTTGCAATGGAAAAACCTGAGAATAGTGCATTTATCTCCAAGCTCTCCAGCACCATCAGCCAGGTATGTGAACACAGTGATTTGGAATATCTCTCCTGGTACGGCTGATGCAATCAACCACAAGGTGTGAGATGGGTGGATGTGCTGCATGCAGCTCAGACATATGCCTTACTTATGGATATGAATGAGATCATAGACGTCTGTGGGTTTCTTGAGAGCAAAAGACACAAAAATCCAAATAAATCAAACTGAAAATAGGACATTGATATATGGAATATAAATATCTCATAAGTCAAGCATGAACTACTAGAGATGCATCGATTCGATATTAGCATTTGTACTGGTCTCAATATTGAAAATGCAGCTACTGCAACCAATTCATGAAGGTCAATCTATGCAGTCTAATTCTTCGCTTGGTGCTGTTACTGTGGTTTATTATATATATTTTAAATTATATTTAGAATTCCTAATTGTACTTTCTGAACCATTTGAATGAAGGTTTGTTCTTTCAAACAAACCTTCATGTAGTTTTTTTTTTTTTACATATTTGATCAATTGTTTTATATATTGTTTTAATCAGTTTCATTTTATTTATGATTTATATTATTATTGGCTGTTAAACCCCTAACTACACTGACTTAACAAATTAAAGTTGTGTTGGTTTTACATGTTTAATCAAGCTTGTGAAGACAGATGTATTTACTTGTGCTTTAGTGGTGCACATTATCCAACACATTTTGTAATTCAGTGCAAATGTGTGTTTAAAAAAAAAGTAGAAACATTCTAAGTCAATTCAGCTGTTTTTCTGAATCGGCTCAATACTGGCCGATACTGGAGCTCAGATATCGGTATTGGCATTGGCAGTGAAAAAAGTGAATCGGTGCATCCCCACGCAGCGTGTTATAGGGAACCATGTTACACACTGTGGTAAAACTGCAACCCGTTTTGTCATGCTGTATTCTCCCCAGTGCTGCTGGCGTAACGGGATCAGAAAGCATCCATACGCCGAGGTGTGAGCTGTAATGAGCAGCAGCTCCAGCGTTAATGAGGACCGAGGTAAATCTGGGGGAGATTTTAGACCCTCGACTACTCTGTCTCCTCATATAAGCAGCCGCCTGCTCCTGCTGTCAGCAGAGCTGTGATCTGAATACCTCTTCCTTCATAAAAGATTCAGGCCTTATTGACTCGCTGCTTTGGTTTCCCCGCAGAGCCCATCCTCTCAGATCCCCTTTAAATTCTGCTCTCGTGGCTGGGGTTGCACACCTGCCTGGAGGGGAGTAGTCTTAGGCATAGCGTGGGGCTTTTACAGCTCTATCTGATGCACATCTACTAAATATCAAACACAGCGGAGGAAATATACATTTGAGCTGAGTGGGTCGTTAGAAGATGAAGCTGAAAATCGTCTCCATTCGATCAGCTTTGAGCTGGAGTTTTGCTCGCCTGGTCTAATCACTCCGCTGGAGGGTCACTAGAGGATTATTGGCATTATAAAATGCCACATCACATCTGTTATGCTAAATATTGATATATCATGTTCCTTTTATTTCCCGCATCTGCTACCTGCTCTTTACAGCACATCATTACTGACTGAGAGCGACATTAAAACCCTCACCGGCCGGGCTCTGCCTTCTCCGCGGACAATATTTCAAACCCGAGCTGCAAAAGGGCACAAAGTCTAATAAATTCCTCATTTTATATACTGCCCCCAGATTTCTAAGTCCTGTCCAATAAAGTTTTAAATGTCATAAAATTCCTATAATATAGGTTGTATAAAGTCAAGCCAGGAGAAAATAAAACCCATACAGCTCTCGTATCTTTTTATCCGGTAAAGTTTGATCTCTTTAAATCAACAATAAAATGGTTTTTAAACAGCCAACAAGGGGGTGAGTGGCTGGCTTTATTGTTGTTGTGATTTGTCCCAACAGGCTCGTTGCTCCTTACTGACAGATAATGAGAGAACAGTGAACAGAGAACCTTTTAGGAAGACAACAGGCTCTACTAAGTGATACATGTTTCATTTCAGAGGTTTTCTAGTAAAAGTTTCAAACAATGTGTGGAAAACTAGCAATGCTTTAAAGGTGGAGGTATTATGAATTTTCCGGGCATGTAGTGCCATTTTACAGCACCATGGAGTTACTGTATTAACCTTCAGTGGTGATGAAAAAATTGCATTTGTCAAAAAAATAACTTCAAAGATATTTAGTTTTGCATCATCTGATGCCTTAAAACTGATGTGACTTTTTTTACGTCACATTACGTAGGCCCCTATAGTTGTCCAAATGCTGTTTCATTTTTTCTCCAAGGTCCACTTTTTCTGTTTTTAGTTTTCTGACTTTTTCCCAATTAACCAAATGTACTAATACAAAAACTATCAGATAAATTATGATGTTAAAAAAAGAACAATTCAATCACTGGAGATCAGCTGTTTGTTTCGGAAGTGAAACAAACCTGATGGAAACCTTCATGATGGCAAATTAGTTACTTTTTACTCTTTGATTTTGGATTACATTTTATTTCTTGCTTGGTTTTAATAGATGATTCTGTTTTCTGTTAATATTTCTAATACTAAAGCTACGAAGAGTAGAACTGGTTTATTTGTAACGAACACATAAGAGTAACCACATATATGCTGATTATCGTCAGCCTGCACCTTTTTGTTTTATAATACACTTATTACTACAATTATTGTTGTCTGACATTGCTTTGAATTTCTTTGATTTGAAGCTGCAATGTTGAATGACTAACTATTATTATTATTATTATAATTATTGTGTGTGTGCGTGTGTGTGTGGGTGTGTGTGTGTGTGTTTTAGATGGAATAGGCACTAAAAAAATGAACTAACAAATAAAATATTGCATTAAAAGCCGTGTAAACTTCCAGCCAGGACACTGAGCTGCGGCAAACTGGTTGAACAGGCAAAAGCAGAGCAGCCTCACTGAGGCACAGCATTTCACACTCGGATAGAGGCAGAGGACAGGCCTTTAATGACACACACACCCTCCCATCCACCCCTTCTTCCCCAGTCACCTAGAATGAACACGCTGCGCTGGAAATAGACCGGAAACTCTGCCTGTGTGCCGGCCAGAAACCTGGTGATACATGCGCTGCCAACCTGCCAAACAAAACCCACCAACACACACCGAGGCTCTACGACGTCTCAATCTCTCAGAGCAGGTTACACATTGAAGGTTTCTCACATTATTGTTGTCTTGATTAGGCCAAGCAGGACTCTAAAGTGTTGTTTAGACGTGTAGGGAAACAGCAGGCGAGTCAACAGATGGTTAAAATGTTCATATTCTTTATGAAAGTGTGTGTATGGGGTTGAGTCTTGTGGTTCACTGGAAAATAGAGGCTTCCAGAGTGTAAACCAGGAGCTGGTGTGTGTAAGTGGAAGCTCGTTGAGCAGCAGGCCTGTTCAGTTTCCGACTGCTTTCTGGTCAACTTGTCACAAAGGATTCCCTGATGAATCGGCCAAGACTTACTTAATTTTAGGCGGAAAAATAAATAAATTGATAACGGCAGAATCAGCTGGTCAGGATTTTTAAAGATCTGTCACTGGACAGAAAACTTCTACCATAAACTGGATGATAAGTCTTTAGTCTGATGCTTGGGGTCTCAACCAGACATTTTTATGAAAGATAATTTAATTTATAGAGACTTCATAAATCATTTCATTTGTTGTTGGTTTTTTTAATATTTAAAATGTCTTCTAGTTCCAGTGTTAAAGGTTTATTAGAATTTAAAGTTTAATATCTTTGAGAACAACAATATTATCGTTTATTGCAATAACTTCTGGTACAATTTATCATGCAGTTGCAGCTGAACTGCTGTGTGAAGCTGTGAAAACAGTACCGGCGCCGATCTTTAAAAAGATTTTGAATTTTGTGGATTCTGATTCTGATTTTGTCTGAAATGTTGCTAAATTTAGTGACAAAGTTGCCAAGTCCAGGGACTATCGTTAGGTGAAGAGGTGAGCTGGACGGGTCTGTCTGTCTCCTGGCAGAGCAGAAGGAGACACTGGCTGATTTTCTGACCTTTGTGGATAAAATCGGTTTCACATGTGAGTATCGGCCGAACAGCCATCTCCCAGAATGAAGAAAATGTGGGCCAATTTGTTAGTTCACCCCCAGAAAACAGCCCATGTTCTCCTCATTTTAATATAAATCAGTACTTTTAAAGACTTAATTAGTTTAAGATTAGCTATATTGATTGAACTAATATGTCAGCATGTTTTTGGACAGACTGGAAGTGAACTACCTACTTCTCTACAGCATTCGACGATCATCCGTATTAGTCAACCTTTGATTAAAAGATCAAACTTTTCTAAATTTCTCATTTAGTGTTTGTGCTCCTGTAGCAAAAGCCCAGTCATTTAATTCACACACCTACACCAGAGGTGGGGTAATTCTGGAGAGCACTGTTTTCCCTGTGTCCTGTGGTTGAAGAAGCTTCACTGTGTTCGAGTAAAGATCTGATGTGATCTGCAGACTGCGCTGTTATAAATGGACGGAATTCAACAAAGCAGAAATGGATTCCAGCCTAAATCTGACTGTACTGGTTATGGATTTTGTTCAAATGAAACTGGATTAAACCGGATTGTCTTTAGTTAGATAAATCCGAATAATAAGATGAGTTTTTCCTGGAATAATTTTTTCAATTCTTGCTGAATAGTAATTTGAGCACCTTGTCTAAAACAATCAAACAAACAAAAAAAAACAATCTTTTGGTATTAAACACATATGTCGGTGCACATTATTTTTTAGAAATGCAGATGAGTCCCTATTGACTCAGACATTTCTACACGTTTAACATGACAAACACTTCACTTATGTTCTATTAATACTGAGTGCTTTCTTATTGATCGTCCGTCTTTGCTTGTTTGTAGCTTGGATTCAGGCCAGTTTATACATTATAGCTCTGCATGCTGGTTCCCAGCATTTTATCCCACCTCCCAAAATGTCCCCCCGACCCTCCCACCCCCTTCCCACCTCCTCCTCCTCCAGCACTGAACACCAGGCTTCTTCCAGTGTGTTATGACAAAGAGGGGTTAGCCTCAACTCTTCTAATGAGCTTCTGTGTTCCAGTATGTTGCATAAAGCCATTACCCTCCCAGCACATTACCTCATCCATTTCTTATATGTGGATGGCTTCCGTCTCCCAAGAGCACAGCATTTCTGTGGTATACACACACGCACGCACACTTTGGTCATCTCGCAGTCTAAAATGTTTCTCTTTCACACAGATGCTGATTTGACCCAGAGATATCAAGAAATCACAGAGCGAGAGAGAAAGAGAGAGAGAGAGAGAGAGAGAGAGAGGGGCAAAAACAGGAAAGAAAAAAAACCCACAAACTCCGCTAGCAGGAGATCAATTGCTGAGACACGAGACGAAGGAAGAAAAACAGAGAGAGCGATTGAGTGGCGCTATCTCAGTATGTGGCAACTATTGCAGTCTGGGATGAAAGACGCAGGTGGTGGCGAGCTCCGGCTCGTTTGGGGAGGCAATCCAGGATGATGGCGTCTGCAGATTCCCCTCGCAATTTCTCTGTTGGTTCAGTGAAGTCAATTGTCAGGAAAACAAAACAAATAAATAACAAAATAAATATCCTCTCGTTAGCAAATACAGTCGGTTTACTGCGTCGGGCTCCCGGCAGTTTTCACCAACCCAAAGTTGAGACTTCTTAAGACCAGCATGAACGAAATTTAAGAGCAGCACCATGACAAAAAAAGTACAGTTTTTTAGATTAACTATAGATATTCTTACTTCTGTTAAATTAAGTACAGTTTCTTTCTGCACCTGTGGCTCTGTCCTCATTTGGTTCCTTTGCTTTTTCTCAGCTGTATTTCCCTCCATTGCAACAAATACGATTCTTCACTAGGTAAGAGTGGTGCTTGACCAACATGTTTAAAATTCACTAAACCTCCCACTTCAGAGTTTGTGTCGCAGCAAATGCTGCAGCTAGATCAGTGCTAGCAGCAGCCATGGCGACCGTTTTCAGGGGAGCTTCAGGCACGCCAGAGCAGCAACACGCTGACATTTCTGGGATCTGTTTGTGGCTCTTGGGAGCAGCTTTGTGCTTTTCACAAAAAAAACCCTTAACCTCCACAGTGACAATGTTTTTCACACTGACTGAATGTAGCATCATGTGGGTTGGCAGCAGAAGTGAGCCAGCGGCAAAGACTGAACCCATGAGAAATGCAAAAAGCTAGCTTCCTGCACAGGCTACCTGACTCTATCGTATTTACTAGCAGAAAGTTACCAGTCAAACTGGACTCAAACTTTTGCATGACAGAAAAGTCCCAAAAAAAACAACTTACATTATATTTTACTAATTTGAGCTATTTTAAGGCCTTAACTTTAGATAAATACATTTTTGACTTTTTAACATGAAAAACATTTTAAAGAATGAAAAAACTGTCGCCATGCGAGTTTGTTATGAGACAGATAATCTGTGAAGAGATGGATCTCCTTCATGAGCTACTGTTGATTTCTAAAGAAATGCTCTGACCAAAAAGAACCAATCAGAGTCAGGAGGAGGGGCTTTGCGCTGTCACTTAACCTCATTTACTCACTGCTAAATGTATTAATGGCGGCAAAACAACTCACTGTTACAGAAAAACTATTTCTATTCCAGCATTCACAATAGGCTCTGCTGATGGAGAAAACCTGGCAGTTTTTGTTATTGCTTATCACATGGCAATTTATCGTCTAGTAAAATTTTGTTATGGTGACACGCCTACACATGACTTGCTTTCAAACACCAGAGTCATCATGAGGTATTCAACATCAACCACTGATTGTTGATTCGCCAATCACTGACACTGACGCTCCTGAAGGACAACGTTATCTGAGAGCGACAGATGTCGGACATGCAAGCTTTCTCACAGATGTATTTTTCAGATTCTCTCACACCTCAGCTTGAAATCAGCTCAATGTCACAACTCTTCGCTCTTCTTCTTCTTTTTCTCTGCTGACAGACACTGTGACTCTGAATAAAATAGTCGGTACAGCACAAGGCTTTACAGAGATATCAATATTTAATCAGAGTTAAAGGCAGTTGGAATTCACAGAGACAATAGATGGAGTTTATATAAAGTGCCGTTGCTATCAGCCCAGCTGTACGGGGTGTTGGAGTACTTACACACACAAAAAAAGGAATGAGCCAATCGGGGCCATGGAAGCATCTAAATCTTCCTATATTACATGTGAAGAAGAGCCTCCATGAGACCCTGTCTTGTGTTAGAGTCGATTCATCTCATCTCCAGCACAGAGGACGGCGAGGCATCTGTTGTTGATGTTATTGTTCGTCAGGCTGAGTCAATAAGTAACGTTTCAATCCGGGGCCATTTGGACTTCGTTAGAGCAGCAATTGCGGGCCCCGCACTGCATCAATCTCAGCCGAGTGCTGTGAACAAACGGGGTCCTGCCTTCTAATTGGATACAGACCCGTTTCCTTTCCCGCGGTGACAGCAAGAGCGGCTCTGCAAAAAAAAACCCTGCGGTGAATCATTCTGTTTGAAGCAGAAATGTCTGCGATACGAGATCCGCATGAATGTTTCAGAACCTCCTCCAAAGTCTCCATTAGGAACAGAGAACCTTCTAATAAACTGCGATTGAAAAACCGCCGCCATCTTGAAAGGGTCTTGAAGTGAAGCCCGTCTTTCTTCTCCTCCTCCGAGTTTAAGCAGCGGAGCGTCAGAACCCGGCTTTAATAATTGAGGCAGAGACTGCAGGGTACTCTGCTCGGGCCTCCTTGATGTGAGGAGTCCTTAAAAGATGCATGGATGCCTCCCCAGAGGGAGATGGAGAGGCTCCGGAGCCGAGGCGCTCTCTACATTTAAAGATTATGTGTGCATCCGGCGGAGCAAGATGACCAGAAAAATGCTCAGAGGACCATTATTCCTCCTCGCCGCGCTGCCGGGCACAGGCACCGGCCTGATAAGATGCTATCAATATTCATGCCTCTAAATCAATTATATCCACATGTATTTCAAATGCAAATTGTTTGGCAGACGGAGGACTCTGGGAGGGATTCTGCAGACTGCAATAATCACACGCAGGGTATAGAAAGCAAGGTAAACAAGCACTTAGAGGCAGCAGAGAGCAATAAGGATTCCAGTAAACATAAATGTGTCAGCTGCTTACAGCAAACACATTTAGAGGGGCTTCTACTTAACTCTGACTGCAGCTCAGGCTGAGCCCACTCACATGGATCACCCCCCCACACACATCATCAGGAGCCGGGGTCTAAATTATTGATCCGCTGGATTCATCAGCATAGCGGTCACGTCTGAGAGCGGGCGGAGGTGGGGATCTTACTGGGGATGTGTCCCCACGCTGCAGCCGCTGACATGATTAGGAGGAGCTCTCATTAAGGCCGAGGATGAGCGGAACGGAGAGCTGCCTGAGGGGGGCGCTGTGGGTGTTTAATGGCTTCCCCTGGGCTTCCAGATCGCTCCGATCGGATCAAGAGGTGAAACACACACACAACCGTGTCCATGGACGCAATAACAAATGTTCCATTTGTTCCAGAAATTATTGCGATAAACGATAATATTGTCCATCGTTACCCAAAAGCATAAAGATTAGAGATCCACTTTTTTCGCTTCCGATATCAATACCGATATCTTAGGTTTAGTATCAGCTCATAGTGATCCAATACAGAAAAACTGCCAAATTGACTTCTTTTATAATCATTGACCTCAACGTACTGAATTAGACATTTATCGTCCAGGCAAAGGACCGGTGAAATTCATACATGTGCAATTTCAAGCTTTTGCACATGCAAACCAGCCACACTAAGGCTAGTCATATGTAGACTAGCCACATGCAGACTAGCCATATTCAGACTAGCCACATGCGGGCTAGCAACACATGGACTAGCAACACAATACAAGAAAGCTAAAAAATTTTCAACTTTTGTCACTGTTATTACTATTGGGTCCTGTGTGCTGTGTTCACCTCCAATAGAGCCCGTTACTAAGGAAACGAGAAGGAGGGGTGTTGGTCGATGCACCAGAGTGAAAGCTTTTGTCATCCAGTGTCTTTGGTAGAAAGAGACAGGAATCAAGATGAAACTAAAAAAGCATGGAACTGGAACTTATCGAGTTTATGTTTATCTGTCATGCGATTAATTGACTTTTTTTTTTAATCGTAACAGGCATCGAGGTGGAAAACACCTCAGATTAACAACAACTTGTTAGGATTTAGGTCAGCGGTGTCAGTGTGTAACCCAGGTTTAATAAATTAGGGAAAAATGAGTGATCAAACACGTGAGCATGAAGGAGCAATCTCTGCTCTGCTTGTTTTATTTCTGCTGCCATGGGAACCTACCGGGCTCCGGTGCCCCCAGGTGGTTCCCCCGCCTCGCTCTCAGTGAATCACACAAAAATCTACATGTGAGTGTGTGCTACACATAAAATGCAAAATGACTCTCAAGAGAAAGGTTGAAAGTACAGAATAAAAAACCAGAATAAACTGACAATGGCAGAATAATGAATATTTGATTTGTTCCTATTTATGGAAGACATTTTAGAAAAGATCTGCCAGAAATAGCAATATTATATATGAGCCAGCACTTCACAGGAGAAACAACAAGAAAAAAAAGACACTGGATGTTACTGAGTCCAAGCTAGGTGGCTAAATATGAGCAGGGTGGAGATTTCCTCATTCATTTTTCAGGATCCGAGTGCATTAGGAGGAAAACGGAGTCTTGTTGTGTCTCTCTGAAGGAGGAGACGTTGAGCAGAGCGCACACAGGAAGCTGGAGGATGTGCATGCTACGTTTCCATTTGTGCCAAAATGGCTTTCACAGCCACCAGTGAAGTCCATGAATCTTTTCTGTCACGTCGCGCTCTCGGTGTCGGCTCACCTCACGCTGCGACTCCGGAGCTTTCCTAAGTGGCTCGGAGCCGCGCCACTAGGCCACGCCCCTCGTTAGCGGGGAGGGTTCATTATGCAAATCGTCCTGCTGGAGCCATATCAACGAGGCACACGCTCCGTTATCATTCCCCGCCGCCGGGGCTCTTCTTCTCCCCGATCGCTCATATGGAATCATGGCCTAATAGCATCCCATTAACATAATTGCCAGCACAACTAGTGTTCCGTGTCTCCGAGCCACTCTGCTGCTCTGCCAGCTGAAAACAGAGGAGAGGGTTGGTGAAGGAGGGGAGGAGGGTGATGGGGGAGAGGAAAGAAATTTAATTAAGCCAACACGTCGGCCACTCCCTCCAGAAGTGAATGTCTGCTTTTTGTGTGTGTGTGTGTGTGTGTGTTCTTCAAAAACTGGAGAAAGGAACTCCAGGATGCAGAGAAACAGCTGAGCTGCTCAGTCCATCCCGACGAGCCGCCTGCCGTTCTCAATAGCATCCTCATAATTTTTTTAATTGATCTTTAATTGAAATATATCACAGCACCGATTCCACAAATCTCCCCTAAAGTGGAGATGCGGCCCTTTCAGGCCTATTAACGCATCTTTAATTAAGGCGGCGCCTTCCTCCAGACTAACAAGCCGTGGACTTCCAGTGTGGATCTCACAGGATCTGAAGGATTCCTTTGTGATCTGGGGGGGATGATAGGTGTGCAGTTCCTCACTCCTCAAAGCGTTCTGCAGCAGCAGCTGTAGTTGCAAACAGGGAACGATAATCGTGCACTGCACTCCTCCATGCTGCCTTTAACCACCCTCCCTCCCCCTTACAGAAGCCACCCGTGCTGCTCTGATGAATTGATTGACAATCTTCCATCCAGCAGTGGCGTTACTGAAGCAGAGGGAGCCACACAGGAGGGCCGGCGTCTCTGACCATGTTCTGGCCACTTCCACTGGGAAAGCTAAGCTGCGCTATACTCACTTATAGGTAAAGCACACGGCACACGTTTGGACTGTGTCATCAAACCCAGGCTGTTACGCACTACCTGAGAAACAATGTTTGTTTGAGATTGGCTCGTATTGTTCAACTGGGACTGAGACTTTATTACATTAATTGTGTTCAGTTAATTACGTAAGTTTTAACACATTAAAGTTTTAATGCAATGAATTTTTTTTATGTTACATTCAGAGGTTCTGCCCAGAACCTTTGCATTTACAAGTTTCTGGTAGGGCCATAAATCTGCCAGCGTCATCAGCAAACAGCAGAAGTTGCCTCTCTTGGCTCACTAGAGGTTAATTTTAGCTTCAGAAATTGATCTGATCAGACGCTGGAAAAGACTATTGTTGTGTTCAAGTTGTGCTAAAAGGAGTTGGCCTATCAGCAAAGCTATCCGAGGCTAAACTAGGATCTCAATGCTAATCTTGTGACAGCAGCAGCAGCATGCTAATGTCAGAGTCCACAGTCCTCATTTCTGAAGGAGTTCAATGGATGATCAGGAGTTCATGAACTCAGCAAGATGAAGGGATAGAATAGAGATTTGCACCAATCTGATGGCTGAATAACCTGAATAACAAATTAAAAACAATATACATTTGCTGTTGAGGTCACATGTCAATAATTTAGCAGCAAACAGGGTTTTTGAATAAAATATGTTGCTCATTTTGTCAATACAAGGCAATTAACTCAGTCAAATGCATTTTTTGGAGTTCTACCACAAGATTTTACCCGTCTTCTGATTCTCATAAATCAGAAAACAACATGAATCAAAGCACATGGTGTTGGTGGATGCATCAATAGACTGAAAATACACCAATTTCAGAAATTTGATGCATTTAATGAAGGATTTAACTCGCAGTTGATAAGAGCCAATAAAGGGACAAACTGATTGATTCCTGCTGCATCTCCGGCCGGCTGATTGGTGCAGCTCTGATTTACAGCGTGTGAGGTGAAAAGGCTCATCAGAATGCTGGATCAGAGCAGGGTGAACGTAGGGAGAGATTCTTCCCCCTCCGCAGCTCCACGTCTCCATAACACGTCCGGGCTCGTTACGCTGCTCTCCATGACAGCTAAATAAAGCGCAATTAGCAGCCAACCATGCATGCTCACTGCTGACTTCATCCCCCAAATTATCCCGGAGAGCCAAAAATGTGAGCGGCAACAACTTATGAGCAGAAAGCAATCCCATCAATTGCGACACAAAATAAACAGAGGTGAAAAGGGGCGTGTCCACTGGCTCGTCTCTTAATTGGATGATTAAAAGTTGGTTTGCCCTCAGTGGTCAGGAAATCGGAGCCGTGGCGGTTGGTGGGCAGCGCTTAAAACAAACAAGCTCTTGCCCAGACCGCTTCCTGGCTCTTTTCTCAGCCGGTTTTAATTTGACACCTTGAGCTGGGGGTAACTGGGAGGGGAGCGCGCAGAGCCGCAGAGGAATTCATTAGGCGCGGTGCTGCAGGGTCCTGGCTCGGAGCGTTAATGACATTGGAGGATAAGGAAACGAGACAGCCCAGACGCAAAATGAAATAAACATGAGGAGCGTCAGCGCTGACAGCGGCGGGGAGAGGGACACACTCGCTTGGGCCAGAGACCTTCAGCCCCATTCCACCCCCCACCAACCCCCCACGACAGACAAAAAGATCAGAACAGAAACAATATCGCAATCGCCCTCCAATTCCCGCTGACAGACGCAACGTGGTAGCGCGCCGGGGCGTTGATCTCCGTATCATTAAAAATATCCATCACTTGGAGCTCCTGCAGCATTCAGATCGGCGGCTGCAATTAAATTATTAATGTCACAGCAGACAGAAACCTCTTCACCCCCTTACCCCCTCCGACTCCCCTCAAACCCCACTCCCCTCCCAGCCACCATATAAACTGCACATGCAGCTGCTGAAAGACATTAAAAATCCAGCAATCTCTGTCTGCCTTCATACCGGATCAATTTAGATGACTGCAAAAACAACACAGAGGGAGAAAACCGAAGTGGTACAAGAACACAGCCATGACACGTGCCTTCCAGGGCCTGAGCTGACTTAAAATCTACCTGCTATATGAATGAATATTGCACAAAAAGAAAAACAACGTCTACTAGATTCTTCCTCTTCTTTACCTGTCTGCTCTTAGAAAAACATCCAGAAAGTCAGTTTTGACAGATTCTGTGTGCAGCCGTGTGTGTGAGCTCTGCTCATACAGACCAGAGGAACGGTTCCAAACAGGAACGCCTGCATTGTTGCTCCTGCTGGAAAGCAGCTGTTGCGCCTTTCTACCTTGGAGAAAACTATTCAGCACTCCACTGGCACGAATGGATCCAGCAGTTATCCGGTTTAACACATGTTCTGATCTGATCTGGTGGTTCTGGTTCTCCGCAAATACCAATTTATTTTCAAAGGATAGTAGTGGAATGCAGGAGTAAGAAATCTTAATTGCATTTTTAATCTGTTTTAAAAAAGTGCATGCTTTTGTTTGATGCATTAAAAGACCAAAAGTGGATGTAGCTCTTAGCTTTGATCCATTTAAATAACTAAATATTTGCCAAGCATTAGACTGTCTGTCTGAAAGCCCTGGGAGTCTAAATAAAACCTTCTAATTGCTACAAATTGCCACAAAGATATTGATTCACATTTTCCAGACACTTTTAGTTCTTTACCATTACATAAAGTCCTTTCTACTTTCCGTGGATTTTAGCATCTCAGTCAAATGAAATACACATCAGGGCGGTTAGAGTCCATCCAGCTAGCCAAATATACTCCAGATATGGCAGAGCGAGAATGAATGACACTTTGTTGTGTCCAATCAATCCTCAACCAATGCAATTTTGTAGAAAATGACCACATGGTGCTCCTTTAGCAACACGTTTTTTTTCCACAAGAGAAAGTAAATCAAGGCTCCAAAATGAAACCTTTAAAATTGTTGGCAGCCTCTGCGGTGCTTATAGAAGTGAGAGTTTTCTGGAAGGCTAACAAACAGTCGACTCTGTCGAAACAACACGACAACTTGAGAACTACTTCCTCTTTTATTTCAGAGTAAGAGTCCCAAACAGCAACGGAGAAGTGCTTTGTCAGATGATTTTACTTTCAACTTGAAAACTTATTCCTCCTTTATGTAAAAAAGGATTCTCAACAGTAAACTAGCTGCATTTCCATTGACCATACAATTGCATAAATTGGAATAAATTTGCTGAAATTCGGTTAACATTCTGTAAAATGTTTTCACATTACGGTGAGGTGCATTTTTGGCATTTCACAACATTGGAATTGAATTACTTTTTGCATCACACTGGTGATATGATCAATTATCTGATGTTGATTCAGGTGAAAAAAAAAAGATGACAGGAAGTGGTAGGAGGATGATGGTGCGGCATGTGTTTTAATAATTTATCACAAGAGCAAACTTAATTATGAGTGATTTTAATTGTGTGGGGTTTTTTTTTTATGGAAACACCGCAATTGCAAAATAATGTTCTTTTTTTTAAATTTAATGGAATATCAATAAAGTTTTGCACATGTTAGTGTTTCATCACATAGTCTAACTTTAAACTCAATAATTACTTTCTCTCTTATTTCAAAATAAGATTCTCAAACAGCAACAGAACAGTGCTTCGTCAGATAATTTAACTTACAGAGGGAATATTGTGGCGCTGCGATGGTGGAAGTATCCCGGTGCAACAAGCTGTACTGGTACTAATATAGTAATTTGAGTAATAGGTGATTAATCATCTAATTCTGACTGCGTAGGTCTTGCAGGTTCTCCTTTGACAACCCACACCTCTGCTTACCCCGTCATCCATATCTTGCAAAAAAGAAATCCTGTTAACTCCGCAAACAGAGAACTTCTTCATAAGCTCCTTTGTAGAAGAAGCACATTGTTAGCTGAAGCAGCGCCTCTGTGCAAAGCAGGAACAATTCAAACAAAGGAACCAGTGATTCTCTGTGAGGATGGATGAGTGGGGTCTGTTTGCAAGGCGTTTTCATGAATCTCTTTCATTTGTGTTTCTCAAAGAACATAATAAATCTGTCAGTCATTGTGTCAGCCAGTCAGGACGCTGCCCCGCTCTGCAATGCATTGAGATCTAACCATGCAATACACCAGTTCTGCTTTTGTAAGGTGACAGACAACCAATCACAAGGTTGGAATGTACCAGAAGGAGGACCAAACTTTCACTGGAAGAGACATGTTCAGAGACATAGGGTGTTTTCACACCTGATGCTCCAGTAGACTGGGTTCAATTGGGGACCAGAATTTGTTACATTTTCTGCTGCTGCGCTTCTCTTTCACACTGCAAATGTGTCAAATGATCCAAACCCTTTGAAAAACATGTTTACACCTGTGGTGGCGCTACACCAAGAACCACTGAAGGAAACGGCACAAAAAAACTCAGAAAAAGACACTGAGTGCAACTTCCTTCTTCATAAAATGTAAGTAAAAATGAAGTTGTGTCAGATTTTAGTGGTTGTAGTATTTCAGCTTCATCGTCAGTAAAAGACCAACGAGTCAATTTCTCCTGCTAGTCCTTAACTCATACGTTTGTTTGGTTGTATTTACCCAGAATGCCTTGTGCAATTGTCCGCTTCCTACTTTTGGAGCAGTCTCCGGTCCATTTGGCAATTGCATATTAATTTGAACCAAACCACAATTCACTTCAACCAATCCGAGAACTAAGTTTGTAGGGGGAGCAGAGTTCGCTCTTTTGATCCACATCAGAGTTTGATCATGTATTCACACCTCCCCAAATGAACTGGACTTTCTAGATAAACAAACTACAGCTGGATTAAAGTGGACTAAGTAGGTTTGGTATGAATTCCTCCATAATTATATGGCACCAAGCTGGTTCTCTGGCACTACAGGACTGGATCCAGCTTTTGGAGGAAAAGCCTTCCTGGATGCTCATGCTTCCATCTCTCCAAGCTGCTGGGCTTCAAACCGGTCATTCTTCTGCCCTACTCCCATTCTGTGAGCAGGCAGAATGGGAGGCAGCACATGTTGCTGACACCTGTCTTTCCCAGGACGGGACGGCCTTTATGACGTGGAACCAGCCGGAGACAGATCTGACAGGGTTGCTGACAGGGACCGGGCTGCATGCTGGGAGCAACACCACGGGCCAACACAAACAAGACTTTCTCTCCTCTCTGGGCGTGCAGCGATAGCTACAGCTGGCAGCTGAGAAGTCTCAGTGAGTGTACACTTCGCAAACACGCAAAATCAAAAGCAGCTTCAACTGTGGTTCTCTGAGACTTCAAACCTAGCACACAAAGGATCGCTCTCTTTCTCTTCCTCTCTCCTAGAGCTGTTAATTAAGTCTGCCTCGCTCAGCACGCTTCCATTTTCTGAGACCCAGTCCAAAGCAGGCGCCTCCTAATTGTTATCGAGTCGGCATGGAGAAAGTCTGAGCAGCAACAAGCTCAAAGAAAGCTCCCTCTGAGGCGACGGGAATTGGGCGAGGAGCAGCAGAACTAGACGAGTTGCAGAGGTGGGACTCAGGGTTATGATAGTTTTGGGTTTGTCTTTGTAGTTTACTTTTATTTTGTTGTAACTTTTTGTCTAATTCAGTTTGCTTTAATGTGTTTTTAGAGTGTGTTTTCTAGTTTGTATTTGTTGAATGTTTAGTTTTTATTTGTCATTGTGGTAGTTTTAGTTTTTTCATACTTAATTTAATTCTCAGGTGCAAAATTCAAAGTATTACATTGTGATTTTGTATACATTGATTGGATAATGAATACCCAACAGAAGACACTATTTGCAAAAAATGTACTCAATTATTGTTTAACAACCAACTGACTCTGGTGTTTTCTCCCAACTTTTGCTGTTATTATTTTGTGAACTAACGTTCGGGGCGCCACGATAGTTACGGAATGCGGTAATATGCCGACAGCTGATGTAAACTATGTATGTAGAGGGGAATTCATTTCCTACCAGCTCAAAAGGCCAATAAATAGATTCATAAAAACAAAATCCTAGAGTATTATATCTATTATCTCAGTATGTCTTAGTTAGTTTTATAAACACATAATGTAGTCCCAGTCAATTAATAGTTTTTCCCCATTTCAGTTTTTGTTAATTTTAGTTAACTGTAGTAACCTTGGTGCGGCTCCAGCTGTGTCGGCCCGGGAGTTTGCCCTGCTCTCTGACTGCAGCCACAACAATATGACAAACTGGCCTCATTTTGCTTTTAATTAATCACGCTGCGCTGACAGCTACCTGAGCCACACATCGTCAGAAGGAGAGGAAGCCCCAGCCACACGTAATAAGAGAGGAGGATGCACCTCATTAACTGACTTCCTACACGGCAGAGAGAAGAGACGGAGACATTTTCCTTCTGATTTCCTTCTGAGTCCCAGGAGTTAGCAGCAAACTAAGTGTACATAGACCCCATTAGACACTACACATTTGTCCTGCAGTCTAAAAGCTGTTTCTCAGCTTTCTCTAGCTGTTTTGTTGCACAGCAGATTTCATTAGTGAAACAGTATATTAAGGTGCCGAGGGCAACGCTGCAAATAATGAGCTGGACTGCTCTGTGGAAACGGGACAAAATGCTTTCCTTCAAATCAAACTTGGAGGATTTGTTTTTTGTTAAAGTGTCCTCTGAGTATTTTTACATTCTCAATTACAACACTGAGAACATTTTTTTTTGTTTGTTTGTTTCCAAACGTTAACTCAGAAAATTACATTTACAGTGGGAAACATAAATATTGCATACTTGTGTTTGGTCTAATATTTTGTTTCAAACTAGTTTGCCTCCACTGTTCAGGTTTTGTATATGAAGGTGACATGAATACTTTTAAGGGACGTTTATCTGACTTGGTGAGGAATTATGCACATTTTAATGACTTTTCACTAAATAATTACAAAGACTGTCAAGTGGCTAAAACTTCTGTAATGTTGTACAGTTGTAATGTAAATTGCAACATTATTGTCTATGGAGAAGGTTGTCTGTAGAAAGGTGTGGCGCTATTACATAAAAACAAAATGGAGGCTGCAGGGAGGGAGTGATTCCATCTAAACATGGATTAATGTTTAAAACTTAATAAATATGAAAAAACTAAATTTGAAATTCTTCCTTGCACAACAGAATGGTGTAGATGATGCTTTGTATGCCTATGCATTATAGGGATTTGCGATCCACTTTGTAAAATTCCGATATCGATGTCAATATTTAAGGTTTAGTATTGGCTGATATCGATCCGATACAGAAATTGACATTGGATTGGTGCATCTCTAATAAATTGAAGAAGAACCCATTATGAATACTCATTTCCAATCAAAAATCAGTTTTGAATCATATTATGGCCCCAAAAATCAGAATCTAATGTCATCTTCACTCTTCTGTGTCTCTTCATTCATTCTGGCTAATCAGCCCCAGCAGCTCCTAGATTGGCTGATTTGCAAAACCTAGCCAATAGCATGTCAAGCAGCACTGGGCCTTGCTA
The DNA here is from genome assembly GCF_019740435.1 of Gambusia affinis. Lineage (NCBI taxonomy): Eukaryota > Metazoa > Chordata > Actinopteri > Cyprinodontiformes > Poeciliidae > Gambusia > Gambusia affinis. The sequence continues at coordinate 2,527,982 of NC_057877.1, forward strand.
TTTCAGTTCCCAAAGCTGCATTGTCTTTCTAATGTCTTAGATACAATATTGCTGCTAAATTGGTAATCAGAAATTGGATGTAAAGTCTCTGACCGGACTGGATTTGCTAAGTTCAATGATCTGGACATTGTCTGTGTCCTTCCTTCCAAACTGACAGGGTGTTTTTAATTAAAAGCCAGAGCTGTGTCCACAGGACGCTGCGTGACAATGGAAAGTCATTGTTCCAGTCCTTCACAGAGGAGCCATGCTGCCTCTCAGGATTCAGCCAGCCTACAGATGATTGACAGCTCCATCTTTACAGAGGCCATCTACAAAAAAAAAGAAAAAGAAAAAGGACCAGGAATACAGGGGCCATCCCCGCCCACCCAGCCAAACGCGAGAATGCAGGTGATAAAGAAAAAGGAACCAAGCAGCTCTCTACTACGTCAGATTTATTATTCATATCCGCCTGCTTTACCTTCCAACTCACAAACACACCACTACAAGGTTTATATGGCAATGAGCGCCTTGCTATAATAAAACCTTGCATCCAGAGATCATGTAGCATTAGTAGGCACAGATTGTCACTTTCATTTGGGAGGCAAACATGGTTGGAGTGAAACAGAGCTTGATAGATATCATCTACAGCATGGAGGTGTGGCCGGGGGTGTGTGGGGGCTGTTAGGGTAATAGTCTCCCTGAACACACACAAATAAATGTTTCACAGTCTGTGCTGACATAGTTAAAAATGAAGAGGAATGTAGCGATGTAAAACTCTCTACAAGCTGTTAATATTTCATGACTAGCCGCTCTGACACTGTCAGTGTCTGCCTAATTTGTATGGCGCACAAGGAGGGAAGCTGGAGAGTGTTGGGTGTAGAAGGAGACGTAAGATAAAGGTGAAAAAAAAATGCCGCCAAAAAAGACTTGAGTTTGTGCCGAGCTGACAGGTTTTTTTTTTTTCCCCCTGCCTTTTTAGGGGGTAAAGTCAGCGTGCTACAAAGAACATTTGAAATGGCCCATTTAACAGCACTGTACTGCGCTCCCGGCCCATGGCGCCATTTGCATACCTCCGATCGGATGAAGATGGATGGAGAAAATCAGTGTCAGTGAGATGAGCGTTTTATCAAGGTTACACTATCCTCCAAACTCTTAAAACCTCTTTATCTCATCTCTGTTGTCAGAATATTAACTTATCAACACCAGCCTTTTGTTGAAGCGAAAGGACGGAGCGACGGGGTTTATCTGCTGGAGGAGAGGCGACACGCCGGCCAGCCGGCTTCCAGAGGAGCAACGACATTTATTTCAAGATGATTTAATCATAAAATGTAAGACGGGGCTAATGGTGTCCATCAGAATTTCCTAAAGCTGATGTTTATTTTTCCTTGATTTATCATATAGTAAGTGTGTAAACATGCAGAAATGAATTCAACATAAAGTTATATTAACTGTTTTCTGATTAACCTCAAGGTTGTGTTGCTAAACAACAAGCCAAAGTCACTACCTGTTCACCAAACAGGGTGCTGTTCAATATGGCCAAACTACGGTGGCCCAGACAGGCAAACTGTTTCAGCAAATCAAATTTAAAAACACAACAACAGATCCTAAACCAAGCACAACTACACATTACAAAACATAAAAACATTAACAAAACTGAAATGATGGGCATCGCTGATTGGACAACACTTTAGACTTTAGAAGCAGAAGTTATTCTGGCATTGGTACAGGCAGGCAGTCGCAGCACTACATATTGCCCAAACTGTGAAAAAGAACAAAGCTGAACAAATTTTTGTAGAATGTCGCAACTGAAAACATCCTTAGAAAGGGGCAGATATGTTTCCATCAGCAGTAGCATTCATACTTTCACCAAAACAGCTGAAGCCAGGAGAACGTCTGGTTCTTAAGTCAAAATTGCTATCATCCAATTAGAAATGTCTTAGGCTTCCCACTAAGGCCTACCTGTTTTTGTTAATGTTGTGTTTTTAAATTTGTAGTTGTGTTTAGTGGTTTGTTAATGTGGTTTGTACTTCTGGGCCACCGTACCAAACATCCCTCAACTCACCCTCTCTCATCCTACAGATGGAACGTTGTTCCAGAAAACATGTGATCCTTAAAGATGCAATTTTTCACCAAGAAATCAAACTGTACCTGCATGCATGCTGAATCAGATGCAATATCTAAACCTGGTAAGAAGGACTACTTCTGATTAAATGTTGTTCGATGGACTTTAAATTGTTCAGAATCTGTACTTGTTCCCAGATTGATGAGCAGCAACAGACGCTTCTCTATACTCTCTGTTGATGTCTTCCCCCATTGGCATTGTGTTACCATACTCCTGTTCCAAGGTTGCAAAACTCCAGCTTTCCTAGCTGCTACTTTCCCCTTTAAAGCTCTTCACACACAGCTTTTGTATTCTGACTACGTACTTTTAGCACTTCTTGAGCTGTTTGATTGTTTTAATAGGTTTTTCTGGGTTACTCAAAAATAAGCATTTTTCCGGTCACAGAATCCAGGAGAGCGTCTCCAGCTTCTCATTGCTCAGGCAGCTACACAATATCCCTTCAACTATATGCTTTTCCAAACTAATTCAATATTTTCTATTTGCAGCACATGTAATAAAACAATCAATTAAAAACATATTAAATAAAGTATTTGTGTATTTATTTCCAAATGTATTTAATGAATGTATTAATAACACATTTAAATTACTATTTACTATTTTCTATTTATTGTAATTTGGTTATTTTCTCCCTCAATATTTGGCCTGAAACCTGTTTAGAGGAAAAGTTATCAAGGCCCCAGCAGACGATTAGTGAAACATCATTGCACCTCTTCCTGTCCGCCTGCAGGAGCCTTCTGTTTCTCTGTTCTTCATCACTGAAGAATTTAAACGTTTTGTGCTTTAACTTCACTTTCTACAACTGGTCCCATAAATGTTCCAGGAAGTTAATGAACACACGGCACGCTAACAGCTAAACACTACCACACATGCTCACCGTTTCCAACCTCCGGACATCAGAACGGAGCTCCAACTGAGCGCACATCCTCCTTTTATGACAGACGTTTATAAAACAGGAAGAGCTGAAAACAGTAAGCTTTAGCTATTTCTGGGAGAGGATGTCTGCAGTTAACAAAGATCTGTCAGAATCTAACAGGTCCGTAGTTTAACTGAGTCCACATAAAAGGCGTTATCCACTCAGAGAAAACGTGTTGTGACCCCCTGCTGATGCTGCAAACCACCCCGCTCCCCGCTATAGGTTCCCGACCACATTGTTGGTGACGGGGCTGGGAAGCAGTCCAAAGCCACAAGACATTTCTGCTGCGGAACATTTGTTTCCTTTCAGGAAGGGTAGGGAGGGCACAGGGGCCCCAACACACTCCTATTACATCTCTCTGTCCTGCCACGCTGCATGACAGTTTATTTTAGGAAGCGCACGTTGGCACCTGAGACACAGAGCTGACAAAGCACTGCGTGTCACTTCAATGAGGCCAGTTGGTGCCGTGACAACGCCTCTGGCCATGAAGTGGGACAAGATGGACAACACAGCGCTAAACATCTCTACAAAGCAGGAAGAGAGGCTTCAGCTGCTCAAGCACTGTTCAGCTTCAGAGGGGAGTGGGGCAACTGATCGGCGGTGCCGGGAGGATGTTGAATAAATCTGAGCTGCAGCGAGAAGCGGCTGGCCTGGAGTCTGCTTCTGTGGCGATCACACAGTACTGACAAGATAATCAATCTCAAAAACATTTAATATGAACTTTCCATGATAATTTGTTGACTCTACATCTAAAGATGTATTTTGCACCAATCCCTGGCCAATGGTTTGATGAACGCTGCAGTTGAATGAATAACCAGAATCAGATTCCGTCTAGTTAAAATTTATTCTAATTAAATAAACCATGTAAACATGTAAAACTGTCTGACTACAGCAAACCAGTGGAAAGCTTGTGTATGACAAGTCACACCAGTTTGCAATCAGTATACATTTTGTCAATGGCCTGATTGGACAATGCACACCTGGCTCCACCAGAGGTCTCAAACAATTAAAAAAATCATTTGAAGTCAATTCAGCTGTTTTTCTCTATCGGATCAGTATCGGCCAATACTGAACCTCAGATATCGTTATTGGTATCAAAAGTGAAAAAAGTGGATCAGTGCATCTGTAAGGAAGATAAAAACAGAAAACAGTAATATAAATATATATCTATATATAAGTGGTTGTTTGAAGTTGACAGGAATTTAACACTCAGTGTACCTCCCACCTCTGCTTCCTACTACTTTTTCTCAACAACAAAGCCTCCTGCGTTATGAGCCTTCATGGGGTTCTCATGGTAGCTGTGTAATGTGTGCGGGGAGCTGGATCAGTGGATGCCACCGCTGCCAGTCAGAGAAATTTATCGCCCACAATCATGTTGTGCTTTTCCAGAAAGCTCTCCGGTAACTCAGGAAACACTCGTGTGGAGGCCTCAGTGTTATTGCGGGATCTTCAAGCTCGGCTTCCTGCTAGGGGGGAAATCTGAAATAATACCTGCCTGGAGAACCAAGCGCGGTATAAATACACTTCCAGCTCATGCAGTTAATGCATCTCCTGTTCCTCATAACGCAGTGTAAACTGAGAGCAGATGCAGTTACAAACACAGATACTGAAAAAAAAAAAAACAGCTCAGGCTGTAAGGTGATAGAGCAACTGCTCTACTGCGTTAAATATAAGATGCAAATGGAAAGAGAAAATCTATCATGACTGTAATGTGGCCTGATACAGAGGGGTGCTGGGGGAGGCTCTCCTCTGAGGAGCTGAGCGCTGTGAAGAGGATGATGTATGGAGGAGTTGGATGAAAGGTGAAGAGCGTGGCGAGACGGGCCGCAGAAGGCCTGGATGGCTAGGTGGGAAGGGGGCTGACAGGGTGGGAGGGGGCGGGGGTTTGACTCCGGAGAGCCCAGGGGCAAAAGTGGAATAAATGTTGATTAGTGTTGATTTTGTCCAACGAGCACCAGGCAACTGACAGAGGGACTAAGCTGGAGCGAAAGGGAACCATTAATCTTGGTCTGGTTTAAGCGGCATATATTAATTTGTGTCATTTCCACTACGAGGAGAGAAACCTCTCCTTCTCTCTCTCTGCCTCCCAGTGTTTGAGAGCCGACTCAGTGGGGTGCGGGTGGGGGCGGGGGGTGGATTACAGCCTTAGCCTGGAGGTGGTGTCTGCAGCTAGCAGCAGCGGGGGGGTGGGGGAGGAGGAGAGGAGGAAATGAGATTCCAAACACTGCATTATAGAAAATGAACTCCTGGGGGGGTTGGTATGGCAACCACCTTCCCCATGTGCCATTGCATGTTCAATTTAACGTGCATAACAAATTTGCAGACTTGATTAAATTCGTAACATATTAAGCAGGGCGGCGTGTGATGCTAGCGGAGGAAAGTTGCAGGGAGCGAGGCTGCACTGCTGGCAGTGGACAGCAGGGGGCGACGTCGGGACGTACGCTCTTTTACCAGTCTAAGTGGATGCTACCTTCACTGAGGGATCCACAGCGAAAGTTCTTCCCGCGCACTTGTACTCTAGAGGTTCTCGGGAGAGGAGAAGGAATCCTGCAGGCCAGGAAGTAGAATGTTTACTTCTTTTTTAGTCAGACGAGAAGAAAAAAAAAAAAAAACACGTTCCTTTTTCTTGATGTGAGAATTAATTACCAACGCATATTCCTCTAATTAAGCTCTTTAATATGATTAACACGTATCAATTAGGGGACTGACAATTTGCATAATGTATAATGTAAGCACATTGTTCTGTACTGTAATGGTGTTAGTTCAGCGTTTATGGCGCCGGCACTGACTCTGGTGGTTCTGTGGTTGTGACTCTGAAGGAAAACTAAACTCTGCCAGTTTCCTAAAACACTTTCCCAACTCGTGTCCTTCCAGGCAGGGGACCTCACTCTTACTCTCTCACTCTTCCTCTGTCTGAGAACCGGTTCTTCCTGGGGGGTCGTACTCATTTTTAACTTCAGCTCCATCGTTGAGACTTATTCACTGAAACCTTTTATGAAACACTTGGCTTCTAAGTGAGAACTTCATCAATTTAACGATACAGAACACAGCACGTCTGAGAAAAAAAATCCCCAATAAATGGATGTGTCTCTTCTTTTGTTGCTACTTTTTAATATGCAAGATAATTCAGTATCAGGGTTCTGGTCCCTGAGCCCGGCAAGTACCAGGGGCCCTCTGTCAGTTAAAATTGACATAAAGGCATCTGTAGGTTTCAGGAAGTCAAATTTAATATTTTTTTAAGAAGCTTTCTTAACAAGTTGTTGTTGAAAATGAGAGTTTGCTCTCAATCAACTTATCTGGTTAAATATAAGTTAAATAAATAAAACATAAGACCTTATAAGGCCAATTTGAATTAAATTTAAGAGCAAGAAGGTATAAATATAGAGGATGTTTGGGGCATTTTGCTGGACTACAATCAAGCATGGCAAAAACAGCAACATTTCTGGGGTCTGTTTGTGGCAGTTGGCAGCAGTTTTGTGCTTCTCACACTGCAACAGGTTGTAGAGCGCAGTAACCAGCTGAAACGTTTCTTTAGCAATAGAAGAGATCCAGAGGAGAAAACAGACACTGTCCAGCCAATTGGCTCTAAATTCATCCTTAACCCATGATAGACCCAAAATAGCTAGCTAGCTAGCTCGCAAGGGTATATCAACGGCTAGTTAGCAGTAGCCTCAATGGCCTCCAATACCAGAATGTAATGAAGATGTATGAGTGACCCAAACTTTTGCATGACAGGAAAGTCCCATGGAAAAAAAACAACGAGACTAAATAGTGCTGCCATGACAAAAATTTAAGACCATTGATGAATGTATTTCAGACCAACTTCTTTTCTTTAATGGATCGAAAATATTTTAAGGCTTTAATTTTAGATTCACAAAGTTCAAATTCAAAAATACTTTACTGATCTCAAAGTGAAATTAAAGGATGTTACAACTCAAATTAATTCACATTCTCCAGAATTATTGTAGTTAATGATGGTTAAGACTTTTTAGAGAGACATAAACACCTTGAATTTTGTCAGGCTAATGATCTTGAAAATAAACCACTAGGTTCAAATCTGTGCATTTTTAGCTAAAAGAAATCATTGGAAAACAAATAATGAATCCAAACTGTAGCCATTGAGTCATTGTTTGAATCAATGGCTACAGCATTGATTCAAACAAAAAACACAATTTCAACCATGCACTAAAGCTTTTTACTCAAATACTCCTTCCCTAATGCTGCTAACAACAACTCCTTCTCCATCAATCACTCTGCTAATAAAGTCACCAGCCTGATGTGGCTTCACATCCGATGGCCGTGTAGGCAACTCGTTACTGACCTGAGATCAGCGGCTGTAACACAAGCAAGCAGATGCCAGCCATGCCTGGCGAGACTTTAGCGGTTCAGGGTTCCATGCCCCTTCCACAATCAGACCTCTGGGCTCCTTTAAACATTATCCTCTACCACCTTGTAAAACACCCCATTTTCACCCTTCCAAAAAATAACATTACATCACTCGGCCGGTCGCGCTCCTAACTGGAGGATCCCGTAGGCTTGAAACGCTGCGCTACACAAACACGCAGAGCACGAAGGTTGAGAGGAAAGAAACCAAACAGAGAGTCAAAGCAGAGTGAGCTCGGTAAAGGAGTGGGTTTGTTTGACACGGCTCAAGATTTATGATGTTGACGAAGTGTTTACAGAGGTCAAAGCGGCTCATTTTCCAAATCAGTTTGTCAGCCGTTTGCTTATCTAAAGGGCCCTTTTCATCAATCATGAAAAAGGTGATGGGGGCGGGAGGGGGGGGTTGGACCTAGAGAAAACATAACTTGAAAATATGTGATGGAGGGATTGTTTGATTCCTTCATGGCTGTCAGCTTGGCAGAGCAGTGAGGAAGCAGTTTAATGTTGTTGCAAGGTGTCTGATAGAATCAGAGCAGAGGGATTTTCTACTATAAACTGCTGGGTTCAGCTTCACGTTTTGATTCTGAAGCCGCACGGCGAACGCCAAACGACATCCATGAAGCCGTCGGAGACGAACCGTAACCGCTGTCTGCCGAAAAGAAACGCACACTCACACAGGGATGGCCTTGGTTTAAATTAAGTGTTCCTTCCTTCGCCTTTCCTCCCCTATTGTGCTTGTTTGCACTGCCCCGCGGCTCTTCTCGCTTCATCCCAGCAAAAAAAAAAAAGTACACAGCACAGGTCAGAAGTTCAGGCTGTAGGTCAGCACTGGCACTGTGTGATGCTGGGATGGAAGATCCACCCAGGCAGAGAGCGGGGCGAGTGGTCCCGAACACGGCGAGCGTCTGCAGAGCGCTGGGCCGGTCTGAGGTCACATGACCTTTAGTAAAAACAACATGCTTCACAACATTGTAATTCAAATAAGAGTACACCGATCGCTGATTACCGATGATTAAAATGCCTGATTCCAATTTTGGCCAAAACCTTTTTTTTTTTTTTTTTCTCTGAAAAAAGCAAGAAAGTTGCTGAGTTGGCAACAAGTTGGGCCACTATTGTTAACTGCAGACATGACCTGGTGAGCCAGTTTGTCAGTCAAACCTCTCTTATTACAGAGCAGAAGAGGACAGTGAGTGATTTTTAGACATCTGTTGCGTTAGATACGATGGGAGGGATAAGATCATCTTCACATGTTAAGTTAAGTAAGTAATTAAGGAAATTGACACCAATTAATCAGCTGGCCAAGAAATCGGCGCACCCCTGCATTCAAATTCAAAATGTTGTCATAACTTAGATCATCCCAGGTATATTCAGTCAAGCAGTCATTTCTGAAGAGGCCTCTGTCCGTTGCTGTGTGTTTCATCTGACATGACACGCTAACAGCTCAGTATGCGGACAGCAGAGATAAGGTTCCTCAGTAGCATGCAGGTTTCCCCGACAAATCCGGCTGAGCTTTGTGATAGGGCTGCTGTAGTCCACCAGCTGCCCCACCGTGTTTTTGTATTATGAAATGTTCAAAATAGATAGGAATCTTTGGAAATAATAATAAAAAAAACATCTACAAAGAAAATACAGCAGTGTATTAAATAAAACTTTTTTTTTCTATAAGTTGTGTATGAAAATGAATATGAAAAAAAAGAAACAATAAATTTTTATTTATCAAAAACTTTTTCATTATCACAAGAGTTCCACAAAATATTGCAGTAAAATTCTGAGTCCATATCACCCACAACAATATCTAGTAACAATGTTATGAAATATGGAATGTCCTTTTCTTGTAAGGAAAGCCTTCTTTCAGCGCGCTGACAGGCAGAGCGCAGCAACAGGTGGGAGAGGGGAAGACTATCCAGTCCCTTTGGCACCTGACGTTTAAGCATTAACACCAACGTACAAAAGTGCATCAATGTTATCGTTGGAATTGACAGCAAAGCGGCACACCGATCTGATTAAAGGAGCAATAGCTTCACTTATCTACTGCTAATAACTCCATGGCATGAAATAACAGAAGCAGCAAAGACACACCTGTTAAATTATATGAATAAATACACTACAAATATACATGTGAATAAATTTGAAAATTAACCGAACTACAAGTCGCCTGCATCCATAGAAATCTATTTTCTATACCTCACACAAGTAAGCAACGATCATATAAATTGTTCTTTTCATCACTTAGTCGTGAAAATAAATACCACATTTGCTTGTTGACTTATTTTCCAAGCTTTCCTAAATTTGTCTTTAAAAGAAGCATTTGCTGTTTTTTTTTTAACACAGAAATTTAGAATCAACAAATTGGACTTTAAATCTAAAATACTGAGATCATTTCCCCTAGTGCATCAGGCCAAAAAAAAAAAGATATATTAGTGAGAAGACAGACAAGGAGATCCAGAAACAGAGTAAACCTGAGTCGAGGAACCGGCATAAAACTGCAGGAATGTTTTCCACTCCCACCTAGAACTCAGCTCCAACGTGACGACAAGCAAGCCACGGATCTCCAATTAGCCGCACCTTGTGTTAATAGGTTACCAGCCGAACAGGAAGGCAGGAAGCCGTCCAGGTTACTTTGCACTCGCGGCTCAGCCGAACTTTGGGTGAACCCCGGCGAGCTACAGGGAGTGAAACATCACGCATATCTGTGTCACTCCCCCCTCCAAAAAACATACCAAGACAACAGAAAGAAGAGAGAAGCAGCGGACTTCAAAAGACACACACACACACACACACCTCCTCCCCCCTGTTGCTCTCTCTTTCTCTCTCTCATGAGGCTGCGGCCAAGTCAAGATAAACTGCCAGGCTAGGTGGGAAGAGGAAGGGGAGGGGAGTTTAGTTAGGCAGTAAAATAAGCTCTGTTGAAAACATCCGTGACAGCAGCAGGTGACGGAGGGATCACCAACATAAACAGCCACCGACGTCCCCAAAAGGTCAAGCATGTGCAGCTTTCCAGACAATGAGACCCTCCCTCTCGGCCTCCACCCATTCGGTTTGATTTCACGCGCCGATGAGTGTGAAACACACCGAGAGCACTCCGGCACACTTAAGCAACTTCCATCTCGTCGGTGGAAGTTTCCACCGGCGTCGCAGACGGAGGAATAAAAGACACGATCACACTGAAGTGCAACAATTTCACTGAAAAAAAAATCAAAAATGTCACAAGGTGAGCAGAAGTCGGAGTCTGGAAACATGACTTTACGTTTTTTATGTTATTTCTCTCAAAGCAATTATTCTGCTGACACGCTGCCTCACAACTGCTTTAATAGAGAGACACAAAACATAATAGAGACAGACGTATTCAGCAGATTTGACAGTTAACTCACAAGGGGGAGTCAGCAGCGTGCGTGCCTCAATCCAACTCTCTGCTTTTCGCTGTTTTGCCGTAGAAACTTCCTCCATGTTACGGCGCGGGATTTATTAAGGTTTCTAGTGCTGAACAGCTGCAGGAGGGAACGCACGCCGCGTAGCTGTACCTGCTGCACGGCTCTCAGCCATGCAAAGTGTGATGTGGCGACGTGGAAGCTGGTCGGACCTACCTGTTTTTTCTTTGATTTCGCACAGAACGTTGAAAAGGGCCGGCTTCATTCTGTGACAGTTGAGAGCGTGTTTCCTGAAACAGAGAGGTGGCTTGGTGAGCAAAAAACCGAGGACAGGAAAAACGCTAAGAGACAGACCTCAAGCCTGGGGAATGGAGTAGAGCTCAGTGTTCATTCTGAATATATATGTTCATATATGTTCTAGGAACACAACAAGTGTTCCATTAATATGATCAACTTAAGTGCCGGGCTTCATTTCAGATCTTGCTTGAAGAAAATTTGCAAACAGTTCCAACTTTTAATCCCTGAGACACACAGCGAAGAGTTTCAACGACCTGAAAATGTTTTTCTTTTTTTTCCTGCGCTACTTATTTGACTGATGTTGATCACAATGTTTTAGCTGCTGATGCTGTAATACCTTTAAAAAAACAGCACATGTTAAACAAATGGAAATATCCTAAATTACATGTTAGCTAAGTTCTACTAAAATTGTGACTCACTGAAAAACTGTTCAAAGATTTGAGTGGATAATAATCTTTTTTTTTTTCAACTGTACCCACGACTTCTTAATGTAATAAATATGCAAGAATAAAATATAGATTGGTTGTGTAAGTGAGTATGTATAGAATAGACTGGAAAATGCGTGAAATCTATGTTTCAGTGATAATTTTGAGAGTTTTGGTTTAATATACAATACAAATATTACCCTATAAACTTATTACGGGTTGGAAGCAATGTAAGTACAATTATTAATTAATGCTTTCTCAATGCATGATAAACTGTTAAATGGAAGATGAACAGGTGGGTGAATGTAAAAGCTTGAACAATGAAGATATGTAGTATTTTATTATATTTGTCTAAAGTAAATTAATTAGCAAAGGCTACAATCAGCTCTCAAGGTGTTACAATCTAACTCTGCTTCTGGAATAAATTGCCACATTCAAAAATAACCTATTTTAAACATATTTAGGTTATACATATATATATATATATATATATATATATATATATATATATATATATATATATATATATATATATATATATATATATATATATATATATTCATATATATTCATATATTCATGGCTTAAAAAACAAATACTGTTAGGTTGTCTACCTGTTATCCATTCGTTTCTGTGTTTTTCTGAAACTGCGCAACAACTTAAAGTGATTCTTCAAGCTTCACTCACTTTTATAAGGGAAAAACAACATGGATGATATTTTTAAAACTCAATCTTGTGTCATCTACAGCAAAGTATCCCGCCGATTAGGGTACATTGTTTCTCGGTGGATATATGTCATGGCTAAAAAGTGAGCCGTCTTCACTAAATGCAGCTCGAAAAAAAAGAGTGATTTTTTTTAAAGTTGGCAACACGTCGCCAATAAATGCCATTCTTTAAAAATTTATATATTTTTAATTGTGGATTTGAGCCCGACCTTTAGCTTTGATATTAGAGTTTACAGTTATATTTGAAATTTAATTAGTTGAAAGTTGTGCTTTCTTTATTAATATAGCACAGATATGACAAATGTACTATTGTTGCTTTCTTTAAAAATGAGCTCCAGTTTCCCGCCGCCTCCCTCTGACACCAAACCGAGAAGTCTCTTACCTGGCCTGGGCTTCGTCCAGACTTTGGTCCGTGATGGTCATAATTTGCTGTAAAATGTCTCCAATGTCCTGCTTCCTCCCGTCGCCGTCGGCTCCTCCGGTGCCTTCCAAGTGCTGCGGCAGGCCGGGGTGCCCCGCCATGCCTACCCCCGTGTGAGAGTGCATCAACCTCGGCTGCTCGTCCATGTCTTCGGCCACCCTTTATTTTTTATCTAATTCTATTTGTCGCCCACGCTGATAATTTCCTGTAAAAATAAATAGGCTACAGTAAAAAAAAAAAAGAAAAAAAAAAGGAGAAGAGGAGAAGAAGGGAGGACGGAGAAGAGGGGAAATAAATCCTGGTACTTCTTCCTATGAGCGTTTTAGAGACGCTCCGCCAACAGGGGAGGAAAAAAGAAAAAAAAAGAAAAAAGGTGGCGTTAGAGAGGGAGAGAGCGGAGCAACGAGCCCTCTCTGGTTGCTCCTCTCAGCTGAGCTGGTCGAAGCTGAATGTGAAATCTGATCTGAACTGCTGTGGGCTGCGCGTCTAAACCAGACAGACAGCTGCTCTCAACTACTAATGCTTTTCCTGTATCCAAACCCCGCTCCGTCTTCCAAAAACAAGCAAGGAAAAGTGGCTGTGAGGAATGAAACAGCAGGGATTTACTTCCCTCGCTCCATCCTCTCGCTTTTTGTCATGTTCAGCACAGGCAGGGCAGGCGGCGGCAGAGCGAAGAGAGCACGAGAGTCAGTCTCCGCCCACGCGACGTGATTGGAAAGGCGCTGGATTTAGCCCCACCTTGAGGAGCATCGAGATCATCGGAATGTTGGATGCAGAGGAGACGCTCCAGTGTGGCCGCATAGTGTTGCGATCAGGGGAGGGGAAAAAAAGGCTTGTTGATGGATAGAGCGTGAACTCGGTGTAAATAACAGCGACCCGGACCCTCCTTATGACCTCAGTAGAACCCGCACTCCCTCCACACGAGGCCATTTAATTTTCACACTGTGCCAAGAGGAGGTGCACCAATCAGAGCTGTTGGCCACCCTCCAGATTTGTTAGGAATATTAGCTAGATGAAGATTTATGGCTTAGAAAATAATTCGACTAATGAGACACAAAACAGATGAAAAACCCATTTTTGATATCAGTAATGCAAACATTGCAGACAAATCCTACAGTCAACTTGCTTTGTTGGGAGTTTTGTCCATTCATTTCCAGGTATTTCGCAGGGCTCCGCTTGGATGACTTTGGCAGGGTCCTCCTAATGTAAGGCGGTGACCCATGTTGCGCAGCCAAGCAGCAAGACCCGAGTGTGTCTGGCCAGGCTGAAAAGTGCCCTTCAGGCCCATCGCTGCCTCACAACCGCTGCGCCGCTCCACCAAGAGCCATTCAGAGGGAAGAGAGAAGTGAAGGAGGAGGAGGAAAAAGAGGAGGGTTGGATGGAAAAAGGAGCTCCAGTGTAGAACTAAAGTCTGAACACTGTTCCAGTAAATCACTGGGCTGGATGACAGGCAACAGTGCTTTTCATGTGTGCAGGGCTAAAGGTAGGGATTTCATCAGGTTTCTTTTTTAATCAATTAATCTTACAAATTATTTCAGAGCAAATGTATATTGTTAAAAAAAAAGGGTTGAAAAAAAAAAACATTTCCTCAACCCCCACCCGGGTCCACTCCTTGACCCTGGGGAACAGGGTCAGTCCAAGGCACAAGCAAACAAATCAGCTGCTTAGGGGACCCAGGCCAGCAGAGGGCCCCCAAGAGCACTTGACCTCTCAAACCAAATGTGGATCTCGAAATATTAAGTTTGTTGCTGCATTTAAACACACACACACACACACACACACGCACACGCCCTCCCCCCCAACCCACACACACAAAAAAATTGTCAACATTTAAATATATTTAGAATTAAAATGCTTATACAATTTGATAGCTGTGTGAACAGTCATAATTAGCTGCTGGTTAAATCATTCTGCTGCTTGAATCCCATTTCATGGACAATGTAAGTAATCGCTAAATAAATGACATTTTTTTGCTGACTGACTTTTGCACTGAAGCTCAACTGCATTAACAAATGAGTCAGTCAGAAACATAACATTGGCCCCTCAATGTATTCATTTATTTTTGTTTATTTATTAAATTATCTAACTGAGATTGAAATTAAATCTGCGTAGCTCCAATCTCAGATGACCCTCTAATGCAGGGTTGACCTTGACTTAACCACAGAAGCCCAAAGAACCATCTGCAACCATTTGACCAATTTTGCTCATCCTGCTTTACAATTCAAGAATAATAAGATTTTGGTCATTCACCTATTTTAATCTTTGTGAAAAAATATTAGTATTTTAATAACCTTGTTATATGATTAAGAAAACCACTTAATGAAGTTTTTTTTAAAAACTACTTTCTTTTTATCTGCCGTGTATATTTTCTTCATCGTATAGTACTTGCAAGTCTGACTTTGGCTAAATTGTTGAGGAAATTCTGGTTTCCATACATTGTTTTCTTTTCATATCATCATTTGAAAACTGAAGTTTAGATTTAGTCAAGTTATCTTCAACAAAATGTTTTATGAGCCAAAAATTGCAAGTATGGCAAAAGCAGAAGACATCTAAAATGGGAGTGAGTACTTTTCCACGGCAATCGTGACACATTGCTACATACTGGAGCTCACAAATGTTTTTTGTCCTCTTGCTATCCCAACAATTCTATCACAGCTCTATGTAGGCACTATGTTATGTCTCCATGTTTTCGTCACAATCTGCAGCATTTCTCCATATTTATGAAAGCTTTCTGCAGGAAGAAAGACCATCACTATTTTTATCATCTTATCAGCACGATGAGAGGATGTAGGTGAAGCGGTTTGCCCTGAGTGTTGTGCACCGCTGAGCGTTCCATCATGCGCAATAATTTAACCCAGCCCAGCGTTATGTGAGGATACTTTGGCAGGTGCAGTCAGAAAGAATCATTCACACCAAATCCAAATCCTGTGTATTTTACACAGAGCAGAGCCAGCCATTCAAACAGCCTGAAATTATTATTTGAGCTGCTTATTTAGAACATTAGATTTAGATGGTGGTGATAACACATTGGGAAACTAAAGTATCTTAAATCACTGCATTCCAACTTAGAGAATCAGTCTAATGTTGGGTTGATCATAAATCAGACAAGCAGTACTGTGAGCTCAAATGACCAAGTACTGTTTGTTCCTTTGGTTTAAATCTGACAGAATAATTTTCCAAGTCATTGTGTTGGTAAATACAGACTGTGAAACCAAAACTCACAGTCATTTTGCTGGATGGACCTCTGACCACCCCTCTCATCATCAAAAGGGAGAGCTCATTAAAATTTGTTGGATGACAGATTAGGGTATTAGGCCAAGTTCAGACATTATTAGTTGGGTTGTTGTGTGGGCCATGCAAAAGTTATCAGAATTTTGTGTTATGTTTGGGGTCTGTTCTGTAAGAAACACCCAACTGAGGCCAAGTTTCAACCCTCTGATCCAGACTGCCCCCTTCAGATTAGAAAAGAAATCATTTGGGATGTTCAAGAACAATCCTGTGATGAAACAGACACAGTGAACACAAGGGTCACTGTGTCCAGGCTCCCTGCTCTGAAATCTACACATTCAAAATGAACTCACATTTGCAACTGCCTACATGTACAGTCAGCAGGATGGTTAGCTATACACGCACACGTTTTCTTGAGAAAAGTTCAATGACATAAAGAATACTGCATGGTAGTTGCATCATGCTGAGGGCCTGTTTCACTGCCAGAGGAATTATTAAGTCAGAAGACGTCCTCCAAATTCTGCAGCATCCCCTCAAATCAACAACCACCTATCTAGAACTTGTTTTAGATGTTCCCCTTAAACCTCTGCAAATGACGTACTGATGAGGTAATGCCACCAGTAATTTATTGTGCTTGTACCAGGAACACACCTAAAACATGAGGGACACCGATGGAGGAATGGAGTTGGTCACCCGTGAGCCAGATGGTTGAACCATGGATAAAGATAATTGCTTTAACAAAACAAACAAACAAAAAAATCATCCCCAAACAAATTTCTTAAACTTGATTTTAGAATATAATAACTTTAAGCTTCTGGAACGAGTCCTGGATTTCATTGAGTAAAATCTTGACCTCGACAGGGCATCCTGTCAGTTTAAATACATGTTACCCGCGCTACTTAGAGGAGTTATCAAACATGCATACAGAATTATGTAAGAAGCCTGATTGTGTCCACAAGAAGTGTGTGGTTTCTTTGTAACCTGTTAATAGACAGAGATTTAAATGGGAATGATAAAAGCAGATGAGGTGGATTAGCAGTGCTAGCCAACAATGGACATGTGGAATATCATCCCTGCTACATGGAAACTGAGCTGCATGTAATGTCATATGTATCAAACATAGTCATATTCAATAAATTAGAATATACATCCCCATGAGTATTGCTTGTCAGATTAAAAGTAACTGGGACAAAAAAAAAAATCTAAAGCTGATATTAAAGATACTTTTTCACTTTTTAAAACATAAAGTCTGATATCTGTCTAATATTATGTCATATTTCATTAGCTGTTCACAAAAAAACATCACAATTACTCAAAATAAAGTTGTTATAACATCAGTCTTTGTCCAATTAATCTATATAAGGGGTTCATTTTGTGATGGAGTTACTGAAATAAATAGATTTTTTAATAAATATGTCTGTTTCAGTAACATGGGCCAGTCACGCAGCAGCAGTCTTCAGTCAGAGGCCTCTTCAGATGCATTGCAAAACTGACTGCTACCAGTTCACCAGTTTATTTTCCATTCACCACAACTCTTTGACCATACTTTAATGAAACGAGTCACTATGACATGTAATCTCCGTTTAGGATCAATGAAGTTCTTTGGAATTGGATTGAATGAAATTATCACAATGATAATTGTATATAAACTTTTTATGTTTCTCTATTTTGTGTTTTTTAAATGGGGAGTAACATCATCTAATTGCAAAGCTGAATAATAAGTAACTAATAGTAATGAGGAAGTGTCTTAAGACATTGCCTTTTGTGTAAACATACAGCACAGTATTGCGGTGAAACAAATCATGGATTGTAAAAAAAAAAAAAAAATCAAAAAGCTGCTGATTTTCCTCCAAAACATACAGCTGGAATGCACCCATTGGAATTCCTCTGTACATCCATTAGCATATTTGAGTTTGAGGTGCAGCGGCAGTGACATCTCAGACTGTCTCCCTTGGCCTCAGGTGGAGCCGCAGTGCTAACTTGGAGCTGGTGACTCTCCCTCCAGGAGCTCCTGCAAAGCTCCAGCTATGTAAATTGGGTGCAGAATATGTATGATGGATAATAGTGAGTGTGGTAAGTTTCCCTGCCATCTGCTCAGCAGTAGAATAATGAGAATACCTGGGGGGGTCTCTGTTACACCAACATCCATATGACTGCCCAACATCTGCTAAGCTATGTTAGCGGGGCGTTTAGAAATCTGAATATACGCCGGTATTTCAGGGCTACGCAGGAAGCCAAACAAATAACCGGACCGGTGGTGATCTTCATCAGCTTGATGTATGATCAGCCACTCACCGGCGATAAAACAGGAAATTCTAATCGATTTCCTATAAACCTGTTATTTGTCTTGGAAATATAAGCGATATGATGCGGGGGGGGCAGAGCTGAATACATGAATTTTCCATAGCATGATGCCACCTACCCAAGTGGGATTCTGTGAAACGGTCACAACAAATAAAAGTAACTACATCGAGCTGTAACCGTGGTGACAAATATAACACCCAGGTGTGGGACACAGCAGCAGCGATGACTCTAACGCCTCTGCCCTGTGGAAGGACATGAGCTGCAGATAAAACCCACCATGAACATAACAAAACCATTCAAAGTCATTCTGTGACCTTAATGAACTAATAGAAGATAATAACGGGTTTGACAGGAGCTTACAGTACTGGTCTCACCTCTTCAGTGATGTTTAAAGCTAAAGGCCAAATCAGGCGTGTTAGAAATATTTAAAATGGACTCAATTAATGCTTCATATGTTTGTTATGGTTTTCACATTACATACAAAACATAAAATGCACAATTACAACAAGGGAAAAGAAAACAAAAACACCCACAATCCCAGTAAATACTGTCACCTCCAAGGTACATAACAAAAAAAATGAATACTGACTCAATTCAAAGAAAGTCTGAACATTTTCCACCTGAAAAGTAAGTGAAAATTCTTCAGAACAATGTGATGAAAAGTCATACATATCCAGCTGAATTTACGTTGCAGTTTGTGACGATTTACTATCCTGGTAAAAACCAGCTGCTTGTTCTACGCTTCGCTTCATCCTGAGGGTCTGGACCCTCGGCTGCTGAGAAACGATCGTCTCCTTGTGACTTAGATGAAACCGTTTTCAGTCATGTTAAACCATGACCGGTGCTGGTTGTCGGACACCTAAAACCTGTTCAGTGTGGATGCAGTTACTGAGCGAACAAGTCTACGAGCTATCGATTTGCAGTTTCTGCGATGTTAATGAAAACGAAGAGGAAGAAAGCAAGCCATGAGAAGATGTGGAACTTTATTTTCCACGGTGTGCAGGCCTCTGGCAGAGAAACAGGCCCATATCATAGGCCATAGGTCAAAGGTCATTTGCTGTTCCACGTTTTCTTGTGCATAATGGCTTTAAAAACCCTTTTCAGACTGACTTTGAAAAGGATTGTTCTTATATTTCTTCATTGCAGCATAATGTGTTCCTTGATGACCTCTGGCAGCTTCAATTTACATCCTGATTAGTGATCAGGCTGAGTTGTGCCTTGGGACGTGAACCAACAATTTCATTATTATTATTATTATTATTATTATTATTATTATTATTATTATTATTATTATTATTATTATTATTATTATTATTATTATTATTATTATTATTATTATTTGAGTTCCAAATTTGTTTGATGAACTGCATCATTTTATTGTGAAATTAAAAAAAGAAAAAGTACTTCTTTCCCCGTCACTGTACCCTGTCATTTTCTGACGTATTTAAAGAGCAATCAAAGCAGGCATGAACAAATTCTCATTTATAATATAATAAAGTGTGCAAGACAGGAATGAACCCAGACATTGAACAGAACTGGTAATCCTCCTCTGGAACAGAGCAGAGGACGAGTGGAGGACAAAGGGACAAGCAGAGACAGAGGTGGGCTGGTTTCCATGGTACCTGAGAGAGAGAGGGACCTTTCTGCTCCAGGCCCTGGGTCACATCATGTGATGAGTGTGTGCAGATAAATCCCCCCTTTCATCCTGAGCGCCTTTTATCCTGTCTGAAGGAAAGCCTAATGGAACAAATTCATACAGTCCCTTTGATTGTAATAAATTAGGACTTAAAGCCAGTTCATGAGAGCTCCTCTGTTTTCACACATTCATCGTGACACTCAGAGGTCTGCGTGATATCCAGGCCATAAATGAAGCATTCAGTTTTGGCTCTTTAACGGTGCGTTTGAACAAGGTTTGATTTCCAGTGTGGAAAACACTGAGAGCTGGGTGAAGCTTGTAGTTATTATACATATTACAGGTTCTTAGTATAATTCTGGCTGGATATCTGAGCACTGTTATCAGAAATGATGAAGCTCATTTTAAACTGGTTGGCTTCCATGGATCGATCCAAGTACAGTCACAGATTCTTTGTAGCATTGACATTCATATGTATAGATATGATATATGTTTGAGTAAAATGAACATTGTTCTTTTATTCTATGAACTACTGACAACATGTCTCTTTGGTTCCAAGTAAAAATGTGGTATTTATTTGCAGAAAATGAGAAATGATTCTAAAACTCAACTGTATCTCCTCATTCTCCATTATTATGCCCTCTATGTTCAGTGATTCAGCACTGCTGGCTGTGAAACTTGAGAATCCGAGGCCGGTAAGGGTGGGTAAACAGGTTGCTCAAAGGGTTTGGATTGTTTGACAGTGCAATGGGAAAGTGAACCGACCACAGCAGCTGAAAGTGGAAAAAACATTGCAGGTTTGATCCTCAATCAAATCGAGTTTAACGGACTACCAGGTGTTCCTTCGCTGTCACCCCTCAGACCTTTATAGGCTACTTCCTTTGATCCTGAGAGGGGTCAGTTTTGGTCGGATGGGTGAAGCTTGGACAGAAGAATGTGTTCCAACAACATACTGACCTCAAAGAAAAATCAAACCTGCTGGTAGGATGAATGAACCAGGGTGGAGTAAAGCTGTTGGAAAGCCTTGACCATAATTATTTGTAAAATATGCTTAAAAGGAAACCAACGAATACAAATGAACCCTAAATCTAGTAAATATCCAGCCAGATTCAAGCCACAAACCTATTAATGGCTACAAAAAGCATGTAGTTTCTTTTCAGCTTGCAAAGAGATGTGCTTCCTCCCCTCCCCCCCCAAGTATTACTTTGAGGAAAAGGTTGGTGGAGAATGCACATATTTGGGCTGACATGTGTAGTTCAGGGCATGTGTGCCAAGATATTAAAATTTTCTATCTGCAACATTGAACATTTCACTCTTTAAACTTTAAAGCATAGCTAATGAGACGGCATTGCTTAAAGTGAAAGGATGCTGGCATTACCAAGCAGAACTCTGCAGATGCCTGGAGGCTCTGAGAGCAGCGGCCTCCTGACAAACCTTCACTCCTACAAGCACATCATGTATTCTCATGGAAGACTTTGAGGAGCCAGTAGCTTAATCTTCCTGCAGTATCAAAAGGTACGGATGAAAAAGTTGGGTGTATTTTCTCTTGAAAGAAACACAAAGTGGTTGCTGCTCAAGAAGAAGAAGGAGAAGGAGAAGAAGAACGCAGAGAGAAGTTTAAAGTCTGTGGTCGCGGTCTTGTTTTTTTTTTTTTCTTCCTGTATCTGGCTGCCACATGAGAGCGAGCATTAGAGGAAGATCCATGGCACAAGCTTAGCTGAGCAGAGCAGAGCGAGTGCCAGCGGAGTACATTCGGGAGGAGGTCTGAATGGATCGATACATCACAGAACAAAGGGGGGACTGTGCTTCGGCAGGGGCCCCAGAACAAGACAGGCCCATTGCTCAACTTCTGTCACAGCAGAGTATCACAGGCATCTCACACGCACCTTTTTAGAGCCAGGGCCCGCCGTTACAGAGCAGGGATAGAGACAGATGTGAGGATAAACTGGGGAAACTTGGGAAACAACCAGCAGATAGACACATAATCCACTGCAGACACAGAGAGCCACAGCTAAAATTTTCCTTTTTTTCTGCTGACGTGTTTACTAAAGTCTTAAAACTAAAAGAGCGAATCTTTGAGATTTACAGTTGGCTGTGCATCTTGACATCTTAAAGATGTTAAATGAATATCTTTTAAAAAGACTTCTTGGTTGGCGCGCTGTGGTGGAGTCGGGGACAGCGGGACGCACGTTTGGAGGCCTTGAGTCCTCGATGTGGCTGTTGTGGGTTCAATTCCCGGACCCGGCGACATTTGCCGCATGTCCTTCTGTCTTTTCCTGTCAGCCTACTTTCACATAAGGGACACTAGAGCCCACAAAAAGACCACCTGGAGGGGAGAAAAAAAAAGACTTCTTGGTTGGCAACCACAAACTTTACTGAGATTTCATGTTTTTTAAAATGTTCTCCCCAAATTTCAAAACGTTTGGCATACGTTTGTATTCAACCCATTTTCTCTAAATAAAACCCAGTCTAATGTCTTGATATAAGAAGCTAACTAATTATTAAACACATTGTGTATATCATAGCCTCATGTGAATCCAAATGTTATAGAAAAGTGGTAAGAAGGAAGATTTTCAAAAGTCCTACTTAAAGTTCAACTCAATCCCAGGAAACATAAATAAAGTTCAAACTGAAATTTCTGGGCTGCTTTGTGTTTGTCACAAGACTACTGCACTTTATCACCTACTGCCTAAAAAACGTTTTCACCCCCTTGGATGGTTTACCCTTTTTCATGCTTTTATGAATTAGTCATGGCAAACAAAATGTTGATTTATTTTTTTTTGTCAAATAAATTAATAAAAAAAATATTAACTCAAAGCAAAACTTAATTTCTACAAAATAATCCATTTTCAGTTTGATATCAAAGGGGTATTTTTGTAACGAAGGTCATTTTACTACTATGAATTTTTTTCTGTTTAACTCAGAACGTTTCATATTTTCTAATATACAGGTTTAAACATTTAAGTTAGTGCAAAGTGGAAACAATACGGTGTGTATATATATATATATATATATATATATATATAAAGGCTCAGATTTAGTTGAATCTCCTCAGTGTGTCCCAGTTCCTCCTCTGTATCTCCAGTGTGTGGCTTTCTAAGCTCAGTGCAATTAATCACACAAATTGGGGGTGCGCACTTTGTGGCTTTGCTAAAACAATTCCTGATACGTTTGATTTTAAGCAGGGGGGAAAATTAGCAGCAACAGAGGGATTCGTTGGTCAATCTACTGTCATTGGACACTTTAAGTAACAAATGAGTGGAAATCAATAAACTGTCCCAAATAAATAAATTGTGTTCTCAAAGAAAGTGCCTACTCACTCTGTAGAATCAAAATGAAATATCTAAGGTTATAGGAATTTAGCGGCCTGCCATCTTCTTTTCCGCCTGATTACTCCTCTCTATAGAAAGGTTACTGACCGACTTGTTCCTCTTCACACACCAGCAGCTGCATCCCCTTTGACTTTTCACTTTAAAGGAATTGTGGTCCTCATATCAGTCCCGTTTCTACAGCAGCTAACACCACAGAGTCACCAGTCAAAAAAACCCTCCAAAAAAACCCGACTGCCTAGTTAAATCCGAGGCTCTCCGGTTCAGTTTGCATCCGGCGTGTTTAGCGTCTGCTCTGGTGGGCTGCAGGCAACAGAAATGAAGCTTTAATGAAGGCCAGGATGAATTAAGAGGCAAATGTTGACTCAGCTCTTTCCCCACCAGGAGATCCATTGACCCCGAGGGCCGGCAACGGGGAAAATTGAGAAATGCTCGTTTTAATGCCTATCCAATATATACAGCATCTACCTCGAGATGGGGCCGGGCAATCAAACACTAATCCATTAAGACACAGACATTTTCTTTCTTTCTTTTTTTTTTTCCTTTTAGTTGGAGACTGACGCGTCATTGTGCTGCTGTCTGCGCTGGCTCACGTTCAAGGTTAACCTTTTAGGGACGCCTGATTGTTGCTAGAAGGTTAAACAACACATTAACATGCATTAAAATATTAAATTATGGCTCCATTTACTATATGAGAGAAAAACAACAACATAAAAAAGGCTTTTAAAATTATGAAGGCAGTTGATGAAGTGGGTGGCTGGAGGGGGCTTGAAGGGGGGGAGGTCTGTCCGGGGGGAGAGGGCCGGGTTGGAGGAGTCTGATGGCTTTCAGATAACTGGGTGCGGCAACTTTTAGCGCCATGTTAATGAACTGATGGCGAGGTCAAATAGAGAGGCGTTTAAAATAATCTGACCAATACACTGGATAATGATGTCCTATTCCAAGTTCGCTGTTCAAGAGATTTTTAGCATCAGGAGTCCCTGGCTGGGTCACTATGTTGTTGCCATTCTGTCTGTGAGTTTACGTCCGACAAGCCGTTCAACTTGTGCAGCCATTAAAATAAAAGATTAAGAAAACGCTTACAGACGGTAAATGCACTCAGCCTGTTCTGAAAGGCTGAGTGCATTTTTCAGTTAATCGGCTAAACCTGGGCTTTTTCTTGTTTTAACATCCTTCAGAAAGACATTCTCTTCCTGAGTGTGTGTATGTCATGTGACCTGCTGTCCTCAGACGTCCACCAGCAGCTCCTGGTGTAGCAAAGAGGAACGCACAGAGAGCAGCTCAAAACGCTAACCAGTAAATATTACACTGCTGACAGGTCTGACCCCCCCATAAGTACTGAACTTTCAGTACTGTAATATTATTACTGAAAAATCTAATATTATTAGAATCAGGAATGTTGTGGCTATAAGACGTCTCACACAAAACTGCCAGAAAACCATCCAACCATCCAACCATCCAACCATCCAACCATCCAACCATCCATCCATCCATCCTGGTGCCTATCTCCAGCTAACGTTCTGGACAAGAGGCTGGGTTGACTCTGGACAGGTCCCCAATCTGTCCACTGACCAAAGCAGTGGACATAACTCCAAGTTATTCATAATATTTGCCTGTGTGCGGGTCTTTTAGTAGAGCATATTTAAAATATTCAGAAAGAAAATGCAGCTGGGGACGCTGAAATTCCACGTGTTACGTGGCACTCTATTGGCTATTTGCAAAGCCGCCATTTATTTTCTCTGTTGCTGGTTGCCTCTACCCAAAGTGTAGAGACAAGGAAGACTGTACATGATAGCTTCTATGATAGCGCTAAGATGGCTTTCACTGTAATGCATATTGAGGTCTGTTTAGTATTTTCACCATTAAAATACACATTTATAATCACCTTTAAAAGCCTATTTGTGAATATTAGCAATTTTTTCCATGAGCTCCACAAACACCACAGAACCACTGCAGTCCCAACAACTCCATCAGTCTGATGAAGAAGGACAAGTTGCTGCTACACAACATCTACATCAGACTTATCGAACTTTGAAGCATTAATTTAACACATTTTCCAACTGGGACTCCGTAGATGTTCTTTACTGGACCGATTCCATCCTGGGGACATTCAGACAAGATCTGGGTGATATGGATTTGGAATGTGATCGCAATATTTTTGGTGCTGTTGTGACAATGATGACAATTATGACACAAAGCATGTATTACTTGCTTTTTAGGTAACTGTATGGCTGTGACTGCATGGAGCTTCACAAACATAAATACTGTTCTTAATAGACAGGCTTCTTCAGGATGCCACCTTACTTCAAAATGTCTGATTTGTATCACTACATAAATCATATCTTGTGATTTACTGATATTTATAGATGCTTTTGTAGAACAAACAGTGGAGAAAATAATGAAAATATCAATTCAGATCATTTGTTTACCATCAATGACCGATGTTCATCGTAACAATGAATGATACACAATGAATGACAAACGATACAGTAAATTCCTGCCCCTCATCCAGTCACTGGAGATCTTATAAATATTCATGAATTTTAAGCATCTTTCTCTTTGCTTGGTGTGATTTAGCAGCGTGGGTCTCCCTGTGGAGACTCTTATAAATAGCTACAGCGCGTGCCGGCCGTCCAGAGTCTTCATCTGTCTTCCAGGAAGCATAAAGCCACAGGGCTGCAGGCCAGAGACGAGCCCTCCAGGGTTACAGTGTATCGACGACGAGACGACTTAGAATAAGTGATGCCTCCTGTCTGCTTGAGTGAAATACAGCCTCCACCTTGTTCCCGAGGATAACCAATTAACTAATCTGAGCATTACAGTAAAACTACAGTGGCAGCACACGCTCCCACCCCATCTTGTCCATTTAAGTAATTGAAGGATCGGCAAGCCTGTCCCGACTTTAAATGTTATAAGGAGGCAATCCCATCATGCTCGTCTTCACCCTCTGGTCCCCCATCTTGAGCTGTCTCCCTCGTCAAATCTCTCTGACTGACATCCACCGCCATCCCCTTTTTTTTAAAGGGTCTCCAGCTCACCAGCCTCAATTTACTCTGCCGCTGCGCCAATAACGGCCCGGGCTAGGAGGCGCGCGCCTGGAGCCGAGACGAGGTTCAGGGGAGAGAGAGACGAGAGCGGAGAGGGGGAAGGAGGTCTGGCACAAGAAGAAAGCAGAGAATGATGAAGCTGATGAAGATACGGCGGTGGTGATGGTGGGAGGGGATCTGAGCAGAAAGAAGAGCGAGAGAAAGAGAGGACCCTGTCACTTTGAATCACCATTACAGAGCAGGTGAAGAGAGATAAATGTCAAAGGACTCTCAGCGAAACAAAACAACAACTCGCCTGCACTCATCAAGGCAAACACAAGTCAGCCACAGGTCGGCAGTCCTCTGGCCTCTGGTCCAAGTTACAGGGAGAAAATAAGGAGGTTTAACCACAGCTAAAGCTGACCTGGACAGCTTTAGCTGTAAAATAAAAGATAAAAATCTTTTATTTTTATGCTTTTTATTAACATATTTGTTAAAACTGTTCTATGTCCATCAGAATATGCCGTTCCTCCACCTCTTCCCTGAGACATGCAACCAATCAGAGCCAGGATGAGGGTCTTAGTGCTGTCAGTCATCCTTGTGAACATGCTACTAAATGTGTTAATATCGAAGAAACAACTTACTGTTACATAAAAAGTTAATCTGCCATCATTGGTGGCCGTGTTAGCATTAATATTCAGGACAGACTCTGCTGGGAGAAGTTGTTACACAGCAGAAAGCAGAGGGGTTGGGGCAGTGAGCAGCGCACACACAGGACCTATTGACAGCGCTAAGACTCGCCTCCTTACTCTGATTGGTTGTTTCTAGTTAGCACTGGGAAAAGGCAGAGGAGCTCAGTGTTTACACAGATTATTTGTCTCATACCACAGTGTCACGACAGTGGCAGTTATATCAAATATTTCTTGACATATTTGTTGAAAAACGTACATATTGCATTTTTAGCAACAATAAATAGTTGAGGGCAGCAATGCCTAAAGTTCAAACTGCAACCCAGTCCACTTTGTCATTTTGTTGAACTGAGACTCAACCAATAGAACGCTGGATTTTTGAGTCACAAAGCAGGAACACTCTTTCTACAACTTTTTGCCCACACGGCGCTAACTGAGAAAACGCATCATCAAGGAATAATATCACAGCCGAGAGGTGGAAAGGTAGCACTAGCCAAACAACCTAACGCTGTGGTGCACAAAGTCGGTCCTGAAGGGCCGGCATCCTGCCTGTTTTAGTTCTCTCCCTGGTTTAACACACTTGGATCCAATGATGTCTCATTAGAAGACCTAAGAAGAACATTGATATGTTGAAAAGATTGTTACTACCATCAGGGAGAGAACTGACCCCTGCAGGATGCCGGCCCTCGAGGACTGACTGTGGGCACCACTGACCTTATGCCTCATCCTCAGTGACTTATCCTCAACAAGAAGGAAAAAGATCCCTCAAATAAAATGTGTGCTGCTGCTACATGTTTAGCATTGAGCTGTGAACATTAGCTAGTTAGCCTATTTAATTATTGGCTAACTAGTTTTAGTTAGTTAGCCTGAACATAACAGTCTTTTCCAGCTGTTTTTTGAAGCAACATTTAACCCACAATGTGTCCAGAAAAGTGTCTTTGTCGTCCTTTGCTGCTGTTTGTGGATGTTGCTTGAGAGTCAGATGTACGGTGTACCAGAAACGTGCAAAAACAAAAGTTCCAGCCAGGATCTGCCAAGCTAAATGTTTCAGTAGAGGCAGGAACAGCCCGTCTCTGAAGAAAATGAGTTATTGTATTGTAAATGAATAAACAAAATTGACAACATTTTGTGAACAAATAAAACAAATATTGTAAGACTTTGAGCTTTCTAACATCCAACAACATCATTATGTATTCTAATGGTCTCCAATCTGTAGCCATTACATCAGTAATTTGATATTATTTTGTCATTTTGATTTTATTCATTCTGTAACTCAATCAAAAATAAATAGCAATTTCTTCCTTTGGCCAAAACGATTTTGCCATCACTTGGTTTTCTGGACCTTTGATCTTTCCGTTTCCTGAAAATAAAATTCGGAGCATTAAGTATGGTTCAGAATGTGGCGCTGCATGTCTGGTTTCCATAAGGAGGAAGGCATTGTTATGCTGTGAGTGCTGATTCGTGGAAAGGCCTCAGG
The DNA here is from genome assembly GCF_019740435.1 of Gambusia affinis. Classification (NCBI taxonomy): domain Eukaryota; kingdom Metazoa; phylum Chordata; class Actinopteri; order Cyprinodontiformes; family Poeciliidae; genus Gambusia; species Gambusia affinis. The sequence goes on from NC_057877.1 coordinate 2,556,301, forward strand.
ATGCTGCAGGAAAGGGAGGAAAATGTGGTGTAGGTCCCATGTGTGGAGAGCGTCACAGCTGCGGTGTGACAGGTCTTCATGCAGGCCTGGCTCTCACAAACACACCAAGCCTGCTTTTAATAACACCCCACCTTCTCCTCTACCAAACAGGGAAAGAAAATATATATATATATATATATAAAAAAAGAGAAAAAGAGAGAGAGAGAGAGAAAGGAAGAGAGACAAGAAAGAAACACAGAGAATGAAGCCAGGACTCTGGAGCCAAGTAGCTGTTACTGGAATTTTTCTGGCCTAATTTGCATTAATAAAGAGGCTGTTCCTTGTCGGAATGTGTTTTATCCAGCTCAAAAAATCCCTGGGCGATCCCTCTCCGCAGAGCACTGGGAGAATCCGACTGTCAGAGCCGACAAGACAAATGAATCCTGGTGTCAGCGCAGAGTGGCTCCGCGTTGACAGATTGAGAAGAACTGTCCCTCTGTCGACAGGCATGCTTCATTTTCAAATTAATAAATCTGAATAAAATATTTTACCCTTCATTATGAGAGCTGCTGCTGTGACAGCTTTGCTGAACAGGGCTGGGATGAAGGGGGGGATGAAGAGGGGGGGTGCTGCCAGTGAAAACAGCTTGCACCAACTCCACCTGGGTTTGAGCTGTGTATTTATAATGTTTGCATGTGTGTGTGGATTAGTGATGTGTGCTTCTGTTCTGCACTCTTTTTTATTTCTTGTATATGCTCCCCTCCCTCCCCTCCCTTCAGCTCCCTCCATCCCCACATTGATCCTCTACATGCGCGTTTTCTGCTCGACGGGCTCCCTGAGCCCCCGATGTTCTAACGAAGAGGACGGGACAAACAAAATTAGCTGGAGCCGGCGCGGTGCAGCAGTGATAGATTCCTCACACGCTCTCCCCTCACACCTGTACAGCCATATGGAGATGCGTCAGAGAGGCAAAAAATAACTTTTCAATGGGACTGCTGGGTGTGACGCACACACTGGTGTGTTTCTTAATATTTTTTGCTTGTTGCGAGTCAAAAGCTGCCAAACTGGTTTTAGTCGTTAACTCTCCACACTTGTTTTATCGCCCGTGTAAACCACAGCGTCTAAACTCACACAGTATAATTTTCCAGCTGATTAGTGACAATGGCTCAAAGTTTGGATCTAGGTCAGTGGCAGGGTTTGATAAAATAATGGCTCCAGTCTAATAAAAAAATACAATTTTGTAAAAAAAATCTATCCCAAAAGAAATTGAAATGTTGCCGTACTTGCTCCCAGCTGTAAAAATAATACTTTATTTCCATGGTTACACATCATAGCAACTGTTTGAAAGTAATAACGCAAGAGAAAAACGTCTTAGATGCACAGTGTCTAAAACCAGAGGGAGTAATGGTCCAAACATGCATCATCTCAGGCAAAAAGTTAGGAGCTAAAGTCTAGAAAAAGGACAAATCAGAGATAATGTAACAGAGTTGCTCCAACATGCTGCCACCATTAGCAGAGCAATTCTAGAAATGATGAACTGAGCTTTCTAGAAAAAACTGTCTGCACACAAATCTATTCATGAACAACGTGTTACTTTTGTGTTGGGCTAGTCACACCAAAAAAAAAAAACAACAACAAAAAAACAAAACAAAACAAAACAAAACAAAGAAAAACAGATTGTGATGGGACAAAATCTGGAAATAAATACATGCACAAGGCACTGTAGGCATTAAGTGACAGATTGATGGGGAGAAAGAGCTAATTACTCAGGATAAAAAGGAAGACAAACAAGGCCGATATGTAAAAATAACACACAGGACTCATAATTCCTGTAATATTACCCCTCCAGGGTAGGTGTGGAAAGCACAAAGAAACATGGTGGGCTGTTTCCACTCACTCATCTGAGCATGTGAAATTAATATGCAGCAGCAAACACTAATATGGCCTTTGAGGAGGCCTGGCATATTGTGTGAGACTGGAAGCGCGTGAACCTGCCTGAGGCTAAGTTCCTGTGAATAACAGAAAGCACAATATTATGCTCTGCAAATTGTGTTTTTTAATTTATTTATTTATTTTATGCTGCTACGCATCCTGTCAGCAGCGTTTAATCCCGTCTCGATGCCAATACCTGCAACGGCTACTGCAAATTTCATAAATTGATGGTATAATGCAACACCTCCAGTGATCATGACATGCTAAATGATTGTGTTAAACACGCACGGCGATGGGCTTCCTACTGTGTGAAATTCTGTGACCCTCAAAGCTTTAATGGAGTGACATTAACACACCAAATCACCATGCATAACAATGCAGCACACACACACACACACACACACACACAGAAGAGGAGCAACCACTGCCTTCTGCGAAAAAAAAAAAATGCAGCGTTATGTTGTTTTTTTTTTGAAGGTTTCTTGCTTCCCTTTAATCAGTGAGCAGAAAGAAAGTGCTATCCAGCCAGTTAATTTGCACCAGATGACGTGTGTGTAATAGTGACAGACAGCACAAAGGTTCCCCCTGTTCCTCCGCGTGTCGGCCTTCAATATTTAAAGAAGAGTGCACGTTTTTTGGCAAGGCTACGGCGACGCGTGTCAGTTAAACTTCTTAGGCGTCAGCCTCGCCTGTGAACATCACATCATCAAAGATGACATTTCATCAACTCACTCAATAAATAATTGAGCGCCATGTCTGCCATTTGAACCTGTAGTGACAGCATCTGAGGAAACAGTCACAGTGTAATTTGTTTTCTTATGTCTCCTGCCATCTTTGATTAGAGTTATCACCTGTATTTCAACAGTCCTACCAGAAAGAACTGCGTTACGCACAGGCGTTTTCATCCAGGTATATGATGGGAAAGCGTTTTTCCCCTCACAGACATCGTCTGATTTCGCTTGTCAACTGTTTCAAAAGTAAATTAAAAAAGGAGGCTATTGGTGATTTCATTTATTAAGGGAGGAAAGGCTCTTACATAAAGTTACATTAACTGTAAGTCAACTTTTCAGGTCATACATGAGATCTAAAAATCACTTTAACAAACCACTTGAATTGTAACATCTGAACTGCTCTCTGCCAGGACCTGGAATAAATGTGCTGACTTCTTTACAGAGGAAATTTTAAAAAATGTGAGGGTTAATCTGCATGTCAAAAGTCAAATTCAGTCCGAGGGCAAAGTTCAGTCAAAGCAAATGTCGACTAAATGACTAAATTTCACCAATTCAACCTCAAAAACAAAGAAATTATACATTAATTAAACTCCTCTTGCTGCCTTGTTATCATACCCTCAACTTTCCTTCAGAAGGTTCTGCCTATTGCTGCACCTGATCCCATTCAAACAGTAAACTCATCCCTCTCATCAGTTATCACACCACTAATGAAAAAAAGAACAATCTGGACAAATCACTTGAATCCAGTTGCCTTTGTGGAGCATCATTAGTTTTAATCTGGATTGTAACTTCACACCACTTCGCTTTGCTTTGCCACTGTAATGTAATGTTTTGTGTTTTGCTTCAGTTTTCATCGTGTCATTTCTACAGCACATGAAGTAATAATTCTGTGTGTTTACTCAGGTTCTCTTTCTCTGATATCAACATTTGATGATCTGAGACATTTAGGTGTGACAAAAAAAAAAAGAAAAAGGAAAACAGAAGAAATCTGCGAGGGGGGCACATACTTTTTTCACTGCGCTGTAATTAGATCAGAGCTGCTCAGATCAGAGAGGAAACAAATATACTAAAAACCGTAGCGATATCTGAAAGACATCAACACAGGCTGAGCTGATTGTAAATTCTTGCTTTGACCATAGATGGATAGAAATCCAGTAAGCAGAGCGGACAGGGAGTGACAGCGCTGTATTTGTGATCTTTTTCCAGCACATGGGGGCTGCTGGGATGGGGAGCAGCAGAAAGGCGCCGGCCCTAATGCCTTATGGCAAGGCGGACCTCACTGATAGCACAATATTTCATGTCAGGTCAGGGCCAATAAAGAGGGTTTTCAACACCACAGAGATGAACAGGGCCTGACTGATCAAAACACAAACCACACACACACACACACGCACACACACCAGAAACATGCACTCACACTAAAACCTCTGGGAAACAACAGGAACCGTGTTGTTGGGGCCTGCCCATAGCAATGCATAAGGAGAGCAGTGGCTGACTTGCGAAGCAAGTCAGTCACTGCCTCCATGCATTGCATGGCAGGCACCTATTGTTCTACACCCAATAGAATGTCTCTTTATCGTAACTTATTCTTCCGTCACCGTGAATGCGGCTCGTACCGCTGCGAGCCCACCCACAAAAGTGGTATCAAAACGTGCGGCTCGATCCCGGGAGGTGTGCTATTACTTTTGGTGGGATTTGGAGTTACCATGGCGACGTAAAAAGCAAAAAACGACCCCAAAATCACTAACGAGCTCACCAGGTGAAATCTCGTCGTCAAGGGGACGAAGCAACCTCTAAATCTTAAAAATACCCTATTTTTGAGGATTTTCTGTGTCGTCATAACTTCATGTAGAAACGCCATTCAAACTTCATTTTGTAGATACGTCCGTGATCTCTTTTAAAGTGAAGACAGCACGTCAATATGAATTATGGTTTGTCCACAACTTCTTTCTAAGCGACCCAAAGTTTTTGATTTTTGGAAAAATCAGAGTGTGAAGGCCGCTCTGCTAGAGTGAGAGTCAGAGCGACATTTTGACCCCAAATCATTTTTTAACTCGCCCTCACGCTCACAAATATTGCATGATTGGTATGAAACTCGGTCATGACATTGATACGCATGCCTGCTCCGGTCAAATGTTTTCAAAAATTATCTAGCGCTTACGGTTTTCTCTCCAGGTGCTTCAGAGCAAAGTCATGCGCCAGGGTAGCAGAAAGATCTCACTGATTCACTTCCATGTATTTCTGAAAAATTTCAGACCTTGGCACACACTTTTTTTATCTCATTGCTGTTAATACTGTGAGTGAGGTAGAGATATGAATGGCGGGACTATGTGAGACGACAAATAGCCCTCTCATATGCTTCAAACGGTTTTAGAATATGTATTACGGTTCCCGAACGGGAAGGATTTGTTTGCAATGCTTTTTTTAGTCAAACTGGCTGGCTCAAACAGAGAATTGTCTCCCCCTGGATGTCTCACTCACAGCTGGCAGAGAGGATTATTTACCATGGCAACGGAACCCAGAGCAGGGAGAGCTGCTTAGGACTACAAATACGCATCACTGTAGTTCTAACTAGTAGTTCAGTTAAAACAGAGGAGGACTGAGCTGGCCTTTAGAACTACTTGCTGCTATGGGCTGTAAATAACTCATTTAACTCAGTCACTGTTACACATGGGATGAGTTTGGCCCTTTGAAATGAAGCTTACTGAAAATTTCAAAATAAAAGCCCTTAAATTTTTACATCAGGTAATTGCTCTTTTTGGCTTTATGTGACTGGTTTATCCAAAGCACTGTTACACATTGGATTAGTGTGGGCATTTAATATGAAGCTGCAAATTTCAAAATAAAAGCCTCAATATGCCCCTCTGGATAGTGCACCGCCGCATGATATCATTCTGCATTATCAGTTTCTCTCACGTTAGGGAACTGCCTTGCGCAGCAAGGCAGTTCATTAGCATTAGCCTTTTAGCTTAAATAAGCTATTACCTCTTTTTCTTACTTATTAGCCATGTTTAGTATACTTAATGGAGTAAGTAAATGACAGTAAACATTCTAATGATACCCCACATGCTACTGAAAGTATTTATGCTTACATTAGCATTTTGGCTAATTTGAGCTTATACACTTACTTTATCATACTGAATGTTGCATGTCCAGCTTACTTAACATTCTTGTGATTCTCCACATGCTATTGATTACATTGCAGCTTTCTTTAGCATTGATGCAAATTTTTAGCATCAGAACGCTGGGTCCAAACCGACGGGCACACTTTGGCAGGCCCCAGTTAAATTTCTTCAGGAATTTTCTAGTTTAATTCTATTGTTAAACAGATACTTTACTACAGAAAAGAAAAAAAAGAAAGTACAGCCTCTCTCCATTCTAGCTGGCTGATGATGAAAATTTTATCTTGAGTCTCCAGAAACATGAGTGACAGGACTGCATCACAACGACAGCCAAATTGAAAGAGGTGTGTGTGGAAAACCAAAGCAGAGAGATGTCTGCTCCAAGACCGCAGCAGCTGAGCAGAAGCATTTGATCAGTAGATCACAGGTGGATGGGAGCAGCTCTGCTACATATGGTACTCATGCCACCCTGGGCGGTTGCCCATTGTGCCCATATCAGACACCACCACTTATTATGATGAGACACGAGCAACAACTGAAGCAAATCAGTCACTGAGTTTATAAAAAGGGTCACAAGACCCACCATTCTCTTTGGTAGTCCACCTCTGGCTATCAGCAAGTAAATTTTATATTAGCTAAACATTTAGCTTGAGACTAAAATTTAATTTAATTGAAATTTCATTTCATTTTGGGATCAATAAAGTATCTTTGAACTTGAATTTGGTTTGACCTTGGATATTTAATTTGAGGCTAAATATTTTTTAGCTGTCTTTTTAAATATTGGCTTCAAACTGAATACTTAGCTTCATGCTAAATATTTAGTTTGAAACTGTGTCATTTATAAATTATTGTGACTTCCTTTGGTCTGGCTAAATAACCCAAATCATTGCTGTCATATTTTTTGACTGTGCTACTTTTAAAATATTGCATAAAAGGCTATTTTTTATAAACAGATGTTAACATTCTCCTCAATGCTCTCCCACAACCTGGATCACCCAACACCAGTTTACAGACCTGCACTGGTTTCAGTGGACTGGGATCTGTTAAAGAACTTTAGCATGCACACGCTGATATTTGACTGGTCAAAATTATCCATTTATTATTTAGAATACATGTTATTTTTACCTACTAACGCCACATGAACAGATGCAGCTAACATTGGACATAAATAAACGTTGAGGAGACATAAGATTACTCTTTACAGCTCACTGCAGTAAAGACTTGTGCTTTTCTGCATGCCACTGTGTATTATAGTTATTACAATAACTGTGTGGCCTAACGATGAGCTAACCAAGAAGCTGAGAAAGGGTTAAACCAGTAAAGAGATATCCACGCCTCAGCGTTGACCCCCTGCTCTCCAAGGTATCTCCCCTGCGCAGGATTCTTATTCAACTTCAAACTGACAGTGTTTTTAATCTTTTCTTTGCTTCTCTCCTGGAGATTGGGGAAACAAAAATCAATACCCTGTGGCAGGTGATCTAGAAGCCGGTGAATTACAAGGACTCGACCCAACTATCCGGGCTGCTTGGCAGCCTTGAGCAGGGAACCATGGGAGTATCATCAGAGACCAAGGAGAGGTCAAAGGTTCAGGTCAGGAGCACTGACAAAAAGGTATTTACTGTCTGGACAAGAAAATGAGAAATAAGCTCCACCCAAAACATTGGGTTTAAATCCATTTATTAGGCTTTTTTTGTTTGTTTGTTTTTGTTTTTTTTCCAAAGAATAGTTTTGGTCTCTGTTGTTCTCCTCCACCACCACCGTTCCCTGCCCCCCCTGCCCTCTTTGGATGATATACTGAGCCAGAGTCCGTGATAATGCCCACACTACAAATCTGAGCGCGGAACATATCGACACATGGGTCTGTCATTATCGGTTAATCATGCTGCTGACGTATGTTTCAATCCAGGATTCTTGGCAGTCCTCCAAGCCGGTGAAATGACCTCAGATAAATCCACAGCACTGCAGAGCACTTCCATCTGAGGCTCATGATCCAGACAGAGATGACCAGAGATACTGGAGACTCAGGCACAAACTGGAGTGTGACACTTATTTCCACACTTTACCTCATCACTTCAGCACAGCCAGAAGGGAGCTGGGTTGCTACTGGAGATGCTGATTAAAGGGACAGTGTTATGTATTTTCCAGCCACATGCTGCTATTCTGTAGCACAATCAAAAGACCATGTTATCTTCAGATGTAATCAAATGTTTTACATATAAAGTATGCCTTACAAGAATTTTGACTACGTGATTTACAGTCTTAAGACTGGGCCTCAGTCTCCTGCCTCCTGCTCTTTCTGAAACTCCGCCTTTAGGAAGTCATCACAACATGGCTCCTCTATTAACTCTTTAACCAGTGTTTTACTGAGAAGTAGCTCCTATAATAAGCTCAGCAGATGAGCAGGTTAACCAGGTTTCTGCCAATTGCTGCTGGCTAGTCTGAAGGAGTCATGTCCACCTGGGTGATTTTCACAGCTGAATGGCTTCGTTGCTGCTGTGTTTCCTCTCTGGCATTGTATTCACACTCATATCCATGGTTTGGACTAGTAAGCTGGTGGATTTGTAGCTTTTACAGAGCTGGCCACACCTTGCTGACGATCAGGGGTCTGGTGCTGTAACACAAAAGCCTCTTTTGTCCTTCAAACTCCACAAAACACAAACAACTCAACAGTTTGGAAACTTCTCTGAAGCAATGAAAACCACTAGACTAATTTCTGCCTGGGATCCCAACCTTATGCACTTTGATCAATACATGTGCAGCTACTTGCCAATACTGGACTCTCTGAGTAATTAGCCAATGTGCTTGGCGGACCTATCGGGGGTAATGGAGTCACGCAGGCCAAGCGCTGCCAGGAAGAAAATCGGCCTTGTCCAAATGAAGACGCTTTCTCTCCAAAGAGCTCTGGGTGCATGCACAAATAAATGAAAACGCCATACATTGCCTCAGATGCGCCTCAGCCTCAAAACAACACAAATCATCTCGGTGCCCACAAATGTTGACAGAAGTAGTGAGCCCATGCATTTGCTCAAAGATGAATCCCATCCAAGAATTAGTGCTATAAATATCTGTGACCGCCTGATTGCTCCGGGAGGATCAAACAACGACAAACAATGTTCTTTCAAAACAGTTTGTTCCGAGAGGATTCTGACAGAAATAAGTGACAGCTCTTGATGAACAGGAACATCCAAAGATCAGACAAGTTTTTATTGGATCAGAAATTAATTCTAAAAATGATACATCACTCAACGAGTGTATTAAAAGAGTTCGGCTGCCGCTGGAGGAAATTTTTGATTTCCCTGACAACAGAGTCTAATTAGACCAAACGCGTCTCTGTTTGTCTGACTGAAATAACTCAATTATAGAAACTCCAAACATCTGGCTGCGCACTTGCGGGATTGATTAAACTTTTTTTCCCCTGAATTGATTAAATGAGACAATCATTCTTTTAGAGCCAGATCCTAGTTTTTAGAAGTGAGTTGAAACAAACATTGAATGTGATCCACAATAACTGTATTTACACTGCTCCACTTGCGATAAACAGAGATTATTCGTTTATGAGTCCGTCTGAAACTTTTGTGTTTTTACTTCCAGTTGTGATAAATAACAAAAGTCTACAATCCCCCTGCAAAATTATTCCCACCCACCGTAGTTGGAAGTACAGGCAGGAAAGGAGGTTTTGACCTCCGTAATTAAGGCTTGGAAACACCCGGAAAGAGATAAAAATAATATGTAGGGGGGTATAAAACATTTTATGTCCCGTGATTCATGCGTTTACATTAGACATATTCAACATAAGTGTGGAGGAACTACATCAACCAACCCTGCCGACCCCCACCCTGAGTTGACTGTAACTGCCATCACATTAACCTCCCACCGCTGTCAGGAAAATGTGTTGAAAAATAAAGCCAGTCATTAAAGTAGTTCAGTTTTCTCATCAGACTTTGTGTCTGAGGGTAAATACTAACCTTTAAAACACTTTTACAGTCACAGTTTAGCTAAATAACATTAGCAAGCTGTAGCTGAAGTCAGTATACAATTTGTTCCTCCTGATTGAGCAGCTGTAGTGTTTCTTTAACTGATCTGCCAAGCTATGATTCAAAGGCTAACTTCAGTGTCATATTTTCTACCTAAAAGAGCTGTGAGTTCATTCTAGGAAGGGATTCTAGACTTTTTCAGGTTCAAAGTGTATCCCCCTTTTGGTCTGATACCCCACAATAAAAACTAGTGCAGCCAGTTACCTTCAGAAAACACCTCTTCAGTAAATTAAACCCATGTATTAAATCCAGTATGAATCCAGGTACCGTATGAAGGTATCGGTGGTTTGTTAGAGAATATTTGTGAACAGCATCATAAAGATCAAGATGTAGAAAATTTTGAATTCAGTTAGATTATTAAACAATATTAAACCTTCTCATAGAGTTCTGTTCAATCAATCAGATTAACGGAAAAACTGCAGACTAAAGACATGCACAAAGGTTTTATTCTGAAACGTGCTGTTGGCTTCAAAAATATAAAACCATTTTCAGAAACATTTTCATAGATCGAAACATTTACATTCATTTGAATGGCACAAAGTTCTGACCTAAACAAAATTGATAATTTGCATCAAGACCCAAACATTGGTATTCACAGACTCTCTCTATCTGTCACGGTGAGGTGGAGATGTTTTGTAAAAAAAAATTGGCAGAGATTTCAGTCTCTAAATGATTGAAATACAGAGAAAAATTATGTTTTTTTCTGATTTTCATATATTTCTTCTACTGCCCAATCTGGCATCTTGTTGGTCTATTACATAAAATCCCAGCAGAACACATTGCTGTTTGCCTGTGTAGGATGTGTAAACCCTGAGTGCTGAGGACAGATTTGGACCCTGCAGTGTTAAAGGCTGCAGCCTCGGGGCTTGTTACCTCATCCTGTTCCTGCTCTGCCACGCGGCCTATTACCCACAAAATAACAGAGCAGAGCAGGACAGAGCACAACCCGCTGTAGCCTTTAATTTCAGCTGGAGCGAGAGGAAGAAAAAAAAAAAATCTAATTGAAACTTTCTCTCAGTGATTGGCCACTTGATTTGACATGGACTTTTCCATTGTCACAAAATCAATAGCAGCCGGACAGGCAGGGCCTAACTGGAAAAGGCTTTTGGCTTTTCAAGCCGAGTGAAGGCGGGTAAGAGCTTCAGGGTTAAGTGATGTGTTTCTGACGCTGAGTGGGTCTGGGACACCCCGTTTACCCTGCAGAACTTGTGGCCATAATAGCAGGGAAATCAACATGGGGGGAAGGGGCTAACTCTGTGATGTGTGTGTGATGGGAACAGATCCTGTAGGGCAAAAGACTGTTCATAGAACCAGGTCGCTTTTCGCTTTTGGGGAGTTTATTCTCCCCAAACCAGGATTAAATAGTCAATCAATACCAACATAGATTTAAATATAATTAAATTATATCTAAATAATCTAAAATCTAAATCTTAAATGTAATTATTGTAATAGGCCATCCACAATCTGCCACCAGTTACCTGTTTCAGACTTTTTTTAATGTTAATTTCCTAACCTTCTGAGGACCGATGGGCCTTCAGGGTCCAGAATGGTGGGGAGAGATCCAAACAGCCAAACATTCGTTTTCACACACACCCTTCAAGGTCCAGAAGACACTGGAGTTCCTATGAAACCCCTCCTGCTCGAAAAACAGCAGCAGGTGTCGGTGGGACGTTCGGACCAGAACCGAGGAGGGGGGAGTTCAGGGTTTTGGTCCAACAGATGTGGCAAGTAGATAACGAGATGAACTTCATCTACTTTTGGATGAACACCGCCGGTTTTGACGACAAGCAGTTTTTTTCATCCAGCAGTTTTTGCTCATAGAAACGCCACGAGCATGAAATTCGGACCAATCACGTGATAGTTTCACATTCAGAGTGAAAAGTCCACCAGCAGGATTGTAACAGGAAGGGGAGGAGGGAAAGAAGATGAAAACCAACACATGTGAGTTTCATCACATAACTGCAACAATAAGCATCTTACGGCACGTTGTTCCGACCACGCAGGGCCCCATAAGGGGACCACAGAGTTACAGTTAGGATTAACCATGCTCTTAATATGGTTAATCCTTGCCCTGTATTTAAGATACAGGGCAAGAGTTAGATACAAGGTGGAAGTTTCCTTTAGGTTTTAGGACTAAACTGGTACTGGTTAGGGGTTACGTAGGGTTAGCTATAAATGTTTCAAATATGAATGGAAGTCAATACAAAGTCCTAATATGGGCATAATTACAGACCTTAGTGTGTGTGTGCGTGTGTGTGTGTGTGTGCTTGGTTGTCTTTCCTCTTCTCTGTGTTGATGTGAAGGATATCTAATGAATAAATATAGATATGAATGAAATGTCACTGCTGTCAGAAGAAAATCTCCAAAGTGTCCCCCTGGCAGGTTGTGTGTTTGTGAAGCAGAGTCATAATCCCTCAGATTGATGCTACATTTAAGTTTGTATAAAATATATGGATATTGTGTTTACTAAAAAAGTTTATTGGTAAATGTAATGACACAAAGGGTTTAATGAACCTCCAGGTGCATCACATCCCAGATGCTAATATTCCATCACATTTCAGTTATTATGTCAAATATGACATAAATGTATCTCGGTTTAAATCAGAACTTCAGTTTAAGAGAACCTGTGGTTCCTTACCGCCAGCCAGAGAACTGCCAGCCAGAGAACTGCCAGGCTGAGAACCGCCAGGCTGAGAACCGCCAGGCTGAAGTCATTTAGCTGAAGAAAGTTCATTTGACCTCGACAGTCACTAAAGTTCTTCAAATGGAAACATTCTTAACTAGTTTTTATTTATGTAAACGTAACATGCCTGTTTTTATTAGAAGCTCTTGTGAAGTCTGCCATTATTTGGACAAACTAGAACCAAATATTATTGTGCAGTTATAACATTTTATGTATGTAGTTTTTGCAATTCTTTGTGGTGGTTTATATTTTTGCTGGAGTTACTTTAAGGTTGTGAAGAGTTCTTTGTCTTCGGTAAAAATACACTCTAATATTCATATACACAGCATATCTTCATCTGATATTAATGTTAATTTTATTTTCACTTTGGCTGAAGTTAATAAGGAAACAGATTCCACATAGAGCACTTCATTCCAGTTCTAAAGTCATTCCACTGGCTCCTGTAGCTCAGAGAATAGACTTTAAAATCCTGTTAGTTTATAAATCACTGAACAGCTCAGCACCACAACACATTAAAGATCTGCTGTTGTTATAGCAACCTTCCACACCTCTCAGGTCTTCTGGTTCTGGTTCTGCTCTGCATCCAGAACCAGAACCAAACATGGAGATGCAGCATTCAGCTTCTGTGCTCCACAAATTTGGAACAAACTTCCAGAAAACTGCAGAACAGCCGAAACACGGAGTTCCTTTAAGACTAAAAGCCCAGCTGTTGAGAGCTGCTTTTGATTAGTAGAAAAAGAATCTCTGATCAACTTTGATTTTGATGATGGGATATGACAAAATGTAACATTTCTTTCTATTTTTTTATACAACTGGTGACCGCATGACATTTTCATGATTCACAGCACATTGAACTGCCTTGTTGCTGGCATGTTCTTTACAAATGAATAAAACTTTAACTTTATACAAATTTCTCTAGAGTTCACAAAAAAAAGTAGCAAAAAAGGTTAAAACAGGTGCATGAATTCCCGAGAAGCTGGAGTAAATGCTCTTAGGCAAATGGGGAAGGCCACAGCCATTTGGATAAGTAGGGAGCAATTACATGTGTGGATGATTTAGGGAGATGCTGTCAGTGCGCTGAGGAGCCAGGACCTCTGCAGATGAAATGAAAATGGCCTGTATAATGGTCGAAGTGACAACGCAGCCACTTTGGATGGGCCGACTATTACGGCACGTCAGCACCGGCAAGAAAAAGAGCAAAACTATGAGGACGGCAATTAGAGAACATGAAAGAAAAAGGATGAGTGTGGCCTCGGCGCGGAGGAGACCGGTGCGGCGGGGATCGTGGAGCAGGAGTTAATGCGCTGATTTATAGAATTTGTCATCGCAGACATGTATGTTATAAATTTCCCGGCTGCAGTAATAGCCATAATGAGGTCGCCGACTGTACGGTGTCATATCAGCACTTTGGGGTTCAGGAGCATTGTTGAGAGAGGCTATCTGACCTGCAATCTGAGTCATTAGAGGCCAGGCTCCAAGCCACCAAACATTACCTTAATGCAAATGTCACTTTGACTTTGACTAAGCCTCGTTTCTGCTGTAGGGGAATCGTCTCCGAGTCGTTCGAATTAGAGGCAGAGCATCAAAGGCATCACTTATGGCTGGTCATCACTCAAAATCTGCAGCCCTGATATAAACACTTATGATCATCATTATCCATGCAGCCATCATCATCATCATCATCATAATCATTATGTAAATATGCTCTCAATGTTCTGCAGTTTGGATCCTGGAAAGCACAGCAGGCCCGCTTTTCTTTTTCTTTTTTTCTCCTTCTTTTTCTTACATCGGCATGTGCATATTTCGGTGTTTTCCTGAGAACAGCAATTAACACAGGATTAATTGGCGTCTTTATCTCGTTAGGGCCAGTCTGATCAGAGTATGATGAGCTTTCGACACATTCCCATTTGTTTAAGCGGATTGTGGTAATTGCTGTCATTATTATGGGCTCTTTAGAGTCGTCCGTGGGCCTCGTCTTCCCCCTGCCTGGACTCCATAAAGCCCAGTCATGTGTCGCGCCTCAGTTTAGTTCACCCTTGGAACGAGCCCAACGGCGAGCGGTTAACAGCCGAGCGGCAATTAGCTCACTCACATCCACCAATTAATGCGTCGCACCGCTTCTACGAAGCCTTTGTGTTTGCTCCTAATTACCGTCCTGCCCTCCCAAATAAAACCTTTACAGGACCCATGAGGACCGGAGGCTTATCTGCCTAACCAACACCGGCTTTGCCGCGCTACATTTTACAAAGCTCTAGACCAGGGTACTTCAACTCCAGACCGGCAGGGTGGGATCCTGCAACATTTTGATGTGTCTCTGCTTCAACACACCCGAGTCCCAAATGAAGGTCATTTGCAGGACTCTTAACTGAACACTCGGAAGGTCAGTCAGCTGACTGGTTGATTGGAGGAACGCAGATAAAAGATGAAGGACGGTTTCTCGTGGACTGGAGCTGAAGACGCCTGCTCTAGGGCTTCATTTGGAGCAAGGATTTTACCATGGTAACATGGGCCAACGCCAGCTGCATCTCCATTAACCAAAAAAGAGAGCAAAGTGAAATTATGCAAATAAATTTGCTTAATGGAAACACCACAAGTTTGAAAAAAACTCACCTGTCTCATTACGTTTTGTGACTACTGGTGAAAACAGTGAAGAAGACAACAGGAAGTTTTGGAAATATAATATTTGCTTTTTGTTTGTTTGTTTTCTTCAGACTATATGCAGTGGTTCCACTACAGCTCTCACTACATCACGGTTCATAAAAAGTAGTGTCATTCCAACATGTTGAATCCACATCACCAGAATGCTGCTTCCATAACTGCTCCCAGGTATTCAGGGCTAGTTGGTGCACTGATTGAATAAGATGTGGACATCTGATTGTCTGACAGACGATGAGGGCTAGCACCATGGATGATTAATGAAAATATCTCATGAAACTGTTTACATCCATCATTGCCATGGTTTTTAACGACATATCGCTTGAACAAGCTTACTCACATGTGATTTTAATTGAATTTCTTATTTAATGGAAACACCACAATTGCAAAATTCTGTTTTGTTGACATTAGGAAAATACTGAGAAAGATTTGCACATCTTTGTAATAAAAACGCAGCTACTCAGGAAGCCATTCAGCCATTTGATTGAGGAGTGTAGGACCAGGAACACATGTAAAAGACGCAGGACAGTTCCTGGAGCCCAGCTCTGGGTCTTTATTTGGAGCAAAACCATTACCATGGTTCCAATGGACACACCAAGACAAATTATTGCTGCTCCCTTACAGAAAATCTCAGGAAATCATCGACTCTTCACAGTGTTCACACGCTTTACATGCTCTCAAAATGTAGGTTTTAAAGCATCATCTCCACAATAAATCCACAGCAGATGTAGAACATCCAGCATCAAAAGACAATATTTCTGAGAGACAAGCTAGTGCTCCAACATGACCTCTGATCTACAAGCCTCCAGAGAGGGCTAACAGACGGATATTGAGATATAGTGCACAATAGAAAAAGGGAGCCATTGATCCAGCAGAGTGCAAACTTTGCTCTTGCTGCTAACTTCACTAAAGGGAGCAATTAAATTTTATATGCTCGTAACAGTTTCAACCCTCTCTAAATGTTAACAACCTTGCACTCCGACTATATAGCCTGTCCCCTTTGTTGATCCACTGCAGTGATGAGCCCCTCATCCATGGATTTGCAGTATAATTAAAATCCGGATGGGTTCGGCGCATTGTGTTGGGGTTGTTTCACTCTGACAAGCAGCGTCTGTGTAAATTCATATGGACCAACAAATTGGTATCACAAGTCAATCCGCTCCTTTGGGTGCTCTAAAAACGCATGGGAGAAAATCAATCCTTGAAACCAAGCAGTTTCACAAGTAGGACAGCCAGAGGCCTCTGATGTACCTTCTGCTATTATAACTGCATTCTGGAAAGGAACACACTCTGTCAAGCCACAAAGAAACAAGAGTTTTGTTGTTTATAAGTGTTGGATGCTGCTGGTTTTTTTTCCAAGATTCTTTCATTTTTCTTGAAGAAACTTCTGACAATCCTGACATTGGCTCTTTGCTGCAGACAGGGGGGCTTGGGGGGGAGTTATGACAATTTCAAGGGCCCCAGACCAACAGGGGGCCCTCCACAAATTCTTTTATTGTTCATAGAAATAAAAATAAAAAAATGGGGCCCTGTCAGTTACAAAATTAATTATACTGTGTTTTCTAAAAACAATGTACTGCTAAACTGTAAAAAGAGAGGAAGGTTTCTCCAGCAGAACCCAGTCTGCTCCACCGTCCTTCACCGGCCAGGAGCCCACCATGCTGCACTATGACCAACACCACCACACAAACACCTCACCAGGTGTAATTTCAGTGCTTATTTGCAAATACTGTAACTGAGACACTGGTATTTTTTTGTCCCGGTTGGACCTTGAGCATCTTTAACTGGCCTATGCCTACAATACATCTACCAACGCATAGAAAAAGGTTTTGGGGGCTTAGAGGGTTTTGAGAGTCCCCCAAACTTTCAAAACCTTGGAGTTTTGAGAGTTTATAGTCAATTTTACTTTCAGGTTTATAGTCAATTTTATTGACTATAAAGTTGGCAAATTTTTTGCAGTCAATTTGTACTATAAAATACAAATTGAAAGACAGAAACGTTGCAATAAAATGCTCAGATAATAAAAGAAGTAATTCCATCTAGCCAGTTATTCCAACGTAGGAACCCTCTAAATAGCAAGTTGCCAAATGTTGCTCTCTGCACAAGGTTTATATCCATGTGAAGCCAGTGTTTGTCATGATACAGCCACTAACATTTAGAATTTTTTCTCTTAAGGAACAAGATATAAAAATTATATATATAAAAAGACACACCAAGCTTTGAGGCAAGAAGAAACAAATAGTTCTTGGGTGTGTCGCAAAAGAGAGACATTGAAATTAGACAACCAGGAGCTCCATCAGAATCCTGACAGCCTATCTGTGTGTGACAGCAGCCGTCACTTTTACCCACTCACCTATGCCTCTAAGCACAAACAAAGGCTTTGATTCCCAAAAAAAAATCCCAAAAACTAACCTCCCCGGCATCACCACCATGTGTGGAAAGATGACAATGACAACACACTCTTCCCTGCCGCCCCTCATCTCCCTTAACACAATCTGAGAAGGCACATAGCCATCTGTACCTCCAGGGAAGCTGCTTCTTCTTCAAAGAGCAACATGATCAGCATTATGGCATCTGAAAGACTCCCTCCATGACTGGAGAGAGTAAATCAGTCACACAGTGTAAGACTCATGCAGTCAGAAAAAAAAGGCATGCCGACACCCACAGCAAGACTGGAGGCCCAGAAGAAATTTCAAGGCACTCAGTCCTGTTACTGTCACCTATTCAGACTATTCTTGTTTGCCTGTTCCAAGACATCACTGAAAACCCCCCCACCCCAAAAAAAAACATGTTTAGTTAAGATTCAACACAACCAACAAAATATCCAGAGCAGAGCAGTCTACACTGCTCAATCTGAATCCCGTTTTACAGCTTCTTAAGTTGGAGATTTATGTTGCCATGTTTTGGTTTTGGACCAAAGCTAGACCGAAAAAAAAGAAAAAAGTAAAATCAAAGTGAAAACGTTATTATGACACAACTGCCCAAAGTTCTGTGAGAAGCAGATGAAAGCCTCATCGGTACAGGATTGTACCTTTTGCAGATGATGCATCGTTTTACATGGTGGCCCTGGACGAACTTAACGCCAAGCTTCCAGGATGATGCGCTCAATTACAGCCAAGGCACAGTGAGGCGGTGACAGCAAACGTCTCTGATGCAGCAGAAATATTCATGTCAGCGGTGCCCTACAGAATCCAGCAGACCCGCCTGCCTTTGAGAAGAGACAGATGAATAATCCGAAAGGGGGAAGGGAGATCCAATGGAAGAGGAGCTTCGGTTTAAAAAAAAAAAAGAAGCAAGGCAGCCTTTGCTCTTGTGGGTCTTTGAAGTCCTTCCTCCAGCAGACATTGGTATACACATACACAAAGGCACACAGGCTGGCTCTCTCTTCCTCTATTTTCTCTCTGCCTCTCTCTCTGTCTTCTTCCTCTTTCATCTCTTCCACATCCCTTTATCTTTACCCTTGGTTAGCTCTAGGGATCCCCGTGTCCCCCAGTACTTACCACTCGCTCTCTGTCCAGGCTTTGATATCTGTTCTCGGGGAGATCAACGGCATACTTTGGATCCATTTCTCCAGCTACCACGGCTTTAATAACGGCAACAAAGCCAAGGCTTTTTAGCAGCACTGACTCACGTCTATTTGTTATTCATAGCCACTATCATTTCCCCAAAGCGCTGAAACATATGAAAAAAGGGAGCGTACACTGTGTGGGTTTTCTCAAAGTAGTAAGTACCTCTCTGAAAAGAAGTTCTGTAAAGAAAAAGTTCACTATGACGTGTGTGTGCTGAGCTCCTAGAGTCAACTCATGCCAGAGTGAAGCTGTGAATTGGACTAAACGATATCAGACGTCGCCGAGATTAAAACAAATGAGCCGAAATCCAACGTTTCATCGTAGCTGTGTTTGCCAGGTCGCTCTGTGTGTGATTGTGTTTGTTTACCATGTAGCCCAGTGCAGCCTGGTTCTGTCTCAGTAAAGGTTCTGCAACGCTCCGGGCTAACCATCACACCACGCATGAATCACGGAAATGTCAAGTACAAAGTCTAGCTCAGAGTTTCTGCACCGAGAAGCACCAAGCACAACACAGTCCAGGAACACCACATGCATTTCAGATGGAATTCTGTTTCTGGTTTTATTTACTGCTTTTTGGCACATTACAACTACAACCCACCATGCCTCTTAAAGAGATTTTTATTATTACTATTATTTATTATTTTTTTTGTGTGAATAGAACATTATGGAGAGCACAGCTGCAAAACTACCAAGGTGGTTGTGAACCTAAACTGATGGGGTGGGTAAGAAGAGCATCTACAGACCAGCAGCCAAGATGCTGTTCTGACACACAGTGGGGGCAGCATCATGCTGTGGGAATTATTTTCTTCAGCTGGGACAGGAAAGCTGGTCAGCCTATGGAAATAAGGACAGCACTAAATGCACGGCAGTGCTGGAGGAAAACTTACTGCAGTCGACAAAATACATGAAATTCACATGAAGGTCATTTGTCAAAAGGGCTCAGTCAAAGCCCATATCTGTATAAAACTCTTAAACCAAACTGACTGAGCTTGATCTGTGTAAGAAGAGGAAAAGTCAACGTTCCCAGTCTGTCTGAGAAAGGCTGGTGGAGGGACATCCTGATGAATTTACAGCTGTAACTGAAACTAAATGTAGTTTTATAAAGTATCAGCCTGTTTTACAAAACATTTCCATCATAAACCTGAAAATATGAGCCGCTTTGAAGCTACTACTGGCCATTCATAAATCACAGGTTTAGCCTGTGATATCTCACACAGCTGAAAGTTTTTAAAAACACAATGCTGGAGGAGCGATCGCTGTCTGCAGAAAATCTCCTTGGATTCTTTTCAAAACAATAACAGTGGATGAACCCAGAGCAGTTAGATAATGACAACTTTGCAGATTTGTTGTTTCAAAGTTTTTGATCAAAAATCATTTGCCGTTTTCCATCCACTTTGCTACAATGCACTGTTTTGTGATAATGCGTCACATTGAATCCCCAGAAAAACACACTCAGCTTGTGGTTTCAACAAACACAGATGTGAACTGGTTAGTTTCACTTCCCAGGATTCTATGCATTGCTAAGTATTTCAAAAATACTTGGAAAAAAACTTGAATTTCTGAAAATATTACAAAAGTCATTTGTTTAGTACATGTTGCCAGAGCTCATCGGCTTTCACATTAGTTGCATTTCCATTGACAATGTAATATTGTAATTTCACATTTTGAAAATAAATTTGATTAATGGAAACATGCTCATTTTGAAAAGGAAAAACAACAACTAATTTTTATAAAAGGTTTTGGCGTAAAGATGAAATGATTTTTTTTCTCGACGTATCAAAATTGGTTTATTTAGCAAAACTGCAACAGAAAACACTCTTTTCCCATCATGAGTCACTTGACCAACAACAGGATGAAGACGAGGAAGACAGGAAGTAGTCGGAGGATAATGTTTTTTTAATGATTTTAAATTTTTTAGTCACCTGTGACTTTAATTGCGTTTCTTATTTAATGGAAACGCTGCAATTTTGAAATTGTGTTTTTTTTGACATCGGGGAATATTGGCAAAGTTCTCGGCACATTTACAATTGAAATGCAGGTAGTGTCTTACATTTAGAGACTCACCATTACCTGTTCACAATACATACCTGTATTATTACTTCACATGAACTATTATTACAATGCCATTTTAAAGGTTCCTTCGGTTCCTGCACCAGTTTGTTTCGACTACGAGGGAAACATTTTATCACCATGAATAAAACCTTGTTTACTGTCAGTTTTATGACTTACTGTGAGGTCATGTTGGTACTGACGTGTGTTGTGGCATATTTTAACTTCCATTGTCAGTTTCAACCAGGACATGAACGAAGGTGAGACGATAATAACTGTTTCCCCTTCCCTTGACTACGAACACACAGACAAACCTGTGCTCCATCTCACCTTCAGAAAATGGGCCAGATGATTAGGTCTGCTATTTTTACACCTCTGTCTGCATTAAAATCTCCTCCTGCACCAGCCATTGTTGCCTCTTCTACTTTAGATTTAATTGTTTTAATTTATTAATAAAGAGGCTTTCACCTTCAGTGAAAGGTACGTAACTAGCAGACTGAGATGAAGGCCTTGAGAGTCAAACGTTTTGCTTTTACTGTGACAACAAATTTATGAACCATCAAATTTTGATCCACGACAGATTGCCAGCAACTGCAGCAGGTACACCTTGCCATATATGAATGCTCTTCCAACAGATGGATCAAATATGTGCAGCGCACAGCAAATCTGGAACTCTTAATAATTCAGCAACTTCTTGTGTGACATTGACTGCAGTTTAGCTCACTCTGAGAGTGGGCACAGATGGAAAGGCAGACAGCAAACACTACACTAACAGGAGAAGTCCCCAAAGAGAGCAGAGAAGAAGTGAAATAGGTACGGACAGACAGACTGCAGCGGGAGCCCCCAGAGACCCGGAGCGACTGCTGCTCAGCTGCGCCTGTTCGCCTGATAACAGCTTGAGCTGCTGGGCCACATGCTGCCAGAGACACTTCCTCCTGTTCCCTTGCACGCCGCGTTCATTTGTGCTGAAATTAAGAGTGCAGCCAAAACCTACCAGGTTCAGAATGTTCAATCAAACAAAACAACAGACGGCCACACCGCCTGGCTTTAAAAGGCAAACAAACAAAAAAAAAATAATGCAAAAACTTCACATGGAGTTTTAAAAGCTATTATAAGACATACCGATAGATGGAATATTTGAGAAATCCATACAAACAAGCCGGAGGAAATAAACCCCTTTTTCAGATAATTCGTCAATAAAACCGACGAGGTGGCGGATCCAAAATGTCTGACTTCCTGTTGAGTTTGGACCACGTCTCCAAGAGACTGTCCTGACAAGATACACATGTGCCAAGTTTCATAATTCTGGGATTTCCCCCTGTTCAAGGGGAGTTTTTCCTCTCCTCTGTCACAATATGCATGCTCTGTATGGAGGACCGCTGTAAAGTCAACAACAACACCAGGGATTTTCTACTGTCGCTACATGCTGGTCATGCTGGTCATGCTGGTCACTGTTCAATCAATGTGAATGTATATAACAGGAGGACTGAATTGTCTTTTTCTGCATTGTACCTTGAGATGACGTGTTGAATTGGCAAAACTGAATTGAAGCTGTGTAAACGTTTTGAGAACTTTTTTTATGTAAAAAATTTAATATTTTTCTACTGTGTATGACTTAAGCCTTTTTAATTATCGGAACAACAGTAACATTTCCTTTTTATTATTTTCCTTTAAAAAGGAGAGATTCGTGGCCTCTATTTGGAAACCCTGTCATGCAGATGCAGTTTGTTCTGAATGCTAAACACTCTCCAAATATCATGGATACAATCTGTTAATTACATCATGTTGCTGAAAAACGACAGCAATATGTTGAATTTTTGCATAAAACACACAAAGCTTATGCACAGCACACTTTGTATGCACAGCTGATGTCCAATAAATGGCCATTAAATTCAGTTTGACTGATAGTCTGACTTCCTGTCTCTGCATTTACTATTAATGCAGCTTTACTTCCAGGTACACTCATAACATACAGTCCTTCTTTCAGTCGTTGCTAATGGCCTTTGCATGCCAAGTCGACATTTTTCCTTCTTTCTTTTTTTTATCCTTCAAAGATCTTCATGTACCAAGAGCTTACAATCTAATTAATCAACCTGTCGTCTTGACTTTTTGCATAGAGTAATAACTAAATGCAGATATATTTTTCCCATGTCATGTTCTGCATTCTCTTTTGGACATCAGCTTGGGGAAGGAGTCAAGAAAGTTCTGGAAAACAATTTGGTGACTCAGACAGGGGAAACAAGACCATCCCAAGATGGTATGTGGAAGGAGGAACCTAGAGGATCCCTTCAATCCAGTCACCAGGTCCACCATGCAGGAGGCAGAGACTGAAGTTCTGGTGGAAGCCATTCCATCCCTGTGGCCAAAGTTGTTTAAAAGCCCTGAGAGGAACCCCGGGGGTGAATGTTGAGGACTAGAACCTCAAACATTCGGTCTGAGGTTCTAGTAGTGGTGGTGTCACTATTCATATGCCACTTCAGGACAAGACTAGCAATGTGGCAGATTAGGGTAGTTGTCCCAAAGGGGACTATGGAGTTATTCCACCAAGGGATCAAGGTACCACAATCCTTAACATGTTTAGAAAGTCTTACTACAGACCATAAGACTGCAGGAAAGAATGCTTTGAATGATAGCAGATGCCTCAAATTTAAGGGGAGCAACATGGCTTTCAAACTGGATGTATAACAGCTGACCAGATCTTCACCATCTCAAACTTGTTGAAGGAGTCTTGGAAGTTTGGTTGTCCTGTCTCAAGTTGAAGCTAACGACCTGTGGCCTATGAGGTGCTTTGTGGCGATCGCTGTGGGAGTTTTAAGCAAGGTCGGATCAGCTCCCGTTTGCTCCTGTTTGTTGTGGTACAGCCAAAGACCGAAGTTCTCGAATACAGATCTGTCTACATTCTGACATGGAAGGAACAAAGAAACTGATGCAACAGGACTTCCTATGTAGGGTTGGATGGACTCAGCCTTAGAGGTCGGGTACTGCGCTTCTGATGACCAAACCAATCTGAGGAAACCCTGTAGAACACCCAGAACGTACTGGACATCCATTTTGGACTGGGCTCAACTTCGGATTCCCCAGAAGGAGCTGAACAGCAGATCGACGGACAGATGTTTCAGGAGTGCAACAGCTAGATTTAGTGGATTTTGTTAATATTAAAATATTAAAAAAGGTTTCATGGATAAAGATATACAACAAAGAGTAAAAAAATCCAGCAGACTTTAACACAAGCTGTAGAGCTTCTACAACAGCCTCCAGCTGTCACTGCGCACAGACAGGAAGAGCTCCTCCTCAACAGTAACACAACAAACGTCTGAAGAGTGCAGGTTATTGTTCCACAGTTCAGCATGTGTTGATCAGCAGTTACACTCAGGTCAGGCTCAAAGCCCACAGCCTGACCTCATAAGCCCCTCTGGATCTATTCAACTGTAAACCCATGTGACGGATCGGTCTCACGACTTGAAGTCTTTCTTTTATTGTATCAAAAGCGATTGTGACTCAATGCATTTTTTCTGAGATAAGACTAACATTAAGTAAATATGTCTTGAGGCTGTGTCCACATGAACAACAGTGTCAGTGAAAGCCTCAGTTCTTCTAAAGCCTGGGTTAACATACTGTATGTTGTTGGTAAAACAGAAGAAGCACTTTGCAGAGATCCAGCCTGCCTTCTCATAGCAGCACGTTTTATCTGCAGTGTGCTCAATCTACTTTGCAGCTTTGCTTCTTTCTTTCTTTTTTTTTTTTTTTTTTTTTTTTTCAGATAAAGTGAACTTAGTGATAATGTACAGCCACAGATTAATCATTAAGAAAGATTCCATGGTGATTTCAGTGAGTGTGAGCAGCCTTGACTGCTCTGCGCCTGTTGGCAACAAGAGAAACTTCCACACAACTTGGCACAGCTCCTCACAGACCTCTGAAAACCTCTGGCAGTTCATGAGTCACAAATATACACACTTCATGAGGATTAACTTCCACTTCAGCTGGTTAGGTGGACTGCCTGGTCTCTCTTTCTCTCACACTAGATTTTTTTTTCTCCCCCCCATTTCACTCTTTCTTTTTCTCACTCCCTAACTCACGGACAGCCCTGGGGCACCAGCAGTTGTTAGTGTCGCGCTGCAGAGGTGGCGGTGGGGGACGGAGAGCTCCATAGTCTCATTACCTCCACACGCTCACCCCGCAGCCCACAGTGGGGGCCTGAGTCGGAGGTGGGAGGGGGGATAGGGTGGCGGGACAGAGCCTGATTCGTTTTGATGTTGCGCACATAACGAGGCACCCCAGTGTTAACTCCTTGTCCCAGAGCGCAGCCCCGAGGAGCCCAACGTGCAGCCAACATCACGGCTGCATGAATGCCTCTCCACCGCATCCCAAGCAAACCTCACAAAGGTCAGGGAGTAATGTCTGCTGAGTTTCTGTGTCCTCGGGGCTTTCCTCATTAGCAGCAGCGAGTGGGCGGATCTCCGGCGTCAATCAAGAAACACCAAGAATCTCTCAGCGGGACGAAAGGGAGTAAAAACCATGCTGGAACATTTTTCTAACAAAGCACACTTATTACAGCTGGGACTCTTCTTCTGCAAGCAAAACTCGACAAGTTCCACCGAAGCCTCTCTGTCACTTTCTCACTCCGGCTCGCCACCTAATTCTCATCCAGATGGATCGCAATGTCGCACATAGCCCACACTTAATCTGCACGGTCTGGCCTCCAGCCTGACAGCTGAGCATGATAAGGTATCTGCTTTTCCATTATTGTGTCTGGTTTGGAGGATGAGAGTATCTACACATGCACGGCTGATGCTGCGCTGCATCTGCCTCACTGATGCTTCTAACTGCTAGAGACTAATACCACCTGATTGCCAGTGCTCAGAGAGGCTTTACTAACAGGCTGCCACCCTCTGCACTGCCTCCTCTCCCAGCCATGTTGTTTGGTCTGTGGAATAATCTAATAGGCACATCACGCCTGAGATGATTCCGCCTAATATTTCCTCTCAGAGCAGCGTGATGCGGCTGCCAGCGAACGAAGGATGACTGCGAGTTCCACTATCTCGCTACAACAGCAGCTGGTTGGTTTGGGTAAAGTTACACCGTCAAAATTACTTAGCCTGTCATAAGAGAGAGAAAAAAAACGGGGGGTCATTTTTTGATTTTTCTGTAGCTAAGTCATATTTTCTCCTTGCAGTTCATTCTTTTAGAAATGTCAAAGTTCCAAATTAAATACTCAATTAGCGAGCTAAATATTTAGCTCTAAATTAAATATTTAGTTTGCAGCTAAATATTTTTGTCCCACACTAAATATTCAGTTAGCAAGTTGAATATTTAGCTCAAAATGAAATATGTAGCTAGCAGCTAAATGTTTGGTTCCACACTAACTATTTAGCAAGCTAAACATACAGCTACCAAGCTAAATATTTAGCTTCATCCTAAATAAGTTAACAAGCAAATGTTCAGCTCAAATTTAAATATTTAGGTAGCAGCTAAATATTTAGTACCAATCTAAATATTTAGTTGGTAAACTAAATATTCAGCCTGGTAAATAAATGTTTAGCTTCAAAGTGACTGTCACTTAATTACATTTCCTATTTAATTAAAATACTGCAATTGCAAAATTGTGTTTGTCAAACAGCAGAACATTGAAAAAAACATTTCCATACATTTGCAATGGAACTGCAGCTACTTCCCCACACCGCTTGCACACATAAAACTGTTACCATGAGGTGTATTGTGCATTACACTGCGGTGAAGTATAGTACTGTTTGTTTATATCTAGGCTCTTTTTTCCATGTTAATGGAGTTTGGATGCTCTGTGCAGAAGTATCCAAAAATCATGTTTGATAACCTGGATTGTCAGTTCACATTAGGACAAAACATTAGTTTGTGTGTTTTCAGCGCCCCGTTCTGAAGGGCATGCCTGTTGACCGCTGTAGGTTCATCTAAACTTGTTCTTGCCTGATCTCTCCATAAGATATGTGCCTCCAATACACTAACCTCAGCAGAACCTAGATTGGCTTCCTGGTGCCTGTCCTGTCAGATAGGCGTTTGAAAACAAGCGATCTCATTCAGCCTTCTATTCATCCGTTTTGTCCCGCTTTGCTCTCTCCTGCCCTGGCAGGGCAGCAGAATGAGAAAGCTGCAGCGGGGCCCACGGACAGCAGGCAGTCATGTGCCGACTGAATTAAACACGTTGAGGAGATTCTAGCTGATCTCTATCTGACACGCAGGCAGAGAGAAGCAATCAGCCCAGCAACCAATACTTACTTTACGCCTGCAACAGCGTTTTATCACAGCACATTTAATCTGGAGCTGATTCTAACATACCAAAATACCTGAAGATGTGGGGAGAGCAAACAAATAAATAAATAAATGCAAAAAATAGGGAGAAGTCTGACCAAATCAGATGCTACCTGAATGTTCTGTATAAACGATGGAAGCTTTTTAAGAGAGCGTCTCACCACCAATTGTTCTGTGAGTTTAGATGAGTTTGTTACCTCTGTCCATTCGGATGCATTCTACACTAGGAGGCATTTATGGGACACTCGGCATGTGGCTTAAAGGGGCAGTATCATGAAAAATCCACTTTTTAAAATTTACTTCATGTTTAGAATGTTATTGCATCATCAAAAACATACCGAGAGTGTTGCCTTGATTCTTTCATGGATGTTTGAGAAATCCTTTAATCTCCCACGGCAACCACTCAGCTGTCCAAAACACCTGAGAGGACCTAGCCCCGCCTTCGAGACGCAGCTCCTCCACTGAGCTTCCAAACTTCCTCTCAGAGCAGTTGAGTCCACCACTCAGCTCCTTCAGACTAGTAAGCAGCAATTAGCAAACATCTGGTGGAACTGCTCATCTGCTGAGCCCGTTATAAGAGCTGCTTCTCAGTGCTGGTAAAAACGTTATTAAGGGGTTAATAGAGGAGCCATGTTGTGTGATGACTTCCTGAAGGCGGAGTTTCAGAAAGAGCAGGAGTTTCTTAAAGACAGAGGCACAATTTCAAGCTGTTTAATCACAAAGTAAAATTTCTTTTGAGTCATGTTTGATATAAAGCATTTTTTCACAACTGAAGGTAATATTGTTCCTTGATGCTATAAAATTGGACTGTGTGCCTGGAAAACACATAATACTGTCCCTTTTATGGAAGTAGCTACTCTGTTGTATATTTTTTTAAAATCTGATTATGCTATTTTAATTACTGTACTGTATTACTATTTTTGCTTATGTTGTTATTATGCCCTTTCTGTCCAGTCTCATTCTTCTTTTGTTTTTTTGTGAATGCTTCCATTGACCTTTGACATGCTGCCGATACACCTGAATTTGGTCACTGTGTGACAATAAAGGGCATTTCTAATCCGTCCAAGCGAGGGAGGAAACGGTACGAAATGGGAGAGTGAGACTTTGCAACAATTAACAAGTTCCATTTGTTTTCCCAAATTGCAACTAGAAAGTGTTCAATTCTCAAATAACAACATCTCCAGATCCGAGTTCCGGGTGGTTTCAGCCACGTGGAATTTTGCGAAGGCAGAGCAAAATCACATCAATCAAATTTTACATGTCAATCAATCTTGTAACATGATGAAGGGACAGAAGGCAGTTCCAACATTCAGCAGCCTCACTTGTCATGACAGTCAGTGATGAGCTATGATCTTAATGAAGCCTCGGGAGGTGTCACATTTCTGTCATTTTAACCATAAAATGTTATAAAAATATTAACCTCATATTAGCCAAAGTAACTAAATTCACGTAAAAAATTATGGAATATACTCTTATAAGAAAGAAAACAGGAAAAAATCTAAAAGTAGATGAGCTTGCCTGACTGTGGCCTGCAATGCGTTCTGGGAATGCTGGTCTGTTTTCTCTTACTCCTAAGCAGGAGATGGGGATCAGAGGGTGAGAAGTCAGAGGGAGGACAACTTGACAGATAGAGTCGGGGTGGTGGAAGGGTCAGCGCCGGGAGGGCCATTTCCTCGCTGATTTTTATCTTTCTGTTAACACAATGCGCCACCTGGCAGCCATGACTGTGCGTCAATAACTCCACACCCCATGAATGTTCGGCGTAGAACATGAAAGGAAAAACAACAGAGTAGAGTAATAAACATGAAATAAAATCATAAAATGGTTCAACTTTCAAGGAAAAAAAAAAGCCCTCTTGGAGAAGAATTCCTGAGTGAAGGTGTCCACATCAGTCACGTAAACCGACGACAACCTTTCCAAGCTGCTCTTTGTTCCAAACAATCATCTCTTTGGTCGGGCTTTCCTTTTATTCTTCACTTGAAACAGAGGAGCTCTTTTCAGTAGAGAATGAACACCTGAACACACACAATACTCTGGACCTCATTCAGAACAGCTCTTTGTTGTTCTATGTGTCAGGATCTTTAACAGGGTCGACTGATTCATACGTTCCCTCCATCCCTCTGTTTCTAGTCTGCATGGGAGCGAACACATTCAGGTGGGCAGCTGATTCATTTGGGCTTATTTCCCAACTACGTCACCTAATCACGTTGAGACACCATGACGGATGTTGGACGGTGTTGTTGCCAGTATGGCCATGGCTCCTCAAGTGGAGTTCATTTTTCTGTGGAAGTAGCCTGGTAAAAGCCAGCGCCATGTTCTATGCTTTGCTTGGTCCAGTGGGGCTGGACTCTCAGCTGGTGAGAAATGACGGCTTCCTGGAGGCGTGGCTTGTGTTGAGGTTTTAAACTTTACCCAATCGCTGAAGTATGTAGCATGGTCCATTGACTCAGTGAAGATTCTCAGAAATTGCCTGCACTGTGAACAAACGTCCTTCACTACAAAGAGAGAAGTGCCGAGTCGAACGAGAGGGCTGTTGATGTTAATTCAATATTTGGAAGCATGGCCAAGGCAGACTGAACGGCTTCGTTCATTTCCTCTGCTGCCATTGCTAAAACTACAGGTAGACTACCATTGTAAAACAGTAGAAAAACAGCGTCATCGCTCACAAATTCTCCTCCTGTTCGTTAATTGGACTGCCAAAATATCTACCAGAGGAATTTGTGTGTACTGGAGAAAGCCTACACTGTGCTGTAAGGGATATTTGAGTCGAGTGGAATAGCACAGGAAGGTAATGGCCAGGCTACTGGGGAAGTAGCAAAACGAGTTGGAGCTCATAGTTGGCTGCATTTACAAAAGTCAGAAGTAGCTAGCTTTGAAACCGACTCTTCCCCCTCCTGATATGTTTGTTGGTTTAAAAAAATTGCCAACTTTGCCTGAATTCACAACATGTGATTTATGTCAAAAACAGAGTTTCCCCTTATACTGGAGCAGACTTTAAACCACACTAATGTCTAGATTCTTTCCTGTTGTTTTCATACATGCTAGGCTACATCATGGTGGGGCATTTTCTCCGTGAGCACTAACAGAAGAGTACCTTATCCATTATGTAGCATTTGATTGCATCTCACTAATTTTATGTACTTATAAAGTACATGAGCGATAATCTTCTTGCCTTGTTAAAAGCATTCGCTGCCAAACTGAATACATATAAGGATGCTAGTTCTCACAGTTGATGGTTGCTATCCGTCTCCGTCTTCTTTCCTCATCAGTAGATTAAAATAGGTAAAATGGCAAGTTTGGTGTGCATGCTTGTCTGCTTGTGCAGCCGATCACCCAGCACCCTATGATACCTTTTACAGAGAAATCAAGTAAATAAAAGCGATTTTAGATCACCAACCTTCTGCTACAGGAGTTAGGTTCTAGGGTGTAACGATGCCCAACACTCATGAAATTAGACAAGGTTTTAATATTACTTTGAAGGAAACTTCAAAGACCAATTAATGCTTCAAAATGGTCACAAATTCAACAAACTGATTTTTCATTGTCTACTTTATTTTCATCTCTTCAGACCTTCGAACAGTTCTTTCACAATGCTTAGTTTGCTGTGCAACATTTTCGAGTTGCTATCGATAGAATGGGCTGTGATTGTTGTGTAGCTTAACATACCCTTAGACATCCATCCAGTTGTTGCTATAGCAATGCAATCTGCCTCTTTTGCTCCTAAACAACTGTTTTTTTGTCCTCTCTCTTGTCATGGCATAGCTTGGCGTATATACAAGGATTGTATCTTCTCTGTTTATTTCTGCAGTTATCATTCTAACAAGGTAAGTGGTTTCCAAAGATCAGGTCAGATCAGGACGCAAATGAAGACG
This sequence comes from Gambusia affinis, assembly GCF_019740435.1. Lineage (NCBI taxonomy): Eukaryota > Metazoa > Chordata > Actinopteri > Cyprinodontiformes > Poeciliidae > Gambusia > Gambusia affinis. The sequence continues at coordinate 2,587,209 of NC_057877.1, forward strand.
AGGATTCAGGGTGAGAAATGTTCACTTTTGCACATAATTTCAGTTGACATAAAACCTGAAGCAGCAGATGCTTACTCCCGTCACGTGGTTTGTAGCTATGCACAGTTAACATTTGCAGGAGCTAAATGTTCTTAAAGAGCTGTAGCATCTTGTCAAAGGTCAAGAGAGTCACGGAATAATCAGCAGCACTATAACTACAGCTCTGGGAATAAGCTGTCCTCTCCGGACTTTACCAATTTCAGATTCAGCAGTCCAGCCAAAGCCAAGTGCAGTATATACATCATGTCTGGGTCTAAAGCAGAAAGCATCTACGGACGACTTCTGCACAGATCACTTCATAAATCTCCTAAAGCGCACTTAATGAAGGTCCACAATCCAGGCTGCAAAGATTTACATACAAGTTATGACACTGAAAAAGGCTGTGAGTCGATGCTGTTACCTACTTTCATTTGGTTTGAGCTGGCACAGAGGGCACTTACTATCCAAGTCTCCACGTCCCAAGTATATCAATTTCATATTACTCCCAGGAAGACCGCGCCATAAAAACCACTGCAGATATTTACCTTCATTATAAAGAGTTTTATTTTACCTGCACGCTTTTACAGTCTGCACACTGTACAGTCAGCTTCAAAAAGTATAACTTCTAAAATTAAATTACAGATTTTGTTTTCTAACTGACAACAAAAGTACATTATAAACAACCTGAGAGTACCAACACATGACACGTTACATCAAGCTAGAAAATCCAGTTTTACTAAAACTTTTCAATGTGAAATATTCTGCACTGCTTTGTAAAATAGAAAATATTACAGAAGAGAGAGAATAGAAAAATCACAGCATGGAAGCAGTAAGTTAATATTCTCACAGAGAAGGAGCTGACATGACCAGAGCAGAGAGCATTGCCCCTCCCCCACTTATTACTGCACACTGCTAGCTAGATAGCTGAAAACTTTCCTTACATAACAGATATGTTCAATTCAGTTTGGTTTATTTTAGTGCAGTCAATCAATTAAAACATTGAATCACATTAATCACACTCTGATGCTGTAATTAATCCCAACGGCTAACGTTTGGAACTTGAATAACCCCACTGCAGACGAAGCCCCAGTCCTTCTGTCCACATCCTGCTCCAGCTGCTGTCCTTCAACTCCCCCCTTTCAGGCTATCATCATCAATATTAGTTTAGAAGTAATATTAATAATTGTTGCTTTCCTGGTTTAAATAAAGTCAATTAGATCATGTTGTATCTCGGTGCGAAACCATTAGAAGTGTGTGATACTTTATATTTAGGTATCCAAGTAAACACAGAGCCAGTATCACCAATTCTGATACCAATTCTAGTGCTGATACTTTTTAGTATTTATGCTCGATATATCATCAAACTTCTGACCTTCATAGTGTTTTTGTTGTTTCTCTGTTGAATTATTTTGTTAAATCCCAGGACAGAATTTGGCAAAAGTTCAAATCTACAAAAATACCTTCATAACAAATGAACAGGATAAACAGAAACAACAGAAAAACAGATTTTTCTTAAATAAATAAAGTGCAAAAAATTATCATTTGAGAGCAAATCAAAACTAAATCTTATTTTAGGTGGAATTGAGAGACTACAAAGCAAAAATAAAGTCAATTTCAAGAGGGAAACTGAGACTAAAGTATCAGTGTTACTACGTTAGTATTGATCCAGTACTGATAAAATCGATACTTGGTATTGATATAATGATATTTTGGATTGATCCGACCACTTCTACAAAACATTATATTTTACACAAGGTTTTTATACTATTGATGTCGTGGACAGCCTGATAAACGGTAGAAAAAAAGATTAAATGAATAAAGGACTTATTTTTTTTATTTTTTTTAGTTGACAACCAGAAACTAAAGTAGGGGAGAATATTCAAAGGTAAATCCAGATGGTTAAAACATTTTGACTGGAACAGCATGTTCCTCTCAAGAGGGAAAATCAAACTGCACTCAGGGCAATAAAATGTTTCTGACAAAGTTACACAGTAAGTTTCATGTATAAATCACCAATCTACGAAGGAAAAATAAACGTCAAAAGCAACGTTCGAACGACATAAATTACAGATTGTGAGAGATTCAGATGACTTATGGATGTTTGTCTGCTAAAAAAAAATACAACTTCTCTGCAAGAAATGATTCCTGAAACAAAATCCACCTGCTAAATGACTGAATGTCATAAATCTAAAAGTAAAGCGCTGAAATAAAAACAAATAAAACATAACTGGAAATAGGGATGGTTATAATGTATGAAATTTAGTTTTATTTTTTGAAAGTTGTCTTCCAGTTAAGTTTTGTGTTGTTGACTTTGGGTCAGGATTCCTCCAGTGCAGTTTGAGCAATATGTAAAAACAGGAGCACGCCTGATTCACGCTGTTTCATCAGGAATGCTTTCATTACAAAAGGAAATAAAAAATGGCTCAAAGCTCAAAAAATTTAAATATGTTTTGAAAAGTAACTTTTTGAAACAACCTTTAAGCAGGTTATTAAACATGCACACATTTCTGTTTTAAAATGTTTTTTTTTTTATTGGTCTGATGTAATGATCTAATATCAAATGTTTTTGCTAGCTGTCAGTGGGAAATTATTATATTTAATAAAGGCTTCCAAACATCCATCTGCCTGTTATTAATCTATATTGAGTTTCACTAAGTGATAAAGTTCTTTTAAAAAATTGACTTTCCAACAATTTACTAATTTATTGTCTGGGTCTGTAGACTGCTCTCACCGGGACAGCTAGACATAGACCGGGTTATGCCTTCCGGAGTGTTTTTCTCTCTGAATAGAGAAAGTGCAGAGCTTGGCGGAGTCTTCTGTGTGTGTTTGCACGCTGGCTGTCTGTTAACCTCCGCCGCTGGAGCCGCTGCAACGGGAGGGAGGAATCCGTGATCTCCCATCAGGCGCTCAGGAGAGCGGAGACGCACAAGATTGATGACACCCTCCGGAAGAAACAAAAGATCCTCCGCCTGCGAGAACCGGCTTATGAGACCTGATAGACTCGTCTCTTAATAAACATCACTGATATGTCAGCCTTGGCGTGTTTCACCCGCAGCTGCATGGCGGAGGGCGCCGTGAGCCGTCTCTGTCACTGCACTCGCAGTATAAACGGCAATATGGGTTGCATAAAAACGAGCCTCCGATGGAGCTGCAGCTGTTTCCGCTGGGGAATCCTCTGAGGTCGGGTCGCGTCCTGATACGTCCGTGGGGAAGTGACGCAGTCAGCAGGGTCAACCGCTTCAATGCCACAAATCCTATTAATGCTCCGGACCCTCAACTGAAGTCCAGATTTAGGACAATAACTGCGTTTCCATTGGCCGTAGGATTACACAATCTGGCATTTCACACTTGGCTGAATTTGCTTTATGGAAATGCCGATTTTGAAAAAGAAGAAAAAACTCCTGTTTTTGATTTAAAAAACGTTTTGGTGCTAGGCCTAGGTGTTGTTTATTTTGGTGAAACACTTTTTCGCCTCACATAATCAACAACAGGATGTTAGCACTGGTACAAAATAATAAGAAGAGTACGACAGGAAGTAGACGGATGCTCGTGGCGCTGCATGTGTTTTGATGAACAAACTTATTCACTCTGATTTTTAGCTGCATTTCTTATTTGATGGAAACACCGTAATTGCACAATTGTGGGTTTTTTTTTTTTTTTGTTCTTTTTTACATTAGTGGATCAGTAGAATTACGAAAATAATTTTGCTTAATGGAAACAGCAGTTTTGAAAAAACAGTCTTTGCTAAACAGTTTTTGCTCTAGGATGAGGTAGTTTTTCAGGTTGTATAAAAAAAATCTAAGTAATTGAATGGAAACACTTTTTTCACCTCATACAAGTCAAATGATTAACAGCCAAATGTTGCTGCTGGTGGAAACAACAAAGAAGACGACGACAGGAAGTAGTAGGAGGATAATGTTTTGTTGTTATGTTTTGTTTTTTTTAGGCAATGCACATCTGTCTCCACCAGAGCTCTCACAGCATCACACTTTTCATAAATAACTGCATGTCATTCCAACGTGTTGAATCCAAAACTCTTCTGTAAATCACCGACTACAATTTCTCCCAAACGCTGCATACATACGTGTTTTTTTTTGTTTTTTTTTTACATCATCAAAATATTGATCAAATATTTACATTACATTTGTAAAGAAAACACAGCCAATGTGACCTAAACATGACATCGTCTACATTCCTGCCCACTAGAATAAACAAGTTTTTCTCAGAACATGTTGTAGCTAAATGAGGCATAAGTAATGCTCAGCGATCATTAATCTCTTAATCATAACGTTCAAATAAATAAAGCCTAAATAATTGCCACCATAACTCACACGCCCTAAATGAAAAGAGTTTTGACAGCAAACATAATTTTCTGTGAGGACGGGGGGATGAGGGTTGGGGGGCTGAATGACATCTATGCACAGGCAAGCGGCTTTCCTCTTCAAACTCTGCCCCGTTCATACACCCTTCTGTTTACAATATTCCGGGTTTCCGCCGTGAAAAATTTTGTATCTGTCACAATTCTATCTCCCAGGCCTTCCCTCAGAGCTGTATAATGCCTTGTTAAAGTCAGCCGTGTGTGAAATGGTGTTTTAAAATAAATGAAACCGAGCAGGAAAGTGAGGAGAAGGGGTAATATTGTGATGTCAAGCTGACAGACAGCCGGTGAAAATGTAACAAGAGCTATCATCTTAAAGGAAACCGGATTAAATAAGAACCCCGGACCGTCGCTGCAGCTCCAGCCCTCATATTGACATGTCGCCGGCTCGGACCATTTTTCATTGTCTCATCAAGGCAAAGCATTATGGGAGATCAATCTCTTGCCTCAGATAGGCGCATCCTGTTTGAAGTGCTAGGTGTTGCTTCTATTATTCTGCGTAATCCACTAGACATTTTGGACACTTTTGGGCCGAGCGGCGCCGTCACACTCAGGAGGACCAGAGGGGTTGGTGGGATTGTAATCAATAAAACTGCTCCGATCACTTTGCATTTATTTAGTCATCACACTGACCTCTCACTTGTGAAGAAATGAATCTATTTAGATGATAACAATGAGGATCAAAGCCACTCATCAATATCCATCTGCAGTATTTAGCAGTAGATTAAAGGTTTGACATTTCTTTTTTTTTACCCCTCCAGGGGATCTTTTTGTGGGCTCTAGTGTTCCTTTATACACAAGTAGGCTGACAGGAAGGGGGAAGACATGCGGCAAACGTCGCCGGGTCCGGGAATCGAATCCACGCCGGCCGCGTCGAGGACTCAAGGCCTCCAAATGTAGGTCGCGCTATCGCCTACGTCACCACGGCACGCCCCAAGATTTGACATTTCTGATCTGTTGGACTTGATGAGGAGAGAAAAACTGATGATGATTCCATAATTCTGTTAACTCCATATGCGGAGCTCATACGTTTCATGCAGTCAACCTGAAGTGTCACAATGTTCTGCTGGAGACGAGAAGTTTGGACGACCTGCTGGGTCTTTGGTAACAGTAGGTTCACTAAAGTTGCACTGATGCTTCTGACATTCATGTTACCCTCGAAACGGGAACAGCTCAGATAGACATTATGTTTCCAGTTGTTGGGCGAATTTTGAGAAAACTTTAAAAGAAAAAAAAGACCAGAAAACACAAAGTGTGATTTCTTCAGACGTTGATGCCACTCCTGGCTGTACTGACCAAGACGTAGCGGTTTTCAAACTATGAAACCGGATCTTTGGACCCGCTGTGCTTCGTCAGAACTTATTCAACAAATGTCTCCCCTTTAGTGCATTAGCTCTTTTTCGGAAAAGCAACAAACTACCTGAAGTGAGCGTAAACATTTTTTTGTGAAATGGAGAAAGTTATTTAGGATTTTGCCATTTCCCTCAACCATTTCTCAATGCGATGTACTTCAATATGTGTGTGAAAAACGTTGATAAAAACATTGCAACTGAAGAAAATAAGATATATAACATGATTGAATGTTTTGTTTATTTAAAAAGTGAAGCAACAATAATGCCTACTGCTATTAGTGATAATATCTACAAACCTTGTTAATATGATTTTAATTCTAATATGTTTTATATTTCCTAAATTTATTCATAGTTTTCATGTAAATCATCAGTGCACAGAACATGAAACTTACTGTAACTTTGTCAAAAACACATTTTTTTCTATTTTTGTCTTATAGAAGAACATAAGTACATCCATCTGAAGATTAGTCTTTACTTGGGTTCCCAGAATCTTGTTTCAAAAAGCTCTGAATATGAAACAGCATATCTCTGCTGCTGGAAATATTTACAAAAAGTCATATCTAAAAATCTGTATCAAATTTTAGGCACTGGTCATTTAGCATCTAGACACCACAGATCTGGAACAAACTTTCAGAAAACTGCAAAACAGCCAAAACACTGAGTTCCTTTAAATCAAGGCTGGAGACCGACCCGTTTAGAGTTGCGCCGTTTGACATTTTGAAAATAAATTTGTTGAATGGAATAATTAAAATTTTGAAAAACTAAGTTTTGCCACTAGGAAGAGATTTAGTGTTTTTTTTTTTTTGTTTTTTTTTTTTTTTTAGGTTGTATCGAAACTGGTTCATCTCATGAAAGTGCAATGGGAAAAAAAATTTTCACATCATGCGAATCACATAATCAACAACTGAATATTACTGTTGCTAACAACAAAGAAGAAAAAGACAGGAAGTAGTGAGAAGATTGCGTGGCGTTTTACTGTGATCTTTTTCAATGACTTATCATGGAAATAGTTATTCATATGTCATTTTAAGTTCATTTCTTATTTAATGGAAACACTGCCATTGTGGAATTTTGTTTTCTTTTTCATCATCAGCAGAATATCAACATAAATTTGAGCCTTTGCAGTGGAAACGCAGCTACTGTGACTCTTCAGCTCTTAGCTGAAAGAAGACTTGGCAAAGGCTGCATTGTGTTTCATAATTACACCAAAAGTGAATTCCTACTCCACACAGTCAGCGGTCCGGTGAAGTCACAAGGAAGCAGCACATGTAGCTGTAAATCTGAGATGTTTTATGTGTCGTATCTTAGCAGCACACAGTTTAATAAAGTCAGATTTGTTGTTTTACGGAGAGAGAGCTGGAAGATTTCTACAGTTTGTGTTTTTCATGACAAGCCGTGCGGTGGCTGTTAATAACTAAAAACGTCTGGTTGCTCATTGTTTGTAGCAACAATTAAATTATTTCCCGCTATGAGCCTCAAGCAATCAAGTGTATGATTACAATATTTGAGCTACGGCTTTTTGGAGGAATAATAAGGAGCACGACTGGAAGGAGAACAAAATCTGAGCTTGTTTTACACCCCAGTGAGGTGTAGTTTTACCTCCAGGGCCTCCAGGGGAACATGGGGGCGGGGGGGGACCTGGCTCTGCCCGCTGATTGCACTTTGACCGATCATTTCCTTGAAATGCTCCAGAACGTCACACAGAAAGACCTTTCTTCATCCGTGAACCCGGAGTCCACTGCGATCAAAGAGACAGGACCATCAGTCCTGACTGTTTAGACTCCTCTGTCTGCTGCTATATTTGGCTGCGTCCAAGCAAAACTCACCAGGACTCTAAAAACCTGGCTTCACTGAGAGGAGAGACGGACTCGGGCGTGCTTCATGTTTGAACTGAACGGTGGACGATGTGAGGAGCTCTGCAGCGGACAGCAGGGAGAGAGTCGTGAGTCGGCAGCGATGTTTGTGCCGATGAAGATGTTTGACGACTGCAGCCCTGTGACAGAGGAGAGCATCCTGACCACAAATAAACATCGGGCCTCAGCAGGGGCCTCAGCAGGGGCCTCGGCGGCGCCCCGTCCTAGGGCCCCTGCACGGTCAGCAACAGGAGCGCATCAATCACAGCTGGAGTGGGGGCTCCCCAAGGCGGGGGCGCAGAAAAAAGCCCTCGACCAGCTGCTGCCCCGACCCTTCACTCACACAGTCACACTTATTATACACAAACACCCTGTGTATATATATATATATGTATACACACACACACACGCACACCGCCTTCACCGCCTACAGAATCCAACTCTGACAGCCCCCCACCCCCGCCCCTCCACCTCCTCTACTGGGATGAAACTCACAGGATTCAGGGGATAAACAAAGGAAGACGAGGGAAACACACCAACACAGAGCGGGAAAAACAATACATGTGATATCAAATATCATAACATCAGTTATAAGCTTCTTGTTAGTGTTTTAACTGATTTATTTTATTGTCCATTCATTTATTAATGCAAACCCAGCAATCTATTGTATGGATTACATTTGAATCAAAATTGATTTAAATTTTCTCAAAAAATGGATGGAAAAAATTTTTTCACGCTGGTAAAAAAAATAAAAAATCTCGTAAATGCTATTACTGACATTAATTAACAATAGATAAAACACAACAACAACAATGATATATTATTAATAATAACAATATTAATAATGTAATATTAAAAGCTATTTTAATGCTTAAAGAATTTCCACTGGACTGTATCTGCTTAAGGTGGAGCTTAATATACTATATATATATATATATATATATATATATATATATATATATATATATATATATATATATATATATATATATGATTTTTATATATGATTTTAAATTACATTTAAAATGTTCTTTTTAATCTTTTGCAAAAAAATACTTTTTGGATGACATTTACATACATATGTAATTTTTATATAAGAAACTTAAACAGACGAGCAAAAATGATGATAGATAGATAGATAGATAGATAGATAGATAGATAGATAGATAGATAGATAGATAGATAGATAGATAGATAGATAGATAGATAGATAGATAGATAGATAGATAGATAGATAGATAGATAGATAGATAGATAGATAGATAGATAGATAGATAGATAGATAGATAGATAGATGCTCTCGGCCGTATTTTCTCCTCCATCTGCAGCTGATTATCTTCTTCACTACTCCTTTGTGAAACGACACTTTCACAACACGTACTGAGGTGAGGAGACATTATGCAGCGACAACAATCCACTCATCCTGTGTAAGGGGGAGAATTCATGCGGTCTGTGGTGTAAAACAGTGTGATTGTGTCAAACAGCAGGATTTCATGTCAGAGAATGTGCCACCAAACGTGCAACATTGTTCATCTGCTGTGAGAATCGGATGTTTTTACTTAAACGTTGATAACTTTGACATTCAAGCAGCAGGTGGACATCTTCAGTGGCTGGGAAGTTTGGAAAGTGAACAGGTGGCTGCAGAATTTTGAATCTGGTAAAAATATTTTAAAAAAATATCATTGTCATATCGAAAAGAAATAATAGATAACATTGCTCCTCGAGCGGGGTTACAGGCACAAAGAATGTGTTTTTATATCCCTGCTTTATTTTTCTGTGACTACCTTGGAGTTAAAGCGGCTGCCTGTTCTTGCTGCCAGGGTAATACTGCCCCCTGCTGGACAGGATCTGCTGCTGGCATCTTTCGGCTCTCAAGTTTGTTCTTTAGTTTCCAGCTGAAAACAAATCAACTACTGACTTTAATCAGTCTAATGTTACACATCAGAGATGTTCATAGTGTTATATTTAACATGTATAAATGAAGGGCTGATTGGTGTCATAGAGAAAAAATAAAGTTACAAGTTCTTATGTAAATATTTATGATTATAATTTGTTATTTTATTTTTAGTATTTACATTTTTAATGTTTATTTTAGGGCTGTCAGTCAATTAAAATATTATAAGCAATTATATAAACAATTATAAGCAAATCATGATTAACAGATTGTTTTTATTAATGGATTCTTGTTTTCTGAGAATTGTTGAGAAATACAAATATACGTCTTGAGTGAAAATGTTTGTTTCTCACAACTGCAAAAATATCAAACATGACAAATGATAAGACTATTCATCTGAAACCTCTATAAAGTTATTGTGCTTAGAAATTGGCTAGAAGTATTTCTATGCATATACATGATAACTGTTTTACCTTAATGGTGGAAAATGAACAGATGTGAATCTGGATTACAAAGAAACAAAGAAAATAGAGTAAATGAAATGGAACAGTGTGGAGCGTAAAACAGAACAGGGACTCAGTGTATAAAAAGCAACTCTAGTTACATTCCTCTAATAAAAAGATAGTTACTGTTACTTATTAAATGGTGTTTCTTGTCATGGTAACCAGTGATATTTTCTAATTAATCTCTGAACATTTTGCAGTTTCAACCATTTCTTTTACAATCCTATTAAATACTGTAAAATACAAATGATTTAATTATGAATTATTACTCACCATGGCCTTAAATACTATATATAACTATATAAAAAGGCAGAATTGATATATTATGGATTTCTGGGTGCAACATTTAAATAGATATACAATGGCTAAAGTGCTTTAGTAAAAACCGTTGAAAATAAATATTGAGAATAAAGAAATCATCAAGGCTGAAATATTCAGTCTTGTCAGGAAGTAAATGTGTACAGTCCTGGTAAAATGACTCCTTAACTTGAGATTTTATTCAGTTTTATCAGAATATAATTAGTGATCTGGTTTCAACCAGGCTCTAAACTACATTTAAGCCTAACTTCAAATGTAGAAACACATAAAACAGATTCCACACTTCCCCAGGTCGGGTTTCATCAGACCAGAACTGAATCTCCCACTAGGTTTTATTTGGAGCTCCATTCCTGCCTGGATGTTTTCTTTGGAGAAAAAGATTTTATTATGCAACTGTACTCCTTACCGGAGCCATGTGGAGGAAAGGCGAGAGTTTAGAAGGATATAAAACACAACCAATACCAGAAATATTTGCAGTTTTTGGGGGGGTGCGGGGGGTTTGTTATAGTTGGCCTTCCTCACCAGATTATTATTTTTTCTTCCTTTTTCTCCTCAATAATTTTTAGGAGAAACACAGTTTTGATTATTGTCTATATTACATGAATATATAATGTTTAGAATAATGCTAACAGTATTAATAGTCTAGCGGTTTTCAAAGATGTAAGATTTTTCTCTGACTGGTATGAACAGTTTTGTCTCTACTAAGACTCACAGGAGACAAGTCAAAGATCAACTCTAGGATTTCTGTTCACCGTTTCCCTGCTCTCTGTTAAAGTAACCAAGCTGAAAACATAAACACAAAATTAGTGACAGACTTAAATAAATGTGCAAAGTAAGCATTTCAGCATTTTGGTCTTTGTTGTAGTGACAAGAAAAGAGTCAGAAATAGTTAGAAAGCAAATGTTTGCATGCGCGCCATGAAAATACACATTAACTTTTATCACTTTGTCTGATATTATCAGAGGCTGTTGTAGCTCAATTACTCAAATTATTTCTCATTGCTTAATGTCAGAATACTGAGAAATAATTTAATTTAATACTTTATTCAAAGTCAAAATGACTTGCATTAAAATCACACTACAGCTAAACCTTCATAGTTGCAGTTTTAGAGGGTTTTGTTCAGGGTGCGCTGTTATACCCAACCTAACATGGCTCCTCTATTAAGCCCTGAACAGCGTTTTTACCAGTGTCGCATTGAAAAGTAGCTCCTGCAATGATCTCAGCAGATGAATAGCTCCAACGTTTGTTTGCTAATTGCTGCTGGCTAGTCTGAAGGAGCTGAGTGGGGAATCCTGCGAAGTGGAAGCTTGGAAACTGGAGAACCAAGGAGGAGCTGTGCATCGAAGGCAGAGCTAGGTCCAACCTGTCGTTTTGTGCAGCTGCAGTTGCCATGGAGATTAAAAGGATTTCTTAAACATACATGGAAGGATCAAAGCAATACTCCAGATCTGATTTTGATGAGGGAGTAACATAATAACATGATGTGAATCTCAAAAGGTTGATTTTGCATAATGCTGCCCCTGCAAACAGTGGAAAAATTAACATATTAAATAATAACTAATAATTTAAAAGAGAAGGAACTTGTTAAGTAAACATGACTAAAAACCACACACTATATCTAATCTCTAATTTCAACTTTATTGAGTAAATTTCAGAGAATTGTCTGATAAATTTTAGTCTCTTTTTATTTTCTAACACATTTCTGTAATACCAGAATATATCCTACCTCAATAATGTAAAGTTATAACTTTTGATCAGGGAAAATTGTAATGGTTTTTGTTTGTTTGTTTGTTTTTCTTCCCCAAATTTACAACTTTTTTACATCAGAGAACATCTCAGTACTTCCTCGTAAACATGTGAACGTACTACATGTTGGTGCAGGAACAAACTGGCTGCCATGCAGTCTTGGTTGTGGAGTTGTTGCAGTTTGCTCTTGACGTATTTTGTGCTGAACTTCTTGCTTTAGAGGTGTCAGAGAACAGCCTGGTGCGCGGCGCTGGGAGAGACCCAGAAAGACTTCCCAGGAGTTCTGCACGAGTTCCTATGAAGTACGAAATGCCAAGGCTAGATGGAACTTTGTTCTTCCCTGTTCTTCCATGGCGAGTGAGAGAGAACAAATGTCTCTGTTCTTGCAGAGTATGTGTAGGCCTTTATTCTCCTTGTTGGCATCACATTAAGTCCTGAAAATAATCAGAGCTGCTGAGAAGCAGCGGTGCCCAAGATGGAAATCCTCTGGAAAAGCATCCCTGAATGTCTGTGTTCTTGCCCCCGGCACACGTATTGCTCTAATAAATATGCTGAGGAAAATAAAAAAAAAAGCAACATTGCCAGCAAATTAATACCTGCAGAGTGCGTAAACGGCAAAGCTCTGTCATCAGAGTGCTGAGTATCCATTTCCCCACGGTGCGCTGTGGCTGAATTAAACACGCGGACTCGTCTGCTGGGTTGACTGATGCCTGTCACGCCTGCAGAAGCAGCCAGAGGGAGCAGAGGTTCACCTGGTTGTGGTTCAACATCAAAAACTACGGTACTCACCATGAACAAAAAAAGAAAAAAGGGGTTTTCCCAAATCCGTTTGAAAGACACAACCTTTCCCAAATAAAATGTCCCACGGAACAAAAGACTGAGCTCTCTGACCTACATGTGGTTGGGGTTGTAACTGGAAGCTGCTTGGGGAAGCGTTAATTAGTCCAGGGCCGTCATTATGACCGCGGCTTTCACAGAGCTCCCTCTGTAATTAAAACTCTGAACATAGATCATAAAATCTACCTGAATCAAATGGGAAACTTGCTAATTGGCCGACTTCTTCCATTTCACCGTCCGTTAGAAGAATCACATTATGTTCCTTTTTCGTGTGGAGGTAATTGAATTTCTAATGGAACGTTTAGTTTCTCAAATGACCTTTTTCAATTAAAGCCCTTTAATTGAAACTATATCTTTTTCAATCACTGAATGTTGTTTAATTAAATTTGATCAACGATATATAGGACACACTGGTGGAACTCTGGTTTTCAAAAAGCTTTTTTGACTTTTAACTCTCTTTTGACATTTTTACTGTTTAAAGTAACATGCATGTTAAGTCCACTGCAGAGAAGGTTTTATACATTTTACAGATATCTCAGGACATTATCTACCTTCATGTCATCAGACAGGATGTCAGCAAATCATCTCAGGGTTGTCAACAAACATCACAAGTTGTTCCTGTCATAAACTAATTACTGATCCCGTCTAGCTTAGGAATACTAACCCTGGCTGCTTACACTCGTCCACTTTATCCTCTAAAATGATAAAAGAGATGGGACTGTGGAAGGCTCCACATCTCGTGGACCCTTCTTTATGAAAGAATGAGGGATTTTTATACATCTTTAAAATCAAGAAGTATTTTAAGCAATACTTCTTGATTCTACCTGCTACCAGGAAGATACTGCTATCAGTTTTTGTGTAGGGAATAAAAGGGGTGACTGGCAGCATTAAGGCCCTCCTCCTGGCTCTGATTGGTTGTTTCTGGTTAGCACTGGGAGAAGGCAGAGGATCTCAGTTCTTTCACAAATGATCTGTCTCATCCTATGCTGTAACAGCATAGTGACAGTTTGAACAAATATGTAAAACATATATTTTTTATTGAAGTTACACGCTGTAACATTAAATGGGATTTCTCAGTCCGTATGGTTTTCTTCTGGTATTGATTATACTTACATTAGATTTTTTTGTGGACAAGATTTGAAGGTGTGGTTCTACTTTTCCCAGATCTTTTTCAGAACTATATATTGACCCAGACATGAAAACACGGGGCTCATATGATGTCATGTGATCCCCCTCCTCCCTTCCCCTTGTGCCTGTTCTCCATCTCACTGGAGAACAGCGTTGTCAGTATGTGTGACTCTGAGCAAAGACACAAAACTCTGGTAACTGCAGCTCAGTTCACGTTATTCATACTAAATAGCCAACTGAATAAAGTTGGTTTATTGGTAATAGTCACTGTTTTAGCATCCGCTATTTCTACCAAGAAGTCAGCAATTAAATGAAAGACTCGTTGAAGTCAAAACTGTGTCTGGGAAAGTTCAAGGTTCCTCATCAACGCCGCCCTGATAAGAATCACTTCAAATCTTTTTTATCTTTGCTGTAGTAAGCTGTACTTCTTACAGTTTGTATGCCAGTAGATCAGTTTCACACTTTGCACTTTAGAAGCAGAGCTGGAATGTACAAATACTGCAAAAATAACTATCTGCTTTAGTTAATTATTGGTTTGGCGTATCCGTCGGTTACAGTAGGTCCAACCGTGAGACGAACGGCTCAATGCTGCCGTTAACCTGTGTTTGTCTGTTTATCCTGCAGCATGGCAGCATCTTGGTGACCCTGAATTGCCATAACAACCAAAAGACACATTTATACTGTTCTATTTGCCAATTTGAATATGTGGGCCTGAAAAAGCTTTTCCTCGTCTTGCCATGACAAGCAGAAACGTGTGAGGTTTGTTAAACTCTGCCGATTCGCACTTCAGTCTTCACAGATGTTTCCATGGAATGTAGCCAAAAATTCACCAACTTGAAGATTTTTTTCTAAATATTCTAATAAAATGCATCTTGGGAAGCTGAAATACCGAGGCCCGATGCTACCTGACACTATTGGCTAGCGTTTGCAATGCAGTCCAATCATTCTTCTTGGTGCTGATTGGCTGCACACCCAAGAGATAAGGAAGTCTGTAGATTTGAGCGTCTGTGACAGTATCACTACATGTAAATGAAGGTATACTTGGAGTTTGAACTGTTAAAACAGACACATGATTTTTGAGGCACTCTCCATTATTCTCCGATTTTAGCTGTTTGCATGTTAAGGTGATTTTATTTCCACAGCACTTTTTCAACAACAAGGCAATTCAAAGTGCTATACATGAGTTAGAGGAAATAGAAACAAAAAAACAAAAGAAAAGCCAGAGAAAAATATAACAAGTATACAAAAGGTAAAAGTATAGAACTACATATTGGTTCCCCGTGTTTTTAAGAATACTTTTCTAAACTAGTAGAGGTTTCTCTGGATTCTTGAACTGATAAAACTAGATGTTTGTTCTCCATGTTTAATGATAACAGTGAGGAATAGAGCTAACTGTTGTTCTCCATGTTTGATTCTGTAAAGTAGAAGGTCCTAATTGTTGACCTGAGGTAATGAGTAGATGAGTTTCTCTGGATTCTAGGTTTGTTCTAATTCCTTTGGTGAGTTGAGTGAAGTATGTAAACTGAATGTTCCTGTTCTGACCTAAGATTAGGTCTGTAACTGCTGTGAATACTGGGGGCCCACCGTATTGAGTTGTGATTATATTTTTGTGCACAAATAATAATAAAGATCATTATTCCTTGACCTCCGACTTAAATTATTCATTTTGGGAGAAATCGGATTTAAAAAGAAGAGAGAAGCCTGTCGTATGACAAAGTGAACACCTTGCCCTGTGCTGTTTTTGCCCTACAACTGTGTGTGTTGGCATGTGTGTGTGTAGGTGTGTGTTTCTATCACCTTTCGGCATTGCTCTGTCGAATCTTTTTTTTTTTGTGCAGCTGCTGCTGTTGTTGTTCAAACTTGTTTTCCTCTCTCTCTCTCTTTCTCTCTCTCTCTCTTGCCCTCTCTCTCTCCCCTCCCTTCTTTCCCAACCCAGCCCCCCTCAACATCACCTTTTCTCTCCAAATCAAATCCAACATCTGGAGGAGGAAGAGCTGCTTGGATTGCCTTTTGTTCTGCGCGTCAGAACAAATCTCAGACAGTCCCCGTTGTGATGATTACAACCATAATATCAGAATTTTAGCAGCATTAGCTCCTGACAGTTTTACGGCATCAGGACGAGGTCAGACTTTGACCCGGACACAGCCCAGTGTTGCTCCTGACCTCCTGCACATCCCGTCCCAGTGATCTCGTTAAAACATTTTCCTCCCTCCTCCTCTGACATGCAGAGAAGAAGAAGAAGAAAAAAAAAAGAAGCTTCGACTGCAGAGAATCTTGTGATTGTGGAGTAAATCTGATGGTAGCCCACATTCTCCATCTGTGAGGGGAGCGATAATAGGCTCCACGCTGGTTTATGTCAACTCCGGGCCAAAACTCAGCTACAGGCGGTGCAGATCTGTGACAGAATCTGACCAAAAGGGACTAATAAGTAGGAGAGAGAAGCAAACATCGGGGCCGACTGTTTGTTCTCGGCGTGTATCAGCCCTCAGAACACTGGATGTTCCTACATACGATGTGACAAGACCTCCTCTATTCTTAACCTCTGCTGCTGTGGCTGCTGTGGGGAGGGAGGGGTGGGGGTGATGGGGGTGTGGGCTCCTGGCTGTGGAACGTCTGACACAGCCTCAGCCTCTCGGCTCCACGCCGCCATCTGCTGCCCCCCCCTCCCACCACCACCACCACCTCACTCCAAAGCCAGCACTCACACCCGGATGCTGCCATCACCGCTGACAACACAACAAGCTAATTAGGAGACTTACTGCGCTAATTACACATGCTGCAGAAGTGTTGCCGGAGATTTCTATTCGGGGGCCTCAGCTCCACACACTGTTTCCCCTACATTAAAGGCAAATGTAGCATGTAAAACCGAGCCAGATTCTGCTTTACACCCCTCCCCTCTGTCACCCCCCAACACCCCCCGCTTGACGCTGACGCGCGGCGACACCCGACAGACAGCTGGGATGGCTGAGGGCCACCTGACTTTCTGAGAGGCCGAAACAAAGAGATGAGATCCTCGGGCCTGGCAACCAAAGTTGAGGAAGTGAGCCGAGGGGACGCTAGACTGAAGATAACACCCACAATCTAGAACATCGTGCTCTACTTTCTCCTAACAATTAAGAAGCGAGCAGGAGGAGGACTGCATGGGGCAGGACAAGCCCAGAGAGAACGCCAGCCCAACACAAAACAGCTGCTTCCTTTGATGCAAAAGTCAGCCTGACTGGAGCTCTTTGAAAGTTACTCTAAAGGCCCAAAGGAGAAGAAAAAAACATGCCAGCAGATAAGCTGACAAGCAACCGAGACGATGGCAGTGTTGTTTTAGGAGCTGACTTGTCTGGATTAAAGTAAATGCAGTCAAATACAGTCAAAGGACAGAGCACCATATTTCTTTTCAGCAAAATGTAAAATGAACGTTTTTTTTATCATGTTCCGCTGTTATTCTCTTGTTGCTTTGATTCTTTCAAGCATGCTTGAGGAGATCTTCA
Organism: Gambusia affinis; assembly: GCF_019740435.1. Taxonomy (NCBI): domain Eukaryota; kingdom Metazoa; phylum Chordata; class Actinopteri; order Cyprinodontiformes; family Poeciliidae; genus Gambusia; species Gambusia affinis. The sequence continues at coordinate 2,604,718 of NC_057877.1, forward strand.
ATCTCCATGGCAACCATTGAGCTGTGCAAAATGCCTGGGTGGATCTAGCACCGTCCTCGAGGACGAAGCTCCTCCTTTGAGCTACAGTTAACAAGTCTCCCACCAACAGACAGCTGCGATGGCGGAGGGCCACCTGACTCACAGAGGAGCCCTCCTTCCAACGCCGCCGCTCAGCTCCTTCAGACTAGCCAACAGCAATTAGCAAACACCTGGTAGAACTGCACGTCTGCTGAGCTCATTACGCTGGTAAAAATGTTGTTAATTAAAAGGTTAATAGAGGAGCCATGTTGTGATGACTTCCTGAAGTCGGAGTTTCAGAAAGAGCAGGAGGTTTTAAAGAGACAGAGGCCCAATTTCAATTTACAAAGTCAGTATTCTTTCAAATCCTTTTTGACATATACGGCATTTTTCATAACAAGTGAATATGACAGAGTTGATCGTGTTACCAAATTATACTATAAGAAAAATACAATGATAAAAATTACAGAATTGAGCCCTGAGTTAATCTTTACAATAATTTAATTGTAAGCATGACCAGCACTTGTATAGTTATTTATTATTTTTAATGAAAAAGGAATTGGCCCACGTGTAATTTTGAGTTGACAATTTTGGCTCATTTGACAAAACATGTGGACACCACTGATATAGTGACTCAAAACCACCGTTAACTAATAACGTTTTTATAACGGCTAAAAGAAACAAAATGACTCAGGAGAGAATCAACTTTTGGCTCATCAGCAACTTGCTTATTAGCAGATCTCACAAATCATTGAACAAACTGTTGAGCGTATCAGTGTTTCATCTCATGCTCAGTACAGTCCTTCAGTAATATACAAGAATCTGCAGGAATCTTTGTCCAAATCTGGTTCAACAGTCCAGGAGTGAATCTGAGGTCTCTCTCTTTCCTTTTTTTGTTCATCAAAATGTAGCCAGTGTGAAGTCACACACACATACATTAAAGCAAACTTGCAAAATGGAGGGAGAGTTGAGGAGCGAAGAGCAACAGAGAACAAAAGGAATATGATGCTGTGGAGTTTTAACCTTGATATGACGACATGCAGTACAGACCCTCAGACGTTTCTAAGAGAGGCTGTTGGAAAACAATTCATTCTCTCACAACAAGAACGTGCTTCAATTTTCAAGAATCAAATTTGGAGGTGGTCCACTAGCCCTACACCCAAAGGACCACCTTTGGCTCTTTTAATGTACACACAGAAACATTCAGCAGTTGATTTGAAAGGTACCAACTCCGGACTAGAAATAAATGATCATTTCTGGTCCCCCAAAACAGCAGGTCTGTGCAGACATGCAGCCTGAAAACCTCTGCTGCAGAAACAGCTCAGGTTTAGGTGCATCTGCAGCAGAGGTTTTAGGTCCTAAAATCATCTCAGTGTAGGCGGGGCTGGGAATTAAAGACTATATTTTCATTACAGCAGTTATTATCCACATTTTTTTCTTCACAAGCATTTCATGTTTTCCTTCACAGCAACCTGACAAAGGTTACTAAAGTATGGAAATTCTGAGTCCTCATTTTGTTTGCTCCTTCTTAACTTCTTTTTTCAGGGTCTATATATTAGATATTGTACACTATACCTTTGACACTTATTTTTTTAACTTATTTTTTTTACAATGATCAGAAAGAACAGTAAACGCTTGACTATGAATCTACTAAACGTCTGGAATTATGACGTGAAAAACATGTAGGAATGTTCTGGAATGGCTGCTTTTGGCTTCAGTGAGTTTTACTCGGTTCGGTTCTTTTGTCTTGCATCATTTTTAGCGATCAGATGTCCTCAGTTGTCTTGGTAACCACTATCCCTCAGCCCTCCTCATTCATTGATCATTTGCTGTTTTGTCTGCTTTGTCAAGCAGACACAAACTTATTTAGGGAGAAAAATCCCTAAATCAGTTTGTTTTTGTCTTGATTTGAGCTGCTGGTTAATCTCAGATATGCTCTGAAAACATGGAAAAGATGTAAAAGATTCTTTTTAGGTGCTTTGACATTTAAAAGTTGGGATGGGTCTTCTGTTTGAGACAAATATTGTTTATGAATGATAATTTATGGAACAGTGAAACAGATTTCTATTCAAACCTCCATCTATTTAACAGAACCATTGATTTGAGTATTTTATCCAGACATTGGATGATTTCCCAGGAGGTCTGAAGTTGTTTCCTCTAGTATCTCTGACCTCACTCTCTGCTAATGTGCTGCTGGCATCAAGTAACATTTTATGAAGCAAAGTTATTATTTACAGTTTTTTTGAGTAAATTATACAACTGAAAATGATTCACTAAGTGAAACATACATGGATTCATTCTCACAGGTGGATGTATTTCAGGACTTTAATTATGCTGATTTTCTGCTTACAGCTGATGTTATATAGATTATTATTATTATTATTATTATTATTATTATTATTATTATTATTATTATTATTATTATTATACTGAAACAAGTTCAACATTGACATGTGGGTTTAATTAAATGTTTGAACCCGGCTCAAAAATCATTTTCAAACGATACTTGTTCTAATTTATTTAACATGAGCGGAAATGTTCACAGGGCCATCATCATAATATTTCAAAAGAAAGGTTTGAATGTTTTCAGTGGGCATTTTAAAGACTTCCTAACTATCTAGAAAATGTATAAATTTTGGATAACAATGCTTAAAAATGAATCTGCACCTGTCTGTCACAGAGAAATTTGCCTAACATGTTGCCCGTTTCACCTTCTTGCTCCGCCTCAGTCCCTCCGGCAGAATAATGAGCTCAGTCAGGAGAATCCAGAGAACATCTCCTTTTGGTGTAGCGTCGTTCTATTTATTTATTTATTTATTTATGAACTCAAACCAAAGCTAAGTGAAGATCTATCTAAACTCTGCACTGCCAGCACTGTTGCCTGCACCGTTCCACCTTATTACTGGCAAAAACAAAAACTGTCGAGGCACCAACAGAGCGTTTAAATATTAATGAAGTTCTTCCTAGCATGGGAATAATAGAGGCATCTCCTATTCCCTTTCTCTCCTTTATTGTGCTCGTTTGTTTAATTAAAAGAGGATGTTTTAGGAAAATTGGTTTTAGTCAACGGCCTCCGGCAGGCGGGCCGTTGACAAAGCTTCTCCTTGGGGTTGCAGCTGACAAGCTTCCCCCTCACAGACAGAGCAGCCCTCCCCCAGAACCACAATCAGTCAGTCCCTTCAGACTAGCCAGCAGGAATTAGCAAAAACCCAATGGACCTGAGTATTTTCTGAGCTCATTACAGGAGCTACTTCTCACAGCAACAAAAGACGTTGTTAAAAGGTTAACAGAGGAGCCATGTTGTGGTGACTTCCTGAAGGTGGAGTTTCAGAAAGAACAGGAGTTTTTAAAGAGACAGTGGCCCAATTTCAAGGTGTTAAATTACAGTCAAATTTCTTTTAAGTCATATTTTTATAACAACTGAAGTTAACATAGTTACTTGGTTATGCTATAATATTATACATAATATTGCCCTTTTAAGGATCCACTGTGAATAGTCTGTAAATGTACCATATCTAGTTTATGTGTAATGAAATGTGTTGGATTCATTACATGTTCAGACGATGCGATGCCTAATAAAAATACTGTTTCACGTTTCAGGAAGAAACCTAAAGATGAACCGCATTGGAAAACTGACGTTGTTTCTGAAATATGGCCTGATGCAGCGTTTGGATTCAAGCTGCAGGGTCATCAGCCAGTGTGAGGCATCAGAGAGGCTCATCTCTTCCATAGCAACAACTGGAGTAAACAGAACCTCTGTGACAGGAACGGTCCGTGGTCAGCTGCAGCTCTGTCCTGTCAGAGGCCTGGTCGCTCCAACCCACCACCACATAAATGAGTATGAAAAGACAGCAAACACACAGAGGGTTTTTTTTTTTTTTTTAATTCCCCTCATTTCTAGAATATAACAGTGACAAGTTGGAGAACACCACCACACTCCAATCCCTGTTTTAATTGCTTTTCAGCAGCGCTAACAAAGGAGTCATTTAGACCAAATACAATGGCATTCTCAGCTGGCCTGTCCCACTTCTTCCAGTATGAAACTTTTAATTCAAAGTGCCGTGTAGATTCATTTTCTGATATGTTAAACATTGTTCTGCATGCTAATTGGCACAGTTTTTTTTAATTATTATTATTGTGCAAAGTGAACACTTTTCACGGAGACGTAATTAAAAGGGTTGGTGAGGCTTTTATGGAACACATCAGAGTCCATTCTGGGTTCTGTTTGAGCTGTGGAATGGCCGTCACTGCACCTTTTGTTTGCTGCCGTTTCATTACTTCTAATTACCCACCAAAGTATCCAGCTTCCCAGAGCAAAAGAGGTTCAAATCCCTTGTCAGGAAATGTTCTGGATAAGTTTGGCTTGATGTTTTTGAAGACTGAATGAATCAGCAGCCATAAGGATTTACAGTCTGTGGGGAAAAAATTTAATAAACAAAAAAACTACGAGATCTGATTTGACCACAGTTATTATGGACTACTCTCAGAACCTAATGTTTGATCCTAGCCATATGACAATCGATACCCGTTAAGCTGAGTGACACTGCCACCTGGTGGAAGGACTAAATACGTCAAGAAGAGAATGAGGACGGCTCACTGAAATCAAAAATATTCTCATAGAGAACCAGCTAGAACGTCTTACTGAGTGTCTACACCGAGTAGAGGAACAATAGTAGCATGAACAATGGCTACTCAGGAGCTGACATGTTGAAATTTCAACTTCTCTGAACGTTATTAGCTCGGTGTGATGTCATTCTCATTGCAACACAGAGCTGAGGTCAGAATAGCTTAGGGAATGTATTTTTTGTTTACTGAGAAGTAATGTACTGAATCAGAGTATCAGGGTCATTTAAAGCTGTTCAATCATTTTCAGTAGTAAATTTTTACAGTCGTCAGTTCAGTTATTATGGCTGATAGTTATTGTGGCACAGTTCACTGTGCCACATTATTTCAAATGATTTAGAAAACAAGTTAGAAATGGATTACTAGTAAATGACATCAGCGACCACCTGCCAGTGTTCATACTGTATAACTGTTAGAGCAGGAAAAAAAACAAAAAAAAACATAAAAAATAAACCATTTCATGTAAGAGTTAAGACTGATGAATGTACAGAGCAGATTTTTTTTTTAAAGCAAGAGTGGCAATTAATATGCAAAGAAGATGATGCCGATGAGGCTTATGAGGAGTTTTTGAGAGTATTTATGATTCTCTATGACAAAAACTGTGTAAAATTACACTGTAAAAAAAACAAGGGCACAAAAATAATCCACGGATGTCAAGGAGACTGCAAAACGCTTGTAAAATGAAAAATGTACTTTATGAAAACTTTACACAACATAGGACTATTGAAGCCAAATATAAAATGTATAAAAACCAGTTAACTTCTAATATATGCAATTGCAAGAAGGAGTACATAAATTAATTATTAGAGAACAATAAACATGACAAAAGGAGCATGTGGACAACATTAAATTCTGCAATTAGTAATAACTCTAAAAAACTCACTATATTGAATAGACATTATTGGAAATGATGTGGTAAATGCATGAAATAGTTAACAAATTCAATCATTTCTTTGTACTTGTTAGTCAAAAACTAGCAGAATAAAAACAAAATCTTGTGATATTAAATGATACTGTTACAGAAAGAAATGTCAGTTCTATGTTAGTAAAACCAGTTAATGAAAGTGAAGCTATAAATATTGGTAATGCTGGAAAAAAAATAAAACCTCTTATTATGAAGACATTGATATGCTATTGGTAATAAATAAATGAGGGGATTTCTCTTGTTCATATTTTTAATTTATCTTTATCAACCGGTCAGTTTCTAACTAATGTTTTTCCACCATACAGAAGCTCCAGGCTCTGAGCTCCCCAGTCCAGCTCTCTGCAGCTTCCAGAAGAGACGCTGGAACTGGATCCTGGTTCCTTGTGTTCAACGAACACTGCAAAGGGCTGACATCTAAAATCTACAGCCAGATTTTATCTGTGGTGGAATGAAGAGGTGAGAGGAGGAAGAAACAAACAAAACAATCAGCTGAACATCTTACTGTTGCCATGCCAACATGCTTTCAATCCAGGAAGTGTTTCTGTTTTAACATTACTGTCTGTAGGTTCAGACAAAAGGAAGATTTTCACTTAAATCCAATGTGACGAGTGACTCAGAGAGGTTCAACATTTGAGAATGAGAAACTAAAAGACAAAAACTCTGTGCTGTTAAACGGAAAAGCATTTCATGTTCTCCCCCAGCATTGTTGTGTTCGTTGTATAGAATGTAAAGGTTCTGGATCTTTAACGCCGATGCATCTAGAGCTGTATGATGGGATGTAGCCACTGCACAACAGCAACATTCCACTTTATACTAACCTGAGTTAGAAATTGTCATTAAAATGTCTATGTACTGATACTGATACTGTGATGGAATTGGAAATTTTTTTTATATTGTGTCAAACATTGGTATTCGTTAAAAAAAATAATAAAAAGATTAATTGCATTTAATTACAGATTTCATTTATTTCATCCCACCACTGATACGTGATTAACATTATTTCTATTGTTTTCCTACTGAACAGATTAAATTATTTAGAATATAAAATATGAGACTGATTTGTCCAATAAAGTAAAGGTGACTTTAAAAATAGTGCCAAAACATACGGAACAGATGAACACTGTGATTCTTAATAGAAGAAACTCTTTCTCTCATACATGTTACAGACTTGTTGCCTCGGTTACAAACAGATAAATATGCCAAAAAAAAGGTACCAGATTTTGACAAGTGTCCTACATATCTGTGTTACAGTTTAATTAAATAACATTCAGTGATTGAACAAGATACAGTTTCAATTAAAGAGATTTAATTGAAAAAGGTCATTTCAAAAACTAAATGTTCCATTAAAAATTTAATTACCTCCTCGTGAATAGAAACTAATAATTTTCATAATGGACTGAAATGAAATAAGTTGGCCAATTAGGAATATTTCTCATTTGATCTAGGCTGATTTTTATTATCTTCGTTCACATCGTCAGGTACAGAAGGAGCTCTGTGAAATCTCCACTAATAATGACGACCAATGGCAGACAAGAGGAGAGCCCTGGGATAATTAACGCATCCCTAAGCAGCTTCCTCTTAGAACACAAATCAAGCTGAAACACACATGTAGGTCAGAATCTCAGTCTTTGTCCCATGTGAGATTTTACTTGGTTTGTCTTTCAACCTTCAGAGTCAGATTTAAAAAAGCATAAAAAGTTCTGTTAAGAACTGTAACAATTGACACCTAGATTTGGTCAGTGATGAACTTTTTTTTTTTGGATGTGTTTAAGTCAAGTCAAGTTTATTTGTGCAAGGAAGCAAGACGAAATACATCAGTATCGGACCAAATACTAGTTTTGTAAGATCAATGCTTTAGTTTCCTCTTGAAATATTATTTGATTTTTGTCTTCCAGTTTCTCAACTCTATCTCAGAGATTTTGTTTTCGGTTTTGTCTCAAATTATGTATTTTCACGCCTTGTTCGTTTAGGGAAAATGCACACACATTGGATTTGTTGTTTATCGTGTCAATGTGTAAATCAAATATTTTTCAAATAAACACTTAGAAACTTTGTCCAAATTCTATCCTAGGGTTTAACAAAATTATTCATGCATATGCATAAATGCTAAGCATTATTAGTATTTATAGCTGAAATCCTGCACTCAGTACCCAGCAGCTTCAGAGGACAGCAGACTGGTGCAGCAGAGAGCTGGAAGCAACGGTCAGGAGGGAAAGACGTACCTGCAGCGCCATAAGCTAAAGGCTAGAAGGCCACTGATTTTAGCCTCATACAATAATGTAATACACACGTAAAATATTATGGGATAATGGCAGTCGGATACAAATAGTACAATTTCTCAGTTTTTGTCACATGCTGGTGAAAATGAAGTTTCATTTTCATTTCATTTCCAGCTTTCGGTATAGTTATCAGTGTTGCCAAGTCCGCTTATTGTAAGCAACTTTGGCCTTGTTTTTTTTCTAGAGTCGCTTGCAAATTTTATAAATCAGAGAACCCAGAGGAGAATATCTCCTGCTCACTTTTCAGTCACCTTCACCTGTTTTCATGTCATAAATTCAACCCTCTGAACACAACACATAAAATTCAGTCAGATGAAACTCAGTGAGAAAGACAACATTGAAGAGCTGATGGAGAAGGTTTGCTGCTACTCATCCAGCAAGACTTGCATGTATGAAGAGTTTCACCACTGAACTGGACAGAAGAAGATGTGAGGCTGGTTTGGGAAGTTTTTTCAAGGCCAGCAATGGAAAAGGAGCACCTGATGGTGTTAGGGGAGTCTTAAAAAAATCTGCTGACATGATGGTGGCAAAAAGCCGTGACATCCCAGATACAGAGCAGTCATTCAGGGGCTTGATTGAAACAAACAAAACTGCAAAACTGTTCTTTGTGAAACGTGAAGATGGTGAGGAAGCCAATGAAAAAATGTCAAAGCAAACAGCAGCTGTTCCTGAAAGCACAGGAATTCACCAGGTCATTACTCTGGCTCTGGGAGAAATGACATTTTGCGTGTCCACAACATGGAAACAGATTGCCTGCAAGTGCTTTAAGAAGAAGGGCAGATAGAATAATACCCAAAATGCATTTGTAATTACAAGCCAACAGAAAATCCAAAGAGGAGTTTCACAGTTTAAGTAAATTCAACGGCATAGATCAGGATTTGAAGCTATTACAGAGTCATAACTGTGTAATTATGTTTATGTCACAATTGCATAGTTTTCTATTTCTATTGTTGTTTATTTCTATTGTTTCTCCACATGTTGTCATTTGTCTTTCACTATACTTCTGATACTTCTACAGTCGGGGACAAACTAGTGTTTTTGTTCCTATCTGTGTTTGTGTGTAACAAACAATACCTGTTAAATAGAAGGATGCTTCCACCTAGTGGCAGAAGTTAATATGACAAGAAAATATATTAAACTTTAAATCCTAATACTTACTTAAATGCAAAAACCTATCTAAACAAAGAAACTACAAATCCCCCCTGCCAGCAGGAACTAGTGGTTCGGTCCAATCAGCATTTAAGCCTGCTGAGCCCTGGGCCCCATCATTAGTCTGGCAACTCCAAGGTAGGTAAGTACCAGTGGGAAAACAAACAAGAGCTAATCTTCAAACAAAATTAACTTTAAGTTGATATAAATACATATGTTGACTAAATGTGCACACTAATAAATAGAACAAACGTATCCCAGTCAACTAATAAATGTTTTATTGAAACTAAAGTGTTGTGTTTGTATGAAAAAATAAATTGTGCAAAAAAAGAGTTACCGACTCAAGAGTGAGGCGATGCCTTTGGCCATCACGGTTCTCAATCAGGACCACATTTGGACAATAGTTCCTGCTCTCCATAAGTTGTCTTATGTGGCGTCAGTGCAGAGTCGGGTTCTCCAGATAATCACTACTAAGATACTTTGAACAGTGTTTTTTTTATATATGTACTGCTCGTTCACTCTGCTGCGTCACAACATGAAACGTTTTACAGGAAGGTAAAAATGGGAAGAGGCTGGAAATATGAGTCAAGCCTTTCAACAGAACAAAACAAGCGTGTTCCGAGACTGCTAGTTTTGGCGACGCATCTTTGAATCACGATAGAAGAAGTACAGAACGTCCCTCATTGTGCTCAACTCGACTTTGTTGCAATCTGGTAACGATGGATGTAACAACATCCAGCTCCTGTAACGGCGCTGATCCATGCCAGGTTTTAATAGACGTTTTATTCTGCCAAAAGCAAAAATCATGAGCCTCGTCTTGAAGGTGTTGGGGAAGGAAACAGAGTTCGAAATGTCTCATTTATCCTAAATATGAGATAATTCAGGATTATTGGAGCTAAAGTTCTGTTGTACAGCAGACATCAAATCAACTTTTGGAGAGGCTTTTTTTTTTTAAATAAAGCCTAGCAGTCATTATTGCGTTGCATACATATTTTTTTAAAATAGCATTATTGTTATTATTAACAAAAAAAATTAAGTTGGAGGTAGTGCATCACTAATAATCTTCCTGCTGCAATTGAGACAGGGGAACCTTTAAATTGATTCTGGCCAACAGAAAAGTGAGGCGGGGCAAAAATAAATGAATAAAATATAAATTACTGAGGCTGTTGTTTAGTATTTTTGTGTTTTTGATTGGATGCCTGTGTTTTGGGGTGTTTTGAGATGTTTTTTGTAATGTTTGTGTAACCTTATTGTAATGTTTTGAGTGTGTGAACCCCAAAAGTAATAGTCTACAGACTAATGGGGATCCTTAAAAAACTAAACTATACCTCTCTGAGACCATGAGCATAAGTTTACTGGACCAACTCAATCAACCTACGGACCTAAATTCTGATTTTGTTTGCCGTCTGCAACACAGAAAAGAACTGAAAAAACAGAACAACATGACTTCTCACCTGAATGTCAAAGCTGTTCCTGATTCTTTAATGATTCAAATATGAAAATAGCAAATTTCTTACAACTGTTGGTTTTCTTCTGCAATATTTTGTTGCTATTTTTTGCCATGGAATACTTCAGACTATCAGAAATTTTCTAGAGAAAAACAAATTCTACTTTCCGACTGAGGAGTTTGACTTTGACCTTTGAAACTGAGAATAATCTAAAAGTTTCTGAGATTTTTTTCACAAACTTTCTCCTCCTTTCTTTTAAATCTAAAATGGCCCTAAGATATCATTGTAGTTCGGAGTTTCTTAGCTGTGGTAGATTAGAAAGTGTTTTACGTTCTGAGCTTGTGTCCACCACAGTCTGGATGTCCTGCTACAGCTCCACAGCGCCCCCTGGAGACTCACAGCCAACATCTGTCTCTTATTGGGAACTTTTTCAATTCAGCAACATTCCTTGTGATATAACTTTATTCTCAATGCCTTGATCAGGTCTCACGTGTTTCTAATTGGAACTATAAAGTGCAAACACCAGAGTAAGCTGAACACATATTTGCATTTTTCCCCCCCACCATTCTACTTGACAACTTTGTGGGTCTAAAAGCTCAAGCTTTCCAAAATCAAAGTGGAAATGCTGCTCTGGCACTTTTATTTTTACATCTCCGTCTGCCAACACAGAGGAAGCTGGCGGGGGAACTGGGTCACGATTTCTGCTCGACAGGCAGAACGTGCATTACTGCTCTGGATTTGGATTTTTATTCTTGGTTGGCTCTTCAGGAGTCACCCTCATCAGTGAAATCCTACTGGTATCCAAGAAGAACTTTTAAAAACAGTGTGCTGCTCAAAATAAATGATCTATGTAGCTGTCAAAAAGAAAGACGTGTAGTGTGGTTTACATTTCAGCACAGGCATTATATTTTAATTTAAGTCTTCACTCAAAAGTATTCAGTAATTGCTTTCATCTTTTATGTGTCAGACCCATTTCAATAAATTAGAATATTATTGAAAAGCCCATTTATTTCAGGAACGTTATCACTAAGAGGAACACGTTGTATAGATTAATTACACACAGAGGCTTGAAATTCCTGTTAATTCCGATGATTTTCCACTTACAGTTAATGAAGACATGACATTTAAAATTGGAATATAACATCACACCAATAAAATATGACTTTTATAAGCAGAAATGTGGGCTTAATGAGAAGGATGTTAAAAAAACTTCTTAAAGGTTGTTCAACCTGTGTGTGTGTGTGTGTGTGGGTGAAGCTCTGCACGTTCCTCCTATAATGCAAACAGACATTTATGGTTAATTTCCCTCACTGAATTGTTCATAGGTGTGTGCATTATTTCTGCACTGTGTCTCTCTTATGGCCCCTTGATGGACTGGATGACCTGGCTGGATGACCCCTGTGCCAGGGGTCAGCCAGGCAATAGGCAGGTATACAAAATGGACGTGGATATAATCTTTTACAAATAGCCTCAAAATGTGGAAGTTGGACATTTAAAAATACTTTAATAATTTCTCATCCAGATTTGCCATAAAAACTGAAAAACAAAAACAAAAAAAATAGTAACAATTTGAGAATCGTAAAAAAAAATTTATTCGGTTTAACAAAAGTCATGTAATTCAAGTTTCCTGCCTGTAGACCTGGCAGGCAGCCTGTAGTCAGTCTTAATTAATGGCGCAATAGGGGCCCCCTGCACCTGGTCCACGCGGACAAGCGAAGTGGAGCTCTGGCGGTACTTTGGAAGCGGTGGATTTGAACGGACCAATCAGCGCGCTGCATTTGAGGACCCGTCGCACTCGGTGGTTCGCGTTTTTGTCCAGCTATTCCGCTCAAATTGTTCAGAAACTTCATCATCCAACCTTCTCCATCTGATCGGCTCTCTTTCTCAGGTAAGGAAATATTGCGGAAAATTTCAGAAAAATGTTCAGTTGATTTTTAAATGCTAATGCATTACATCTGGCTTTTTAATGTAATAAATCAAGATCATCCCAGGGCGAAAGTTCTAATAGCTTTAGATCAAGACTTCAATAACCAAGGTCATGCTCTTTGACCGGATGATGTGCTGTAAGCTATCCATTGAAGTAATATATTTAAGATGTATTCATGCAACCTGTGTGCAGAAACAGTTAAATCTGTTAAAGCCTTTGTTCTCCATGGCAGATTTTTTTTTTCTTGGGTCACATTGGTGTTTATATCTATGTTAACCATTCTTAAACCTTAGTTTAAACAAAGTTACATTTTTACTTTATTCATTCATAAATCTGGTGAAAAACCTTATGGCTGTAGTTAGTGTGAAAAGAGATTCCGAAACAAACAGTTCTTTTTTGTTGTTGTTGTTTATAGTTGTAAATAGTTTTTCTTGTATGTATGTATGTATGTATGTATGTACTGTATATATTTAAAATAGTTTCATTTATACTATAGAGACTGTAATATGTCACATTAGATTATAGTTTCAAATATGTTAACATGTATGTGTATAGTTATAAAAGTTTTATATTTATAACAAGTGGATCATCATGGCAAAGCCATAATGTTTCACTTGTGATAGTAAATCTGTCGGGCCTCACCTTGACACTCAGGCAACAACCCTGAGTGCCACATGGCCAGACAGGACACATGTAAATTAAAAAAAATTTTATTGCAGAGGCATCAGATTCTCAAATTTATTGTTTTCTTTAAATGTTGTAATTTTAGTTCATTGTAAACTTTACCTGTAAAATCCTTATAGAAATCTTTAACACGTGTTCAATATATATTTAAACTGTGATCTGTTGTGTGTGTGGGTTATTCAATTAAAATTTTTTCTTTGTCTCTATTATGAAGTAAATGTTAATGAACTGCCTTCCTGCAGTTCATTAACATTGAACAGTTCAATGCAGGTGTAACCTGCAACCCACAAAAACAGGTTAATTAATTTATAATATATATATATAGGAAGTTGGGCCTAATCAGAAGATTTTAAATTCGAGGGAACCCAGGTGTGAGCAACAACAGAACACACAGTGTCTACAAGAAAAGAGCAAATATTTAATATAATAAACAATTGTGGATCCACATTTAAAACAGACAAACAAATACTGCGCGCTTTTAAAAAAATAAATAAATTGAATACTTCAGTCTCCAATGAATCAAATGAGACTCCAATGAGTCTCAAAGTCTCTCAGCTGGTGACCAGTCGGGTCACTATCTACCCGTGCGCCTGGTCCTCTGGGCTGGGGCTCGCCATCCAGGTTCAGGAGAAGAGGGTCTTGGAATCTTTGGCCCTCCAAGCCAAAAGTGTACTGTACAAACTCAAAAAAAAAAAAACCTGACCTATAACAAGGCCAAAGTAAAACATTTTAGCACATAAGATGCTATTTAATCATTTCTCAAGTTCTTCTTATTTTTTTCTTTCATGTTGTATAACAACAAGTTAACAGAACACAATTTTTCCAACATATTAGTAAAACTAAATAGATTAGCTTATATGTGGTAAAAAAAAAAAGAATATAATATACATTCAATCTTAAAATAAATGCAATTAAATAAAACAAATACAACATACACAACAATAGCAATACAAAATCTTACAATCCATTTTATTTTATATTAAATTTGATAATTTAATATGTATTTTAGCCAATTTTCACAAAATTTTCTTAACCAACTGCCGAGCGCGTGCGATGACTCACCGATGCTCTGAGCCGTCAACGGCTATTTTTCGGGCTTCAGCTGTTCACGGGGGAAACCCTCTGAGATCTAATAAAACTGAATTTAGTATTTTGAATTATATATTTAGTGAATTTATATTAATATTGTTTTCCTGACCAATTTCCAGATTCGTCAATTTCTTTCTTTCTTTACGGAAACGACCGTCAGCTGTTAAAAAGGGGCGGGACGATCAACCCCATTGGCCGACACGAAACCAGACCGCGCCAGCCATTGGCTGCCTAATCTGTCAATAGAAGCTAACACTAAAAGCATATTTCACATTTTTGAAGATTTACCTAATTACCTTTTAGCTATTTTGGTAGAATAAGACATTGAATCAACATCTATTTTTTTCTTGTGTTTTTAAACACTGGGTTACACAGGGCTCATTAGAACTAATGAGCAAGCCAGTGCAATAGCATTAACCTATGACCTAATGATAATAAATAGGACTACAAAAACGCCATATCTGTAGTTCTAACACTAATATGATTCTGCATTATCTGCTTCTCTCAAGTTAGGGAACTGCCTTGCGCAGCATAATTAAAACCAGAGTGAAACATCACGAAGTCCAACATAGAGGGCGAAGCCTCGAGAAGGAGATTATAAATAGAGGGGATTGAAGACGTGTCTGAAAATTCATCAAGGCATTCATAGTGGAGAGAAGTGCTATCTCTGTGACCAGTGTGGAAAGGTTTCAGTCAGAATGGTCATTTTAACACTCATCTGCGAATCCACACTGGTGAAAAGCAGGCACGTTTTGAAGGGGGCTTGAGCCCCGGCCCTATATATATCTTGATTTTATATTTAAATGGGCATCTTGAAGTTGATTATTAAGTACTTCAATTTTTCTAACTAAATTGTCAGCGGATATCATGCTCGGTTTTTGGAAAAAGAATCTCACTTTTTCGATCATGTCATTTAATTTACCCAACTTTCTCTCTAGTTCCTTTTGATCCATTTTTGTAGTAGTCCGTCCGTTTTAACAGTAGTCTGGAATTCTTGACCCCTTCACTGATTCTCCACTGCTGTGACTCAGTGAGTGAAAGAGAGGAGAGTGCATCCCTCTATTTATACTCTCCTCCGCCTCGAGGCTCCTCCCCTACGTTGGACTTCGTGGTGTTTCACTCTGGTTTTAGTTATATTGTTTAAATTAGGATTTTCATTTTACAAAATAAATGATGAATTTATAAAAAACAAATATCAATAAAGTGGAGAAATTAGATAGAAAATTTGGGTTTCAACATCCAATCATTGAAATTGTTTTCATGTTTTTGTTTATTTATTTATTTTTAATCCATTTGGGCTCTTTGTCTTCAACCAATAAATTAATCTTCTTACCCATTTTTTTCTTCCTGTGTCTGTCCATGATGGGTTGCTTTGAAGGCCCAAAATTTTACCCAAATTCCAATCATGATTAATAAAATGCTGAACCAATTCTGTCTCTGTTTCTTTTTTATGTTATATTATATTTATGTTGCCAAATTTGTGTTGCTAATGTATTTTTTGTCTCCCCAATATATTGTTTTCCACATTTTGAGCAAATGAGTATGTAAACGCAATTGTTCGATTGGGGATAAAATCTCTGATTGATTTTAAATATTTTACCATCTGTGTGATTTTTTTTTTTGCAAAATCAATATCTTTAAATATGTCTTCTAATCATTCAGAAAGAAGCCAAAGCACCAGGATTTAAAGCCCAAAAAGATCATTGGACTCTGGTTATTTGCGGAAATGCTGCAGGTTTTAGATAGTGTTCCATGAGCAGCTATGAGTCGTTCATTACAGTTCTCAAACATAATCCATGATGGCATGTCGGTTTATAAGAATCTTTTTTCCCAGAAGAAAAAAAGAGCGACAACTACCGATAACTATGTTATTCTCTCAAAAAACACACCTGCATCGCATTTATGTAAGGTTCAAACCAGTTAAGCACTGGACCGGAGAGTCCAACCCAACTCTGCAGTCGATTCAGTAATATGTCATGGTCGATAGTGTCAAAAGCTGCACTGAGGTCCAACAGAACCAGCACTGTGGTTCCCCAACAATCCGTATTTATATGTATATCATTCAACACTTTTACGAGGGCCGTTTCTGTGCTATGGTGACACCAGAAATCAGACTGGAAGGAGTCAAAGCAGTTGGTTATTGTTAGGAAGCTATTTAATTGTTTAAACACAACTTTTTCAATAACTTTGCTGATGAATGGGAGGTCAGAGATCGGCCTGTAATTCTGCAGTAGTGATTTGTCTAGATTGTTCTTTTTTATAAGTGGTTTAATTACTGCTGTTTTCAAAGCCTGGGGGAAAACGCCTGATGAGAGCGATGAGTTTACTATTTGGACCAGATCAGTAGCAACGACAGGCAGGACTTTCTTAAAGAAATGTGTGGGTAGGATGTCCAGACAGCAGGAACTTGAGCTGAGTTGACTTATAATTTCCTGTAGGGTTTTATATTAAGTAGTTGAAATTCGGTAATTTTTCCTGTATTTGTTTTGTTTGGGCACAGCATTGGTACTGGCTTTATAGTGGATGTGTAGATTAATCCTGAAATTTTTTGAATGTTCTCTGAAAAGTAGCTGGAAAACTGGTTGCAGGCGGCATTAGATTGAAATTCAGGTGGTAACGTGATAGGAGGATTTGTGAGCCTGTCAACTGTTGCAAATAAAGCTCGAGCATTGTTAATGTTTTTGTTTATGACATCTGCAAAGAAAGTCTCCCTTGGATTTTTTAGTGTTAAATGATAGTAACGTAGTGTTTCTTTATAGATGTCATAATCAATCAATACATATGAGAGATAGAAGCTCATTCAAGTCAGTAAAGAAATTTTCCACGTATGTTGGAGTTTTGTATAAAGTTAGTGTTAACGTTCGTTGGTGGTCACTGTTAAAAATGTATTTACATTTTCATTACTTCATGCAAGATAAACTTTTGAACAGGCAGGTATCGGACACTAGAGGGCACACTTTTTGCTTACCACTTGATTTGTTGTGATTCCCACTCCAACCAGGATTTTTTCTACAGTTTGCGTCTCATTTTAGATGCAGTTTATTGGGTCTTCTTAGTGTCCGGGTCTTCATTCATACTTTTTGTGACTCTTTTGGGGCTGAAATGAAATGTGTGGGGTGAGGGGTATTTGCTTTGTTCGCCGCTGAAGTGTCAGAGCGCGTGCCTCCTCCATCCCTTCATCACGGGCTGGTGACGTTTCGCTTAGGACCAATGGGAGGCGGCAGAGATGCTAGGCAGGGATATAAATGCAAAGGAGCAGCAGCGGGGTCAGCAGGAATGAACAACAACAAAAAGAGACACTTCGAGCACAGAGCAAGATACTCTTTTGATCTTTCGATATTTTTCTACACTTAACATCAGGTATGTGAGTTTTTGTCGTCAATAAACGTGCTCTTCTGAGTTGTTGCCGTCATTTGATTCGTCTGTCGCAAACTTTCTCCTTACCTACGTAGGCTCTCAGTCCGCAGCTGGATCAGAACAAAGGATGGCTTTGTAATGTTTGTCAGTGATGCTGCCATTTTTAATGAGAGATGTACAACAGTTAGCCTTCACTACAGTTTATTTGACATCAAACTAACCTTTTGTATCTACAATTCTGCCCATAAAGTTGGCATTAGATTTACATTTCGTCACTTTCCTCAAATAATAAGTCATATTGTCGCCATCTTTTTTTTCTTTCTCTTTTTTTTGCCGAAAGGTAAATTAGGCACGCACAGAAATTACATTTGGCAAAAAAAAAAAAAGGATTTAGGCCATGATTTTAGGAAGATGACCATTTTAATATTTTTTTCCTCAATTAAACTAATAATGTTTTTAGGGTTTGTTTGTTTTTTTAAGATTGATGACTCTCCTTTGAACATTACACTCTGTTAACTGAGTGGTTGCATAAACAGGAATGTTTATTGAAACAAAATGATTCCAACAGAGAAGCCCGTCCTGTTTTGTCCTCTCTCTGTAGGTCCCAGGGTCAGGAAAGATGGCCACCTCAGCAAGTTCAAAACTGAGCAAAGCTGTTAAGCAGCAGTACATGGAGCTCCCTCAGGGAGGAAAGGTCCAAGCCATGTACATATGGATAGATGGAACAGGAGAGGGACTGCGATGCAAGACCAGAACTCTAGATTGTGAACCGAAAACCATTGAAGGTACGATTGACATCTGTTAAAGTGAGGTTGAACTGTCGCTCTCAGATGCTTGTTGCAGGTTTTTGATCTCCCCTTTCCTCTGTTAGATCTTCCCGAATGGAACTTCGACGGCTCTAGCACGTATCAGTCAGAGGGTTCTAACAGCGACATGTACCTCATCCCTGCGGTCATGTTCAGGGACCCGTTCAGAAAGGACCCCAATAAGCTGGTATTCTGTGAGGTGCTGAA
This sequence comes from Gambusia affinis, assembly GCF_019740435.1. NCBI lineage: Eukaryota > Metazoa > Chordata > Actinopteri > Cyprinodontiformes > Poeciliidae > Gambusia > Gambusia affinis. Next base: position 2,623,230 of record NC_057877.1, read on the forward strand.
GTACAACCGCAAGCCAGCAGGTGAGCGGATGGGAAAACAAGGCAAAGATCTTTTTTTGTTGTTGTTGTTGTTTGTATTCTAACTTCTTTCTTTTGCTTCCCAAAAAGAGACCAACTTGCGGCAGAGCTGTAAACAGATCATGGGGATGGTGGAGCAGCACCACCCATGGTTTGGCATGGAGCAGGAGTACACCATCCTGGGTACAGACGGACATCCCTTCGGCTGGCCCTCCAATGGGTTTCCGGGTCCACAAGGTCAGATCTTTAGTCGCTACATAAATTTTGAAGAGCAACCTCAACCGCTAACCTTAACATATCTTGATCATTTAGGGCCTTATTATTGTGGAGTTGGAGCAGATAAGGCATATGGCCGGGACATTGTGGAGGCCCACTACCGAGCCTGTTTGTACGCTGGGGTTCAGATTTGTGGAACAAACGCTGAAGTCATGCCAGCACAGGTACTTTTCCCCTCAACAAATCACAGAAAACACAGCTTACGTACATGGTAATTGACATAGATGTTGCTGCTGCTGTTTCAGTGGGAGTTCCAGGTCGGACCCTGTGAAGGAATCAACATGGGGGACCATCTTTGGGTGGCTCGGTTCATCCTTCACAGAGTCTGTGAGGATTTTGGCGTGGTGGTGTCATTCGACCCCAAACCCATCCCAGGGAACTGGAACGGTGCTGGCTGCCACACCAACTTCAGCACCAAGGAGATGCGTGAGGCAGGAGGACTCAAGTAAGGACCCAACCAGTCCATCGAGTACTGTCCGATAAGTTCAAGATTCAACGTTTCCTAATCCTAAACGTCTCTTCCCTCAGAGTCATTGAGGAGTCCATTGAGAGGCTGGCAAAGAGACACATGTATCACATCCGGGCGTACGACCCTAAAGGCGGGCTCGACAACGCCAGGCGCCTGACCGGTCATCACGAAACCTCAAACATCGATGAGTTCTCGGCTGGCGTGGCCAACCGCGGGGCCAGCATCCGCATCCCCCGTACGGTGGGACAAGAGAAGAAGGGCTACTTCGAGGACCGCCGTCCGTCCGCCAACTGTGACCCTTACAGGGTGACGGAGGCGCTAGTGCGCACCTGTTTGCTCAAAGAAGAAGATGACGAGCCCACCGACTACAACAAATAGCGTCACTATTTGAGCTTTGTTTAGTCACTCATCTATTTTAAAACTTAGAGAGACTTTACTCGTTTTAATTTGTTGTTTCACATATGAAATGGTTAAAGTATCTCTGCGTTTAGTTGTGTGCATCAACTGTTGCAAACACTGCCTTTTATTAACAGTGGGTTTTGTTCGTTTCAGGTGATCCTTTCTGTAGATGTACACCGTTGTCTGTTTAGCTTTTACTAATATAAGCTGTTAAAGTGCCTCTACTTGTTGCTATAGTCATTAGATATTCAGCCAAAGGATCCTAATGTTGAATGTTTTTTTTGCAGACATTGACCTCTGTCCCAGTTTGTCACGTCTTGCTAAGTGTAAACCAGTTTTACCTTTTATACGCATGTAAATAATGCATGTTTGCCTTGTCTTTTTACATGAGTTATTAACTCAATAAATTGCTTCTGTTTTTACTTTTTTTGTTGTTTTTTTTCTCTGTATGTTCCATTCTGACACAGACCAGCTTGTCACAAGCAGAATGTCAGCTGAATCTCGGAAATGTGACTGCTGTTAAAGGAAATGTGCCATAATGTTTAGCAAACAGTGCTTCATTTAGAGGACCTGCGCACACATCAGCTCCGTTAAGCAAGACCAAACCAGCTGAAGTTACAATCTTTAAATGTGTCTAACATTGTCATAAAAGACTGACTTCAGAAGAACTAACTGACTGTAAGTCTTAGACTAGTCTGTTCTGATATGTTGTCTTGAAACAAGCCTTGATAAAGTTTACAGGACAAGATGGGGACGGCATAAGGGTTGTTCAGAATTAAGGGACAAACTGGCAAATTCTGTTAGGAAATCTCCTCTAAACATTTATTACCATGCTGTGCATTGTACCACACAATGCCTCTGGCAAACTCGAAGAAGTTGCTGATCGTTCTAGGTGCGATGGTAAGTTTGGGCGGCATTTACGAATCCTAACCTTGTACGTTGATCTGAGTCATGTCACTCTGTCATACCCACTGAACAGGTTCTATTACCAAGATTACAGAAAACAAGTTGTTGTTTTTTTCTTCTTTTCTTTTTAGATGCCTTGTATGGTGTTATATCAAGTCCAAAGGACTTTACACTACATTCAGTCATTCACACACTGATCTTGACAAGCTAATGGGTTGTAGCCCTGGCTTGCCTGGGATTGTCTGACAGAAACAAACCTGTCATGCACCGGCGCCACCAGGCTATTCAACTCACGTCTAATGCCTCATATTCTATCTACAAGTCTCTTTTCTCTGATTTGCATATATTTTTTAAATGTATCCTAAAAGCTTGTCAGTGTGTTACAGTTTAAGTTCAAGGCCTGTGAACTATAATCAGTGGTGACACACTTACAGTTCTCCGATGCTGAGACTCTAAACCTCTTCACATAACCCTGTTTTTTTCTTTTACAGAGGGAGAGATCTCTAGTAGTTGGAAGGAACTTTGAAAGCATAAAAAAATCTGTTGCCACCATAACCTTTTGAACTTCATTAAGTCTGAAAAAGTGCTTCAGTGGTAAACCCGCTTTTTAAGAGTTATGAAGTGATCGCAGTGGCACAAGATCATTTTATTGTGAATGTCATCACACCTGACACTACAAGCTGCTGGGTTTCTGCTGTTAGGTCAGAAGTAGGACAGTTAAGCTAATGTTAGCTCAGGTAATGAATTAAAATCCATGTGTTCTTCTTCCTGCTGCAGTCCAAACATGTCTGTGAGGTTATCTGGAGTTTCTGTGATGCTGTTTGGTCGGCATGTGTGTTTTAAAAATGAAAGTAATGGATTTGTCCTTCAGATTCAGTCCTCAAAATATGTAATTTTAATAGTATTTGGTTAGATTATTATTTTTTTTTTCATTTGTTTTCCTTATGTCCTTTCTGGCAGCTTAGACAGACGGTGTGGTTGCCATGGTGTCACAGGGAGATTTGCTCTTCAAAAAAGAGGAAATTAAACGTTCCCCATCTTTACAGTTGATTGTAAAGTTAACTTTACAGTTATGGCACTAGTTAACTATGATGTGTGATCAGCCATTTAAAATTATGGCAGTGACGGATGCAAACAGTTACATGAGATTTAAAATTCAGCCAATCAGAGGAGACGTCTGCGTCTTATTCAGGCGTTGGAGAGACAAACCCCTAACACCTGGAAGTGACTAAATGGCGTTTTGGGGAAACTGTAGTTACCGATTTTACTGAAGAGTTAAACATTGATTCGTTTTATGAACTGTGTGATGATGTGAGAGCTCTGGCGGATCCAGATGCACATTGTCCTAAAAAAACTAAAACAAACCAACATCCTCAAACTACTTCCTGTCCTCTTCTTTTCTTTTCTGCCAGTAGTTACGTTCGGCTGTTGATCATGTGACTCTTGTGATGCGAAAAAACTGTTTCCATTGTAGTTTTGTGACAGATCTATTTGGACACGACTGAGAAACCATCTCATAGCACAAAAACTTTTTATCCAAAACTGAGAGTTTTTTTGTGTGTTTCCGTTAAGCAAGTTTATTTTCGCAATTTCAATTTGCTCAATTTTTTGACTAATGGAAACACAGCTACTGACCGTGGTGCGGGGCGTTTTCTCTGTGCCTTCGTAAAGGTTCTGCTGTGTGTCATGTTGAGGAGGGTCCTTTTGGAGCTCGCGTGACAGCCCCTTACATGAGCTGGAGTCAGACTGCGAGCTGTGGTATTCACTTACGGCAATGCATTTGACAGGAGTTGAGACCAAACCAAATTCAATTTGGCTCAGAGCTAACTGCCAAAGGGGAAAAAAAGTCCAAATTACACCACACCGGTCTGCTTTAATCAAATCCAGCAGTCAGGAAATGTTCCTCCAGTCACAATGAGTCACTCAGGACAAACTCAGTGGTGCAGCTGATGCTTCAGAAAGGCAGGACATTGTGTCCACAAAAGTGAAGAAACTTAAAAAATGAATAAAAAAAATAAAAACAAATAGTCAAGAACCACACGAGGTGCTTTGGTCAATGCTCTCAGCTAATCCTGTTACAAGCTGGCAGACATCCAATCAAGTGTTTTGTTGTTTTGTTTTCTCCTGAGTGTATTGTTACTGCAAAAGCTCCATTGCACAACCTTCACATATTGTATTGCCCTTTGTTTGACCGTAAAGTATTGTCTCTACACAGGTGTGTTGGAGTCACATTATTTTTCTAATACTGAAAATGATTACAGAAAAACAAAACATTGCAGAACACCTTTTTATTTAACTACATACTAGTGACAGTATTTTCACATTTTAAGAAATATGTAAAAAAAAAAAAAAAGATTTTTGTAAAAATTTTATACTGCTGCTATATTCAAAAGTTAATTCACACCTTACCTCTAAATCTCACTACTAGAACTTTAGATTGAGGTTTAAAGACCTCCGTTTGCTGGCAAATCCTGTGAAAGTGACATTCTACCACTTTCACACCCACACACACACACACACACATTCAAAACCAGTGTTGTGGAGCCTTATCACATAGCATGTCTGAAGGCTAAATAATCTCACTTCTCTCTTCAACAAAGCCCAGTCACAGTAAAGAAAGACATGAGAACATTGTTCTGGTCAGTGTGGAGTGAACCAGATGGCTTGAGTTCAAAAAGCAAACGAAGCTTCATCCTGATCTCATCACATGCAGGCTATCTCCTGTGCTTCAGAAGCCTTTTATCACTACTTCTACTGATGACAGCGCTCTGACTGTGCCCACCTCCCCTTTCCCACTGGGCTCTCCCCACCCCTCTCCACACATACACACACACACACACACACTTTTCACTTGTTTCTGGTTTTTGGGTCATTGAGAAAAAAAAGCTGTTGCTATGTTCCTGGCCTGACAGTCGGAAAATTGTACAGCTGTAAAAGCAGAACCGTGGTGTGAGAAAGAAAAGATTCAAAAAGCTAAAGCTAAACATGGACAGAGATCAGACCACCAGCAGTTCAGTGGACAGTATCTGCAATATGGAGCAAGAACATTTCAGTAGCAAGATGAGAGCAGACCTTATGGTCACCTCAGACCTTATGGTTCACCTATGACCATAAGGTCTGCTTCTGTTTCCACGACCTCAGAGACACTTTTAATATGGGTGGTATGGCTCACTACCCAGGGGACAATTTAATTTTCACATGCTGTCTGTGTTGAAGTTCTCTAAGTTTGTGTGGGATTCAAAGAGTTCTACCGGGCTTTAAAAATAATTGTTTTACTCTTTTTCAAAGAATTTGGACTGAATTTAATGACCCTGGGCTCAAAATTTGTAATGCACAAACATAACTGGTACCACACTTAGGGGTATGTTCACACAAGATCTGTTTAGTCTGCTTCAATCCAACTGTAGTTTGTTTGCGGTTCGTTTGGGGAGGTGTGAATGTTTAATCAAACTCCGGTCTGCCTACAGATGTAGATGTTGGATTGGTTGAAGTGAACTCTGGTGTACCTTGTGTTGTAGTTTTTGTGTTGTTTCCATCAGTGGTTCTTGGTGCAGCACCACCCACAGGTGAGGAGGGGAACAGGTTGCTCCAGGGTTTGGATTGTTTGGCTCAGTGCAGTGTGACAGAGAACCACAGCAGCTGAAAATGCAACAAATTTATAACTTTGCTTCTCAATACAACTGATTTTATTGGATTGTCAGGAGTGAAACCACCCTATCTAGTTTATTTGCATAAAACAAGTGTTTCTTCACTTATTTTTTTCCCCTTTTGCATAAGAACCATTAAGACAAGCACAAAAAACGCACTATAAAATCACACTAAAGAACTATTCCTGCTAAGAATTGCCCCTAAAGCTAATACAATATTTTTGGTAATAGGACACAACTAGGTTGAGTTTAAGTTATATCATAACCGTCATGTTGGAACAAAGCGGTTCTTTGTACTGTTGCATGTGCCCCGCAGCTGACCGACTGATTAGAAACATGAGAGAGCAGGAAAATGATGACCAGTCCTCTACTCAGCTCCAGGTCCAGCTGAATGTAGAAGCGAAAATCACACAGGAATTATTTCAGATTATCCTATTTAAAAAAACAAGAAAAAAAAAAAAAGCTTTCGTCTCATTTCGTCTCATTCATCATGTGTCCAGGATTAGGAGCCTCTGGCCTGACTTTACCAAAGAACTGGAGAGTTGCTGCAAATGTGGTCAAACTTGTTTAGGGTGATTTATGATGACTTTGACGAGTCTGAGGAAGATCTGAACCAAACTAACTGTAGTTTAAGAATCATATATAAACCTGATTCAATGGTCATTAGTTTGTTTATCACAAATGATAAGACTTAACTCTGCTACTTTCGAGTTTAAAGGGGCAAAAACATAGCAGCACTGAAGGCTTTGGATCAGTTATGTTTTATTATGTTGACACCAACACTTGATGTCACTGATGGTTATTGTTAATCTTTCTGTAAAATCCAACAACGCTGTCCCATTTGGGTGCATTTTCAGAATCTGAAAAGAACATTCTTCTTGGACCACAAGAATCAAGAAAGACAATAATTGTCTTCTGGTTCTGGTTTTGGTCTGCATCCCCAGAACCAGAACCCAACATGGAGAAGCAGCTTCTGTTCACCAGGAAACTAGAGCAAACTTCCAGAAAACAGCAGCCAAAGCACTGAGTTCCTTTAAATCAAGACTAAAACCCCATGTGTTTAGAGCTGCTTTTGATTCATAATAAGGTAAGGTAATTTTATTCATATAGCATATTTTCAGCAACAAGGCAGTTCAAAGTGCTTAATATCTGGAAACCTGATCAACATCTGTGATGTGCATTTCCTCAAGGATTTTGATGATGACATTTTGCAAAACTTGCAAATATAAAATACAAGCTTCTCCAGGACATCCTTTTTCATTTTTTGTGCAACATTAAAGTGTTTAAACCAAACAGAGTAACCTTTGACCCCAGAGAAGTGAAGATACTGATTGAAGTGGGAGCTTTTGCAAGCTAAGGTGCTAAACATGTAGTCTGGTGTAGCTCAGAACACACTTGCTTCAGTTGTTCCCTGCAGGTTGTGACAGTGTTGTTGAGGAACTCACCCTGCATCAATGTGATCATTGGACGTCTTTCCAATGGTCGCATCGACAAAAACTCACACAAACCCATTAATCATGCTGTCTACTGTTTTCACAAGGAGCGTCACTGATTGTCAGCGGTTGCTCCGGTTACTGCCTGCTACCAGATGTGATGCAAGATGGCTTTTGTATCGTAATAAATGGAAGACTGACCAACATGTTTGATGTGTATTGATGCTGCTAATGACGACTTGTGGCAAAATGAAACGACTCTTATTGGCTTTCTCAACTCTTCACTATCTGATGTGTTTTATGTTTTCACGAAAGCACTTTCAACTGCCATGTTGCACAAATATGCTATACAAATAAAATTGATTGATTGATTGATTGATTGATTGATTGATTGATTGATTGATTGATTGATTGATTGATTGATTGATTGATTGATTGATTGATTGATTGATTGATTGATTGATTGATTGATTGATTGATTGATTGATTGATTGATTGATTGATTGATTGAAGGGGTATAGTTTTTAATTCATGATGATGTCTGTGCTTTTCATTCCTGTTGCTTTTTAATGCACCTCTCTCCTCCATCTTGGTTGGAACAGCAAAAATGACCTAAAAATGTTCTATTTTCCCTTCTCTTTTGTTTAGTAATTAATGCGTTAATTTGGAGATGTATGTTTCCAAAGTGAGTCATTTTGTGGGAGCTGCTTGATTAAACTTTGTAAACGGCATTCAATGATTTTCCTTCGTTGACAGTCTGTTACTACTGCATTTCTAAGTGTTTTTTTTTGTTGTTGTTTTTTTGTGGAGAACTGACTTTAGACTTTAATTTGAAGTCGGTATCCTTACCTACACCAATAAAAGTTTAGTGCGCTGCCATCTCTGGACACCGCTGATGTCCTAATTTGTGATTGTATGTAATTAGTCCCATGAAAAATCTTAGTTTTGTGACGGCTTGTTGCAAGTTAAAGAAAAGTAAGAAGTTAACAGCAGGAGAGGGAGAATGTTAACTTGTTGACAGAATCATCTCAGCTCCAGGAAGGAATCACAGCCAAACGGAAACCCAGACCAGGTGCAGCTAACAGCTGAATTTAAAACAAAAATGCAAATTGGAAGGTAGGAGAAGAAGTGAAGAAAAGTGGTCAGGGCAATGCGGTGACTGCATGGTTTGATAATTATGTGAACAAATTTACTTTTTCTGTGACGTGTAAAGAGATGGCATACATTGCAAACTGGCCTTAATGTCAGAATTGAGTTTAATTCAGTTGAAGTTCAGTTTGTTGTTCAAAATGGTTAAAAAAATGTTCTACCTAAGAAAACCCACCAATTACAGCGACTCTCTGTCTTGCAGCATGGTAACACTAAGCATCCAGACGGTGACAGAGAAGAGGAAAAATTCAACAAGACGAAACCTCCAGCAGAACCAGAACCAGAACTGGGCCCAGTTCCAGTGGCCATCTGGCACGACAGACTGAAGGTTTGAGAAAACAGAGCAGAGATACAGAAAAACAGAAGCACACATTCAGAACTTTTTAGGTTAACGAAAAGTAGAAAGTTTCGTTTTTAACTATTAAAGCTGCTTGGGACAAAAATGGTTGCTGACAAAACATGAAGACGATAGAACTACATTAACATAGATTGTTTGATCAGTGGTAGAAGCTTTTTAGTCACTTTATGCTGTTTTTTCCTCTTTTTTAACTGGTTTTCTGTTTCTAAAACAGGAGTTCACTGCAACTGACACAGGTAACATGATACTTGTGTTTGTCTGCAAGGTGATGCAGCACACTACTAGGAAGGCCCAGCCCCTATCAAACTGATTTACTGTCAATTACAGACACCCAGCCGTGTTGCAACATGATCAAAACAGATTCAGAAGCTGTTCCTCCTCATGTCTGTCTAATTCATTTCGTTTCCAAAGATTATGTGGCGGATAGGGAGAGTTAAACTGAACCAACTGAGATGTAAGCTAAAATGTAACAATTATTGAACTGATTTATTTTTAACTTTCTACTTTAAAAAACAGTGTTGATTTCAACAGTTTTCCAGTGTTTCACTGAGAAGTAGCTCCTATAATGAGCTCAGCAGATGCACACTTCCACCAGGTGTTGGCTAATTGCTGCTGGCTAGTCTGAAGGAGCTTAATGGGGGAGACGTAGGGGAGAGCTGCTCTGTGAGGCTGAAGTTTGGAAGCTTAGGAACTGCTGCTCTGAGGAGGAGCTTTGTCTCGAAGGCGGGGCTATGTCCACCCAGGCATATAATCCAGCCAAATTGTCGCCACGGGAGATTTAACGAATTCTACAACATGCATGAAAGAATCAAAACAACACTACAGATATGTTTTTGATGAGGGAACAATGTGACATGATGCAAAGCTCACACTGTAGAACATCAATGTTTCCCACTACATGCAAATAATAGTTGGGTTGACAAGGTCAGACCGTTACAGGAGATCCTGCCCACCCAAAGCCATCACCATCTACAAGAACACTTTCAAAACCTGGAATAATATGAGTTAATTTCCCTTTGTGATCAATGAAGTATATTTGAATTTGAATTAAATACCATTTATCTTTACCTTGTTACTGGTATCTGAATTTCCTCACTGAGAGACAATAAATAATATTTTTATTCTAAATAACGTGTCTCTCATAAGATTTTCTCTTTGATATCATGATTAATTTCTTCATTCTTATCTACATATTAGGGAAGACTTTGTTTATGGCCTAACACTGATACAATGTGAGACAGTTTGTTAGTCATGCTGCTTTTTTAAAGTCCGAACAGTTGGGAGAGAAAATGTGTATTGCTTCCAGAGCAGAGGACAGTGAGGCCGACTGACAGCACTGTGAGCCACATTTGGGTAACAAAAACCAGGCAGAACGACGTTTTCCTCAAAGGTTCTTCACCGCACTCATCCTCTTTCTCTGTAATCACTAGTGTCATCTTACGAATGCACAACTCGGACATAATGTTCTATTTTCTTCGTATTCTTGTGTTGGGACTTTTTGTGATTGTGGGTTTTTTTTTCTTTAAGGGGGGAAAAAACGAAAATAAAATCCTCTCTAGCTCAGAAAAAAAAAAAACCTGATTCTTACAACTCATGTAAAGAACTCCTATAAAATTTTACCCTGAAATATCAGAGTAACTTTTTACCCTAATTAACTTTTTTTTTTCACTTTTTAAGCTTTCCTGATTATCGCTAAACAGTCGATGAAGAACACAAGGGTTTCCTATAAACTGAGCAATGTTTCTTGTTTTTTACTCAGCTTGTTTACTTGCTGCCTGGACTCCCTGCTCTTCGCTGCACATTTTCTCCTCCCCTTCTGTGTAAAAGCCCCTCTACCATTAACAATGCCCTATTTTGAGACCCTCAGGAACCGTACCGTTAGCACTGCCACCCCTCAGCCCCACTTCAGTGTTAAAGAAAGTGGAAATTTACAAAGGTCACACAAGCGTTGAAGGGGGTTACAGAAACAAGTGAGCCACACGCTATGTGGGGAAAACCCCTGCTTTAGTTATAGTCTGAAAAACAAAGTTTGTGTCATCTGGCAAAGTCTTGAAACTGGTTTGACCAGGTTTATGGTTCTGACCCCAGGAAATTCACTAACTGCTGACAGTAAGCTTAGCCTGGAAGGATTTTATTTGGAAATTAGCCCGTCTTTGGCAGACCTCGTTCTTTCACTTCTTTTCCACTTGCAGACTTTTACCTGACTTTGAACAAATTCTGTTGTTTCACGCAGACCGTAATGATTTTCTAAAGCTGTATGCCGACACCAGCAGTGACAACGAAGTCTCTGCCGCAGTGAGAAGGTCAAGACGCCGCTCAGTCATGTAGCTTTTCCAAACCATGTTCTGCAGACTTTCTGGTTGGTTTCAGGGGTGCTAGCAAAGATCCTCAATCACTCTCCGTCAAGTAGAACTGAAAGTGAAAAATAATGAGAAGACTTTCTTCTCTTTCTTCATTCCGCCTGTTTTAAATAGATGTAACTGGATTCTTCACCACTAAAGTGCTTTGATTCTTTTCTTAGTCACACAATATTGTTGAAAAGAGCACATTGAGTTTATCACGTTTATCATGACTTCATACAATCCCTCCTCCAGAATAAACATGTGGAGACAGTAGGAAGGAACTTTTACTCAAATCTAGGCAGAGTAGCCAAACTATGTACTGAAGTATCAACTGCTCTATAGAAGAAGACAGAGCAGACACAGAAAAAAAACACAAAAGCCCAGGTCCAGAAGTCCATTTAAAACCATAAACAAGGTCAATGGTAGCAGAGGCTCTTCTGGCGATTTCACCTAACAGACAAATCTAGCTAAATAGACAAACTTGTGAGCAAGAGGTAGAATAAATGGAAACAGAATGTATTTAATTTAAACTCAAATACAGGATAAAATCAATATCCTCTGGAGAAGCCTAACATCAATCAGGACAGAAAATGGTACAGAAAATGGGGGCTGAATTGTGGAATTTAAAATGTGAGAAAGTGGAATATCATTTGGTAGTTTGTGTTTTTGATAAATCAGATTTCTACTCATCAAAGTGTTCTAGAAGTGCAGCTTTACACTGAAGTTCCCTGTGAAGGAGCACCGACAGAGAACGGGTGTCGGTCGCTGCTCTCTCAACCTTTCTGTTCTGTGACCCATTCAGCTGAAGCATAACTCTGTTTATTCAGATCAACTTGCAGAGCAAAGTTCTTCATTCAGGAAACAAGGGAGAGCCCTTTCGGTAAGTTTTGACAGCGCAAATGTTTTTTGGTACTATGAGGAGAACATGTTCTGAACAAAAGTAGCAACCAGAGCCTGTGACCGTAAACAGGAAACAGGCTAGCATTAGCAAACCGTTTCTGCAAACTCCTCCATCAACAGAGATCTTTAGTGAAGCATGATGTTTTTACTGACACTTCTAGTGAGTCAGGTCTTCATTTTGAAATAAACTCTAAAGCTAAGTATGTTTTAAGTGACGTGTTGTTCAAACTTTATAGTAGCTTTGTAAAACCAACCCAGCGCTGTTTGAAGCAGAGAAGCAAAACTCAATGTCAGCCACTAAACGTCATTATCGGTGCAAAACTTAGAACAAATTAACAAAACTACTACTCACCACATTTAACTGAAATTTATGTTTAAGTCTGGAGAGATTTTAGCTTTTATTTTAAAAGTGGAGAGTAGTAGGAGAAAGTAGCAGAGTGAAGAAAAGTGGTCAGCCTAAAAAAAGTGTTACAATCAATTTCAAAAATACTGTATTAATCCTAGAGGGGAATTAAATGTCACATAGACAATTTAATGTCTATGTGATGGAGTTTGATTAGAAAGAATTTTATAGGCACACAGCTGACAGGTTTAGGAGAAAACTTCTACAATTCTATGAAAATAGTCCTGACTCATGACGGACTAAACAGTAAAGATTTCTATTTGTAAAAAAAATAATAATAATAACGTGAATGACAAAGAAAAAAAAGGCAGAGAGGCTTGGGACACACTATCAATGTATAATAAAACACATAAAAACTTCTTTTTGTGCAATATGCACCAAAATCTTTCTGCTAAAGATGCAACAACTTCCACAAACCTGGCCAACATGGCAGCCTTTAATGCAAATGAAAAACTAATTTGATTCTGTTTATATCGGGAAAAAAAAAACAAATATCAAAAATCTGCTCCAGAAGAAATCAAAACGTTTTGTTGGAAAGTTTTTTTGGCATGTGTCACAGTATGGATAGATGCCCTTAAGGGTATAAATTGAGCAAGCGGGTGAAAGCAAAGCGAATCCAAGGACTTTCTGGAGAAAAGGGAGCGGAAGCCTGTGGAAAATTCCCAGATCCCAAATGTTCTCAATTAAAGCCGTCTACTCCTCCGTGAAATCGAAGAAACCGAGGAGTGACTCAGCACTTTCTCTGCATAAGCTGGTCACCAGCGATGAAAAGGAATACTCATTCATATCCAACTTTAAGAGTGCTGGGATTTTTACTTAAATCACAGTGACTGGATAGAAATAGACTTTGGCTTTTTTTGTTTTCATCTTGTTTCTCTTCTCTGCTATAATTGAAAAAGATTCCTTACTGATATCCTGGGAGAAATCTAATGAAATCTTTAATGTCCCAACAGGGACTTCCTGGGTCATGCTCCTTAAACCAGTTGTTGTTTCAGCTTTGGCACCTAGGTTCAACGTTTAACGTCATTATGAGGAGCTTAAGTAACATCCAGCTTTGTTGTGGCAGGTTCCAGTTGAGTCACCGAAAAAATTAAACTCCCTCTCCGACTGCGTTTACCTTTCTTCTGCCATGAAGCATTATTCACTTCTTTTGATGGGGAGGCCAAACACAAGGAAAGTCTGAATTTCATTCAAGACTTTTATTTTATTTCCATGATGTGGATTCCGGTCAGAACCCACATCCTAAAAATCTCTTTGATTTTTCCTGAAGCAATATAAGCATTCCTGTTATTTGTGATGGATTCATCAAATGTTCCAAACACAGCTGCAGGGGAACATTGTTTAATATTTCGATACCTGAGAACGTCTACTAGCACGGTTTAGCTACACTGGCGGCCATTGTCTTTCAACAGACCTGGGTCAAATAATTAATTAGTTAGGATACTAAGAAGGTAATTCAGACATGTTGTTCACGTGTGTTGGATGAAGGACACTTCTACAAGTTGGAGGACTCGGGTCTCTGAGGACTGGAGTTGAAGATTCCTAAGATATACAGTTAAAAAAAAAAAAAGAATCAGTGTAGCTATTTTTTGTTTAGTTTAGTTTTTTTACAGTGAAATCTGACCAAATTTTGATTTCACAAGTCAGACCAAATTTTTCCTATTGTACATCTGATAGTATTAGCAAATTAATTCTGTCAGAAAAAAATGAGAGAAAGATTACAGTTATATACAGTTTCTTCATGACACCAGTTGACCTTTCACCCTGTGACAAAACACTAGAGCGCAATGATGCAGCCACTCCCAATAGGCCGTACATCAGGCCATCCTCCGCTCAACCCAGTTCAGTTTTACATTTTTCCTTTCTTTTTACTTTCCTTAGACCACAGGACACGTCTTCAACAATTCAGATCTTTGTCCTTGAGTGTATTTGCAAACTATAATACATTTTTCTGTTGTCACTTTTGGACTGGTCAACTGTTGTCACTAAGAAAGACAGTTCCTAGAACTTTCTTTCTAAGTGGGCTTTCAGTCCATGTTGTTTCATAAACCAGTTCATTCATCATAACACTTTTGTAGTTTCAGCCAATATCTTAGTAAAGTCTTGATCATTTTGGAATCTGTATCTTGGAATCTGCTTTCTTCCTCGTATAGTGCTCATTTTGGTGTATACATGTTTTCATCAGATTTGAGAAGTCCACCATTGTCTTCCTGATATCTTGGCTGATTTCTATTGATTTACCATAAATTCGCAAATGCAAGCAGCAAGTGTGAGCCCTTGGCTTATAATAAAGTCATAGGCACTAATATTAGAATGATTCTGATCCTAAGAATCATTTCGCTGATCCTAAGTGATTTCAAACAGAAAGGGTTCAGTCAGAGTTCATGCCAGAAAGTGAGAACAATTGCTTTTCACCAATTGTGTCTTATTTTTTGGTAGCATATTTCCAGCTCTGGTTTCAGCTTAGATGTCATGTTGACGTGTGAAAAACTGCAGAAAGGTCGATTTGAGCAGAGATCAGAATTTGACACCCAGGAACGAACAATACACGGATAATTCTCAGTCTTACAGGGATTTGTTTAGAGTTTAGTCCAGACTGCTCACCTGGGAAACTCTTTCCTGCAGAAGGCAGGAAAACTTCGGCACATTTAAATGTAAAACCTGCAGGAAGTCAGGATGCCAGAGTAAAAGTGATTTTGTTGTTCAGTGTGCAACTGTTGGGGTCAAAATTGAACACTCATCAGCTTTGATAACTTACATCATACCTGCTACCAAAATCGATATTGGAATGGGATTTAACATGTGCCTATCCTGGACGAAAAAAGGAGTTACCTGCAGCTCACGCTTTCATGTTTTAGCCAGATGAAGTGTTATCCTTAACAAAACCGACATATGTGCCAGAGTTGGAATTTTTAAGGTTTTTTTTTATAAACGACAGAGAACATTCTGTTCTTAAACAGCACAAATGCCAACAATGAGGAGTATTTCTAACAGATTTGTAGCATTTCTCTTTTTTTTTCTGTTCAATCAGTTATTTTCCACTATTTGGTTCTGAAAAAGAACGAGTAAGTGGTGCCATCTAGTGGCCGTTCTCCGAAAATACGGTCATCTCAAAATATAGTTGTGATTTTCAAAGCTTTGCTGTGATGCAGTTCTGGTTCTTATGGTGCTGACAGCTGGATGCTCACAACAATCTGGTTCCTCTAACAAAATGTAATATTATTATTTATAATAGCAATAATACAGTACATTCAGTTAAACAATAATAATAATAATAGTCATCATCATCATCGTCTGCCTGGCCAAATCAAACAGAACCAATATATTTTGTGACGTAGGAGCCCTCATGAGCTGGGACTTAATTAGAATCCGTGTCAGCATGCAAGCACGCCCGCACATACATACACACAAACACATACACAATTACTAACTTACTTTTTGTTGCAGCTTAAACTGACACGGTTCATCGTGGGCGAACACAATGAACCGGTGTTCCTGCTTCAGTTAAATCCTAACTTGTTTTCAGCTTCAAGCATTTTCCCAGTTTTATTTTCAAGCAGGGTTGTTGACGGATTGTGGCCTGAAGGGAGGGAGTCACGTGAGGTAGTGATGACATCAGAATGTACCGAGTGTTTTCTATTAAATTGAGTATTGTATTTTTGTTTATAAGTTTATTTATTTATTTCTATTATTATTGCACTGAAGGTGATGGACTGTTGCACTGAAGGTACTGCTGTTTATTTGATTTTCAACCTGCTCTGGATATCCTTTGTGTGTATTTAT
This sequence comes from Gambusia affinis, assembly GCF_019740435.1. NCBI lineage: Eukaryota > Metazoa > Chordata > Actinopteri > Cyprinodontiformes > Poeciliidae > Gambusia > Gambusia affinis. The sequence continues at coordinate 2,639,312 of NC_057877.1, forward strand.
GCATCTGCCGTCTTTGTGCAAGCTTAATAAATTCCTCTAAAATGATCTCTGACCTTGGCCAGACATTATGTTTGACTAACTCATAATAGAACCCTGTCACATATTAAAAAACCCAAAGTACCACAATGGAAGCAATAAAAACTGAACGAAACATTCAGTGGCAGTTTAAGCACTTGTTAAATAACCTTGTCAGTTCTTGGTCTACAGAGTGTTATTTATCTTGATAGTTAATCTTGACATTAATTATGGAAACAAATACTCAAATCTTATGTATAATTTAACCTATTAAATATTATTTTGAGGAGAAGTTGTAATATGTCTGCATTAGTATTCTTTTTCAATTCGACCTGTTAACTCTGATAAAATATGAACGAATCGGGACCGATAATCAGACTTAGCTCCGAGCGACTCCCTGCTGGGACTCAACAGCCCCCCCTAAGTTAAAGCTCATTTAAAAAGTGTCATCTAGGCCTGTGAAAATCGGTACCTGTGTTTACTTTGTCAGGAATAACAACGGCATCTACTGCAGGTGTGCTGTAAATTTACAAGCATGAGCAGTAATTGATCAAAACCACCATCTTTCCACTTGTTACACAAAATCCCTTTCTCAAAGTTGTCTCGGTACTCAAATTAGGTTAGAGAATCAAAGTTGTCACTGTTTGTGAACTTTTGTACAGGGATTTTAAATTGTCACGTCTCAGTTTTGGACTTTATATATATATATATATATATATATATATATATATATATATATATATTTATATTCTGACATCCTCAAATTTCTGCTATATGCACTTTATTGTCCATATGGTCCTTTACAGAATTTTGGCATATTGGACTTGATGGGGTTTTTATAGTGTCTACCGTCTTGTCTGTGGAAAATGCAACCAGCTAAGTTGACCCTTACAACAGGTCAACTTACCAGTTGTAAGGTGGTCAAATTTACTGAACTTTGTTTTATTTGATGGAATCTGACCTGTGTGACCACCATGGTGGGGCAAGGTAAAATATGTAGGCAGGGATGCAGCAAACTAAATTAATGCATTTTCACCATGTGATTTCACAATAATTATCAGTTTATTCTTGTGTAAGTTGTGAAGTTATTTGTTTACAAGAACAAACTTAACAGCTAAAAGTCTACACTTTCAGTAACGGCCCTGAACTCCCAAAAACAACAGCATAAACAGAATTCTGCCTCTGAGACTAACGGCCAGCCTTGCTATATGTTCACCCTCTCTGAGTTTGACCGTGTGTGTAACTTACTTCACACCCTTTGCAAACAGCTGGTAAACTAAGTCAGTGGGAGGTAAGGGGAGCTTGGCTGCGAAGATATCCCCATTCCTGCTGACTTGCAGGATAGATGCTGACCCACAGACGTTTGATTTTATAGAAATAACCACAACTTTACATGCTGAGGTTCTGGTACTTAGTTAAAATTCCCAGTGATCAATGTGATATATGCGCTGTTCGATGCTTCCAAGACACTCTTGCATGTTCAAAACTGGTGAGCAAGGCATCAGTGGTTAAAAAAAAATCTTCACTGATCTTACAGATGTCTGAAAGAACAGCTGCTGTGAAAAGGAACAGAAGAAATTGTCAAGTGAGACTTTGTGGAACTCGTAGTCCGTCTGATGGACACATTGATAGTAACCCTGACGATGTGAAGACATACTCTTCGTTTCACAGTGTGTGTGCTGGTGAAGATTTGCTTGCTGACAGCAAAAACAATGGAGTTCTTTATCTAAATCCTCAAACACCAAACTGGTGTCTTGTAGAGAGGTTTGCTGAACTTTCACCAGCAGAAGAGGTAAAGATGCCCGTGAAGGAAGTCCACAGGGGGGCCATGGCACCACGTTCCAAACATGCTGAGACCAAAAGCAAACATAATGGATTGGCAGATGCTTTAAAGGAGAAGGAAATAAACTCTGTCCAACACTTCACAAAACAAAACAAGGACTCAGACCAACAGAGGGCAGCTAACCTGAAAGAGCTAGATGATGAGGAATACTCTCCTAATGAGGATGGAAAAGGGACCAAAAAGAGACTCAGAAAACCCCCCTCAGCAAATAATTCACCTAAAAAATGTAAAGACGATAAAGCTCCACGACTTTTGGCTGCAATCAAAAGACGAAGTGCAGTGGACACTGAGGACCGACCTTTCAAATGCACACACTGCCACTGGGCTTTCAAGAAACTCTGCAACCTCCACAGCCACTTGCAAACCCACTCTGGCCTCAAGCCACATGTGTGTGACATATGTGGCAAGGCTTACTCACATCAGGGAACCCTGCAACAGCACAAGCGTCTGCACACTGGGGAAAGGCCGTATCGCTGTCCCTTCTGTGACAAAACATACATCTGGTCCTCAGATTACCGCAAGCACATCCGCACACACACCGGCGAGAAGCCCTACATCTGTGAAACATGCGGCAAGGATTTCATCCGCTCCTCCGACCTGAGGAAGCATGAGCGGAACATGCACACCAACAACAAGCCTTTCCCATGTACGCACTGTGGCAAGACCTTCAACAAGCCTCTCTCCCTGAAACGCCACGAGCGCAAGCACCTTGGAGAAAGGCCCTTCTCCTGTCCAGACTGTGGCAAAGCATTCGCTCTAGCCAGCCGCATGGCCGAGCACCAGAAGGTCCACATGGGAGTGCGGCCGTTTGTTTGCTCCGTGTGCTCCAAGTGCTTCACAAAATCCTCCAATCTAACGGAGCACAAAGCCATTCACAGTGGAGTGCGGCCTCATAAGTGCGGAGAGTGCGGCGTGGCGTTCGCCATGGCCTCCCGTCTGGTTCGTCACCAGTTCGTTCACAACAACCAGAAGCCGTACGGCTGCACGGGCTGTGGCAAGAACTTCAGCCACCTCGCGCAGCTGAAGCTCCACCAGGAGCAAACCTGTGCCGGCAGGATCTTTGTCTGTGTAGAGTGTGACAAATCTTTCCAGTGTGCCACAAAGCTTGCACAGCATGTGGCGGAACACAAAGAGAAAAAAATGTGACCCCAGTAAACAGGGTATCATGTTTAACCCATATGTCAGAAATATTTATTCAGTACAGAAGAGCATTATAAGATTACATTTATTTAATAATTTAGTGAAATTAGATGTTGAATGGTTCTGCATGAGGGTAGGTTACACAAAATGATGTCTGACAGAGCCATGAAACTTTCAGGTTTCTGCTGTTTTTACTTTCGTTTTCCAAAATCAGATCAGGAAATATAGAAAGCATTTCTCAAACAATGATTCCATTTATGAATGGGAGAGAAGGCCAACGTCACCTGGCCCTGTAAAAAAATGTAATCAGCCCGAAATCTAAATCTGGCAATGAGTTTTAAAATGGCTGTGGTGGAATTTTGGTGCAACTTTCTTTTCAAAATTGTTTTTGTTGGTTTACTTTGGATCATTGTACAAGTATACTTGAACTTAAGATCATCTGGTAGCTGGATGTCCTCTTACGGTATTTTTAGGTTGAGAGTCTTATTCCAGGTTCAGTCAAATAGAGCATGTTGTCCAGGACCTGAAGCAGCAAAGCAGAACTTTATACATTCCAAAAAATTCCACTTTTGCCTTTTACAGCTCATGCAGTATTTTATTAAAAGTCTTGGGGCTTATGAAAGTGTCTTATGGTAAATATCAGGCCTGTCTTTTGTTTAGGTCAGCCATGGTGTTAATCCTGAAACTCTTCTCTGGGTGCCAGACAAGTGAGGCCAGCAATGTTGTAATGTTGTTCTGTTTTGCTTTTTTTGTGACCCTTACATGATTTACAGAAACACTGTTAGAGTAATTGTGGAAGGGCAGCCACTCCTGCGCTGGTTGGTGTAACTGCTTCTAGACTGATAGCTGCCTCCGACTTTGTTTCTCAAGAGTTCTTGAATTTTTGATTGACCAAAATCAATTCAATGGGCTTGGTAGAATTAGCAGCAAAGGAAGACTCTGTTGAGCTTGACCTACTTTTTGATAACTTTGATTCTTTTTCTTGTTGTCAGACAGATTCTATTTAAGAGATTTTTTGATTCTTCAAGTCTGGCAGAAATAAAGAAGAATTGAAATAAATTAAATCACCATTTAGCAAAAAAGAATATTACCTTGTCTCACTGGGCCGGGTGAATTTGGGTTACTCTTCCCCTAAATAATTGAAATCCTTTGAAAACTGCTTTTTGTATTTACTGTTGGATTAAATTTTTTATTTTTTTTTTTTTATGATAATCTGCAACATTCAAGATGGGCAAAAACAGAGAGTACTTTGAAAAAAGGTAAGAACAAATACTTTTTCACAGTACTGCAGGTAATTAGACTGTATTTATAATTACAAATAGATAAAAATTTAAATCTTACACACTCCTCCCCCGGTGGGGGTGGGTTCATTTCAGGGCTAAAAATTTCCACCAACACAGCTCTGATATTGGAGCTGGCAGTGATGTGAAACCGCTAACGGACGTGTTAGGCTGTTATTAATGTGAGAATCCACGTGTAACTGATAATACGCACAACTCTTTCTGGAGCAGTTGGGTTGTCTGATGAAGTATCGGTAATGTTTTGCAAAATGTTGTGTCAATGCTACCATTAACTGTTGCTTACAAGCCATTCATTTTACAAGCAGAAATAAGAATATAATTGATTCCATTTTGTCTAAATCTCAGTGTTATAATTCAGCCATGCTGTTTCAAATGCAGCGTATTAAAAATTTACTGTTCACACTTTATCATCTGGTAAATTTTGCCTTCTATCATATTGTGTCTTCATTTTACTTAAGCAATCAGAATGTAATAAAAAATATCAAAGAAGAGTTTGTGATGTTCCTGAAACTACACCCAATTCACTATTTATATACAGAACTTAATTAATTATGTTAGGGAAAATGCATTTATCCCTAGTGGCCTAATTATAATTCTTTGACACTCCAGAGGCTGTTTGAAAAGCTACTCCATAAATCCATTCCATGTTCTAAGTTGCTTATGCTGTGACACATTACAGGCAGATGGTGACATGTCTGCTGTTTGTGTGTGTTGCATTCCCTGACCAATCACACATGGCTTCTGCAGACGAACAGGAAAAAGGAGCCGGCACCTGCCGTGTTGTCACCAGGCCTGTGCAAAGTGAGAGGCCTGCTTGGCATTATTGTTATTTCTGAGCTCAGACCCGTCTGTTATTTATTCACCATGACTGTATGACAGAAAACAGCACATACAGGTTTGTTAATGTTTTAATGTTTCAGTGTCATTGAAACAGAAACAGATAATTGTCATGTAACTGATATGTAGAAGGCGTTAATATACTTTAAAAGCAAAACCTGACTGCTTAACTTAAAACATCTTAAATATATACAGATGTGTTTACAAGATGACAAAGTAACAAAACAGGTGATCCTCAAAGTAAATGCAGTTCTACAGACATTTAGTAGATAACTAAGATAAACCTTCCTCACATGAACATTTCATAAACAGTTTGGCTCTATAAATGTTTTTGGGGGTGGGAGGGTATGAGCAGAAGCGCTATGGATTGATAGCCTGGCAGAGGTCTCCCTTTACATAGAACCCCCACGTCCATATATATATACACACACACACACACACACACACACACACGCACACCTCGTGTTATGAGACACGAGGAAGCGCAGTTTGTGCATTTAGCAATTACAATAAAGAAAACGACACTGCCTCCGTTTACATCAAATCCTTAAGAGAGTCAGAATGGCTAAAGATTACCTCAAGTAGAGAAAAGCTGATTCCAGTCACTTCTATGCTGTAGTCACTGGGGTCAGAGATGCTGTCCTGCACTGCCACCACCCCGGTTATTTCCCCACAGTCAGCTCTCAGGAAGCATACCTTGGCTGTCACAGCCGCTGCTATTTGAGTTGCGAGTATTTCTGTTCCATGCACGGAACATGATGGCGAGTCCTCTGTAAGGGTCTGAAACAGAACCCCAATGGAAGAATCATCTGTGCAAGCAAGCAGTATACAGTTCTTCCTGGTGGCGGTATATGTGCACAAAGTCCTCACTTCGATTTAAGTGTAATCAACCGTTCTGCAAACATAAAGACATGTAATCAAAACTGACTCTTTTTGATAATTTGTGGAGCAAAATGTGTTAATGCTTTACCTTTGATGGAGTTATGCAGCTTTTACTACCTTGGCTGCAGGCCTGTGAGGAAAATATGAAGGTTTACAAAAAAAACACGTTTACAACCGTAAATAAGGGTTAAATGACGTTTAACCCTTATCCAACGTTCTTCGATTCAGGACTGTCTATTTTTTGTTTTTCTTTAGGAAGGAAGGTGTGCGGAACTTCTTATGAAGATGTGAACAGTGTTTAATCTAACAGCATCCGACTGGTAGAGGTAAAACGCGCTGCTTTATATAACAAGCCACAACCACAAACCTCAGTGCATTTCATTGGGATGTCAAGTAATGGACCAGCAAAGAGCAGTGACAGAATGAAGTAGGAGTAAAAAAGAACATGGGATGCAACTTTTTTACCAACACAAATCTGGAAAATGCGGCGTCCATTTTTACTTGGCACCTGAATCCCTGCCACCTTTTGCTGCAGCTGCAAGCCTTTTATAGGTGTTTCCACATCTGACATTTCGGTAGAATCATTTGTAATTAGGGACCAAAATTCTAACATTTGTTGAATTTTCAGCTGCTGCGATTTGGAAAACCTGTTCCACCACTTGCCTGTGGTGGCGCTGCACCCAGAACTACTGAAGGAGACAACACAAAAACCTCAGAAGAAGACAATGAGCCCAACTTCATCCTTTGAAAAATGTGAACAAAAATAGAGTGGCGTGAGATTTTAGCAATTGCAGAAGTTTTATTTTGTCTAGAAGACAACAAGACATTTCTCCTGCTAGCGCTAGACGTTTTGTTTTCTTTGTATTTGCCCAGAATGCTCTATGCTGTAGTCCACTTCCTGCTTTTGAAGCAGTCTCCGGTCTTCTTGCATCCACATTTAGTCAAAATGCACCAAAGTTATTTCAACTGAACTGAGGAGGTTTGTTGGCGGACCAAATCAAAGCTCATTTTGGTTTGATTAGGAAATATTTACATCTCTCCCCCCAAAAAAGACTTTCTAGGCAAACAAACTAGAGTCTGATTAAAGCAGACTAAGCTGGGCCGGTGTGAATGCACTTTATAGGCGTTGGGAATTCCTTGCCTCTTCTCCTTATCACAGATCTTTTGGAGATCACAAAAGAAATTTTAAATACATTAAAATTTGTGGTTTTAATTTGATGAGAGCTTTAGCAGGAAACTGTATGTCCCAATACAGAGAGCTGGTCAACACTTTTACACAGGAAAACTATTCTTTTATTTGTCTCATGACTCACCTGCTCTCCTTGTGAAAGGATTTATCCCAACCGGGGATGCTGGACATGTGGCAGCAGGGAGAGCAGCAGGTGGAGGAGGAGGGTGGTGGCCAGCAGCTGGGAGCTGGTCCTACAGATCAACATGTTAATATAAGCCTAATTTCAACAAACTAATGAAATCCATCATGTTTTCCACCTGTTGACATCTCACCGTCTGAGCTGGGATGTCTTTCTCTGGATTTTCCTGGACCTCTTTTGGTTTGGATTTGAACCAGCCACTGAACCACCCAGCCTTGGTGCTCTGTGTGCACAGAACAAAGACTGAATCCATGCATGTCACCTCCTGTCAGCTGGCAGGAGCTGCACTTCCATTAACCATAAAAATATGCAATTTGAAATTGCAAAAATAAATTTGCCAAATGGAAATGTAGCAATTTCCAAAAACAAAAACTCAGTTTTTTCCATGAAAGGTTTTTTGCCCTAGGACAAAGTTTTACGGCGATATCAAGTTAATTGTATTTTGCAAAATAAAAATGGATACACTTTTTTTTGCATCACACAAGTGAAACAACCAATAACCGGATGTTACTACTGGCAAAAACCACAAAGAAGACGACAGGAAGTAGTAGGAGCACAATGGTTTGCTTGTGTTCTTTTCAGACAAAGTACAGCTGACCCCACCAGAGCTCTCACAGCATCACACTTCATAAAACGTTTGGTGTTTTTGATGCATGTTGAATATTTTAACTCTTCTATAAAATCGCCAACTACAATTTCCCCAAAAAACAGCATATGTAGTCGCTCCCAAGTAGGCGGGGCTTGTTGCTCCAACGCCTGAATAAGACGCTGATGTTTCCTCTGATTGACTGATCGATGATGAGCACTAGCTCCATGGCTGAATTATGAATATATTTTATGTTATTGTTTGCATCTGTAACTGTAATGATTCATCACATGAACAATGTGTGATTTTAATTTAATTTTTTTTATTTAATGAAAACATAACGATTGCATCTCATATAGTCCAGAATAAAGACAAACATTTGGGCACTTTAGTAATGGAAACACAGCTGGTGTAGCAGCTCTAAGCACCATACCTGTTTAGGAACCTCTTTGGGCCCCTCAGGCTCCTCCACAGCGCCAGTGACGACCCGCTGGCTTTGATTATGACCGAAGCTAACCTCAAGCATCTGATTATTTATTTCCAACAGAAAACAAAGAGTTGGTTTCTGAAATAAATTCACAATTTCTCCGCTGTCATAAACAGATAATGACTACGAAGAAACCTCTCACCGTCCCGGCCCCGGAAGACGAGTCTGCCTCTGGAGATGAAAACAAAGTAGTTGAGAGGAGAGCCGACGGCTAACAGGATGTGAATGTCTGAACAGAGACAGGAATGAATGACGTTTGGCAGGAGATCCTCACCATCAGCTGCCAGAGAAACATTACTCAGAGGACAATATGGCATGGAACTCCTGACTTCAACACCATCCGTGTAATGATGACTGAAGTTTTGGCAGGTGGGGGCAGAGGGAGCATGAACTGCTATTGTTGGCATGGAGGGAGCATCGGCATGAGGCCTTGACAGAGTAACAGGCAGAGAAAAGCAGAGCCGGTCAGAACTGAGCTGCCATGTATGAACCAACCTGAGTGATTTACAGTCCTACTAACAGTTCTCTACCTCTGCTCTGTTTCTGTGTCAGTGTTTGACATCATTTCCTGCGTTTCCTCTCCACTCCCATGAATGAGGCTGTCCTGATGCTCAGAGCTTTGGAAATAGAGAAACTCAGGCTCCGGATTCTGGTTGGGACAACTTAAATCTTCCAGATCAGATTCTGTACAGAGAAATAGATAAATGGATTTTTGTACCAAATATGTAAGAAATACATTTCAAACTAGATGTTTTCATATCTGTTATACAAAGACAGACATTTAAATCAGACAAAACCTTGAAGTTTGTAGGTCACTTTGGATTTCTTAGAGAAGTTTGCTAAACGACAGAATAACTAGAGAAATATATACCGTACATATATATTTTTTCACTTTCTTCAAGTTAGGAAATCTGAATATAGTGCTGTTTTGTCAAATAATTTGGGAAACTTTAAATCAAGCATTTTCCACCTTTATAACCCAAAAAGCCATTTTTGCCCTCAACCTCGTTAAATAAAACTCATTTGGAGCTGCAAACATTACATAACTATTTGAAAATTATAAGTACCTACTACAGAAAATCTGTTGTAGTTTTTAAAGAACAACCTTTTTTTTAAGGATTTCATGTTTATATATCTATTGGCAATTCGATAATGCATGTCCTGTGGTCCGATAAAACTAAATTTGACTATTATTTTCATTGTTATTTCTGAAAAAAAGAGGGGAAACGTATACCTCATACTTCCCAACTATGAAGTATTGGAGTGGCAGCATCATGCTGTGTGGTTGTTGCAGTTAAAATGACAATTCTACCAAACACTAATGCATATACTAGTGAATTCATAGAAACTCTGAATTTATCTCATAGAAATAATTCTGGCTAAAACAAAAAACATTCAGTCTGATTCAGTGCCAGACAGTGAGAACAAGTGATCTAGTTTTTGAAGTGTATAAAACTGCTTAGTAGTAGAAAACCTCACAGGCAACATTTGAAGAAAAACTTACCCGGGTCCAGTTGGCTGTTCTCGTAGGCCAGGGCATGGTTTGCAGGACCTGCTTGATTTATATCAATACCATCATAAATCCCCATCTGAGAACAATAAATGTTATCATCAGACTATTCGCACATCTTAAAGGTCTAATGGGGAGTAAACCTTTAATACAGCTATCTTAGCAGTTCTTTAAAGCTGCACTGTGAAAAATTTCAGCCTGGTAAGAAATCCTAAAAATGATACTAAATATTATTTAACTTATTAAGTGAAGGTCATATGTGAGACGTTAAAGGAAATGTGACTGGTGTTTCAGGCATTTGATCATAACACTGTGAGTGGTCAGATTGTAAATTTGATCAGATGCTAAATAAAACCCCGTCGGTCCTTCATTTAGCCCAACCTGACGTGCGAAGAATCTCAGAGCAAAATTTCTTGGCAAGCCATTCAATATGTGGAGACAACTAATTTAGAAGGGTTATTTGTTATCATACAGCATGTAGAAACCACCAAATGTTCTGGTTAAGGACAGCAGCCCAAGCAAAAACTATACTGCTAAAAAAAAAAAGTAAAAATAACACAAAACCTATTACATAAATCTTTACAGGCAGAAAAGGCAACATTATTGTCTTTCCACTATGTGAAAAGCACCTTTTGATGATAGCTAGTTGGACAGATAGCTAACTAGCTAAGTAGCCAGATAGATAGGTAGGTAGCTAAGTGGATAGCTTGATAGACAGCTTGCTAGCTAGACAGATGGGTGATGAATAATGAACAACCCAAAACTATCGTAACCCTGCTTTGAACTGCCTTGTTGTTGAAATGGGCCATATAAATAAACAACTTGACTTAAATTGACATTAAAGAATAAAGCATTTTTACTGGATATTAATAAGTCCAAAATCATTCTTAGAAACATCAGCAATCCATCTACTTCTGATTACAAATTGGACTTAAAACTCGTAATAAAGTTGCCTTCCTTACGGTGTCTGAATTCTATAACGTTTAGAAATAAGGCCAGATGTCTTTCTTCACAGACCTACCCTTGGTCAGCATGATGTGAAATGAACGGACTGATCACCTGTAAGCGTTGGTGTCGTGTCCGAAGGTGTTTAAGCCACTCTGGTTCCTGTTCTACTGCAGTAAACCCAGCTTCACTGTACTGACCCTCAGAGAACCTCAGTCTATCTGATAGCTGCAGGGGAAAACACACACACACACACACACTGCATATGCAGACTCTACTAGATGCAAAACGTTGATAGGATGGATTAGACATGTAAACCATATTGCATTAAGTGTGTATACCTTAATAAGCTCCTCCATCAGCACATAGTGAGGCTCCTGCTGCCTGAGCACGGCCTGCCCTACCACCTCACAGTAATGGAAGGCCTGGGGCGAAAGCCCACAGTCCAACAGCCGACTGGCATACAGGAACTTATACACCTGATCACAGAGCAGGATAACCCTGAGATGACTTTAAATTTATTCTTGTTAAAGTTCTAGTTAAAGGTGCAGTAGGTGTGAGCTACCTGAAACGATGGGATTGAAAATGACTTCCCTCCGAGCGTCTGACAGTACTCGTATAGCTCAGTGCACTGGATGGCAGAGTTTGACGCAAAGTTTCCAAAAGGCTGCCTAAAAGAGAGGACAGTAGTGTGTGAAAGAAATATAGCAGTTTAAAAAAATTACGTTTCTTTACCCATGAAAACATGAACTGTCATCAAACAAATGGGGAGGCCCACCTAAGACCTTTGGACATTCAAGATCTAGTGAGATCCTTTAATTTTGCTTCCATGCACCAGTGCTCCTTACTGAGTATATGTTTTATTCTCCCTTTACACGGGCAGTACGATGTAAAATCAACTTGTTATAATGTTATTCCCTCATCAAAAACATACCTGGAGTGTTGCCTTGATATTTTTCATTCGTGTTTGAGAAATCCTATAATCTCCCATGGCAACCATTCAGCTGTACAACTGGGTGGACCTAGCTCCGCCTTTGAAGCTAAGAGGCAGAGCCTCAGCCTCTTAGAGCAACTCTCCTCTGTGACTCCGCCACTCAGCTCCTTCAGACTAGCCAGCAGCAATTAGCAAACAACTGGTGGAACTGCTCATCTATTGAGCTCATTATAGGAGCTATTTTGCAACGGTGGTAAAAACATTGTAAAAGGGTTAAGAGAGGAGATATGTTGTGATGACTTCCTGAAGGCGGAGTCTCAGAAAGAGCAGGAGTTTTTAAAGACACACAGGCCCAATTTCAAGGCGTTAAATCATTTAGTAGAATTCCTTTTAAGTCATATTTGATCTGTGCAGCATTTTTATAGCAACTAAAGATAATAGTTATTTGATTTGATTATGCTGTAAAATCCCTCTATGTGCCTGGAAGTCTGAAGCACAGCTCACCTGTGGCTGCTGCCTAGAAGCACGAGTCTCTCTGCCTTCTGTGGAAACAGGCCAAAGGAAGCGGCGCCCGTCAGGTAACACACATGGGCCGCATGCGTCAGGCCCCTGGAGGCTGCAGGGGGAACAGCAACTCCACAAATCAGTGTGTGTGTTTGTGTAGAACCACCTGTCAGTGAGTCGGTGTTTCTATACCGAGTGAGTCCCCCATGGTGAGGATGGCCTTCTGCTGTACGGCACCACTTCCTGTCTCGTTGGAGAGCATCACAGCCAGATGGGGCCGCCAGTCGCCCCACTTTTCATTCCCACAGCACTAGATAAGGAACACCATCATTAATGCCGTTGCTGGGGCTTCATAAAGTATTCATGAGTGGGACATGTGATCATTTTATTGCAATATTTTACCACAGATGCAGCTGGGATTCTCCCAGACAGAAGCTGGAAGAGAGTCTGGAGGGGATCATTTGCTACTAGCTGGCTTGTAAACCTGCCAACACAGCATTTTTGTGTCATTTCACATCATAACCCAGAGCAGCAGCAGCACTTGGTGTCAGTTTTCACAGTCTGAAGTAGGAACTAACCTATTTAAACATCATCCCTTCTTTCCTGACTTTGGAGGGTTTATACAGTTCACCCTGACAGCTCAGACTCTGGCCCTCCTGTCACTCACAGATCTTAATCATGCTGGTCATCTGACGACCCCCACCCCACACATTCCTCCTCTGGCTACCCAACACATGCTGTTGTGTAATATGCTGCTGATTTTAAAAATAGTCTGAAAAAAGCGGACTAGATTACATTAAATCTGTCACAGTCCAGGGAGGGCCGCGGGAGACAAACACATGGTTTGTTTCTTGAACAAACTTCCGACTTGATTGTTTGAAATACATATTTCTAGCAAAAAGGTACAGACAAAACAATAACTAAAAAAATTCTTGCAACCTAGATGAATCTTACAAGTTCAAAAAGTGGTTCAATAAATTAGTGTAAAATATTTGACAAACAAAAAAATGTCTCCACCACAGCCTCCCATCCCTGGATGTGTTCTTCATCTCTGAAATTAATTGAAGGTGTCTAAAGGTTGCCAAAGTAATTTTAACAAATCTCAATACAAAAATCAACTAAAGATTTTGGTTCTAAACTGACATAAGTATATTCTAACTGCCTGAAAAATTTATCGAAATTTTGACTCAACATAAATGGCCATATCAAAATGAATGCATACCTGTAGATTAAAACATTTTTAAATTTTTAAAAAGTTTTGTTAATAAAATGTGCCTTCTTCTAATTGGACGACACCAGTCTGCCTGCTGGGCTGGGCAGAAACAATGAGACTTTCTGCATTCAGTTTTCCTGCAGTGTTTGCTACATTAAAGTCTGGACCAGAACCGAGTCCTGATAAAAATACACACCAGTTACTGTTGTGTTAAGGCAGACACATTAAGGCTGTGGCACAGGAAGACTTTTTGAACAAATTATCACTTCTGCACTTAAATGTAATCCGATTTCAAGAGCTATCCCGTTTCAAAGGTCTTGGCATTTCTCACCTGTTCAGTACTGTGGTATATGATCTGCTGCCCATCTTGCTGGCCAGAAAAAGTGCATGCCCCCACAGACCGCTGGACATGGCAGAGTCCAAGGCCTCCTGCTGACCACATGGGGAAAGTGAGAGAAATACAACGAGCCAAAAATAATTAGTTATGTGCTATAAAACCCACTTTAAAGGCTCAGTATGCACAGTGTGCTGTAAAATGGCACAGACAGTTAAAAACGATAAATATATTAAATATAACTGAAGAGAAATTTAACTTTTTAATTGACTTTGAAATTGGGCCTCTGTCTCTTTAAAAACTCCTGCTCTTTCTGAAACTCCACCTTCAGGGATTCATCACAACATGGCTTCTCTATTAAACCTTAAACAACTGATTTACCAGCGTTTCACTGAGACGTAGCTTGTAAAATGAGCTCAGCAGACATGAGCTTGGGATGAACAGAATGTATTAGCCTTTCATTCCCACAGCATTGGTGGACATGATGCTGTAGGAAAATAACACTCCCAATAATCACTTCTCCACCTAAGTGATTATTTAGGTAATGGCAGTGGAACACAACTAACATGTCAAAAAAACGTTCCTCAGGAGGCCGCTATGCACATCGCACACATGTACTGCAAAATCAATGCAACTACAAAAATCTCACATGATGCTGTCCAGATGCTGCACTCACATTCAGTTTCCTGATGTTGGAAACTGAAAGTGAAACTCATAATTTAATAGCTGATCGATTCAGTCAAGCTACTAATCTCAAGACTTGGGGGGGAGCATCCACAGAGCACTGACAGAGCCACTGAATCATGACAGAAAAAACCCCCCAAAAAACAGAGAAGTATAGTACTTGTACTTGACGCAGCAGAACACTGTGCAGACACACGATCAGAACGTACATCAAAATAGTTCAGAGATCTCATTCCTTTTCTTTATGTTAGACCCAGGTATTTTTCAAAACTTCAGCATGCATGGTGACCCAGGATAAACAAGGGCTTTGTGGCACAAAGAAGATACGTTTCAATATGATTTATGTAAGACGTTTGCTCCAAGCATCATTAATGACACCAATGAAGCAGATGCAACCCTGGTTTCCTCGATAATTTAAAATAACTTTGCTTTGCACAGCAAGCAGTCCAGATTTATTTACCACTGAAAATCAAAGGCAAGATCAAGGCAGTGGAAAATGATAACCACTCTGTTCTCTACAAGTCAAACATGTAAATAAAAATAAAAGTAAAAACTTAGACGTCAGACTACAGTTGGTAAGAAAATGACTGAACCTTCTTCCTTCCAGCCAGCAGCAGCTGAGTGTAGCTCTGCAGCGCCCTCTCTGGTCGCTCTGCACCAGAGCTGCTGGGATCTCCTGTGAGCAGATCGTCTCCGCCTGCAGGCGGCGCTTCGGCGGCTGGATGCTCGTCGAAGTCGATGAGCGTGGGAACATCTGGCTTCCAGCTTCCATCTGAATGGGAATCCTGCATCAGGAGCTCAGTGATATCTGAGCCAACTATTTGCTGGAAGTATTAGAATATATATTCACATGTGAGGTGGTGTGGAAATTGTAATCTCAACTTTGACTGCTTTATGAAGCGCACACTTACTCCATTCTGTCTGCAGAGAAGTATCAGAAGGTTCCACAAGAGGGCAGCAGAGCTCCTATCTGGCAGCAGGCCATCTCGCATGCAGGCTCCTGCCTTTTGATGAGCAAAGTCTATTGCATCCACTTTATGCAAATCTTCCCTAGTGAAATACGCAGAGACATTTTCAAAGCAAATCATTTTTCAGATTTATTTCTGATGACATATTCTGCAGTAGGCATCATCATGCGTGCAAGTAACAAAGCAGTACCGAGTTAAAGGCCCTGGGAAGTTTCTCATCTCCTGCTGTTCCTGCGTCTCACTCAGTATGAGCTGTCCAGATGGAGAGATGATATTTCTTCAGTATCCCACGTTATTAATCCAAATTAAAATATCCTGCATTTCTACACTGATTCATTTTGAACTTACTTCCAAACTGTGGATTTCCAGCGGATTGGATTTCTCCTGTGCTGATGGGCCTGGAGTGACCCGGATGAGCTGGCCCGCGGGCCCGAAGCTCACCATCGCGTGAGGGACTGAATACTTCAGAGGAGCCGAGGTCTGACATGCTGCTGGGTGCTCTAATCAGGTAGGAAGCAGAACATGACATCTTAAGATTTAAGATGCAACCGAAGGGCATAGGCTACTTGAAACATAGGTTTTGAGTTTGGATTTGAAGTGTGGCAAAGAGTCTATGTTACGGAGATCAGGTGGGAGTGAGTTTGGGAGCAGAACGGCTGAATGCCATAGTAACAAGACAGGCTGTTACTATGGCATTCAGTGAGATGACTTGGAGATGTGGATCAGGAGGATGGGTGTAGCAATGTGAAGGAGGTGCAAAAGATATGGAGGGGCGAGGTTGTGGACACCCTTGAAAGTAAGAAAGAGTATTTTAGAGCTGATGCAATATGAGATGGGAAGCCAATGGAGCTGTTGTAGAATTGGTGTGACAAGATGGATTGAAGGGGTGTGATGATACGAGCACTTACCTCTGTCAGAGCTGAGGACAGGAGGCATGTCTGTTTCACAGACATCAGATCCGTTCATGTACTGACTCAGCTCATAGCTGCTGGAAGACAGGCCTGAGGTTTTGGAACTCTCTAGAGTCCCGGGGTGATAAGAGAAAATCTCCTCATTGTCTCTGGAAGGGTTAGCTTCATAATCACTGAGGTAATGCTGGGAGATGTCCTTCCTCTGGTCATATCTGAAAGAAGGAAAATCTGACTTTAATCCATTATCATTTTACTAAAATAACAATCCAGCTAGCACATCTCTTCTAATCTGAACCACAAGAAACCCTAATGTGGCATCAGAGGGGAAGTATGGCAACCAGTTATCCCATTACGGTCACTTTCCAAACATCAACCTCTCCACTTTGCCATCAACACAGCAATTAGGCAGATCTAAGGTATCAAACACCATGAATGGAAGAATCTTTAAGTTCAAGGACATGAAAACTCAGGTGAGGTCAAACTACCCATGGTTGTTTGGCTTGTATTACTTATGTTGGTCTGATGATGAATTAAATCTCCCTAACCTCACACTCTCAACATGTCCCAACTAGTACACTGTCTAGGATGTGGCTTGATGCACAACATTGTACAATAAATGACCAATGCTACTTGGTCACTAAAAAAGCAAAGTGGATGCTTGGTAGCAGATTGGCTCTAAGGAGTTATCTGTTCTGTTCCCTTTCTATATTTCAGGTTGTTAAATTCTCTATAGCTGATGACAGGTTTGCATAGTTTTCAGTTGAGCTCAAAATCTGTGTCATATCAAAGGTGTGAAGAATCTGGAAATGATTTATTGCGGCCCCAAAAATCTGAACAGAGCCATTGTACAATACAAAACCCTGTTGATGCAGTTAAATGAAAAATTTGTTCTGTGGCTCACCTGTGCTCCTCTGAATTGAGGCTCGCTCCATGTCCCTGCATATGGGTCCTGTCAGGGTGCTGACTGGTTTGCCATGATTCTTGGGGACCCCACTGTACACCATCTAAATAAGTAGAACATATCGTTTTACATCTAACCAGATGTCTTAGAAATAGGTCAAGCCAATCCAATTCCAAGTATAGTCCCGATCAAGGCATTTCCAAACAGAGTCTCTAAACTCAACTCCCAATATACTGTGTATTATCTGTTCATCTAAGCTAGTACTTTGTTGATCAATGTTTAAAATTCAAAGTCTGTTGGCATCTACACTACTTGCAAAACTGGAAGAGAGGGTGTTAATCTAACAAATTTGGGTTTTTGCTAACTTTGGCTGTAAGCCTGTATTTGCTGTTCAGGTTTACCATATATGTGTCATGTGCCAAGACAGCTGTCCTTGTTAGAAAGACAAATACAGAAAGCAAAGTCCTAGCCAAAACATTAAGGAGGATTTTCTAAAATGGTTCCATCTGTACCTGATCACTGGAATCACACTGGAAGAGTTTACAAATCATATTATCAAAAAGTCCTGCTAGAAGAAAGTAATCTTGCTAATGTTAGCCTAGCATTTCAGCTATGTGCTTTGCATAGATATCATCAGTAGGATAGAGATGTTTTCATTATATCCTGTAGCTGCATGTGGCATGTTTAGTATGTCTTTAGAAACATGAGAGGCTGACTTGTGGAAACTGCTACGAAAACATTTAAATGTTAGAAAACAGAGACTGCCATCTTCCAAACATCAACAGGAAGTGAGGTAACCGGGATAAAATCATAATACAAATGTAGACTATGTCATAATGGAAATGTGTTTTCCCCCAGCGATATGAATTTACTAAATTTCAAACTGATACAATGCCTTAACCAATTCAGGTCATCAAACATATGTAAGAAGGATAAAGGGAAAACCTGGATAAATACAAAATCACTTGCCACACTCAGGTTCAATTACTTTCTGGCATGTATAACCAACAAATTACTTCAACACAGCCTGTCTAACAACATCCTTTTTACATCTAAATGGTTCAAACAACAAAATAAAGCCTTTAAAATGGCGTAGTCAAAGTTTGCATTTTTGTTTAATTGTTAAACTCCTCTAACATAGCTGGATTAAAAAAATTCTGGAAACAAAAGTGTTTCAAAAAGTGACATAGAAGACTTAGTGCCAGTTATTGCAAGACCTTGATGGTAATTGTAGCTGATTAAATATGGAACAACCAGATGTTAACTTAATATTTCCATCAGAAAAAATTTTAAAAGTTGCAAAGATTTGGAGGTGCACAAGCAGGCGTCATAATTTGGAAATAATGTTGTGTGCGGCCAAAGGGCAGGTGCAGGGAGAGCACAAATGATGAGCATCCCCTCACACCCAGTTCAACGAGTCAACTACAAAGCTCAGTCTATGTTTACTGTCACTGTTACTAGAGTATAAAAAACTGTTTAAAATAAACAAACATGGTGGGGGGCAAGTAAAACCTGGTGGCCCGCCAGGCTTATAATACACTCTGGGACATTACCGCTTCACATACAGGTTATATTTGCCTAATATTAAAATTTGTTTGATGATCTGAAACACTTGAAGTGCTGCAAAGAAAGGCAAAACAGCAGAAATCTGAAAGGAGGGGAAACACTTTATCATGTATAATATATTACTGTTAACAATGAAGCAGGTCAGGTTTGGTGTCTGTCATGAAAAGTACTGCTTGTCTCTCCCTACTTTAAATATCTTGAGTTGCTTTGCGTCAAGATACCTTGCTGTGCATGGTGGCCTCTGTAGTAGTCATAATAGCCATAGCCGTCTTGGTAATCCCAGTGGTGTTGAGAGGAGTAGTCATAGCCATGCCTACAAAAAACTTAATAATCTTAGGTCTTACAGAACTGCACAATGCTGCTATTGGCATAAAGAGGAAACAGTCATTTGCTTAGCACACTGCACCTTCTACTGTTGCTGAATGTCAAGATACAAAGAGTTCACTGCAGTAACCAAAACATTCTGTATATTTTTAATGTTTGCCTGCAGTAACGTATACAGAGAACTGACCTGGACTGAGGTCTGTGATGCTCCTGCCACCCATATCCATATGCATATTCCTGGGAGTTGTATGGAAGCAGCTGAGGTCTGGCAGGTGGGCTGGTGAAGTGGCTCATATAGCAAGCATCAGGACGACCCCAATGTCGGTCCGGCACAGGATAGTTCAGATCCCATTCCTGCTGAGCAGACCTGGAGTAATGCTCCTTGTCTTTCTTTCTGTGGGAGCGCCAGCCAGAATCAGGCACCTGGTGGCTCCTCTGGTCCATCTCTAAGACTAGACTCTAATGCCTTGTAAGAAGAACAAAGTGAGTTCTAGAAAGTTGGACTTGCTTTAAAAAATACCATTCACAAAAAAGAATTGTGGTGAAGTGTTGCTGCAGTACTCACAGCTCAGACATGTCAGAGGAAGGCAAAGTACACCCACAGCTGCCACATCATTCAGCAGAAACACACAACATGAGCTGATAACTAGTCAGTCTGATAACGAGAGGAGAAAGTTCACACACTGTGACCCAAAACAGGAATTTGCGTGTGCAATTCAGCAGTGGCAGAAACAGTCCGAATGAGAATAAAACAGGATCAAAACTCAAGGAAAAAGTTTTCATTTTGAAAAATATTATTTTGTTTTAAAGATTAGAGATTATCAAAGCAGGGTGTGGTTGCCCTAACGATGAAAATCCCTTCATCCTTTGCATCCAATGAGGGTTCTCAGGGAGTTTTAGGTAAACAGTGGAACACGCCCTGACTGCTGTTCCTGCTGAGATCCATCCTCTGGTTGATTATAGACACACAAAAAAAAATACACTCACATTCTCCATGATGTACAGGACAAACCGGGTCCTCGATAGTGGCTTCATGTTGTTGGGTTGGGGGAAAAGAGGCAACTTGCAAACTCTGACTGTTGCCACGTTGTCGGTAGGAAGGTTGTGTAGGGGACGGTCACAATGAGCGGCGCAGAGAGGGCTGGTCTCAGGTCAGCCATGGTAAACGTTTCAGGGAATGGGAGAAATGGAAACTGACTTCAAAACAGATCTGAAAGCGTTAGAACTGCACAGCTTTAAGTCCATTTAACTTTTCTCCACTAGAGGGCGGAAGAGTATAAATTAAAGCGAACGGCTGGAATATTTCAATGTGCGTATTCCATATATGACTAGATCCTGTTGCTGTAAACTTTGCAGGAGAGAGTGGTGATAGTTAGCCCGCCTCTAGGGAAAGTGAGAAGAATTGATGTGAACAAACTGTTCTTCTTCTCGCCTACTGCCAGTAGATGAGCTTTAGGCACACCTATAGAAGAGAAGTGTGGAGCATTTCGACCAACAGGAACTGAAGCAAGCTAACTCAAATGCTGGTTGATGTTTATGCTGAATTTTGAACCGAGCCGTATTTAGTTTCTAAATGTAAACACCAGACTTAAAGACTAAAAAGGACAAAAATAAATCATTATTTAACCATGAAATAAATAAATGTTTAACTCAGTCTTAATTTAAAAGGCAATTAATGTATTACAAATGTCATTACATGATAAAAATGCAAACATTTAACATATGGATATTATATTAGTTTGCATTATAAGTTTGCAAACTTATTATATACAGATATGATGAGTTTGCACTATAATATCATGCAGACACCGTCAGGTGATGCTAATGACTCCTGTACCAACAGCATCACCTAGAAATAATTTTATCTGTTAACCCTTCTATTA
This sequence comes from Gambusia affinis, assembly GCF_019740435.1. Classification (NCBI taxonomy): domain Eukaryota; kingdom Metazoa; phylum Chordata; class Actinopteri; order Cyprinodontiformes; family Poeciliidae; genus Gambusia; species Gambusia affinis. The sequence continues at coordinate 2,660,450 of NC_057877.1, forward strand.
ACATCGAGGGGCGGGGTTTTGGGCGGGGCTTATACTGACCTGTTGGACTTCATAAAGACTGGCGCCTGAACTTTGATGGACATCTATAAAAAAAATTATCTTCTACAGTAACTTTTCATTTTAGGGATTTAATGACATATAAATTAATTGCGTATCATGTAAATGATTAAACTTTTAGCTAAACTTTGAATTATTTCTCACTACACATAATTAACAATTTAATTATGTATTTATGGATTCGTTTATTTTGACTGTCACTATCCATCCTACACACACCGCCATATTTGCTATACATTTAGTATTTAGTGAACATGTTTCTGCATTGATCAAAAGTGCAAAATGTAGAAAACCTTTGCTTGTATTTGCTAACAGTTATATATGAGGAGGGTTATAAAAAAAAACAAATTTAATAAATACATAATAATAATAATGATATAATAATATTATAATATAATATAATGTCAATGAACAGTTTTAACTGCAGCTGCCATTACATTTTAGCAGCAAGGCAGCCATTTTTAGATTTTAAGTTGAGTTTGGTGATTAACCAAAACTTCTGACTTCTGCTGATCTTTTCTGTGAAGTAACTGAATGTAAAAGTCTGACAATCACAGGTCTAAAGGTCACGAGTTCCCTACGATCACATGTTGTTGAATTGCACCCACGAGGGGGCGCTGTTTCTACACAGGTCCCGGGTTGAACGGGTTGAAACCTGGCCGTGTATTTTGCATGTTACCGGACCAACAGCCAATGGGAGGCCTCCATGTAAATGAGCTGTGGGCTCACAGATTGTCTCACTACGGGGAACACTCAGTTCACCGGGCAAACAGCGAGCATCGCACCGCTGTCAGCCGCAGCTCTCCATCCACTCTGGACTGTGTAGGACACCGAACCGCCTGGATGTGCAATATGACTTTTGAAGAAACCGGAGGAGAAAACTCTGTAGAAAGGTCAGTTCTTTTTACTACACGTCGAACATTTTTGCATTTCTCGTCCTTTTGAGTTTCTAAATTGTTTATTTTATGTCGAAGTTTCTAACTTTTAAACATTGTTACGTTGCACCAACTGTTTTGCTACGGCTTCAGTTTGGCTAGTTAGCATTAGCTTCAAAGTAGCTCTGGAAGCACAGCTGGAACAGCCTGGCCGCGGGTTCTGTTCGCGTGTCTCTTCGGGCATTAGCAGTTCCACCCTGCATGCAGCGTCACGTCACGGACTGACATCAGCCACACATTAAAATGAACAAACAAACTTAAGCAACTACTAAGAAGTTAACCGTGCGCCTGCTGGCAGCATTTAACCCAGTTTCCCCGTTTCCCTCCAGGATGGAATCGGTGGCCCAAGCCCTGGAGGAGGTCCTGAACTCCGCTTTGCCTCAGGGCTGCATCACTGTCGGGGTGTACGAGGCTGCAAAGTCCCTCAATGTGTAAGTTTATCACATCCTGATGTGTGAGTGTGTGTGCGCACTCTTTTTAAAGATCCATAATGGAAGGTGATCACTCACTCCTTCATTTATTTTTTTTGTGGCTTTCCTGCCTGCAGGGATCCAGACAACGTGGTGCTCTGCCTGCTGGCTACAGACGATGAAGAGGACGTGGCTCTGCAGATCCACTTCACCTTGATCCAGGCGTTCTGCTGCGAGAATGACATCAACATCCTGCGAGTGGGCAACATGAGGCGTCTGGCCGAGATCCTAGGGGGGGTGAAGCCGGGAGGGGAACCCATGGATGTGCACTGCGTCCTGGTTACGGTAAGTGTCGTTCCTCACCCCGAACTGTGAGGAAGTCTGTTGAATCGTGTGTTCAAAAAACAAACCCCAGCATGCATCTAACTGCTTTTCTCCTACTTGCAGAACCCGCAGTCGGCCCTGTGGAAGGACCCAGCGCTTAGCAAGGTGAACCGATTCTGCAGGGACTGCCGCTGCCTGGATCAGTGGGTGCCGGTCATCAACCTGCCGGACCGATGAAACCGTTCGGAATATCGTCAAGAATCGTTTGCGTCCGGGGGCGAAAACAATATCAAAAAAACACCCGCCTGCATTAATTGGAAAGCCTTTCTCTCCTTCCTCTCCCTCCTTCTGCTGCTGCTGCCCCCCTCTCACACACCACCCAGCGGAGGAAATCAACGGGGGGGGGGCAAAAATTGTAAAGAGCAACGGAAACGTGAACGTTTCGTCAGGGTGAACTCTAGGGTCAAGGAAGAGTGACTCAGCAGTCCTCTCTCTCTGTCTGCCGAGAAAGGAGCAGTGTTTTTGCGAGGAAGCGGCAGCATCATGTGAGCAGAGTGAGCGCACGGCGTGGGGAGCACGTGTCTGAAGGGAGCGGGACGGGGGGGGAGAGCTGGCAACACTCCAGGAACCGGACCGCGCCGAGAGTCGGCACCGTTCCTGTGACAGTTCGACCAAACAGAAACTGTTTCTTCAGCTTTTATTTAACACTATTTAAAGTATTGTCACTTTGTTAACTTAAAACCAAAAAAAAGAAAGAAAAAGGGAAACTTTTCTCCTCCTGTTGTTATCTTAAGGACGACATGTTCCAAGTTGTCCGTGTTTTCTTTTTTTTTTCTTCTTTTTTTTGTATATGTTGTTAATTTAATAATTTTTTCTTTTATTTATTGTGCATAGTTTGGCTGCAGTCTGCCATGTGAAACTGAATGAAATAAACAGAGAAGATTCTCAGGGTTGTTCTGCCTCACTGATTTCCAGTAATACGCGGCGCTGGGAGGAAGCAGGGCATGTTTTTATGACGCCTTGTTTCGAGGTCGTTGCGTCAGAGCGCTTGGCGATTTACCAGCCAGATATCTGACAGTTCCTGCAGCATGCATGCTAATGCACACAGCGAAAATATCTGTTTAAATGAGGATGTTACTAAGGAGACGCTGCACTGTAGTACATAAACCAGAACTGTAGCATAGAAGCTAATAGATGCATGGTTTATTTGTTTGCATTTTAAAAGTAAAGTGCATCAGTCTGCAGCCTGTGGCTCCTTTGATATTTGGCTAAAACTGACAAAGAATGAACCAAAGTTTGTGAATATAGACATAATAAAGTGTTAGTTAAGCAGTTATCTTCCTTATTGCATTTCTGCAATAGAATGTGTCTGAACTGTATCGGGGATGTTTTCAGATCAATTTCTTTCCTTTTCGTTATGTTGGAAACAAACTTAAAGTTGCAGATCCTTTGACTAGACCTTGCAGAACATTTTTGCTGCAGCTACGTTTGGATGTTTCCTAGTTTTTGCCTGTTGGATTACAAATTTTTCCCGTTCTTTTCTGCAACAAGCCCCGTCAGTTCTGGACTTTAACTAGGAAACTGCTGGATCATCATGAATGTGTTGGTCTCGGGTCTTGAGCTTCTCTTTAGTTAACCTGCATAACTAAAATGACAGCATGTAGAACGCAGAAAAAGAGCAACAAGTTGACCAATAACCTGGCTGCTGATTCTGCCTCCTTGGTCCTTATACAATAAAGCATCCCCACAGCATGATACTGCCACCACCTTGTTTTTCATTTTGATCTTGTGTGACCAGAGGAACCACCTTCTTCCTCACATTTGCTGTTGCCTGAATACTGTAACTCGTGGCAAACTGCAGATGGGACTTTCTGAAGGCTTTGGTCTGATTCTGTCATCTCCTCCAGACTGATGGTCATCCTGTCAGCAGGTCAACTCACCTGCCTTCACAAACCAGACAGAGACTTCGTTCTCAGGCCGGCCAGAAAAATACTGTTTACAACCACAAATGTCACCAGACTTGCTTTTTTGTTGTTGTTGTTGAAAAAATACATCTTAGAATTTTAAATAGGAAATTTGTCGTAATCTATAAAGAACAACCATCTTATCTGTACTTATAGAATTTAAAATAAAGATAAACATAAAATTTTGCAAAAAGTGGATGGATAGTTTCTTTTTCTGTGTGATTAAAAGTGATGTAAAATAATAATGAAAAAAAACCTGATTCCAACCTAAAACCTAAGAAATTGTCATTAAGTTGTCATAGTACTGGGTCTTCCAGGTTCATTCTTCTTTGGAAATTCAATGCAAATTGAATTTCCAATTTGCAAATAATAATTTAAATAATAATTCAAAACTGTTCAAACCTGCATTTGCCACCACATCAATATTTATTACAGTGGCTGGTTCCTTTTATTTTTTTAGCTAAAGCGACTAAAGGTCTTTGTAAAAGGTCCAAAAAGCCAGTTGTGGCTCCAGAAGAATATGGTCTTCACAGAACAGCTGGAATTAGATTAAACACAAATAGACGATTTTTAAGAATCAGGAGACGTCTGAGGGCAGAACACGCCAGAATCTCCAGATTTTGATTTGTTAAACAATTCAAGTAAAGTGCATTAAAAGGTTGCAGCTGCAACAGAAAAGGGTTGGAATACTTTTGTAAGGCAAAGCAGAGGGAGCAAAAATAACTAATCTGTGTAGGATCAGAGCGATTGTGGCAACATGTTCTTTTCAGCCGTCGCCTTTAATGCAATCCAAGCTAAATTTACTGCTGACTGGATAAAAATAGCAAAGAGGGAAGGAAAAAAAGGCAGCTGAAGCTGAAGACCCTCTGAGGCTGTAAAAAGAGAGAACCAGAACTTATTAGTGCCTGTAGCTCAGTGTGGAGGGACAAAGCTTTTACACACACACACACACACACACGCATGCATGCACACACACACACACAGGGTCACAAGACAATGGCCACATGAGTCAGGCCTTTTCAGGTCCCTCATTGCTAGAGCTGTACAGTAGTTTAGCTTTGAGGCTAAAAATAAGCCCAGTGAAAAGAGGCATTCCCCTCTGACCGCTGACATGCTGGCAACGAGGGGCAGAGGGTGGGAGTGGGGGGCTTGAGGGGCCCTGGGGGGTGGGCAGAGACATCAGTCAGCAGAAGACAGGGAGCCTCTGTTGGAGGAACTGGGTCAGAACGCAGGGAACCACAGAGGAATGTGGGTGAAGACCATAGGCTGCAGATTCTGGTTGCGGGAAGCAACCAGAATCTGTTTGCTACAGTTTAATAAAATGTGCAAAGTTCAAAATGCAGAAAAGTGATGGAAGGTATAAAACTTTGCATAAGCACCAGTTTTGTTTTTTTTTCTTTTTTTTAAATTCTTTCTCAACGTTTCTGTGGAAGCTGCCTCTCTGCAGAGTTCAGATGGTTTCTGTATGAGTGCCGGGAATTGAGATACTTCTAGAGAAATGCGAGAGTCATTCCAGAAATACCAGCATTTGTTTACTGAGAGGACATACGGAAGCTGACAAGAGAAAAATACACACACATGCACACACACACACACACACAGAATGCCTTCCTGTCAGTCAGAGGAGTGGCCACAGAGGAAGAAGTAGGTGACATGCTGGAGACGGTGGATTATTAGCTTACCACAGCATGCATACACAACACTGCATGAAATCCAGTTCACACACACCCAACCTCAGGATCTGATTGGAGGAGGGATTGCATTGATATGGGGCACAGAATGCGGCTTGACCTGATTGTAAGTGTAACATCACACCTGAGGAGCCAGGGGGTTGCATACCAAGCAGCACATGGCTCAGGGCACATAAACACTTGGGATGGGAAATTAGAGCAAACATGTTTGTGCACCTGACCTTGTCGGCTCTCCCACCTGTTTGAACACAATGATCTGTGGCTGAAACGTTTCCGCTCTGATGGAGCTCTGAAGACACGGAGCGGCCAGAACAGAAACCTGTCTGGGGCCGGAAAGCTTTGAACGTCACTTCCTGCAAAGTGAGCTCAAGGTCAGTTCAGTCAGGTTGGATGGAGGTTGTGACTGAACAGTCATTTCAGATCCTACCGCAGATTCACCACTGGGTTCAGTTCTAGGCTTGGACTAGACCAGAGATGGGCAATCCTGGTCGTCGAGGGCCAGTATCCTGCAACTCTTAGATGTCTCCCTGGTCCAACACACCTGAATCCAACAGCTGAATCACCTCCCAAGTGCAGTCAGGTTCTGCAGAGTCCTGCTAATGACCTCATTATTTGACTCAGGTGTGTTGAAGTAGAGATGCATCTAAAAGTTGCAGGAGACCGGCCCTTGAAGACCTGGATTGCCCACCCCTGGACTAGACCGTACTGAGTCGTCCCATTGCAGCTCTCGCTGTACATTTAGGACAGGTGAGCCTCTGCTTTAGTCTTTTGCTGCCTCTAACAGTTTGTTTTTTAATTTTTGATGCTAACAATAAGCATCTCCAGAGCATGCTGCCGCCTCCACCGTGTTTCACTGTGAAGACCAGGAACACGCACAGATAAAGGTTACATGTCCTTTTCCCTCTGGACCAGAAAATGCCCTTCTGAAATCTATTTGCCCAAGTAGATCATGGTTATTGATTTGAAAAAGGTATATATACATGATGTTCAAGAAGTACAGTACAATAAACACTCTGTGGTTCATGTGCTGCACAAGCACTTGCACCCCAAAATATCTGCCACTTATTGGAAATGTATATTTAGGGTGATGTACAGTGCTTGCTTTCTATCTCATATCACATTTGAATTTAATTTAATTCTTCAACTTATTCTTTTATTCAATTCAACAATAAAAGCAGGACGTTCATCATTGCAACTAAGTTCTATATGAATCATTTAAGCTTTTTTAAAAATGAAACTATAAAGGGTTTTTTTTTTTGGTTAAAGGAAGACTTTATGACAATGAGTTCAGAAATGCAGGACGCTCCAGAAATCAGTGGAAAGCAAGATAACAAGGCAGCAATTTTCAACCAAAAGTGTGTACGGTAGTAGTTTCCAGAGGTGGGCAGAGGACCCAACAATGGTACTCAAGTAAGAGGAGAACTACCTCAACATGGGTTTACTCAAGTAAAAAAATTAGTCTTCCAAGAAATGACTCAAGTAAATGTAACTGAGTAAATATAGCACGTTACTCCGAATGTTTCATATTAGCAAATCATTGGCCTCAGTTTCTTTTCTCCTTTATCTTGTGAGATTTGCTCCTGCATGCTGCATGCCAGTGTCTCATTTGAATCCCATGTGATGATGACTTATTCATATCTTATTATTGCCTGAAGTTGCACAATGTGTCAACTTTGGCTTTTGCAGAACTTCCAATAGATGCACTTCTCGCGAAGATCTGGGGAGTTTCCTGACCGCAGGTCCCACGCTTCAATCTTTGAGCCTTTTTTTTATCCCTGAAGCCTGGTGACACGGCGCTCCATCATCCCAGAAATCTGACTGGATTGTACCTGGATTGTTGAAATCAGTCGGACACGTTATGCTGCTAAAACAGAAAGATGTCAGAAGGTTTTTGTGTCTCTCCAAAACCTTTGGCTATGATTTTACCGCTGTGTTGATTTCAGACAATCCAGTTCAACAAAAATGTCTTCCACTGGGATTCTATTGAAAAGAACAGAGCCAACACATCTGTCACACTTATATGGTCATACATTTGTCTCAAACAGTAAAGAAGAATTATGCTCATCAAAAAAAAAAAAAAAAAATGAAGACACCTGACTAGGTTAAATTAACTGAGTTATTAATAAAATCATAAAATAATTGAATCAGTCGAGGAAAGTAGAAGATGGAGTACCAAGAGAGCATGTGCAACAATATATGGAGACATGTACTCTGCAGACAGAGGAAGATAGAAGACAATGTATTCATGGTCTGCAGTGCCATGGAAAAGTTTAGGTCCACATAGTTCATTTCTTTTCCTTTTTTGTCTAACTTGAATAGTTCATATTATAAAATATATTTTAGCATAAGACAAAGATATCCTAAAAAGTCAAAATGTGTTTTTAGAAGCTCTCCAAACCTTTAGAGTGCCACAGCAACAACTGCCACCAGTATTTACAAAAACTACCAACAGGTCTTTTACGTTCCCGTGGAAAGTCTGCTCAGCGGTTCTTTACAAGAATCTTTTAATTCAATCACTTTTTCTAACGGCCTCGTTAGAATCATTCCACAGTATCTCCACTGAACTATTGTCCTTACTTTGGCTAGACTCCTCCAAAATTTAATCTTTTCTCAAAGCCATTTGGAGGTAGACTTGCTGTGGTGATGATTAACTTGCCACGTAGCCATGGCAACCTCAGCAACTTGTGCTTGAGATGATGAACAGATGAGCAGATTTTCCTTTTCTCCAAAATTGTTTACGCAATAAGTACCTTCCAAAAAGTTGAACTCACAGAATCACAGTTGTTGCTCCCTCAGGTCTTTCAGCCAACTTCAGCTTTTCAAAATTCACTCAAAATTTACCAGTTGATTTTTCCAATAGGGCCAGGTTGTTTTAAATACATTTTACCCTTAATAACTAAAATCATCTCTTGACAACAAATTTCTGTGCTCTCCCACATTAGTTTTGTCTGATTTTAAAACTTGATGACATAAATTGTTTAAGCATGACCGAAAAAAAAAACAACAACAAAAAAAATCCAAAACAGGAGAAATCCATAATGGGGCAAATACTTCTTCACAGGACTGTTTATTGACACGAATCAGCAATAATCCATTACACAGTGAAAAGCAAACTGCTCACTTAAAGCCTGCATTATTCACAGTATTAGCCTAAAGCACTTATGTGACTAAACAAATGTAGCTCTCAGAGTTGAAGCTGTCTGGCTTCAGGAATAAGACTCTGGCAAAAGTAAAACTGTAACAGCAAACAAATTAAAGATTAATTGAAACAGTTAAAGAGATTAAAAACACAGAATGTCTCCAAGTATAATATCATCTTAAATCCAGCTTTCACAGTCCAGTAACCCACCAGTGTCTCACAAAGGAGATTTAAAATGTATAAAAGAAAAGAGCCAAAATAATGGCAGGAATACTCCCATAAATAGGAATATGCTGCTGGAAACAAAAACCAGAACCACAGTTTTTATTCAAAATACCCGGCAGGGTTGTGTTTTACTTTAGGACATAACGAAAAGTAACAAAAGAAGAAAGAAAAAAAGGATTTTTTCTGGTTGCGCTGCTTCTCTCTGAGTTCATATTAAAACTGAACTGAACTGATAATGAGAGTCTCTTCAGCATCAGTCAGACGTTTGAAAAACATTTTCAGTAAATTTGAATATTTTTCCAGATGCGTCTCGTTTGTCAGATTAAAAGTAGCTTTTGAAAATAAGCAGGTACTAAAACTACTTTTCCTCGCTGTTTTTGCAAACATATTTTTTATCTGTCTGACGTAACATTTTAATTTTAAATATCTCGCTTTCATTAGCTGTGAGTGGAAAATCAACATAATTAACAAACATTTGTCTGAGTGTAGTATATACACTCATATATATATATATATATATATATATATATATATATATATATATATATATATATATATATATATATATATATAATGTTCCACTTGAAGATAAAGCTCCTGAAATAAATGGGATTTTATTCCAATTATTTGCAGTATTTCTGTATACAGCATTATATTGATATGTGGCTGTGCTTCGTTTAGGCTGCAACACGGCAAGACTTTCAACAGAAAAGCAGAAGGCTGAGCGTATTCCAGGAAATCTGCTCTCTTTTATCCTTGTGACGATTCAACATCCGCCCGTCGTAGAACATGTTGGGTTGAGAAACTTATTTTTTTTCTTTTACAAATCTATAAACTAAGGAATGAATCCACGTTCTCTATGGAACACACATGGACACTGCTGTTTGGAGCGACCTATAAATGGACAACAACAAGCATGATCTCTACTTGTGATTGTTAGTCCATGGCTGCCTGAGGCAACAGCTGGCCATCACCAGCAACAGAGCTTCACCGTCTCCATTTGTCATGCAGTAATGGGCAGCAGCCTGTTGGTCCACTGACAGGACGTAATTATCTTGAATGGTCCTTATCAGTAGAGCACAAACTCCCTCCTTCCTCAAGCAGGCATGATGAAATTAAGAGGTAAAGGCTTTTCTATCTGATTGATTCAACGAGTTAAGGGTCTTGTTTTGGTATGATATGGTAATTATTCATCAGGTGTTTGCTGCCACAGAGGAAATGTGAAGCCTCTACTGGGCTAGCATGCAAATTATACCTAGAACTGAACATTTCAGACTTCTGCCTGTTCTTTGGTTTTATTTTTATTTAAAAGGTACCATATTTTTTGGACTGTAAGTTGCCTCGTAGTACAAGGTTGACCTCGTCCATGTTGATGAAAGGTTCCAGTTGTTTTTTAACAAACTCATGGAACCGGTGAGCTTTGACTTGGTAGTCTGCTGGCAGTTTCTGATGCACTGATGTCCGTGCTGTAAATCAGGTGGTCAGAAACGACTCCGCCAATGTTCTGACGATCCGTGCCACCCTGTCAGATTATCCTGCCATGGGCGGTGAAGTGCACAGCAGAGCGGAGACGCCTGGAGAGAGGCGGTTGCGTTCAATGACGCTGTTGCACCAAGAAGACCCGCCTGCAAAGCCTCATATGTTCATCTCCTTGGCAACCTTCAGGGCATAGATATGTAACTACACCATTCACTAGACTCAGAACACATTATTGAGGCAACACACTCGTTCCTCCAGGTCTGGTCACCTTCCCTTCCTCACAGCTGCAAACTGTGTTGCTTAATCCTTGGTTCATTTTTGTCAGTATGAATTAACATTTAACGCATCAGTCAAAAAACTATAAGAGGAGAAATAAAAGGAAAAAAAACATCATACACAAGTCACACTGGGGTATAAGATGCAGAATCAAGCAAACTATGAAAAAAACCCTGCAACTTATAATCTGGAAAAAAAAAACGATAAATGTGAAAAAAAGTCAACCATCACCGAGGGTTTTAGTCAAGTTTGTTCAAGCTACTAACAGCCATGTTATATAAGAGTCTAGAAAAGCAACAGTTTGGGTATTCAGCTACAAAACGGTGCAAGGCTTCTTTTCTTTGAAGGGGTTCTCTGAGGTTGGGATGCCCATAAGGAGAGGGTCGTTCTTGGCATGCTCTCCACAGTATCGCATCAGGTCTGATGAAGCCTTGGACACCTGCAAAAACACACCAATCAATCCACACGGCCTTAAAAAAAAAATCATTCACACTGAGCCTTTTCACATTTTGTTACACTCCAACTCCAAAGTTGCTTTTTGGGACATTTTTTGACCGACCCAATGCAAAGTAGAGCATAAGTGTGAAGTAGGGAGAAGAGGACACGGAATACAAACAGATCCTAAACATTTCTGATTATGTGTAGGAAAAAACAAAGACATCTTGTGTCCTAAGTGGATAGAGCAGATATGTGTGACTAATTCCCAATATGGACCCACTTTTATCCTGTCGATGCGAGCTTCCCTCCTCAGCTGCTGCACCGTCCGCCTGGCCTGTGCGACGCTACTGGAGCTCGGCGTTTTGGAAGACATCTCCGCTTTCAGACGATGACTCCGCGCGAACCTGTAGTACAGAGAGATATACTTGTTAACTGGACGTTAATTAGACAAGGCGTACAGATGATATTTACATGGGGTAAGCCAACAAAGCCACGGCAGAATTAGGTTGTTTAAACATTGACTGACAACATCATGTTCCTGGGAGGATTAACGAAACAACAAAAGGTCAAACTGCTGAAAAAGAAAATTGCAGCCGTGGTACCAGGTGCTTTATTAGAAAGACAATAAAAGCAGCAACTAGGCCAGCAAAGTATGATTTGATACGATAATCAGCGTTATCTTCTAGCAAACAAATTCATTTAGAAACCAAGGTCTTCTTCTTTGCATTGCTTGACAGCTATTTGCCATCCGTTTCATGTGCAGAATGTCTGTTCAGCTAAGGTCACAATATCAGTCTCTGGGGTCAACAACAGCATCTTGTAAGAAACAACAGAAGACATGATGCTGAGAGCAGGAGACATGTTTTGGTGAACAGGTTTGTATAAAACAAACAAAAAGAAGTTGATTAGAAACAAAAAGTACCACAGGTTTATTCTAAGTGTTTCAGGCATAGAGAAACAGACAATTAATACATATAATAATCACATGGTCAGTACTTGTACAGTGGTTTGTCAAGTCCAGACGACCCCAAATTCATTCACCCATTCACACACTGCAGAATAAAAAGTTAGTGTCATGAATGTGAGACGTAAAGCTGCTCATTTATTGAAGTGGAATGGACTTTTTTATGTCACTGCCTGTGCAACTTCTGAGAAATGACTGTTGACTTAATGTTGAGTTGACTCAATATGCATAGAAGCTCTGACCCAACCTACCAGGCTCCTGTTTCACAATTCCCACTTCCAGGATGCAATGGTGTGTCTTTACCGGCTCATTACGTCACTGCCTGAACCGCTGTCAGCAGAGGCTGCACAGTTGCTTGATTCAACACGTCAACTGGCCAACTGCAGAGAGCAGAACTCAGAGAGGAACCAGAGCTTGATAAAGGTCTGATGTCTCCAGTCTGGAGACAGCCTGCAGGAAGCATGTTCCAACTGCTTCCTGGAACATGTGAGACAATGCAAAGTTGTGGGAACAACTTTGAACGGTAATAAAAGAGGAACAGAACGAAGTGATTTTACTGTTGCAGTGGGACATGGTGCACAGTTAAGCAATGGATTAGAAACCCAGAGTGGCTCAGTTCTGATCACTTGAAGCTCATGTTCTTGGAACAAATGAAGAAAACTGCGGGACGCAGCGTGGTGACATGTGGCGCTTGCCTTGTGCTCTGATGCCAGATGTCATGGAGGAGTTGGGGGGGGGTGAGGGGGCGACCGGCTGAAATGCAAATCAGATGAAACATGGGAAACTGCAGGGCCAACTACAGAGAGGAGACGAGACCACGCATCCCTCTAATCCCAACTCCTCTCCCCTCACCCACTGCCCTTCCGCTTCCTCCACAGGAAACTGGATCGCCAGTCACCCTGCAAAGGCATAAATGATTAAATATGGGGTGGTGGTTTTAAAAATAGAAGCTTCTCACAGAGGAGTTACCAGGGAAACAGAGAAATGAGTTCTGCTGCAGCTATAAATAGCAGGTAGTAGTTTTACAGCACGCCTTTAGGTCGAGCCTCCCAGCATTTGAAAATCACAGGCAACATTACACTTGTTCAAAGTGCACACACTCGCTCAGTCTGTTGTTGTACGTTTTGCCTTCTTGACCTTTGGACTCATTGTTCCATGGCGTGCCTCTCGTGTCAACACAGCTGTAGGGTTTAAACACACAACAGCAGCAGTAGCTAGGAGTGAGCGGCTGCGAGAGGGCGAGCTGCGTCAGAGCAGGGCCGTGCATACACACTGCGTGACGCTGGCTGCTAACACACACACACACACACACACATACACACACACACCAGAAAGTTCCACAACTAACCCCAGCACTGTGGGATCACCACTGACACTAATCCTTTTTTTTCACAAGATGACACAAATGTGCTCTGGAAAATTGATTAAGTCAGTGATTCCCAAAGTGTGGGGTGCGCCCCCTAGGGAGGGCGCAGTGCCATTGCGGGGGGAGGGGGAGCAGTATGGATGAATGAATGAAAAAAAAAACAGTTACCCAACAGTGTTTCACTGTAAAGATAGTTTATAGTGTGTTTTGTTGCAACCTGAAGTGTGACATAAACTTCAGTGGAGTTTGAAAACAAAATATATGTACAGGTTTATGTCTGGTTGAACGATGTGTGCCCAGTTGATTCTTTTTTATTTATTGGAGGGATTTTATTGTAATCCATGGGGGGGGGGGTGGGGGGTGGGGGGGCAGAAAAACCTATGTATTAAGTCATCTGTGCGTTTATGCCCTCTATGTTTAGAAGGTAGAAGAGCGAAGGATATTGATAAATATAGCAGCAGTAGCAGCAATGTTTTCCAGATGTTGTACTTTTGGAAACACCATCCTGCCTGGATGAGACTTTTCCCCCATTCCAACAGGCTTCATTCAGAGAAACAAATCAGCAACATCCTGTTACAAAGTTCAGCAGAAAGTGTACAAGTCCACTATAGTCAGCAAACCAGCTAGCTGGGAAACCAGCTAGCTTAATTAGCTGCAACAGGTCTACAGATGTTGTAGAATGGGAGCAGATGTGCAGAACCACAGAGGTTACCTCCAAAGGAAATCTGGTTGCATCAAATCTGTCTGCATGTGTGATGAAATTGTTGCTAAAAATAGCCCATCTGGGAGATCAGTTTTATGGATTTTCCTGGACCGTGAAAAATCAATGAAAAATACTTCTGAATGTCCAAAATAGGCCAGAGATGGTGCAGAGCCCACCTAATTCTGGCAGCAGGTAATGAGATTCCGACTGCATATGGATGGATCCATCCATCCGTCCGTCCGTCCATCTACATCCATACCTGCCTCTCCTTGCTAAGTTGTGGATGGGTTGGTGCTTATCTCCAGGAGGTTACTGTGAGAGAGGCATTTACACCATGGACTGGTCAAGAGTCCCCCACACAGGCCAATAAACCATGAAAACTTAGAATTGAGGACGATCCAGAGTAACCAATAAACCTGACAGTCATGTTTTTGGACTGTGGGAAGAAGTACACAAGAAGGACAATGAAAACTCCATGCAGAAAGACACCAGACTGGGATTAGAACCCAGGACCTTCTTGCTGCCAGGCAGCAGCGCCACCAACTGTTGGACCTTACAGTCCAACTTCATGTAGGGGAAAATATATGAATCAAATTAAATTCAGAGCAGGAAAGACGTGTTTATGTTTCCACGAGAGTCTCAAGGATCTTTGAATGTCCTGAATTGGAATAGATTTGGGTGCATCTACATTACATACATCTACATGGACAATGACATCATGAAGTTGATTTTTACTGTAATTCTTTGAAATCAAAAATAGTAGCTGTAAAATTTGTAGAGCTGCAGTACACCACGTCACACTGGACCCATCTGAAGGTGGAAGAAACTCCAGCTTCCCTCCAGTCTAATCTAAAGAATTTTCTGCTTGCCTTGCATCTGATTGACCAAATTAAACAAATATTTTTTTATCAAGGACTTTCCTTTTATGTCTGTTATGTTTCTTGAATGGCACAATCTTTTTGAACCGCTCTATATAGATAAGTATGAGTCAGTCAGAACTGACAACACATCCGTGACAAAGAATCAGCGGCCTACATTCTCTGAATGTTGGGAACAGAAGATCAGGATCGACATGATAAATACCAAACATTACATCACAATTTTACTGAGATTTTATTCTTAAACACACGTTTAAACTTTGATCTAAACCATGTCATTGTAGCTTTAGTCGTGTCTGTCATTACTATCCTGATGGAAGGTGAATCCCCAACATGGGTCACTTTACCATTTCTCTCATCAATAATTATTTGCCATATTCATGGGAATTCATAAATTTGCAGAATGTTCTCAAAGCTGGCACAGGATCACAAACATACCTGTGAACGCTGCAACAACACAGAATCTAACAAAGTATTTTATTGTCTTTTTGTTTTTAGTGCAGATGTCTTAGAATGCCTGGAATTATAATTAACTCACTAGTCTGTTTTTAAATAGCCAGTTAAGTCAACAATTCCTTATTATTAATTAATAATTCCTTATTATGCTGAAAAGGTTCCACTGACTTATTTCACTTACAACATGGGACAAATGTCTTGTTCCAAGTGAAATAATCTCTCAGTGGAACCAGAACTTTTTAAATCAACATAAATAAATTATTGACTAAAAACAAGCTCCTTTGTCTTGCTGAAAAAGTTGCCTGTAAGTTAGTTTGGTCTTATTTCAGGTCTAGTAAAATATCTGCACATGAAACTAGACAAACAAAACTTGCAAAGTTTTGTGGTTTTGCAGCAAAAAAAATGATTGAATGTGTGATGACGACGATGTAAGTTTGATTGAAACGATAACTTTCTTTCTTTCTGAATTAGCTCTTCCTCTGAGTTTAGGATCAATAACATCATCTCTGGAACAATAGTGTTTGGTGCAAATATGTAACAAAAAATAAAAGACACACGTTCGCTGATAATTTCCCTCTTTGAGTTATGAGCCACAGTAGAGGTCTGTAGGGGACTAAGTGTTCTTTTCTGGGCCGCAGCAAGAGGAAGAGACCTTTGAAGGCTAATTACATTGACAGTGAACACTCCTCCCCTCAGGCCAGACATTGTCTACACTTAGTGAAACGGTGAACAGGGTTTTGCACACAACCCCACTGGGACAGCTTGGTATATCACATGTAGATAGCTGGTGAGGCCCCTGTGGCTGCAGGCACCACAGGGATGTTCGGTCCTACTGAAACCCTGCAGGTTTTAACACACACTCATCAACACACGCACACACACACATACACACACACCATCCTGATGCATTGCACTGTGCTGACCGTCGTCCCCGTGCATGATGCATAATATCTGTTTTGGGAATTAAAGCAAACACCTCAAATAATTCTGCAAAAAAACAAACAAACAAAAAAGAACAGAAGGTCCTGACTTTATGAGGGGTCAGGAGCAGAGCTGGCTGCTTCCTGTCTCTATGGTTGTACCTTTCTATTTAACACTGTGTGTCTTTAAAAAAAAAAAAAGAAACCAAAGATTTTGAATTGTTTTGACTGAAAGTGGTCCCTCCCTTAAACCCTTTGCTTGCCAGCAGCTGGACGTTGTGTCTCTGTTATATTAGTGCCACTTGAACGTCCACTAATGTTTCTGTCTCACAGAAAGTCTCCCTGACAGACAGGGAACATGTTCTTGTAGCTTTTCTCAAGCAGGAGTTTGACAGAAGGAGGAACAGCTGCAGCTCTCCAGACTTAAGGACTTGTTGCTTTTGTTTCTGCAACTTTCTGACACACAAGCCCAAGACTTGGTGGTCCAAAATAATTCCAGATGAAAAACACGGGGATGTTTGAGTCACAGGTTTTCACAGAACCTTGTAAACGTATTTGTATTTGTTGGAGTTCTCCACCTTTTGTTACATTAAAACCACAAACCTGAATATTGGTGTTTAGCAACATGCTGACAAAAAGTACCATCTAAAAATAAAGACAGCATTTTTTACTCTTGCTTTAAGGACAGAAATGTGAAAAGTGGTGTGTGTGCTTTTGCATTCAACCCCAATGAGTCAGTACCATTTAGAACCATGGTCTGGACATCTTAAGGAATATTTATCTTCCATTTTTATTTGCCTGTTTTCTTTGTAACAGTTCAACGTCAATCCAGTTGGATGGAGAGCATCAGGAAACATCAACATTCAAATCTTCCTACAGATTCTTAGTTTTTCTAACTCACATTTTGTGTTGTAAGAAGATTTATGGTTGTTACAGCAGACACCTGGCACCATAAAGTTACATTCAGTAGTGATGCACTGATTCCAGTTTCCTGGCCGATCACCAACCTTTATAAAGCCTGACCTGCTGATTCTGATTTTGGTCGACACCAATTGTTTTTTGTCTGAAAAGTCATTGAATATAGCAGCAAAGTTGCTAAGTTAGTAACAGTGAGGTGACTGTTGAACAGGTTCACTCCATTAGCATGATCTGCCTGAGCTGAAAAGGTATTCAGCTTCTATGCATCACAAATCTGGAACAAACTCCAACAAACTGCAAAAACTGCTGAAACCCTGAGTTGCTTTTGGTTAACAACTGGAATATGGATCAATCTCCTTGATGCATTTGAAAAGATGTCCCGTTTGATGCTTGTTCCTTAATTGGGTACTGCATCATGTTTTATGGTGTGAAGCACTTTGAACCACCTGGTTGCTGAAATGTGCTACACAAATAAAGTTGACTTGTTCATTATTTAGTCAAATCTGGAGGCAGTAGGATTTTATTTAGGGGTATCAGAGCAACATGCATGCAACACCTTTTCAGGATTTTGTTTGCAAAACATTTTGAAACATTTCCCTTATAAATCAAGTCAAATCCAAAATATTTGCGCCTCTCAGAACATGTGAAGGAGTTTAAGGGTTATGAAGACTTTTACAAGCAACTTTATGTAGAAAGATAAAGGAATTAGATTCTTGGTGAAATTCACCAAAGTGACAACGCAGACTTGACTGAGCAAATGTTAGAAAAATAATCAATCTTAAAAAGTCCATGAACACTAAAACACTCAAAGCATAAAGTTGTTGAGAGCATTGACTTCCTTTATTCTGCACTATGTCTGCTAGGAAGCAGATTCTAAAAGCCAAAAGCAATAAAAAAAAAATCCTTCAGTTTATTTAAAGAGAGCCAAATTACAAATTAAAGGTAAGTTATAAAATAAACATACAGATCAAAATCCACGTCAGTGTAAGAAACAGCAGCGTCAGATCTTTATTCTTTGTTCTTACTTGTGCATATTTGCTTTCTGCAACAATTAAAGGTGATATAGAAAATCCTCTTACATGCACATTCAGAAACATGCATGTCAAAAGAGCCATTCTACACAGAATCACCATAAAACAGCCAGTTTCTGTCGCAGCCGGGCGTGTTCTTCACACGCAGGCCGAGACTTCAGAGTCCTACAAGCCAAAGGAATGTCTGCAATGCTGTCAGCTGCGGTGACTCTGTCTGCATCTCGCGTGAATACTCGTGTGTAGTACATGTAAACACGAGATGCGCTGAAAGTACTGATAAAAAAAGACGAAAAAAAAGAAAGTCTTTGATCAGGGATGTTTCTTTCATGCAGCTTCAGGACTTTGTGCAGATGGTCTGTCTGCATGCCAGCACACAGAGTCCTGAAGAGTTCAGGACAGCAGCTTTAATCCTGTGGTTTGTAATTCAGCACAGCGCTACGTTCTGCTGCCTGAACAAATACTCTGTGACTCCACTCTCTTAAAATCCTCCTGAGGGAATCCACTCAGCTTGTCTTGCAAAAATAGCACAAAAACATCAATTCATGCACAAATCAGCCACAGTTTCTTTTTGTTTTTGTTGTTTTACAGTCTGAATTGTGGACTGAGGCTACAGTTGAATGACCCGTACAGTATGAACCGAAAGTTAAATGTTCTGATTGAAGTGTTCAGCGCCGGAGGGGCACGAAGTGTCTGTCAGGTTTTTGGACTAATCCCACTAGCATGTAGCAGCTGATAGGAAACCGGGGGGTGAACTAAAACGCTGCTGCTGGTCCAAACGCTGCAGTGGTTTCATGCTTTGGAAGGAGAACTCAGAGTTTTGCTGGTTCTGATCACAGAGCGTACCGAATATGAATTTGTTCCGAACATCTTGTGGGATCACGATAGAAGAACATTTTTAAAACATCAGCCTAAATAACTGGAGAAAATGTCAGAATCTTGCATCTCTGTAAATAACAGATAAAGCTCTGCAGCAGTAAAGATATTTCCCGTATCTCGGCACGTCAAGGACACTAAATTATATAACTGTAATCAAAGAAAAAAATACTGGGACAGCATGAAACAAACTTCTTTTAAATTGATTAAATTTGCACACATTCACCTTTTGACCTGAAATTCAAAGGAAGTTGGGATGATAGAGATTGGTATTGGGGTTAACATGCACTTTCAGAATGCTCAGCAAGAAGAAGGGGTGATGGGTTTAAACCTTCAGTGGAGCTATGGAGATGAAACTAAAGTTTGCAAAAACTGATCTCTAAAAAAGGGCCACTTTAGTCTCACTTAGACTGATTTAGATGAGATTTTAATGCTTTTTGACCAACAGAAAGGTTCCCACATGGAACTGAGGGCTGAAGTTGACCCACCCATTTCATGTCTACGATCCCCTTATGGAGGTATTCAGGGACTTTTAACAATTAGGAGAGGAAGACAGGGCTGACAAATGAGTGTTCTGAAAAACACAAAGCAGCAGCAGCAGCAGAGTGTGCAGGTGCAGAGAGAGATCAGATGATTCTCCACAGCCTTTCTGACGTGAGGAATGTGATGGCAAGCAGAGAGGGATGCCAATAATAACATATTAATGTTACACAATGACTTTTCAAGTGTTTAAACTTTAAAGTGTAAATAAACCCTAAATAAACTATTTTTGGTTTGTAGATAAATCATAAATAGATCCTTAAAGCTACAGTATGTAACTTTTATTCAAATATATATATATATATATATATATATATATATAGGATCTATTTATATATATATATATGTATATATATATATATATTTCCATATTTATTAAAACTGTCACCATGTCAGAAGACAGATAAACTGTGTGAAAATGGCGCTCCTCTGCTTTCTGTTAGCGCTAACTACAAACAACCAATCAGACTCCAGAGGCGGGTCTTGGCGCTGTCAATCATGATTATGTACATGTTTTTCAGCTATATCGTTAATTTAAAACCAACCTATTGCAAACTAAACGAAACGTATCAGATGACGTAACCAGACAATGCAAAGAAACACAGAGCATTTTGTCTTTCTTTTCCAAGTTGTGACTCAGAATCTTACAAAGGAGAAAAGTGTCTTTGTACCACAATCAGAAGGAATCCTCTCCTGTCTGGTTTGAAAAAAAAAAAAAAAAAACAGACAACAAGACATGGAGTTTGTCTGTTATCTACCAGCTACATAGCTAAACTGCTTGGCAACACCACAGGCCACACGCACACACACACACACACACACACACACCCACACACACACACACACACACACACACAAGCCACTCTGGGGACAGCGATCATTCTGCAGTAACCTCCACAAAGGACTCTGAGGCTTTGGCACATTTGAGAGGCACAGTGACAATGCAGACAGCCTATCAGCATTGTGTCACACTCACAACGGTTATTTGTGCATTGAATGGAACCGAGACAACTGGAATGGGAGTCCAGAGCTTTTACAAGTTTAACAGTGCCCTCATGAGCTCTAATCTGAACCTGCCTGATGCTATCTGGGAGTCAGACTGCCCAGTGAGGCGTGCAGCGCGCTGAGACACGGGGCTCCCGAAGAGAAACAAACACACTCTATTCTGAGTTGTGGAGGAGACAAGCTGTATGACTAACACTGCAGCTTTCAAGTCTGTGCACAAAATTTATGGTTTACTAGCTCTGATGGTGACAGATTGGTGAAAGCATCCTGGATGCTGTGGAAGACCCAATCGTGTGAAGTCAGCCGACAAGAAAAGCAACACAGGAGGTGTGTGCATTTGAGCTGCAGACTAAATCAAGAGACGTGTATTCCTAAACCCTGAGTCACAAACTGAGACTTTCTCTCAGGGCCCCATGCTTGAGTGCGCGTCTTTGTCGAGCGGAAAGCCCTGAAGAGGCACGCAGCATCCCGACTGAAGGTGAGGTCACGTAAAGGACAGCTGAGTCTTCCTGGGCCGCAGTCCCACCTGGGCCCCACGTGCAGCAGAACAGGTTCCTTTGAGTGTGTGCACTTGGTCACAGTCATTCTATAGTTCAAAGCTCTGGGTAATGTGGTTCTGATTCCCACAGAAAGATCTTCATCTGAGACCATTAACACTCCCCGCCGAGATGCATACTGAACAATGTCCAGGGATTAGGGACTTCTTTGAAGTTTGTGCAACTTTTTTTCATTCATGCACTTGGAATTCGGTCAAAGCAAAGCGGCTGGAAAACCCCAAACCAGGTGGCCCCAGACTTTATGTACACATGGTAGATTTTCAGACTTGCACTGCATCATGAGAGACATGCAAGTTCACCCAAAGAAAAGGGTGTAGCTAAAGTGGATTTAAAGCTGGGTCTAAAGCCAACAAGATGTACCACAAGCTGACTATAAATACACAGATGTATGTGGATGGGGGCAGTGCAAAAAGACACCAAGAGATGAAGAGTATATATAAAAGAATGCTATCAAACCAAAGTGCAACTTTATACCTAACTTAAAGGAAAGAGATTCAAAGAACAATTCACCAGAATCAGCCATTGCTGCCTTTGCCTTAGTTGGAGGCAAAGGTACCAATTTCTAGGTACCAGGTTCCATGAAACCTAATGTAATCATTTCAGCTTTTTAGGTGAATGCACCATACCTTCCTCATAGGCCCTCTTCCATTTTTCTTGCTTTCTCAACACAGACCCCTATACGCCACATCAAGTTTTCCCCTCATTATTTCGGTTTGCATCCACAGATCTGGTCTGAAGACACTTCGCTACGATCCAGGTGGGGGTGTGTTTCAGCACCGTTGCTGGTTTTGATAGTAGCTTCTCCTCCGGGCCCTAAGCACAGGCAGCAACACTCTTTAGTGTGAAAGTTCCTTCAGCTACCAGTGAGGCGTCCAAAGTTAAGTCACTGGAAGCTAAAAGGTTTTAAAGACTTCTGAACAGGAAACAGTATGCTGCCTGTTCCTCCAGGCTACTACTTTAAACAGGAGGTCAGAGTTCAGAGGATAACAATTATCTGAACTTATTGCATTGAAATTTCTCTCATTTATTATGTTGTAGGGTATTCAATCATTGAGCATGTTGCTTGGCTGGAAATTTAGAAGATAAGGTTCTACTAAGTCTAACGATAATACTCAAAGAAAGTGATGTTTACGTTTAGTAATGCTAAACATGCTAATTGTGTCAAGGCTAAAACAAGTGTGATAAAAGTTTAAATGTGAGATCCACATTAGTTTTTTTCCCCTTGTTTTCTATTACATTGTGTACTGCAGTGTGACTACCACGTTTGTCGCGTTGGCGACATCCGTGTGAACCGTTAAAACACACGGAGACGGCAAAGAGTCCTTCATCTGACCTTCAGGTGTTTTGTGAAAGGGTCTCAGGACATATGTAACTTTTCCCATATTATGGAGGATTTAACAGCATTAGTAGAGTTTGAATGATACAATGAAACAACTCTGTAACTTTGGGATATTCCTGAGAAATTTTGTTAAAATTGATTGTTAAGGCAACCAATCAGCATGCAGGTCAGAGAATGGAAAAAAAGATTAGAAATCTGGCAAAAACATTTCTGATTGGCGCACCTGTAGAAGTAAGGGTTATTTATTCATCAAGAAAACGTGACAAAATGTATCGAAAACTGTTTTGCTTATTTTAAGGATACGTCCATATAAGGTGCAACATTCAAGTCGGGAGAATTTTGCAGGAACTAATTTGGGATAGGCATCTGCAGGTTTATCTCGGTCTTTTCCCAGACTCTGTTATCTTCACTTTGGCTTTGGAAACTCTTGCTGTCAACACCAAAGCTCCTCAGAAAACAATGAAGTCGTCTCAGCTCCGGTGGAATGGCACACATGGAAGAGCCCTCAGGGAACGGCTGAGTGTAGCAGTTAATGAACCCTTAGTCAGACCCGTCTGTGCAGCGATCTGACGCTCTGCGAGCCGTCACGCTGGCTTTCCTTCACTTTGTCTTGACGCAAACAATTACTCCGAGACAACGGAGCCGCGCAAAGTGGCTCCACAAGCAGGGAGCAGAAAATCAGCTTTTATGTCTTGGCATTACAGGGTAAAGTGAGTGATACTGCACAGGAGCTTGTGTGTGCATGTGTGTGTGTGTGTGTGTGTGGCAGTGATTGTGAATGCTCACCAGGCAAGATGAGACATCCTATTTCCTGAGTGGGAGACATGAAAGCAGAACCTTTTTTTTTTTTTTACACAGTTGATATCAACGCACAAATACACCATGCTGTCTCCACCCTAACATGGGAGAAAAACTCCAACCACAAAAAACCACTCACTCCAAGCAGCAGGCTGCGTGCGCTCACATTCCCAACGGAGGGAGAAGTGAGCAGGATAGAAGGAGAAAAAAAAAAACAGGGCCGCTCTCTCCAACAAACGTCTACTTCCTGGAGCCTGGTGCAGTCCTAGATGTGACAACCGAGCTTTGTCTAGACAGAAACAAATGCTTTGCTCACCAGACAGGAATTCAGTGAAACCACAGCCCCTCCATTTCACACCACCTTTAGGCTGCTGCCCTCACATGGCTCACAACAAGCAAGTTACACTCACCATTGTCTAAATAATCCAGCATTTATACTCCCAGCCATCTGCACCTCACTGTTATTCAGCAACACAACAGATAACAGTGAGCCTAATTAAACAGGATGCACTATTTTTGCCTTAAACCTTCAAGTTTGCTTTCTTAACTGTTTTATTATTACACATTTTGTAAAGATGATGTAAGATAAATAATAAAGAATAAAGTCGCTCAGAGCAAAGAGCATAGAATTAGACTGAATAGATCTTATTGAGTATGGAATTAAACTCGATCTAGAACGTTTTTCAACATCAGGACAGATACAGATGTTAATATCAAATCAGTGCATCTCTAAGCTATGCTGGACTGGACTAGATTTGTCATTCCCAGTCCAGTCAAAGCACATCCCACCTGGGCTGTCCTGCAAAGAAGAATGTGCACAAATGTCAGCGTGTAGATGTGCAAAGCTGATTGAGATGTTTCCAGAAGATTAGCTGCTGCAACGGCAGTGAGAGGTGTTCCTAAGAAAACATTCACTCAGGACGTTTGAGCAGAAATGGACCTCACACGTGCATCGCACTTGCAAAATGAAACAAAACCGCTGCAAGTGCAGCATGAAAAGAAAGACTCTGACTCATTTGATTCAGAATAGCAGAAGAATGAGATCACCCTGGTGTTTCTGCTGTTGTCGGGAAAGAAGTGGATATAATCAGAACCCGGCAGGTCCGACATGAAGACGGTGGCTGCAGATAGACACACTTGTTACTGCTGCCTTCTGATGGCTTATCATGACGAACGGGACACAAACACATACGGGGAAGAATGAAGTTGTGGGGTTCACATCACTGAGGTTCCGACCTCAGTGATGTGAACTTTGGAGCACCCCGAGCTGAGTGAGCATTAAAGCCTGCATACTGAAGTAGGGAGAGGCGCAATAGAGACCCCCGCTACTGATTACAGATTTTGCAAAGTCACCTCGATGCCTTGAAGCCACCTGATCACTGGCTCATGCTGGCGCCCTTTGGACGGCCATGTTAGAACCATAAAGCATGCATACAATAAAGCAAAAGCAGATAATGTTAATCAAAAAAGAATCCCAAACATCCAACACACCTACAACACACGGTGACAGCTCCTTTACTCAGCGCATGCAGACAGGGAGGATTCCTAAATGTCACAGTGAATGCAGGTTCCTGTTTAAAGGGATTAATTGTATTCACAGCTACAGCCAGCAACTTATACTGACAACGCCGTTGCATTTTCAATAAACAGATCAGTGTGGAAAAATGAGATCTGCTGCTCTGATTCATTTTAATCTCTGTGGTATTTACATGTGCAAAAAATAAGCAGTGATCAGCCAATGTTCCCAGTAAGGTTACATTCCTATATAAATACAGCAAATAAGAGGTTAATAATGGCAAACTTCACTTTTTTACGCTTCTTCTGCATGAGTTACTGTATTAGTGCGGCGTAGCATGGACACAACCAGCCTGTGATTCTTACAGAGGTGTGTTGGAAGCCCAGGTTGCTTTGATAGTGGCCTCCATAATCTTTTTCCTTCCACTCAACTTTCTATGAATATACCATTTTCAAATTGTTTTAAGCTTTTAAGACACTGAATTTGATGGCTTTCAGCATCTGTAAACCCCAATTATCAAAGTTAGCAAAAAAAAAAAAAAAAAACTCTGTGAAATCAATCAGAGCTGCACAATGGCACAGCTTGTAGCACTGTTGCCGTGTAACAAGAAGGTCCTGGGTTCAAATCCTGGCCTGGGGTCCTGTTGCATGGAGTTTGAATGTTATCCTGATGAACTCTTTAGTGCGGTGTGCCTCAGTGTTAACAGGCTTTGACTCCTGTACTGCAAAATCAAAGCCTCTGTTTCTGTGGCAGTGCAGTTATAACCTGTTTACAGTATCCACAGCAGCAATGAGAGACTCCGAGAGATACAGAATGTTATGTTCCCGTCCTGTTACGACTGTAAATAAGAGGGGGGGGGGGGCAGATAAGTGTGCATGCAAACTAAAACGCTCCATAAAATTCCCCTTTGTGAGCCACTTTTCAGAAGCGATCTGAGTGACCTGACCTGCTGTGTCACCATCACTGAATATGAAAGTCCAGCCGAGCGCTCCGGAATGCACTTTACAACAAACCGGTAGATCATTTATACGAGTGAGAATCTCCTTCCTGGCAGCAGGTCACTGAGACCCCGACAGGCCCGCTCAATCTCAGCAGTGGGGAAGTGGGCGGTTTAATTGCGATTAGCCGAAACAATTCGTCCCAGACAGCCGAAATGAAAATGACAAGATACGATACTTAGCCACAGTCTGGCGCAGAGCTCACACAGAGGCCGACGTTTCCAGTCATGCATTCTGGAAGCGCTTCATTCAAAGCAGCGACCAGGATCTCACAGGGAAAGTATGTGCGGGCCGGTTGGAGCGGTTTGTTTTCAGAACGGCGTTAACTCCAATGGAACGCGGCTGCAGACCCGAGCAGCATACCACCCTGCTTCTCCCCTAATGAACATCAGTCAAAAGCACATTTTCACAGACCACTGAGTGTACGCTTCCAAGGCAAAGCAATTAACTTATTTCTGGACTGGAAAATATTTCCTTTTCCACTGTCTTGTGAGGCAGGGAGGGCAAGAATTTTGGGACAGAAAAAAAAAGAAAGAAAAGGAAATAAACATTGAAGTGGAGAAGAGGAGCTTGTACAGGAATGCCAGGCATGTGACCAGTGGCTGGGCTACCTCTGGCCAGGGTGACATCCCGCCAGCTGCTCGGTCTTCCTCCCTGAGCTGCCAGACCGTAATGTTTGTTTAACTGGGACCAATGATTCCCTGAACGGCAGAGAACGGAGAGGATCGGCGCGGCTGGAATTCCTGCCTTGCAGACACGTGGCAAAGGAGAAGCCTGAACTGGGACACGGCACATCGGCCAGCTGGATGGACTGGATACTGTCAAAGCCCAGCAGGCGTGACAGAGGGCACTTCCTGTTCCTTCGCAGAGAGGCATGCTGCGTTTTCATTACAAATATGAGCAAAGCATTGCGGTTAATCCGCTAATGTCAAAAAGCACAATTTGGCAAATGCAGTATTGTATTTTTTTTTAATTAGTGGAATAATAAAGTTTTGCCCACATTTGTAATGAAACAGAGCTGGTGACAGCAGTGCGGTAAAATCAGTCTGTTTCTACAGTAAAAGAGTGATTCACTCCAAAACAAAACGTCTGCAGCTTTACATGAACAAAAAGCAGAAACTGCTATAAAAGATGCTCTGGTTTCCATTTGGAGGAGATGTAATTCTATTTTTAAATAGCCCTGCATTTGGCCTATTGACTCTTTAATCTTGTCCTTGTGGATGCAAAACATAACTACTGCTTGAGTAGCTGTAGAGTACCCTTTGGACTTGGACGTACTGTTTGCTGAGAAGCAGTCAATGCAGGCGCTGAGTGATTACTGTGTTCTGTCAGAGGAGCACAGGACGGACAAAGGAAAACAGTCTCTCTTACTTCCTGTGTTTATACAGAGCTAGCCACCCTCAGAGGCTACATTAAAACTGCATTACTGCTTCTCCAGGAGCCATCCTTGAAATGTAACCAACTCCTACACAAGAACATGTTCTGTACAAGTGGATAACTCTCCCAATCTGGGACGGACAGGATGCTGCTTTTGCTTTTGGTTCTTCAACCATGAGAATGGAGCAAAGTTCTATTCTATCCGTTCATTTTTCAGAATTTCAGGAGCTCCTGTTTCATGGAACTTCTTTAGAAATGGACTGTGGACTCTGACATGAGCTGCTGTGCTGATGCTACATGTTTAGCATTAAAATGCTATTTTAGGCCAGAATAGCTTCACTGACAGCCCATAACTTGAACACAACAATGATGTTTTTTTCCAGCGTCCAATCAGATCTTTTTATGAAGCAAAGATAAACCCCCAGTGGACCCTCAGGGAAACAACCTTATCGTCCAAACTGGTTGTTTGCCTATATAGTTTGTGCGTCAGATTTACGAGCGTAGTAGAAACACAAAGTAAAGATTCCCGCGTGGAACTGTAAAAAAAATTAAAATGCAATAAGCATTTTAATGCCTTAAAATCCATGTAATTAATTCATTGGAATTAAAATGTTAATCATTTTAATTGATTAACATTTAATCAATTGTTAATCAACAATTAAAAAAAATCACAAGTGTTTTTTAAAAAGTCATTAAAAAACATGCAGCGCCATCATCCTCCTATTAATCAACAATTTGTTGATTAATTGTTAATCAACAAATTGTTAATTGTTGATTAACAATTTAATCAATTGTTAATCAACAATTGATTCATTGTCAATCAATTGTTAATTTGATTAGCAATCAATCACGACTCTTGAAAATGTTGAAATTAATGTTTAATTTAATTAAATTAACATTTAATTTCCCTTTCCGATACATAAAGTATTTCTGAATTGAATTTGAATTCAAAAGATATTTACAAGTAATAAGTACATATTAATAAGTTATGTTAATAGCAGTAAACTATTGCAGGTCTGTGAAAACGTTAGATCATGTAATCTGTTTTTATTTAAAATGTTCACGTTGAAACCACAACACCAAGCAACCAGTATTATACATTCTCCTATCATGAGAATCTCATACAAGCTTGTGCCAACTGCCAAATGTTATGTGGATTTGTCGAGGCTTGGTACAAAGTTCAGCACAACATCTGCCAAGAGAAAAAAAACTCCAATAAATGCTTCTTCCATTGTAATTTTATTTGGAAGACTGTTAAGCAGGAACTATTACAACAGGTGGGTTATGACTACTCCCTAAAACACACCCACTTTAACCCAGAAAACTGGTGAGCCATGAAGGAATTTGCATGAGTTTCTGCAGCAATACTTGGGGTAAAAAGGTCAGGAATGTCAAAGAAATGAACATTTACAATCTTGGGTTTTTGTTCATGTTGACAAATCAAATTTTTGTTTCAAAACTACAAATTAACATGATGTCAGGACAGCAGGAGGTATGTTCTTTAAGTTCACATTTTAAACTTTCTTCAGCATCTTCTATCAGTGATAAGAGAGGCTACTTGTGCAACTAGCATAATACATGCAGCAGTCCTGTTGTGCAGGAACTTGCCTAAATCTGGAACTTCCAAACCTTTGTGAAAGAATCCACATGCCTTTCGTAGCAGTTATCAGAAGCTAAAGGGAAAGAAAAACAGAGCAACGTTGCTGTAATACCTTCCGTCTTCTTGCTAACATGTTAGCATAGCTCACATTCCTAAAAAGCGATGTATACTGTACTTTAGAGGATGCAGATCTGCAACTTAACTTTGAGCTGAAAAGGCAACAAATACTAAAATCAAATTTTCCCCCCAGAAATTAAATTCCAAACAGAATAAATCAGGAACTTTGTTGCACTCTATGCAGCCTTTATGTTGCCTGCCTAAAGTTTCGCTCTCCCTCGCCCTGCCGCAGCATAAATGAGCCAAGTTTTGACATGCCACAGGAAATACTTTCATTTTAAAAAGGTTCTTGCATCTCTGCTTCCTCTGAATTGATTTCACTGATAAACAGCGTCCACACTGAAGAGGATATAAAAGGAAGTAATTTAGAGTCTATGCATCAGTTAATGTAAGTCAACCAGTCTGATCCTAGTCATTAACTGATTTTTCAGGGCATCTCCAGTCCATATTGTGTGTTGTGTGCATGGCACCAGGGCTGGTGGGTGGTAATGTGCAATCAAGTTATTTTACTTAAATTGTTCAACTCTGTGCAAATATTTTCATATAAATTTGAATTGATATGCAAATACCTACACTTTTCTAATAAGACCTACTAAACTTTCTGTTTACCAGATCATTTGAAAATTCTGAGCTCGGCAGGGAACAAACCTCTTAGAGTTAGTGATGCACTGATAAATTAGCCAAAATTACTTTCATTCTGGGTGATCAGTAATCGGCCGATACTTAAATGTGAAACCGATTTTATATATGCCAGCAAAAATCAGCAACTGTCCCCTTTTGCTATGCCATGAGAGCGGGCGGACTGAGAGACCCCGCCCACCAGGTTACATCTGCACATCTGCATTTAGCAATAATCACCTCACTGTATCCAACTTAGCAACTTTGTTGCTATATTAAGCAACTTTTCAGACAAAAGAAATCGTAATCTACAGGTCTGGCTTTTTAAAGCTCATAGGTCGGCCAGAAAACTGCAATCAGTGCCCACCCAGTAAGTACATTTCTAAAGCCACGTCCAAAATCTATCTAAAGTTAAAAAGAACACATACGACTCATGCCTGTGATTCCATTCACCCCTCAGAAGTAAAGTCAGTGTCTTTCCAGGGATTTTTTTTTTTTTCAAAAACTGCTCCATAGTAACAGGATCTGCAGTGACCTAGTTGTGGAAGGAGCTGATAATATATCACAAGAAGAACAACAGGGAGGGCGAGATTACACATCTGAATTCCTGATCCAATAGTTTCATGTTACACATGACGTGCTGCTCAACGGAAATGCATCTTCCGGTTCAGTTTAGACACCTTATTATTTTGTAATATTCTATGATGCTATTCTTCATTGAACATTTAGCAGCTGCTGAATGCCTCCAACGGTTCTGATGCAGGAGCTTGATGCAACTCTTTGCCCTACTTCAAATCCAACCAGTATTTGCGTTACAGCCATGCAGACAGGAGTGCTGGTCTGAGGGGCCTGGCCGGAGCCCACCCAGAGAAACGCCAGCGCTGCACTCAACCCCAACAACCAGAGAACAACCAGTAACTTCGGGAACATGAATCTCTGTTAGGAGAGTGATTTATTTTTGGAAGCAACATGTTCTTGTTCCTGGGAACAGGGCAGTGCTGAAAAAGGGTAGAGCATTTGGGAACAAAAGGTCCACCGATTCAATCACTGCTGTCTTCCAAGAATGGAAACAAAAATAGATTTCTTTTAAAGATTTTGCGTTCCCACCCTTTCAGGGTGAAGTGGAATGCATCGTGCATTGTCTGCAGGCAATACGAGTCCCACATGCAGACATAAATTACTGTAAACACTGCGAACATGTGGCTCCGAAACGCAACGGGCAGAATGAGAGCTGTCCCGCTGGCCGTGGAAGCGAGCCATGGAGTGAGTATTAACCACATGAGTTCCTGCTTAGGGGGAAAGACACTCCCAGAACTGAACGCAGTGAGTAGGAGTTTGAGATTGCACATGTATGCATGTGTGTGTGTGTGTGTGCTTGTGAGAAAAGTTGAGCCATTTTTTGTGGAAGGGTATGTGTGCGTGTGTGTGTGTGTGTGTTTGTGTTTGTGTGTGGGTGGAAGAGGGCGGGGGGTTGTTCAGGAAGCGGACATGGTACAAGTAAGCAAGAGGAAGGAGGACGTCCATATATGTCCAGATGCCTACAAAACGGGAAAGAGTCATCTCTTCCAGCACTGGGATCTCCCTGGGTGTGACAAGGGGGGTAATATTCAAACCTCCGCCTGAGTGAGCAAACACACACACACGCACCCACCCACACACACACACACACACACACCCTGCTGCTCAGAATCCTACCAAACCCCAAACCTGACATAATTCTGACACAAACCCATCTGGCTTTCATCAGACGCATCACCTGAATCCCCTTCAGCAGCTGTCAGAAATTCAGAAGTTATGGTCAAATTAATGATTTCCCTCAGAGGACGACTGACCGGCAGGCCGGCCAGCAGCTTTCTGTTTCTGCCAGGTTTGCACAATAAATAGCAGCCCAGCAACCAGCTAGCAACACACCTGGACAAAAGCAAAAAAAAAAGGGCCTTTGTTCAACACCTGCACCAGTGTCACTAATTTACTCTCAGCCAGTTAAATGCTGGGTGCTTACAGTAAAACACGTCTTTGTTGCTGGTTTGCTCATGGTATTTATTTAGCTCTTTTGAGATACATTTGAGTCCTGACCTTTCGGCGCTATCAGGATGTGAAAACGTGTCAGTCGCTAGAATAACTCTAAGGTCACTCCAACGCCACAAATAAGAACTATTTGCACTTGAAAACATCGACAGCACTAGAAAATAACTGAACATGTACATCCAGATACCGGTGACCAGGTGACTCCCAAACTAAGAATGTCTAAAAGGCGTTCACAACAGTTTAGAATAATACTGACCCTCAAAGTGAGGCCCAGTTACAAACTAATAGACTGACCAATACTGACACCATGTGGTGACTTTTTAAAATGACCTATGAGTTTATAACAGTAGTTGTTTTTTTTTCTTCATTTTTCTCTAACTTTAGAGGCAGGGGTGCCCAAAGTGGAGCCCGGGGGCCATTTGCAGCCCCTGGACTGATTTTGTGTGGCATCTGAAATTCAAGAATGATGCAAACTTATCCCTCCTCATGATAAGGGGTTGGTGCAAATGGAGACTTTTTTATTTTTAATTAAGGCAAAATTATTCTTAAAGTATTTAAATTGGAAAATGTTAGGTACAAAACAAAGTCTTTGTCTATTGATAACTATACCTCTTGCATACTCTATAATTTATAGTAGATAAAACCACATCTAACCAATGACTTTTACTCTGCAGAGAATAAAGTAAATTTTTCAAAAGAATTTGCCAATCCAACGCTTTTATCTTAATGAGAAACTTTTTCAGTTACATGCAAAAGCTAGAAAGGACTTTACACTTTACATCAATCTGTAGGTGATCAGACATTAAGTGTAAGGCACCATTTGACAGAGGAAGAGCTGTGATTGGACTAATAACTACTGTACCCAACAGGCTTTGGTTCCACAATGAGCTACACACAATCAGGGAGAATGAAGGAATCCAGGAAGGAAGATAAGGCCATTCACCAATCTTTGAAAAGCCTGACCTGCCGATTCTGAGTTTTGTGGATACTGATTTACATTTGAAAACTCATTATGTTTGCAAAAGTTGGGTGACTATAATTAATCATGTGTAAGACCTTCTAAAATCAAGGAAATCTGTGCTAATTTATTGGTGCCCTCCTCGTTTTTACTATGCAGATGATATCTTGGTTGTCGTATCAAACCCTGACACATCCCTGCCTCACTCGATGGATACTATTGAGTCACATTTTAAAAGTATCAGGCTGCAGGCGCCTAAAGACATAAACTTAACCAAAATTTGGAGGAAATCGCTAAAGCCTTACAAAAAATGTTTATAAAAGTGCGACAAAATACAATTTACTCTATTAGGGGAGATTAATATTATTAAAATGATAGTGGCACCTAAATATAACTATTTGTTGATCATTCTACCAATTATAATCACCCCCACAATCTTTAAACAACATTTTATATAACTGTTTTTTGGCAAAGGGGAAAAAAGCAAAACTCAAACTGAGTAAACTTTGGTCCACTAAGACAAAATGAGGACTCAGCTCATCAGATCAGAGGTGGTGTTGATTATCTTCTGCAATCACTAAGCTGGCTAAATAGTGGAAACAATCAGTCTGACTATTTTTTTATGTCGAATGGTTCAAACACAGTGAATGCTTAGTTCATTTCTGCATTTTTTTTGCCCTGCGGCTATTTTGATTTGACAATTTCAGCGGTCACTCAGCTGAAGGCTTGGTATGGCTATTAAAGTTAATCAATGCTAACTAGCAGTGATCGTCTCATTGTTTTGGCGTCGGCCTCTTTTACTCACAGCAAAATTTGGTGTTTCAGTTCAGCAGCACATCTTAAGTTATGAGACAACACCGTAGATCATTAGAGAATTAAAGATGGCTGACAATTTATTTTTTAGGTTATTCTTATTTTTTGCTTATCAGAGATTGGGTTACCAAGGTAATACGTCCAAGAGGGAAATCTGGACATCCCCCTCCCCCAGTTTCAAACTCCAGCTCATTCTTGGAGATCTCACAGTACTCCAGAACTTGCAGGGATGTATACAAATGTTGAGATCTGTCCTGGAGTTCCCTGCTACCCCAAAACCTCCAAAGGGAAGTTCCCTGATCAGAAACACCAACCAACCACATCAAAGGACTCCAAACTCCCAACTCTAATAAATAATAACTTGCCTTCTCTTGCTGAAAACTGCACCTGGAACATCTCTAGCAATGTAGCCAAAGCATTGCTAAACTTTAGTGAAAGCGTACAACCATTCAGGCTTTGAGAGCAGGTAGAGAGAAGAGCAATTACTCTCTTTCAAAGAGTTAATTGTATTTTATCTAAAGTACAGAATTAGAGAATATCCTCCAAATTTTTGGCTACGTTGGATTCCCAAATACTTCATGTCTTTAGGTAACTAACCAAAATTTCATGACTCACTGATGTCACTGGCATGGCTTCAGATTTGTTCCAGCTGATTCTGTAACCTGAGACTTTTAAAATAGAACTGTAACCTTCACCGCGCTCTCAAGAGGGCAGCAGATTACAGACGGTCTTCAAAGTCTGACCTGGCATATGAAGTACTGGTGGGGACTGGGCCTGCTTAATTATAGATAAAGTGTGTTTGCAACCGGAGCAGCCTCACAAATATACAAAAAGCCCAGGATGCCTGGCTTCCACAGAGCCTGCAGGCAAAGACACTGACTCACCTTTAAGGAAGCAGTTTGGATGGAGCATCTAGCAAAAATGTTTTGAGCGTTTGGTCAGCAAACATCTGGGAAAAAAACAAAAAAACAAAAAATAAAAACAAAGAAAAGGTTAACAACCTCATCCTGCTAGGTAAATTATGAGACAAGAGAAGCAGAGAACAGAAGCAAACAGTCCAGCAGAGGGTAAACAAGGCTGTTAGCACATGAGGTGACACTATTTACTTCATCGCCATCTGTCAACCACTGAAAACTGCAGTGGGTGGGAAAAAAATCTGCTCTGTGCTCCACTTGCTTCTATTTCTCCATTCCAGCCGAACCAGTTAGATGACCAGTCAGTCCTGTGGTCAGACAACTGTCTGTGTGCTGAGTGGAGGCAGCTAACATGTGAACTAAAAGGTCAGACCCTAACCCTAAAATTTAACTGACACAATTATTAAAAAAAAACTTCTAACATATATTCCTATATCTAAACCTTTAATATGAAATAAAAAGGGTATATAAATTTAATTAAAAAAAACTTTCTAATGACCCTATTATTTTTTCTTCCTCTGCATAAGATTAGCTTTAAAGAAACAACCCTAAGCAACAGAGTTTATCACAGGATCAGATTCTTTCTCAGCTTCTCACACTACGTCACATTATTAGACCCAAGCAATGTTTACAAAGCTTCCCGCAGGTAAACAACAAGGAACAATTGCAAAATGTAATTTGTAATAAATTTAATCAAAGTCGCTTACCACAGAATTAATTTATTTTGTCTTTAAATTTTTTTGAGGGGATTTATTGTTATTTAATGCACATGTACAGCAGCAGAACGTTACTCCATGCATATTTAAAGCTTTAAGTTGCCATTCACATGCCATGTGCCTTCTATATAATCACAAAGAACACATAGAACATTTAGAATTGTGTCAAAGGTTTACGCTGTTTTGTCCTTGCTAAGCGACAGCTCCTTTCCTCCTCTGGTTTAATATTTACCTCAGTAACAACAGAAGGGGCCGTGAGAGTTGAGCGTTTATGGCCGTGTGCAGCGCAGTTAACGCCACACTGCCAACATTTATCTCCAGCTAACACTCTCTGGGGAAATCCAGATAACACCATTTCAGTTTCTGTACATACAACAAACATATTTTTCACATCTCAACACCCTTTACAAGACACTTTCAACTCATATTCACATAGTTTGATTCAAGTTCAGTCGCTGTCACACAATGTTTTCAAATTCACTTAAGAATAGCAACTGGAAGGAAGAAGTCCATCAAAGAAATAATGGCAGCAATTATTTGTCCTGAGCAAGCATGGGGGCACAGTGGAAAGGAACAACTTCAGTCGTTCAGTCTGTTTCAGGAGAGAAACAGATTGACAAGTAATACAAACTCTGGGAAAAAAAGGAGAGTTATAAACACAGTAGCAGTAGTAGGTTCATCAATAACAGCAGAAGTGATGCAACATGCTGAGATCTGGATGAACTGGACGTCACAATATGTGGGAATAAAGCAGGTGGTACAGGTCTGATGGTTATAGATGTTGACAGTTACAATTAAAGCAGCAACGGTTTAAGACTCCAAAGCAGCCTGCATAAGCAGAAGAGGAATGTTGATGTCACACAGCAGCGTTATGGTTACAGAGGTAAAAATAGACACCGCCGTCTAAGGAATGATTTAAAAGCTAACAAGAGCCGACAGCATCGTCCCAATATTAAGTTGAAGGAAGCTAAAAAAAAAAAATAATAAATAATAATAATAATAATAATAATAATAATAATAATAATAATAATAATAATAATAATAATAATAATAATAATAATAATAATAAAAATACAAGTCATAATTTCTGCGGAGCATTAACTGCAATGTCTGTAGAGAAGTCCATTTGGACACACAGCTGGAAGCAGGAGTGGTGGGGTTGCGATGTCTTATTATAACAGTTATTATTTTCAGCTGCTTTTTCTGACCAGATTTACTGCATCTGGCTTCTGTTGGTGCAGAAATGTGACACGTCTCATATTAATGACATAAAAGTCAGATTAAATGCAACATTCAGACTGCAGGCACTTTGAAAACTATCAGATGTGTATCCAGTTTAGTGCAACATATGGAAGTCATACAGGGCTGATTTTCTTTCTGGGCGTGTGGAGAGGTTAAAATTTAAATTGGGCCGTTCAGACTTAATTGAAAAATAGGATGGGGCAAAAAAATTGCATTGGGGATACATTTGCCTTTGTGACTCTGAACCAAGCACAACTAAACTGTTTAAACACAAGCCGTTAAAATAGACTACTCCTGTTCCTCTGCATGAAATAACATTAAATCTGCCATTTTTGTTTTTTTCAAGCTGACAAAACACACTTAGCTTAATAACAACCCACAGAGCAGCTAAACGGAAGATCTCTGAACCATGGAATATGTCAAAGAAAGGACTTGTGAAGATAATTCAATTTACAGTAACAGCTTTACCAAGAGATGTTCCACAGAGGCACACGGCTATAAATATCCTGCAGATTCTACTGTATGTGACAACTCCCACAATGCCACAGACAGATCATGAGTCAAACAGTGACCCAGCTACAGTCACAAACTAGCTGCTGGGAAGAAAACCTAAAACTATCAGCATCTGACACTAAAAATTAAACAGTACCTAAAAGGTAATACCCAATTTGTCCCACATTCATTGCGAATGTAAATTATTTGTCATGATATAGATTTTTTTTTTTTTTATGAAAGCAGAAGTAAGGTGAAATGATGGGCGGAGCCTCATCAGACCAATAAGGTGTCACTTCTGTTCTTGTTGGGCTTTTGGAGTTTGCAGTTTAAGTTTTACTGAATTACATATTCCCATTTCTCAACAGTGGTGCCTGTAAGGCATGAGAAAACGGGAGTGTGTGGGAGACTGTGAACCAAGTAACAAACATTAAGATACCTACTTTCATCTATGGTCCTTCTATGACACCATGGCAACACTCATGTAAGAGTGAAAGCATTTTTTAATCATCATCATCAAAAAAACAAAACAAAACAAAAAAATCTTAAGTATGAGAGAAATGAGGCACCCAGCTGCTACTTCTGCATGTGCACTCAGAGCTCCTTCAGGACACACCATGCAGGGTTTGGCTATTGAGAGCCTGTGAATGTGACAATCATCCTTTGAATTTAGAGGGATTTCAAACCTATTTTAGAGTATAAATACTGTACAAAAAAAAATCGTAATCATAAGTTGTGGCTCGTCCTCGTCTCTTCTGCTGTGTTTCCAAAGTGAATCGCCTGAAGACGTGTGACTGCATGCTTCACTGACGTTTGTTTTAAAGCCTGTTAGTTACATCACATTCTTTAATCCATAAGGTATAATCACAGTAACAAAATCATTGGCTATAGTTGCATTGCTGATAAATACGTTTAAATACGTTTGTTGTGTAGAAGTCTCTAGGAGTGTGGAAAAGATGACTTTAGTCTCTTCCGTTGCCTTGTAAATGTTTACATTCTGATTGGGACACATTTTTCCATCTGTTCAGTTTTCTTTATTCTCTTTAACGCTTTTTGAACTATAATGTCACTAAACAAAGGCGATAGCATTCAGCTAACCAATTTTCCGATTCCACTCGTGTTATTTATCACAGTAGGTTTGTAGTCCAAGTTCAAGGATGTGAAGGCTACAAGTGGATAAGTTAAAGTCCTCGGCTGTTGGATGTATTAACCCACATAGTTCATTACAAAGTTCTCC
This sequence comes from Gambusia affinis, assembly GCF_019740435.1. Lineage (NCBI taxonomy): Eukaryota > Metazoa > Chordata > Actinopteri > Cyprinodontiformes > Poeciliidae > Gambusia > Gambusia affinis. The sequence goes on from NC_057877.1 coordinate 2,698,362, forward strand.
AGAATCAGAACCTCTTTGAAGTGCCTGGATAAATGTTATTTCCAGTCCACTTTGTTTCTTTAAAGCACTTTAAAGATGAATGCTTCAGCGACCTCCACCAGCATCAAGAGGGATTTGCCAGAAGACTTTGTCTGACTGAGGCGTCAGCTCCTTCCAAGGAAACGATGGACAGAGCAAAGCGGCAAGCTGCTAATAACGCTGCCAAAATGACAACAAACTTTATTTTAGACATAAATGTGCTGACATGACGTCTTGACTATTGTTTTGCTAGATCCCTTCTGCTAATGTTAGCGCTGTGCGCTAGCTATTAGCTCCTGGAGGACGTAACCATACAATGTATTTTGAATAGTAATGTTACATAAAAATTTTGCTTTGTTTTTGCTGGCTTTTTGCTGGGGAGGGCACATGATCCAAATGCACTCGGTGACATTCTTAGCTTTAGCGTGAGCTAACTCGTCAACTGTGCTGAGGCCTTGTTTACAACATGTCTTCATTCATATTATATATAATATTATTGGTTTAAATGTGAAAAGGCAGGATTTAACAGCGTGATATGTTCACTTTAAAATGCATATCAAGTACAAAGAAAGTTTTCAGTGGCTTTCCTTATAGCTGTTAAATTGTAATCACTGAAAAGAACTGGGATCAAAGGCAGCATCTGCCTGATTTCACAGCTTTTTGAAACGCATTCTGGATTCTGTTTACTATTTTGTAAAATATGAAGCTTCAGGAATAAAGCATTGCAGTTGGCAACACAGATAAAATTAAATGGTTTAAATGTGAAATAGGCAGGATATAAAACGTGATATGTTCCTAGTTTTAAAATGCATATCAAGTACAAAGCCATTCATTTTCAGTGAACAGCCTGGATTAGCTGTTAGAATTGTACACACACAAATAATTGCTGGAGTAAAAAAGAACTTTCTGGAATATGAATTTTCAATGGAAAAACATTCTGGAATGAAAAAGATGAAACACACAAAAACCCTTTTGAATTACTTCATCAAGGCTGGAAAGGCTTTTGTTTAAGACAGTAGTGTCCAAACCAAGAGTGTTAAAATTGTCCAATCTCCTGGGACCTGGAACAACTGTTTTTGTCAAATAAAAATTTACAAATAACTACGTTGTGCCTTTTTCAATTTTAAGATTTTATTTTACAAAAAACTAAGCACACAGGATTTTGTTAAGAATTTTCTTTTGAAATAGCTCTTTAAATCAATGTAGATCCCAAACATAAAAAAGGTCTGATGTGACTGTGCTATTATAACACACATATACAGTCTCTAGAAAATGTTAAAAGTTCCTTTTTGGAACAGATTATTTTTATTTTAGCCTCAAGCTGAAGGGTTTTGTGGCACAAGCCTGAGTAAAGGTTGTTGGATGTTTGTGGTTCCTATTATTATAAATTTCACATAAATGCAATAAATGAGAAAAAAATTGAGTTGTAAATAATATTATTTTATTTTAATGTTGATTTGCTCCAATCTAAAATTGCAATCAGAAGGCCACAGAAAATCATTCAGTGGGCCACAAATGGACCCTAAGCCACACTTTAGACACCACTGATTTAAGAAGACCTTACACTTGGAGAAAACGTCAGTTCTGGATTTTAAAAAAATACTTAATAATTAAAATTGATATGTTTTACTTGGCTGAAATTTAATTTAAAAAAATAGATTGCCACCATAGTTGCATGGTACACAACAGAGTTTGAGTTGAAATATTAAAGGATCAGCGAAGGAAAGAGAACAGAGCCCACTGTGAACGCTCCCCTCACCGGTTGCTAAGCAGTTAATGTGTTCTGGACTCACCAGCCTTCTCACACATCACACATTCTCTTCACAGAGAGGTTGCAACACCTTCATCCCTGCCACATGAGTGATTGAGGAGAGTCACATGTGCATCAAGGCTAGGGGAGGGGAGAGGTTTCTTTGTTGTTGGGTTTTTTGATAATACTCTGGACCTGCAGAGGTGGAGAGGCTGACTAGAAACATTCTCTGAAGGTCTTTGTGACCCGAGCAGTGACGCAAGGAGAAGCTCCCCAGAGGCCGAGCAAGGAATTTGAGTCGAGGGACAGACAGAAGGAGGGGGCCTGGTGGGTGAGTTAAACCACGCTAAGGTCTGCACCAGTGGTAACCAAGGCAACATGGACGAATCCACTTCAACACCAACAGGCCAGTCGAGCGAAGTCGCACCAGACTGCCAGAGAACAGATCCCTGGTGAAAAACATCAGACCCAAACTTAAGAGAGTTCTCAGTCACACACACACACACACACACACACATCTGTTCGTTTACAGAAAACACACCCACCGAGTAATCCTGCTGACCAACAGCCCCTCCCACATAACTCGGTCTCAGTGTGTCACGCTCTAAACAACCCTCCCTTTTGTTGTTTGCAGTAAACATCAGAGCTGCTTGTTGGGGGGAAAACAGGATCACACTCTGACACGATGCTGTGGGAACGGCTGCTCTCCGCTCTGTGAGCCCATCCTGGACATTCTGCTGGGAAACAAACTGATAACATAATACCTGTGGAGTCTGGCAGTCAACAACCAGGCCTACGCGCTGCACAGTTTGCTCATGATGACCGCACATTCTTGAGTCGTGTTTGTGTTGCTAGGATGGCAGTCAGGGTTCTGCGATATGGACTTGAAGTTTTATCACGATATTTTGGGGTAAAAACAATAAAAATGATGATAAAACGTAATGTTTCCATTGTTCGCTGTGTGTTTCTGACTTTGCATTTTTATGTTTTTACAATGTAAAGAACTTTGAACTGCCTTGTTGTTTGCTACACAAATTGATTAACTAATTGTGTGATTTGTATCCCTAAATTGAACAACAGTAGCTGTTCTGAATCATATTTTCAAATGTATTGATATTTGATACTCTCATTGAATAAACAGTGGCAAAATTAGGAAAACTAATAATCCCGACAATATGGAGGGGTTATTTGATTTTTGGACGATTTTAAACATTCATTGGAATTTAGAGTAAAGATGATAAGTTAAAAATTGTTCTCATGATGAGAAATTTATCACGATAAATGATCAACGATACGGTAACTCCCCAAACCTAGATGGCAGCACTCCTCCATTCACTCCTCCCTGTGTAGAATAATAAAATTAGGACTATAATACATTTGGACAAATCAAGTAATAGCTGTTGCAGTTTTTCTCAATCGCTTTGGGACATTTCTCAAATCACACTCAACATTTGCATTTCTCAAAGCAATTCGTACAAAGAGCAAAACAGCACAGTTTACCTGCAAAAAGCCAGGCTCTTTCGCAAAATCCTTAGTTCATCTTGCAAAAGTAAATATTTCAAAAGTCAACGTTTCATTTTTTACGGACAATACAGTCGAACTGATTAGTCATGTTGTCAATACATCAGTGCACTTTGAAGGTGTGTTCTGATGTAAACTATGGATGGAGTTTTGGTGGATGACAAGTGTTGTGAATTGTAATTATGGGAGTTCAATGGCAAGAGACTGGAGATTCACAATTTTACTGAATATTGTTGACAGTGTATGTCATTGTGATTCAGAAAGGAAAAGATAGAACTGCAGAGCACAAACTAAGAAACAGTAGAAAGGGGAACATAAGACCTCCCCGCGGAAGAACGCTCCGCATGCAGCCTTCCAAAGCAAAACTAGAACAACATCCCAAAAAGTCGGACCAAGGGGTCAAACTGGGGGCTTTGGAAGTAGCATTTACCGTGAAATTGTGATATGTGAATAAACCGATTTGAACTGATTTATGGAACACTTGCAATCACTTTTATCATCCTCTAAATGTTTCACTTTACTTTTATTTTTATGTCCAAATGTTTCAGGGATAAGGATGCTTCTTTTGCCATATCTTGTTTATAGAGAAAGGCCATTCTAATGTGATTTTTTTCCACTCTGATCAATTCACTAAATCTGTTTAGAAGAAGAGAGGTGACACAAAACATGGTACAAAATCCTCCCATCAGCTGAACTTTATAACCCTGGATGAGCCTGCATGCATTTAATGGTATTTGCTTTGTGAATCTGGTGCAAAAACAAAGAAAGCAGCTTCAGTTGCAAAAAGAAGAAAAAAAAGAGGTTCACTACAGGACTGTCTTCAATACGGTTATTAAGATGTCATGTTTCCTGAAGTTTTTAGATTTGTCTTGTCATTTGAGCACTTTGTAGAGCCAGTGATAGAGTCCAAAGTGAATGTCACTCTGAGAAGTGAAGGCAAAACAATCAGGAGGAAGAATGGGTCAATATTTCAGAGACTTTGCACCAAGATACTCTAAACTGAACAACAGTCGCCGTACAACATTTATTTTTAAATATCTTATTGGTATTTGGAGCAACAGCACAAAACGCGTCTCTTTGGCTCCAACCTTCCAGTTATTACATAGCTTTTGTAAATATGCTTCAGGTTTGATACCGTTGGCCACCCTAAAGAGTTGTAAAGCTACTGACTTCTCATCAAACACATCTACATAATATTTCAATGGTTCCCTTGTTAATCAATAGAAAACCCCCCTTTTACTCCCAAGGCACCGTTCTGCCTCTTATTAACAGAATGTCTGCCTGCGCTGGGTTAGGAAACAAAACAAAACATTATTATTCTTTGTGCTGCTGATACTCACCTGTGGTCTGTTTTGATGCGAAATGTAGGGATTTTTAAATTCCAACCATGAAATATTCCAAGGTGGTCTCCTTCCCGTCGGCCTGAAAACTTTCCCTGTGATTAAAACACATTCAGTTGTGTCGGAGAGAAGCAGACGGACGGTGGGCGCAGGCGGGTTTTCAGCCGCTGGCCGCTGCTGCTGAGCTGTGGGCTGGGCTGCACGCTGTCCGGAGCGTACAACACTGCCCCCTGCTGGTAGCTCCGTCCGATTGAGAAGGAACCGAACAGGATCAAAGCGTCTAATCCATAAAACCTTATAAAGTGGAAGTAGGCCATTTATCAATGGGATGTAGACAGTGTCTTCATTGTTAGACATTTAAGGGCGATTATGGGCATTTTCTCTTAATTGTTCTTATGAAATATAATGACAGACAACATTTAATTACATAGATTACCCAGGATTTTTTACGGTTCCCCTGGTTTTACCTCCACACATTGTAACATGAACTCTGAAGTAATGCATCACCATTTTTTATGCATTTCATGAAACATATTACTGTATGTATACTGATTCTGCACAGATGTTTTTCAACTCTTATTTCTGGTAATTATGGTTTTCGGCTAACAGCTAACATTAATCACTCACTCATTCAAGATTAGAATATTGATCAGATCAATGAAAGTTTTATCACAGAAATGAATCTTCAAGGAAAGATATGTAATATATACATTGTCTCCCATTATTTGGTTCTCGAATCAGATTCACCACATCGTTCATTAAAGGAAAGAGAGAACAGCAGTGTGTAAAAAAATGATGCCTTTATTGCTGAAAGAATACAACTTTGTAATAAACTCAAGTGAATGTGTATCACAACATTGTTTTCTCATCTTTACGGTTAGAATTGACCAAAGTCACAATGCTAGATACTGCACTCAAAGAGAAGTAACAAAATTCAGCCTGGATATGAAAGCATTTTACAAAGTTAGACGTTAATATTCCTCAACATCGTTTACACTGATCTGGAGTCAGCAAAGGGAATCCCAGCGCACCTACATCTTTAAAAACAAACTCTGGGTTTCTTAGACTTTGGTTCTAGGAGACAAAAATATTCTCTCTCAAAGGTATAGCTAATTAGCAATACTGTGGTGGTTCAAGGAAGAACAAAAATGACACAAAATAGTCAAGAGAAAAACGGAGCTAAAAATTAAACAAAATTTCCATTTATTTCTTTACATAACAGAATAAATTTATATTCACAACCCCTCAAACAATCCACTGTTGAACAAATATTCCAAAGAGGGAGAAAAAAAATTTTATGGTTGGAAAAAAGTGACCATCAAATATTTAATAGAGGAAGAAGATGCTGGAATCATTCACAGGTAGTTTACCTAAACCACCAAATGTCACTGAGTCACAAGACACATGGTGCAGCACCAGAGGGCACCAAACTAACCACGGAGAGACCCTCAGCAGAGTGTGTATTCAGTGTGTTCAGAACACATCCACAAACCTACAAAACAAAAAATTAAAGGTTGTTTAAACAGAAGCAACTAAAACCGGGAGGGGTGGGTTTAAAGTCATTTTCATAAACATTAATAGTTCTTTCTATAGGTTTTTAGGTACTGGTGTCTGGAGAGAGGGTCTGTCTTTAAATCCCCTCTTTCATCTGTTCCTGTTCAATCCCAATGTGAGTTTTCCAGTGCTCAAAGAAGTCCTGCGTCTCCGTCAACGACCGCTCTGGAGCTGTGTGTGTCCTCCCCGCCGTCCCGGGACAGAACCTGGACAGGTCGAAAAGTAACCTGGGATCACATGTCGTCCTCATCATCTTCATCCTGGGACGAGCTGGCCTGCTGCGCCACGCTAGCAGACGCCGCGGCCATCTGCGCCTGCTGAGCAGCCTGCTGCATCTGCAGCCACTCCTGCTGGGCCAGCTCAGCCTGCTGCTGCCGAGCCTGCAGGGGGCGACACAGGGACAGAGTTCATCTGAAGGCAGAAAAACCACTTGATAATTTAGATCAAAAATGAATTTATCCCAAAGTGGAAATGAAATGTTGTCATAACTCATATCATCCAAGCTTCTTCAAAACGTGGTTGTGGATGTCGATGGTGTGAGCAGGAAGGATCGCCAGTAGCAGTCAGTCTCACAACGAATCCGAAGAGGCCTCCGACTGAAGACTGTTGCTGTATTTCTCATGACTGTCATGACTTGCTAACCGATCCATTTCTGAGTGATATTATACAGTAGGGCTGTTGTAGACAATTATTTTGGTAATATATTGATTATTCTTATTAGTAACTGAATAGCTACATAAGCTAATAAAAGAAATATATGAAAGAGAAAATGCTTGTAAACGCGCTCAATAGTAAAAGTTTATTGAAGGCTCGAGGAAGAAAATTGACCTTGTGAAATTTAAATAATCGACTTCCTCAAATCATTCCATGACTTTTACAGCCTGATTCTATTGCAACATATCCAGAATATTCCTTGTTCAGCAGATCAAATTTGGATTTTTTTTTCTGTTCATTTTGATGAGAAAAATGTGTTTTAACACACAAAAATTTGGAAATTCTGCCTTTTTTGCCATGTCAAAAGAAACAGCAACAAAACGTGCTCAGTGAAGATTAGAGGTGTGCTTTGTTGCATGTAAGCAGGCAACTTTGTAATTTCTTCAATTTCTTTAGGAATCAAAATCTCAAATAACCTGCATCACACTTTTTCTTTAAGGTCTTTCAGTCCTTTAAGGACAAAACAAAACATCCGACTTGGTCAAAACTGAAAGTGGTAGGAGAGACCGTAAGAAAACCAGAAAGACACTGCAGAGTACTGCCTTCCTTTAGCTCTGCTTTCAGGAACTCAAAGACCTTAAAGCAGATCTTTACGCTCAAATATGAATTTTTGCATGGATGTTCATACAAACAATTAAATATGACCGAAATCACACCCCAGTGTGAACAGTTTACAAGACCAGAGCGAGCTGCATGCAGAAAAGAAGAAACGTAGCCGTCACACAGCAGTGCTGTTTTTAATGGAAGCAAAAATGGATGCCACCATCTATGGATGAATTTTAAAGCTATTCTGCAACAGGAGCTAACAATATCATCAAAAATTGTAACATGGAGGTAGCTGATGAAAAGAAAGCACAGCTAATAGCGACGGCCTTAACTGCAGCTTCAGTAGAGAAATCTGTTTGGGTGTGTGGTCAGAAATAAGATTGGTGGGATTCAGATGTGATGCACTTCACTGACAGACCACTTTTGTAATTTCAGAACTATAATTTTGAGCCACTGATTCAACATCCGGGTTTACGGCAGGTGGTTTCTTCTGGTGCAGACGTATGAAGACGCGTCTCATGTAAATGATGTAAGAACCTGATTAAAAGCGCCATGACCTCTCAGACTATGACAACCATCAGATACGTATCCCAATTAATACCACACAGGGAAGTGGCACAAAGGATTTTTTTTAAAGGTGAAAAGATTAGAATTGGCCCGTTCAGACTGCTGTGAGAAAGCTGGATACATGATACAAATTATAAAAATTAGTTTTTTAAAAGTATGATTCATGCCGCATTCGCCTGCTGTGTGAATAAGTATGTTTCTGAGCAAATCTGACTCCACTTATGTCTGTCTTTTGGAGCGCGTGTGTTTCTATCAGAACATGGATGTGTGAGAGATTAACAAAAGGGAAACAGGAAATATCTCCAAAATAAAAAAGGCTGTCAAATATCTACATGCTCTAAGAATAACATCACTTTCTGACTGTGATGCGAACTGAGGTAGACTTCTCCACCCTGGCTCATTGTTAAACAGGGCGATCAAACTGCTTTCAACAGGAACTTACGCAAATAACGCAAATTTTTTGTTTGTTTTTTTTACCTTTGCAAATAACTCCTGCTGCTGCCTAAGCAGCTCTTCCTCGGGGATGCCCAGGTTCTCCAATCGGGAGCTAGCCTTCCTCCTCTTCAGAGCCACAGTTTTGCACTCCTGCAGAACGTCTTTCACCTCCGTTATGTACGATGCGAAACCGAGGCTCTCTAGCGCTGCGGTGCGAAAACGAGAGGAGAAAGTGCAGCGATTACTTTCAGTGGTTTCAACCCCGAACAGAGGGCTCCACGCCCCCTCACAGACGATCATCCCTAATGCGTGAATCTAGGAGAGCTCTCACCGTTGATGACATGTTCTGGAGAGATGGTCTTCTTGTCTGACTTGTTGCATATTTCGTTGGCTTCGGAGGAGATGAGATGGATGAACTCCGTGCAGCAGTTCACCACCAGCTCGCGAGCGTCGTTGGCCACTCTTACGTTAGGAAGAGTCTCTTTTATCATCTTGTTGATTGCCGCTCTGGGGATTGTGAGGTCGTCGTCGTTGCCAGAGGAGGAAGCCATCGTGGCCCAGATATGTGTTTTCCTCCCAAATATGAAATATAAAAATATCAAAAATAAACGCCCCTTCTTGACAGCGCGGGCTAGAGTTTGCCCAACTAATTTCCCTCTTGAGTCAAATGAAGCCGAGCAGGTTGACTGAACGTCAGTAAGAACACAAACGTCATGAAGAGGCGAGACGTTTCCTCTAAGTTAGCTATCCAAACACACGACCCCCGCCCGGTTTGTGCGCTTTAAAACAGTGGACCTTCTCTGTTAATTTGCATGAAATAAAACAAGGGACTATTAAGTGACACCCCCCGACAAACACAACGAAACGACAGCACTACAGGAAAAAGCTTAACTAGCCAGCTACTAGGCTAGCTAGCAGCGGTGGTCCCAGCGCGGAACAGAAATGAAAGCGGCACAGAGCATGGCTAAAGCTAGGCTAACAATGAGCTCCGAGCGGAGGCAGCTTTGTAAGCAGCCCTTACGAGAATGACGGCAGGAACAAATTCCTCACAGCACAGCAAGTTGCTTTGCATCATCAAAATAACCGAGCAATATAAATAGGATTGAAGGTTCTAAACATTTATTTAGGATAGTGTATTCTGGGTAACATTAGCCTAATTTTGTCCGGATATAACGTCAAATACAGTACCGGAAGTACAGCATTCCTGTCATGGCAATTTGACGTAGGACAGCTATTGCATACTGCCACCTTCTGGGCAAATGGAAGATAGCATTATTCTTTTTTATTTATTACTTTTATTTACTACTTTATTGCATAATAGAGAAGCTCTAATATAACATGAAAGAAAATCATTTAAATATTATGTCTGACGGCTATGCATGCAGTGACATTTTGCAAAGGAAGTTCAATATAAATACCTTTCTTGTGCGTTTTGTGACTCAAATATGACACATTTTTTATAAATGTCATGAATGGTTGTTTTTTTTTTCTTTTGGAAGGATTTCCAAGACTGGGTGTAATAAAATATGACTATATTTAAGTTTAATCGACTGAAACAAGGTGTTAAATTAATTAAATTTCCGTTGTGCTTTCTTGTACAATGTCCATAACGAAATTGTAATTGTAAACCTGAGTTGTTGTGAAATATAATGTGTTTCGTATATAAATTAACAATAATCAGGTTTTAACGCAGAATTTAAGCGACACTTGAACATATAGAAGTAAAGTTGATAGTTTTGTTTAAACATGAAATTTACTCTCAGGAAACTGCTTTTCAAAATATACATGATCTTGGTTGAGAAAATTTAGGTGCAGTTACGCTAGGTGGACAGAGGGTGGCAGTGAATGCGAAGAAACGCCATAATCTACTAGTGTGTTTGGTGTGCAAAGTACACAATCTACACAAATTATCTCTGTAAATTAGAATTTCATCAAGAAGTGCATTTATTTCAGTAATTCATTGAAAAACGGAAACTTCTGTATTTTAGATCCAATACAATGCTTGTTTCTGTTCTGATGTCTAAATATTCTGATATTTAATGACCTACAAAATAATTGAGAAGACAAACAGTCAACATACCTGCCATAGGAAAGTCACAAAAGCAGATGGCTACTCACAGACAGCTGTATTCAAGAATATGGATGGAAAGTTTAGCAAAAGTAAAAGCTGCGGTAGAAGGTAGGATGCACAAGCAACAGGAATAATCACAGCTGAAGCAAAAATTATTCAAGAATTTTTTTGGGAGATTCACAAGACATTAACTGTGATTGGAGTCAGACCTTCAAGAGCTATTCAGCCATACGTTAATGTTATGAAATTAACTGCATTATCAAAGCTCATCCATTTCCTGAAAAAACAGTAGAACAAAAATGTTCTGCTGGATTCATATCAATAAAGATTGTCTCTATCAAACACAGTATTTCTGTATAACAGCTCTGCATAATGACTACTGTAAAACTAATTTAATTTAACATGACTGTGTCTCAAAGGTCGTGTAAACAGTTAGGTCAGCATAATCTCAGTGATTTTTCTATATTATATTCTGTATATTGTATTCCATAGTGTAGAAAACTCCAGAGACATTTTCAGAAATTAATTTATTGCTTTACAGATTTATGATATTTTAGCTGACTGTTCTATTTGAAATGTAATTTCACTACAGCAGAAATAGAGCTAAACCTGTGTACAGCTTTGGTTGGTTATATTTCTCACACACACACATATACACGCACACACAGAGAGAGATCTGACGTGTCGTTACTAATCCTCTCAGGTACTCTTATCTTTTTCCAAGGTAAAACTCTTGCGACTCCTCCAGCGCAGCAGCTTGAGGAAGTTCAGGCTGGCGTTGAAGACTTTGTCGTGTTCAAACACCATTTTGTAAAATGTTTCGATGGGAAGGTCTCCGTTGGGATCGGCATATTTCAGTGTGGTCATGGGTGTGTAGAGAGTGTTTGTCTGATGGCGGAAGGGAGGATTGTCCATGGTGATGATCCTGTGGGTGTGCTGGAAACAAAACACACACAGCAAGAAGTTCAACCTACAGGCACTAAGAACTTATAATTTGCAGAAGTGTTCACTCCTTCAAACTTGTTTACACATTGTCACATTACAACCTCAAATGACAAATGTGTTTTATTGGGGTTTTATGTGACAAACAAGCACAGAATGGTGCATAGTTGGGAAGTGGAAAGAAATAATATGTGATTTTGAAAATGCTTTCTAAATTTGACATTGAGAGTTTGTGTTTAATATGGCGAGTTTGAGGATGGGTCAAAATGTAAGACCAAAATTGGGACCATTTTCAAAGATAGACTTTTTATTGAACAGAAAAAAAAAAACAGAAAACACACGACGATGAATGAAACACACAAGAAGCAAGGACAGAAGAGGATAACTAAACTGATACCAGGAAAATCCGACAAATGTGGAAGAGGAGAGAGGAGCTAAATTACTAAGGGAGTTCTGGAAATGATACTTTCTGTTGGAGTATTACCTCAGATAGTGTAATTTGTTTTCAGTGTTTTCAGAGGAAAGCTGCAATCGGTGCATCTATAGAAACAACATCTTCCAGTTGAACCAACTGGAAGAACTAATACCTCTGCTACATCCTCTGCTGTCTGACCAAGGGTTTCGAAGATCTGGTTGTAGTTCTTCAGGTAGATGTTTGTGAACATGTCTGCAGTCACTTTATCAGCTTTGCTGAGGTCTGTCTTCAGGCCCTCTTCGTAAACTTTACGCTCAAACTCTGTGATCACCGGACCTGGTTCTATCAGGCTGATGCTGGCAAAGAAGTTGAACAAAAGAAGAGTGAAAAAGGTGATATGAAGAAATACTTGACTCGTCACTACCAGTAATCCAATCGGTGCCAACATGCACTGAGAAACGGATTGTCTTTGTTAGAACCTGCTATGACAGCGCAACTCTCATAATTCTGTCTTTGGCTGTTGTGCAGCAGTCTGCATACATGCTCCATTCAAACCTCAGTATTGTTTGCAAGTCTCATCATGTTGACGATGTACTTTGAACTTACTTCAGACTGAACCTCAGGGCTTGAACTGCCAAGCTTTCACAAAAGCCTTCCACTGCAAACTTAGACGCTGCGTAGACGTCATTGAACAATATTCCTAAAACAAAGACAAAGAAAGAAACTGTTAGGGAAATGTTTCAAACAAAATTGGAACTGATGATGAGCGGGTCAGCCCCTCATCACCTTGAATACCCATGACGCTGCTGATGACCACAATATGGCCTTTCTTCCTCTTTTTCATATCAGGCAGGATCTCCTTCAGCAGTCGCACAAGCCCAAAGAAGTTGGTGTCCATGACCGTCTTCATCTCATCGATAGACTGGCACTCAATGGGTCCAATTAGTCCCATCCCTGCATTACTGACTGAGACAGGTGGGGAGTAATATTAACCTTTATATTATTGTCTGCACTGTCACACAGTTTTTAGCAATATTGCCTTGCAGCAAGAAGGTCCTGGATTCAATTCGTGGTCTGGAGTCTTTCAACTGGGAGCTTTCCTAAACTCTATGTGTATGAGTGTGTTTTCTCCAGGTACTCTGGCTTCCTCTGACAGTCCAAAAACACGACTGCTAGGATAACACGTCACTTAACTGCTGTTCTATTATCTTAGATCGTCTGAATTCAGGGATGTTCCCAAATTAATCAGTCCAGGATGAAGGTGAAGACAGAGGATTTGACGGACGGATGAAATACAACAATCTTAATTAGGATTTCTTGGGTGTTTTCAGTGAACTTTAGGGTTGAATACACTAGACTGCAACAGACTCTTTCTGAAATTCCAATTCCAATATTTTCTTTCTAGTTTCTGCTCCATCATATGGATTCTTCACTTTTTCCACAGCCTTAGCCCCCTCAACATCCTACAGTCTCTACATCTAATATATGCCAGTCAGGAAGAATATAGTCATTGGTAATAAACTAAATGTCAGCCAGTATCAGGTGGCTTCTCTGACTGACATACAGGCACAGTGCAGTTTCCTCCCAACTGCATTGTGCAACTTTCAAATACCATATTCATATAAGGACTGGCAAGATATTCCCAATGAGCTTTGTGTCTCTGGCTGACCACTAATTGTGTAGGGTGGTGTAATTTTCCTAAACTTCCACTGAGTTCCCAGTAGATGGCAGTGTATGAAGCAGCACTTCAAAGAAGAAGCCAATATATATATATAGACTTTTAGGTGTTTGTTTTTCTTTTGAATTATTTTTATAAAAACCTGGGAAAAAACTTGGACAAAATTTCTAGGTGTCTAAAAAGAATACACGATAAAGAGAAACAATAGGAAAGCAGAACAAATTTCTGTGCATGCATTGTGCAAGAACTGTGTTTTAGTGTTTCCACAGTGAAAAATGTGTACACAAAATGAGTGAAGCTTTGAACGTGTGGGTGTTTGTTGCATCAGGTGTGTGTGCAGGTGTGTGTGCAGGCTTACTGAGGATGTCCACCCGGCGTTCTGGCAGGCTGTCCACGCAGGCTTTGATGGATTCCTCGCTGCACACGTCCAGCTGCCTGATCTCCAGGGTCCTGCCCAGAGTCCGGTCGGCCGCCTCAACCAGCAGCTCGGCCTTCCCCAGGTTTCTCATGGTGGCATAGACTATAACACACAAAGAAATAGTCCTCTGACAGCAGAACGCAGCTGCGTTTCATTTAGGTCTTCGTGATCTGTAGGATAACATCCTGTTGCATATTTATGATCAGACATACTATGGGGTTTATTCTCTAATTAGGCTCTTACTTTGCTGACCAGCAATAATTCCAATGGATAAAGTGTGTTGTGAAAGCGGTGGAACATTGGCAGCTGCTCAAATCAACAGCATCTGCCTTTTTCTGGCTCATGCGGTGAGACATTATTCATCCCATTTACTCAGGATAATCCCCGGATCTCAGTGACTTTTCTTTCCAAGAGAATACTGTGTGAAAACTGTTCACTGGGATGTTATGGTAAACAACACAGTTAATAAACACATGCCTCCCGATCTTGATTATTTAGAATCATAAAATGTTTTTCACCACGGAGTTTTTTGTGCTCTCTCATTTCTTGCATTAAACAAGGAACCAAATTCCTGAAACTGGAATTTCAGGAATTTGTCACAAAAATCAAATAATCAATTAATGGCACAATGAATTAAAATGAGCTCAACAATTTCCATTCTGATGGTTCACAGTTGTGGTTGTACATGCTATTTTTTCTTCTGTATTATTTATTGTTTGTGTTTGACATGTTTTATTTTTGGCTATTTAAAACTTCTTCCATTTCCACTTTTAAGTTTTATTTATAAAATTAAAGTTTATTAGTTTTGCGAGAGGGCAAACTTGCATTGCTGTGCACTTAAAGCCTTACTAGAGAATGGTCTTGATACAACAAGATTATCATTTATCTCAATAATTACTGGGATTATTTGTTATCCAATTAAATTTGTCACTGCGAACGACCAAGAGGACTGAAATTCACAAAAATAGGAATTCATCTTCTAGTCTATATTCACATTTCAACTATTTGTTTTGTTATTTATGCTATATAGCAGTCAGGGGGAATTGACTGGAGCACCCAGTCAGGTAAAAGAACAAACCCAACACTGCAAAAACACAAAATCTTAAATAATTTTGGTCTAGTTTCTAGTGCAAATGTCTTAGTACATTTGAAATAAGACAAAACTAACTAACAAGTAACTTATTAAGAAACAGGAGTTTGATTTAAGTAAATAAATCCTTAAAATTGATGAAAAAGTATTAGTTCCATTGGGAGATCGTTTCACTTATAAGACATTCTTCCCATGTCATCTGAGTGACATAATCATGAAACTAATACTTTTTTCACCAATATTAAAGAAGTATTGGCTTTAAAAAAAAGCTGAAAAGTTCCATTTGTTTTATCTTATTCCAAGCGCTCTAACCTATTTGCACTAGAAACTAGACCAAAAATACTCAGTATTAATGTGTGTTTTTGCAGTGAACATCTCAAGACAAAGTTGACAGAGAAATAATAGATTCTCCTAAATTCCCTTTAAACTAATGAACCACAACATTTTTCCTTCTCTCTGTTCTCTCTTTTTTTTAACTGCGACCTAAAAGCCCCTAAAACACATCTGACCATTTTCAAATTTAACCCAACACATCCGAGCTTTGAGGAGAAGCAGCGAATCAAAACATTTACCCATGAACCTCTTCTTCTCGTCTTTGGCGATCCGGGCCGCCAGAGCCAGGCCGATCCCCGAGGAGCAGCCCGTGATGAGTACCACCTTCTGGTTCATTGTGCCCGCTTTGTTCGCGTTTGTCTCGCAGAATGACGGAGAACAAAAGGAGCGAGGGGATGTTTGGGGCGCTCTTAAAGCCCACTCCTTAATCCACAGGCCTGCAACTCAGCAGAAGCCTTGTGCACAGGGCCTGAAGATTACCAACAAGCGTGGCCAGCACATGGTGCAGCTGCACAGGAGGATTTAGGTTAATGATAACACGGCTATTGTCACAGGGAAACCCAGGTGTGGGACAAATCAAAGGCTTGTCAGACAGAACATAGGGCGAGAAAAGAGTTTTATTTTTTGATTCCATTTTAGGTTAAACATTTATCCTTACAATCTGGGCCAAAATGTGCAAAATGTAATGTCTAATTCAAGTCTCTACATTGCAAAAACACAAAAATATACCAAGTATTTCTAATCTTTTTTAAAATGTAAATATCTTAGTGCACTTGAAATAAGACAAAACGTACAAGTAACTAGTCAGCAGGATATAGGAGCTTGTTTTAAGTAAATAATTCCTTAATATTAATAAAAAAGTGCTACTTCCATTGGCAGATTATTTCATTTGTAACAAGGGAACATGTCTTGTTACAAGTGAAATAATCTGAGGATGGAATTACTAGATTTTCCTCAATAACAAGGAATTGTTAACTTAAAACAATCTGTTACAGCTTGTTGAAAAGTTTCTTGTAAGTTCGTTTTGTCGTATTTCAAGTGTACTAAAATATTTGCACTATAAAGAAGATTAGAAATACTTGGTATATTTTTGTGTTTTTGCAGTGTAGATTTATTTATTCATTTATTTATTCATTTATTTATTTAATCTCAGTTTTTGAGGTCATAAAGCTTGGAAAACAACACTGCATCAAGTTGTTTTTTTTTCTTAATGAATTGTAAAAACCAGCTGGTTAACTGGTGAAAGTAAATGAATATACATGAATAACAGCAAAGGAAAATGGCAGCAGGTTTTGTCGAACATATTTCAAACACTGGGTTGCATAGCCTTAAAGTTTTTTGGGGTTTTTTCCCACTAAAGTTTTTTTTTTATTTTTTTAAATTTTTTTTTCCTGAAGGCAACTACGGATTCTAAAGGATCTTAGTTCCACATCTTGGGGTCCCAACCATGGAACCAGCCGCTGAAGGAGGGCGGCTCCTGCCCCTGCTTGATGGTGGTGATGGGGACGCCGTGGCGACCAGAGGGGTCTGAATTCACGTAGTCCTGGGCTGGAAGGAAAATAAGGAGAAGTTAAGAACTTCAAAGTCAGGTGTGTTCTGGAAACATCCTTAACCGTCGGTGGTGGGTTGAGGAGCAGGCGGTTGTACCGATTTTAGGTGCTCCAGTCTTCTCTGTGTCATTCGCATCATTTCCAATCCAAACGAAGATCTGAGAGCAGAAAAGTCTCAGTGAGCTTAAACGTAGGAAATTACATGAAAACACATTTACCACAGAACCGTGTCATCGTTAGCGGACCTGATCCCACGTGTCCAGAACCATGACGTCATCGGTTGCCAAATCAATCTGTGAGAAGTCGCCTGGCACCTCTTCTGCCTGCACGTCGTCAAACACATGCTCATGTAAATATGTGGTGCTGCGCAAAAGGCATTTTCATCCTTTTAACATTTAAACATTATATTCACAAACTTGGGATTTTCCGTGGCCCAGTCAAAGCCCAGCCCTAAATTTGATTGAACAATTTGATTCAATTGAAGACTGGTCTTCACAGATTCTTTCCATCTTATCCAATTGAGTCATTTTGCTATTTATTCTTTTTCCTCCATTTTCTAATTATTTGTTACTTTGTGTTGGTCTATCACATAAACAACCTATTTGTAGCGGTAAACGAGACAAAATGTCAAACTTGAACACTTACAATAAGCCGACCGGTCTTATTGGAACAGGCAAACAGTCTTGGTGGTTTGACTGTGTTCTGGAGGGTCTTGGAGGTCTGGTATTCTTTCTTCCCTCCCAGCGCTGCCCAGAAACCAGCTGCCAAAAGGATAATATCTGATTAACACAACAAAGCACCCACTGCATTGCCATGTTGCAGTGATTATGCGTCTACTATTGCCCGTCACCTGGCTCCTTGGATTCCTCCACCTCTGTGGGGGTTCCACCCAGCAGGCTGGCAACGTACTTGGCTGCAGTCATCTCATCCGGACTTGCTCCCTTCCCCTTCCACACGAACAGGGAATTTGACGATTTGAGCACAAACACGTCATTGGTGTTCAGCCTGGAGGCCGTGGCTTCCACCTGGGAAAAAGAGATTGAAGATTTCCACAAGTCAGCACAAACAGCATCACTTCCACATCAACTTTTCTCAAGAATCAAAGCCGACCTCAACAGCCCGCAATGCTTTGGTGGAGCTCTGGCGGATATGGAAGAGGCGAGTGCTGGCGGGTTTGCTGTCTCCACCCTTGCGGGACGTCCCACCCAGGTGGATGATTAAAGGCTTGTCTTTAAACAGGCTCACCAGGTGAGGAGGCTCTCGGCTCTGAGTGACCCGGACCTGAAGAGACACAGATGATGTGTTGTATGCAGATGTAGAGAAAGCATGAAAGCTCAATATTTGAAAGGTGGAGTTTTTTCTTGTTCCCTATCAAAAACACTAATCTGAACAAAATGATTCCATAAGGTCAACTCTTTATACTTTGGTTTGCTACCAATGAGCAATTTTCTTTAGTCCTGGTAGTGCTGCTTGGAGATGTTTAGATACTTTAGAGCTTCTTGGTCTACTTTTGGTAAGAAAGTCCTTGTTTGGAGATCTCTGTTGGAACCAGGGAGGCTGTATAGAGTCTAATAAGCTCTTGGCTTAAAAATGAAAGAATTACAGCATAACACAGAAAGTGGTGCTGTCATCATAATGAAACAGACAAGTCAGAGTACCCAGAGAGAACCTGTTTATGCATTGGGAGAAGATGCAGAAGAACCGAGTCTGGGATTCAAACACAGGACCACAGTGCTACCAACTGCCATTACGTGACCCACTACGCGTGAGAACATAACAATTTTGCTGCCTGTCACTATAATCAATAACACTTGAACTGATGTTTTATCTTTAAAATTGAATGGATGTTTGTTGTATTCAGTAAAAATACAAGATGGAGACAACACACCTGGGTGGCCACTCCTCCCATCGAATCGTCCAGTTTGACTGTGAGGAAAGCTGAAGCAGCCAGTTCATCCTGGCTGCACTTCTGGCCTTGCCTGCAGCAAAGCAACATCAGGTTCAGTGCTGAGAATGCTTGTTTAAGCTTTGAGCAAAAGAAGCAGGAAAGAAATTTGCTGCATTCAGCCCATTGGCTAATATGCGTCATTTATCTAAAGGATAGATACATAGGAATGTTAAATCTCTGCTAATGTTGTGAATAACAGGAAATTTGGTCACTTCAACTTCTGCAGACAGTTCAACTCATTAGAAGGCTAGAAGAGATGTACACAGACAGGGGCCAGTTTGTCTGAGGCTGTCTTACAGATGATGCAAAGCTGCACCCACCAGGTGTAGATGATGTGCTTCTGTCTGCCTCCATCGCTGTAGGAGTACAGCACCAGATAACAGTCTCCTCCATAGAAATGCCCATAGCTGGACGGGTCCACAGGGGCCTTGTCACCTCCTTCCACACGCCAGATCTACAAACACCCAAAAGTTTCATATGTAAACACTACTACTACTACTACTACTACTACTACTGCTACTACCGCTACTACTATTAGTAATAAGAATAAGAATAATAAATGATACATGCTTCGTTATTGTGGCAGAACCCGTAACCTCACCTGGACTTTCCCAGAGCCATTATCCACCATGCCGTGTTGGGCAGCCATGGCGTTGTTGCCATGGAGTTTTGAGGCATCGAAGGGAATATTCTCCACTTTAGCGATGCGACCCACAGTGTAGGTCTGACCAGTGGCCGCTCCCTCCAGCCATTTGAAAAAGAACTGCTTGAACAGCGTGGTCTCACTCCCTGCGGGAATGAGCTGGACCTTTTATTGGGAGAAACAGACCAAGGAATGAATGCGTTTTCATCACACCGTCTAATGGAGACCCCGTGACAGACAATGACTGCATTACCTTTGTTCTTGGAGAGTAATTCTTTTCTTTGATGAACGTTTGGGCAATGGTCCACGCTTCTTTGCGCTCAGTTTTGTTTGCCTTTGGTCCTGCAGTGTGGGATGTGGTACAAAGATCAGAGCTGAACAAATTTAATCTGTTCTTCAATGGAGAAGTAGCAGAATACTAGCAGATGATATAAACACAAAATGTTCATCAACAAATGTACAAAATATAAAAAAGTTTGGGGGGGCAGAAATCAAAAGCCTTATACCTTTCCAAACAAATACGTTCCCATCCTCTCCATTATCCAGGATGTAGCATTCACTGGGAGAGAGCATGTCTTGTTTGAATGGGTTTGAACTGGCCACCAGAGTTGTTGACATGTTTCCAGAAGCATCAGAAACCTACCAATAAAAGATACGACTCAGACTTTTCTAGGTATCACTCAAATCTATTAGATACCAGCAACATGCAGGCCTGTCACGATAACAAATGTTACTGGACAACAAACTGTCCCAGAAGTTACTGTGATAAACGATCACATTGTTGTTTTGAGATGAGTTTCAAATAACATAGTGGTAATGGCATAATAATATGAGAACACATTCTCAGAGATCAAATCTTTTTTGAGGCAGAGTTTAGACACTATAACACAAAATTCAAATGAATGTGCAAGAGGCAATCTGAAAGTAAATTATTGATTTTGCCACGCTTTTATTGATCAGATCCCAAAACCGACTTGGTATCAGTATTATCCTAATTCAAATGCAACAGTAAGTACAAATGCTTTTGCGCCACAAAACGGAAGTGCTCTAGACCACTAGGGGGAGTCAACCACCAAACCATATAAGACCAGACCCTCAGTAAAGATGGGATGTCCAGTGGTAAATTGGAGTCTTTTACAATGATATTAAACAACAGCATATTTACAGAGGTAATACCTCCACTCCTCATAATGGTCTGGAGCATTTTTGTTTTGTGACGCAAGTTTGCAGTGTTTTGTACTTCCTGAGGTTTTTTGTTATTTGTGACATTTCCCCTTTTTTGGCCAGTACAACATTTAATCACCATGGAGACCAAACACAAAGAGTTTCTGTTGTTAAAGGAGTGATCCAGAAGAATGCTTTACTTCCCCAGACTAGATATGAAAAACATTTTTGTTTGACTTTATTTTTCAATCTGTATGAAATGAAAGTGTCACTGAAGAAGAATTCAATGACATTCAAACCTCTTTGAGGTTTCTGTAAACGTTTGAGATAAAAAGTTATAAACATTTCACTGAGTGGTATATTTACCTGATACAGAGATGCCTTATTCGTCTTGGGCTTCTCATGATCCACATCACTGTCTCCTGCAGGGAGATTCGGCTTTGGACCAAGTTCCTGTTAACGAGTAGAGATTATTGTTCATAGACCTCATGGAAACACAACCAGCGACAAATATTTTGTGTGCTTTGGTGAAAAGTCAAAGAAGAACACAGCTCACCTTGATGACAGCCTCGGGTTCACCGCCCTCGTCAATTATGTTCACCTCAGCACGGCCATGTCTCTCGTTGTCACGGATATCTTTGGCCATCTGAGTGGCCTTGAGACGCTCATAGCGATTGCTCTCACTGCCAGACCACTGGTAGATAACCTGTTGTTGCACCGAGCGGAAGAGAAGGAATCAAAGGGAGGAGTCTTAGTTACTGCAGAGTTTTTCTAATTATGCATTGGTTTTCTTTAGCTAAGACTTTGTCTTACCTTTCCCAGGTCGATGATGAAGCAGTCTCCCTTGTTGAAGCTGTCCCAGGACAAGGCCACCTCGGTGGCTCTGACTGTACGCCGGCCTTTGACGTGCAGCAGGCGCTTCACATTCGTGTCATTGGTCACGACATGCTTGAAGCCTGAGTTTACTCCACCTTTCTGTGGATAACAAGCCATTTATACCTCTGCTGTCCCATCCAGAACAGATCCGCAGTGATGAAAACAATGAATATGTTAGACATCATCATCCTGCCATGAACTTTGTTCATTTCATTCTGAAAGGACAGAGACATGCTTCTTTCTAAAGCACACACCGCCCTGTTTGTTCAGCTTTCAACAACCAAAGCAAACACCTAAAGCATGATCCCTTTGTAATCCATCCATCCACTCTTTCTTGGAACTAGTGAATTTTACAGGTAGCAGGCTGCAGTACCAGGAAGTATACTCCCATCTGCCACAAACGCTTTTAAAGCCACAAATATTTATGCTTTCAGTCTGTCTAACACCTTATTATGTCTAGACTTAACAAAATACAGCCTTCTTAGTCGGATCAAATTTATTTTGGTCAATTGAACTGAAGAATAAGTTTTGTGTTTCCAACTGGAAATTCAGAAAATCTGAGTACAAAGAAAAAGCTTCACTACAGTCCAACGATTCCCATTAAGAAAATAAGGAACAATCTTGCTAAAAAGGTTGGTTATACTATGGACAAAAGCAAAAACGTTGGTTGATGAAAATGTTCATGTTGCCATTGTGGCCTTGGTTACTTTATTTACAAGCAATGCCAGCGTATTCACTAAGAGGTATTTTCCGGTGTTATTTCATGAATCAGAAGCTTACAGTTTAGGATATTATCATGGAAATAAATCTTAAGATTGGTTTGATTGCAGTCATCATGAATCCAGTGGATTCTCCAGGCATCCTGAGGCAGGAAATTTGAAACGGGCCATCTTCAGGACGGGGTGAAATGGAAGCAAGTCTGTGCGAACGTTTCTGCCAACAAAACAGTTGGAATGTGGTGACTCATGGCATCACGGAGCAGAATCTCACAAAACAAGATCCTGTCTGATACTCCTGTTTTTGTATTTTGTTGGTTTTTGTTTTTTGGGTTTTGTTGGACAAAAATCTTTCAGATTCAAGAAAAGAACGATATGTGAGTGTAGAAGTTCACGGCATCTGCAGCAGTCTGGTATTTTGGTGTTGTCAGAGCACATCTCTGTTTGGCAGCTCAAACTCTCCATGGAAACCCTTTATGGAAAACCAGGAGGAGCAGGCTGCCACAAATCCCAAAAATAACCCCACGAATTCAACTGCTCTGCTTAAGAAGTTCCATTACTTTTATACACGAACAAAACAAAAAAATCACCAAAAACAAAAGATATCTAGGTAACATTTATGTGAAGGGGTGTTCATAAGAGTGACAGAACGCCTGTTCTAAACATGAGGGAGTCTTCATGAATGTCTATGACTGTTGTCCTGAAGTGTCATTCAGGAAATAATGACACTTGAAAATACAAACAATGCAAAGTTGAACTAAAAGCTCATTAAAGTGTCAACTTTGTATTACTGGGAAAATAATGACATTTTTAATGCAAAGCTGCATTAAAACTTGCACTAAAATTTAAAATGTTATTAACTTTGCATTAAATGTAAATGACACTACCGAATGACACTTCATGACAACAGTCATAAACATTCATGAAGACTCCTTCTGCTCATAACAGGAGTTATGTCATGTTTAAGACAGTTTCATATCAGTCTTATGTGTTACTGATATGTAAAATGAGATCAGGAGTATTTCACCTTGTACTTGATGCCAGACTTGAAGTAACCCTGAAAGGTGAGCGACTCTTCGTTTTGGAACTCGTTGAATTGGACCGGACTGCCACCAAGGTGATCATCCATCTGAGTGATCAGGATAGCAGCAGCTCCAGCCTCGTCTTTGGTGGCTTCATCACCTGCAAACGGGACAGGAGTTCAAAAGGTGCCAGGAAAAACAGACCGGGGTTTGTAGGTCGGACATACCGATCCATGAGTGCACGTTGTAGGAAGGAGCCGCGGTGGTGTGGAGGATGACGTAGGCGTCCCCGGTGAAGAAGTCTCCATGGAGCTGCTTTGGAACCGGTGCCAGATCCATCTTCTCCACCCGCCATATCTCCAGGCCGGGCTTCTTCCCCGCTGTCTGGAACGCCTGCTGTGCCATGGTGCTGAAGGCCTTAGAGGAGACAGGTTTCATTAATGACTTGACCATGCTGCAGAAAACTTGCATGGAAGAAGCTTATCGTCTTCAGTAATGTAGCCCTTTGAGTTTTCTGACTTTTTTTTGTTTTGCTTTTTCCCGTGACTCAAACATGGACCCACACTTATGCTGTGAGACAGGTTCAAAACCACCACTGGCTTTTAGGATTAAAGCATCTTTCATGAATTCAAACATTGAACCACATCACCATCGGCATATTAGATTTCTTTGTTTTGTTTCCAATAAACTCCTGCAGGGTTACAGGAACATTTCACTGCTGAACCTGTATGACAGGCACTTTTATTTATTAACTCAACTGCTCTTGAAGCAGGATGTATTGGACACAGCAGGGTGTGTCCAGCCAGCCTTTTACTGAGCTAGACTGTGGGCCGTTTTTAAAAAAAACAAGCAACCACTCCCCACAGGCGCTGAGAAAATGCATCTAGCTAATTGTTGAAAGTATAATCATGCTGGGTGTGGACGAACCTGTCCACACCCAAATATCCAACATATAAATGTGTAAAAAAATACTTTGTTTCCATGACACATTATGACATTATAAATATTCTCATAATGTGCATTATTTAGTCATTCTTGGCTTTACTTCCATGCAGCTTGTGTTAAAAGTTTGTTTCAGTAGATGCATAATGCAGACAGAGTTTATGCAGAAGCACGATCAGCCAGCCTCGCAGGAACTTGTTGCTATTGCATAAACAGTGACACGACAGGAAAGAATTACATTTTCCTTTACCTGGGTGAGGAGAGAATCAGATGCTGGTTGTGGAGACGCTGCACTGCTGCTCTTCCAATCGTCCGCGGAGCCAGTTTGAGCGGCCGTGCGCTATATAAGCAGACGGGACATCCGCCCTCAGATGGAGAGGCGTGTTCAGCCACATCCAGGCCCGGCCCAGGCTGCAGAACCACACACACACACACATAACACAAAACACAACACACACACACATAACACAAAACACAACACACGAACCTCCTGATTCCAACTCTTACATAACTTCAACTTTAATTGTGGGGATTTTAATTGTGTCACTTTTAATTTACTGCAGATCCTCTATATTTGAACATGTACAGAAAAAAACAAGAAGTGAAGTTTGAATGAGACGTAAGCAGCTTTAACGTTTACTCTGCATGTGATGTTTTTACTGCTTTGTAAGGATAGAGTCCAACAGAAACACAAATGTAACACTGCATAACTTTCAGCTGGAATATTTTTCCATTACTCTAGTGCTTAGCTCAATGTTCAAAAGTATTTTTCCATTACTCTAGTGCTTAGCTCAATGATTCTGAGCCTTTATCCTCCCCGACTCCTGCAGCTTCAGAGGGCAGAGCATGAACCCCCCATGACTGTAACCCTGAAAGAGGTTCTGCTTCTTTTAAAAAAAAAAAAAATCCATTAGCTTCTCCATAGGAGTTTAATCTGGGACTGATGGAAGCAGGGTGGATCGTTCTCTGATATTGATCTGAGGGAATCCATCAGAAGTATAATTAAATTTCCTGAAATTTCAAATATTTTATGAAGCTTTGAATTCTAACAACATTCCACAGCATTACAGACCATCCACTGTATCTTTTTTTTTTCACACATTAATCTTTTGCTAAAGTTTCAGTAGCATTTAGAAAGCTGGTATTTCTGGGTGTTTAGAACAGAAACAACCTTTTCCCAGCCTTGTCTGAACTCACATCTTCATCCACTTATCATTGATCTGACTGCAGAGATCAGCAAGTTTGAGTGAATGGATTTTTTTATAGATTCCTAAATAATTGTCTCTTTAGATTCCACTGTGCACAGACTGAAAGTTAGATTTAAACAAAATAAAGTGATTCAATGTTAATTTAACTCAGTAAATGATTATTTTTAATACATCATATATCATAATTCCCTTGAGTGTTTTTGTGTTTCTGAGTTAAAACTTGAACTCTGCAATAGTGTTCCATAAATATGTTTTCTCCCAGGTAGATTCTGTTTCACCTGGTGTTTTGGCTGGTTGTTTGCTGACCTCTGTTTAGGCAGCGGCTTGTTTTTCTGTGTTTACATGTCAAACAAGAAGTCAGAGCTCATTGTATGAGATATATTAGAATGTGTTTTGTTTTGGGTTTTTTTTTTTTTTTTGCTACCAAGCAGTAGAAAACAGGAAGTAGACTTGGCAGTTGCAGACATTTCCTCCCCCAAGAACTGTAAGCTCATCCGTTACCCAAGTTTCAGTTTTGTCATGGTGGTAATGCAACCTCTGGTGAAGGCGGACAGTTTTCAGTATGTTTGTTTTGTCTCGGTTCTTTTTATCGATTTGTAAAGCAGGACGCCTCACTGAAATGAAATATGGTGGTCTAAGTACTTCTTCTCTTACAGCGTAATGCATTCAGTCTGTCTGTCTGTCCAGGCACTTTACATGGCAGCCAGGGAACTGTAGCTGCATAGAGGTGAATAGAAGTGAAGCATTGATGAAGGTACGTCCAAAAAGCAGATGAATTCAAAAACCAGTTAAACTGCTCTACATACACATTTTATGAGTATGTCTAATACAAAATTATGACTCATAATTTCTCTCCAGCAGCTCCAAATATAGAACGTTGACTCATCTGTTTCCTGAGCTTCTTGCAGCAGCTCTAACAGGCCGGTCGCCTTTTCGAAGTTATGATAAAAGCCCCTCTGTGCTGCCACCACAGTTGATTTGGCAATTACATATTTGTTGCTTTAGCCCGCGTGTTTCTCGATCGCGTGGCTTTTGCCCTGGCCAGCGGCCCCTAAGACTGTGGCCCCGCTGACGCCCATGTGGCAGCGTGACAGAAAGCGGAGGCCCAGATCTCCTCTGCAGTCGCCTCAGGTTAGGGCCGGCTCCGTCGACTCCCACTGGCAGAGCTGCGTCAGCACATTCTGCCTCATTGTGCAGAATACACACATCTCTGTCCCCGTCTCAGACACACCAACTCCAGCACCCACAAGACCAAACAGATGCAACACACTTGCCTGAGCAGATAATGACGGCCACACACGCACACACACGCATGCACCCACACACACAAACACACGCAGGCCTGTTCTAACTTGTGAAGGCCCAAACCTCTCTGAGTTAAAAGTTGCATAACTCTTGGGGGAAATACTTCTGCTGTCCTGACCATGGAGTTTCCCACAAACACACGGATTGTGAGTAGCTGCATTCTGGAGAAGCATATGGCGCAGCGATGTAACAGGGATTCTTTATGACTGAGCATGAGCGGCGGATAGGAGCAGGGATCTGGCGGTCCCGGTTGCCCGCGGCTGCCTCTCGGTTTTAATTTCCTGCTGCAGCAGCTCCGCTCATGTGGAAGATCATTTGCAGCTGGTAGTAGACCAGAACTGATGCTGATGTACGTTTCAGTTTAATTATTTGGAAATAAAAAGTCTCTAGGCTACTCCGCTTTCTCACCGAAACCGTTCTCAGCTGTAGGTATGCAGTATGAACTGGTTTCCAGCTTAACGTGTCACATTGGAGGAGTTAATTGGCTGTCAAGCCTGGAGCACTATCACACCGTGTCCCTACTGAAACACAATAAACTTAGAAAAGTGTTTTCTTTTCTTAGTGCTGTCAAATGTTCTAAATGTGCAGTTAAAAATGCGCTAGCATGGTTTGAAATTGCAAATGCTGATCTAAATGATTTCTTTCTGCTGGATGTTTTTCGCACATTTCTCATCTCATACTTTTGTAGTTTTTGTCTAATAATGCATAAAGGTTATCACTAGCATGTTGACCAACAGTAGTACACTCCATTCAGCATGCAAAAATCACTGTAAAAGCTACAATGTGGTAAAATGCTAATGTTAGCCTAAATGTTTATTTTATTATGATTGCTAACAGTAGCAAGTTAGCTAACGATGTTTAATGCTCCATGTCACAATTTGTCGTATTTCATAAGTATGAACTTGGACCAAATGGGGATTAGAACCAAAATAATTGTAAATAGGTTGAAATACAAAGTCTCAGATTATATATTTAATTAACTTTTTTTAGATTCAAGCATTTCCATGACGATTTATCTGCATAATTTAGAAAAACACCAAACCTACAAAGAAAAAATGAAGCCAAGTGTATTTGTTTTGGTAAATTTGGGGGTACAGCTGATTTACCCGATCACATTTTATATATTTACCATCCTTATTGAGATGTCTCCAATATGCAGTAATTTGATGTGTCCTAAAATACTCCAGATGTAACCTGTAAAAATTGTTATTAGAGACAGCAAACATTTGATGTCTCTACATTAAAATGTATTTCAGGCATCAGTTACTGGACTAGACTGCAGCTGTTTAATAGCATATTCTTACAAAGGTCACTTTCTGCATGTATTAAAAATGTGTAAACTTATTAGGAGGGGAAATAAAAAATTTTGAGGAAAAAATATTGTAATTATCTGAAACATTTAACTTTCTTCCAGATATTTGAAATGTTCACTTTAGGGGAAAAACATGTTTTCATGACATCTATGAAAACTGATGTGATCTGTTCTATCATGGACAATCTGAAAACAATACCTGAAATGTTGATTGGCAGAAAACTCAGGTAAACTATTTGGAATAGCTGCAAAATTTCTTCATAACTCATTAGGAGCAGATATCTGGATATTACAGCGTTCTGAAAGGCTTTTTTTTTTTTAAATACATTGTTAGTGATAATTTGGGTAGAAAAAGGTGTACAGTAACATCCACCCCAACAGCAACCAATAATCACAAACCTCACTGATCAGTGTCCTTCCCCTCAAACTTCTAAAAACTGAAGGTTGCAGATCAATAAATCAAAGCTGTATTGCTTTTGAAAAGATTTTGGTTCCATTATGAATAAATCCACCTCTGCATTTCACAAAAGATTTGCTCAAAATCAATATCCACAAATATTTCATTTCTTTCCTAACAACGTTCCCTGAAGATACAGTCACTGAACTTCAGATCCAGAAAGATTTGAAAAAAAACAGGACGATCATTTTGTTTTTTCTTTTCTTTTTTTTCTCTCATGTACGTAGATGAATTTTGCAAGGCAATATTCTTGGATCATCAGCAATCCGCCTAACCCTTCCTCTAACACCCTGCCTTTCATTTTACAAGGTTTACTTTAGATGTACCAGGGATTTTTGAGTGGATACACGGGGGGAGAACAATAACCTGATGTGAACACGGCGTAATGCTGCAGGGGAGAAGAGGATTGGAGTTTGCAGCTCATCAGCAGGTCGGGGTCAAGACTGCAGCTGGACGTTTCTCTCGCGTAACGTAGTAAATGTATAGATGTATTTCTGAGTGTATTTGTGAACTGTGTGGTTTCTTACCTCTAATTATTTTTTTTCCAGCTACCAGTATTCATTTGCAATAGACCAGGAGCAAATCAAGAATATTGGATTGCAGTGAATTCAGCCCCCTTTACTCTGATAACTCCAAATAAAATCTAGAGCGTGTTCTTCCTGGGCACACCGTCCCTGCAGCCAGCCAGGACGGGTGTTAGCATCATGATATGGGAGGTTTTCCTCAGACGGGACAGGGAAGTGGGTTAGGTGTTTGTGGGAAGATGGATGGAGCAAAAACACAAGACAACCCTGAACACAAATTCCTGCTTCATTTTTCAGTTTTTTTTACTGCAAAAAATAAAAATAAAAATAAAAACCCATGTATCTTTTTCCTTCCACTTCACAATTTTGCACTACTTTTTATTGGTATATCCCATGAAATCAAATACATTGCTTTGAAACCTGAGGGTTTAAAGTGACAAGCTGAGAGTAGATTTGATGGGTATGGAAGGAACTGTAGGCAAAGTTTACAACAAGTATAAATACCATCTGTGTCAGGGTGAGAAGTTTCCAGGACTCAAAGGCAATGAAAATCATCTAACGTTAAGATGTATTATCACTATGCTGGAGTGTGGACCAGAGTTTCTCCCTTTAATCTTATATATGATCCTGTTTCCTTCAAGAAATTAACAACTGCTTTATTTATTTTATGTTTAATTAATATCTTATTAAGTTTTAATGCCTCTATATCATATTTCCTAATTTCTTGTTTTAGCTTTTCCCTACTTACTGTAAATGTTTCACAATGAATTATTACATGTTCTACTGTTTCCATATTCATACCACACTCACAACTACCTGCTGGATGTTTACCTATCAAATGTAAAGTTTTATTTAATCCAGTATGTCCGAGCTGCAATCTTCTCATTTGCTACTTGTTCTTTTCGATTTTCTCCTATTATTTCCATATTCCCTACCTTCTTTTGTATATGAAATAAATGACGACCTTTAGGTCCTTCCTCCCGCAATTGTTGCCATTCAGATTTAATTTTGCTCTTAATCATTGATTTTATTTCAGATTTACAATACACTATTTCCATAATTCTACTTTGTTTAAAAGGCACCTTAACTAAATAATCTGCATTTAATTCCCTTCTATATCTTTATGAGCAGGTATCCACATAAACCTAATCTTCATTTGAGTTTGTGTCATTCTAAATATAACTTCGTAAATTTCATGTACCAAAATCCATACGGCTTTGCATTTAAAATAGAGATGATAATGAATCTGAACATATAAGAACTTTTTTCAATTTTATTTTGCTCTACCCGCTGTAAGGCCATCAGTATCGCTAACATTTCAGCTAAATGATCAGATATTCTTTGTTTCATAAATCTATCTAGTTCAGAAATAACATAAGCAAATCCTGTTTTATTTGAAACTAAATCTTTTGAACCGTCTGTATATATAATTGTAAAGGATTTACAATTATAAATCCAATTATAAAGGAAGCAGCTCCTATTTAAGGCCTTTGCTGATTGGTGATGATGAGCGCCAGCTGCATCCCATCAGCCTGCCACCTGCAAATGTAGAGAAACCACTCCCTCCCCTACAGAACCCAACAGTCTGAGTCTGGTCGCTCCATCTGGCTGACAGAAAGGGAAACCTGGCCCTAATAAGAGGACTGATGCTTGAAGGAATGGAAGGGAATGGTTTTTGTTTGAAACACAGTCGAGTTGTTCTCTGGGTCAAACAGACAAAAATGCTGGGAAGAAGAAGCAAATTATGAAGTATCAAGACAGGAAACTGAGAGGAATATCTAAAGTACAAAAAAACCAAACAGGGTAAACAAAAGGACTCCAACATGAGTCACTGTGAGCAAATGACAGGAAACTGAAAGAAACAGGATTTCCAGGCTTTAAAGCCAAATGTTAATTAGTGTTAAACAGAGGAAACCAAAAGTCCACTGAGCTAAACAGAACCGTGAGCTGGCAGAAGCCATCTAGAAATGATTCAGAATCATATTTTAGGCTTGGCACAGATTCCCAAAATGAGTCAGAAGACCCAAGGTTCAGACATGAAACCCCTTCACCAAATTTCATGTTGTTGTTATAGATTAAATCTTTGTTCATTCTGGTTTCATTCTGTTTACATAGGAAAAGCAACAACTAGTTATTACTAATCTTATTTTTTTGATTGACTGATATGTCTCAGTGTGTTCCTCCATGTCCTGGATCATGCAGGTGTGTGTTATCACAAGAGACAAACTGTAAAAGGTTGCAAGGTCATTTTCCAACGGTTTGAATTCTCCCTGTGCATGCGTGTCTTTTCCACAGTCCAAAAACATAATAAAATCATAGCATCTCAGTTTCACTCACCTCATGAGGTGCACGTGCTTTGCTCAGGGGTACTTTGGCATGTGGAAAGAAGAAGCTGGAATTGAACCTACAACCTTCCAATCACAAGGCAGCTACTCTACCCACAGAGCCACAGTCGCCCATATCCAGTTCAAATACAGTTAATAGTAACAATGTCGGATCTGATGACTGGAATATTTTTATTCCAATGCTAAAATTACAAACACCTCGAGGAGTTTGCAAGAATTTTTTAAAAATTTGTTTCAGATATTCAGTGCAAATCTGAACTGATTTCATAAGTGTGAGTGATAATCGTGATAAATGTCGCTGTGATCACCACATTCATTGTTAGGATGCCTCTGGTTGTGGCTGTCAAAACAAGGACATCTTTCATGATGTTGTTGCCCCTACTCACATTATACTTAACATCAGCAAACAAGCAATTTTCAAACCATTTATCAAACCCAGTGTTGTTGTCCTGCCAGTCTTTGGCCAACCATACACCGGCTACTGGACACAAAATCTGCAAATAAAAACAGGAGAATGTGGCAGCAGCAGCAGAGTGATGTGTGTTGAGGGTAACTGAGTTCTTCTGGGTGTGCTCAACACATGCGAGCGGTGCGTGGTAGCACTCCAAAATCTCAATCAAGAATTTAGTTGACATGCAGAGGAACCAGTTTTCTTTCCCTCTGTAACTTCTCTTTCATTGCGGTTTGAGGATTTATTTCAACACAGCTCTCCCACGCTAGTACTACAGATATAGACTGAGCTCTAAACTTTGACTAAACTTTGATTGGACCTGTGGACCACCCTGAAGTATTTCCTGCTATTTCTTGCTTGATTTGCTGCTCTGTTTGAAAGCACCGACCATATAATAGCACAATTTGACATTTAGAGAAAAATCTAAACCTGTTCAGTCTAACACATCTTCTGATATGTTGGAATATATATGTGTTACATGTGCACTTAGTTCACTGGAGATAAATGAGGTGGAGGTCAGGGGTCAAAGTGGATGTGGTTTTGTCACCATCTAGTGCCATGGCATGACAACTACAGTGGATGCAGACGTTGTGGTGATCTCGTCTAAATAGTGACGCAGTGCCGTCTAAATGTCAAACTATCCCAGTCAACATCCGGACATGACGGTAGTGTCCATACAGCAGGCGTGGGGAAAGGGTTACAGAGACGTTGTGGGGCCTCTGAGGACCACAGTGAGAGCAATTATCCAGAATCATAGAACAGTGGGGTGGCCTGCTTACCAACGTTACTGAAAGAGATCATCAATGTCCTGGATGATGATCTCAAGGGGTCATTAAAGAACCTAGAGCATCTAAAGCTCTATAGGCCTCACTTGCCTCAGTGCAGTTCACAAATCTTGATTCAAAAACAAGGAAGAGAGAGAGTGAGAATCCCAAGGCCAAAACACATTTAGTTATTCCTTGATTTTTTTTTCCAAGACCTATAGAAATATATTCTTTGATGACGAGTCTTAGGCGGAAATTTTTGGAATGTGCATGTCCCATTATGTCTGATGTAAAACTTACATGAAAAAAAATCATACTTACAATTTTTTTAAAAAAAGGAAAAATGAAAAGGTAACGTGAAATTATTCACTGTTGTTTTGGTCACATAGTAAAATACAAAAGCCACTGTACTGTTGTCGTTTTCTAGTTTCAACAATTTAAGATGATAAATGGAAAAATGTTTTTTTCTAAAAGTCTGCAAACAAATTAATTGTTCTAAACACATACTTTCTTTATATTTAGGTTGCTCAGGAACACTGAAAACGAGCCTCTGCTTTTCTGTCGCAAGCTGATTTTTGAGAGGTCTCTAGCGCCCTCTGTGGGCAAAGTCGAGTGTGAACGTCCACCATCGACAAGCCTCCTCAAACTCCCTCTTTCTCACCACCTGTCTTTTAATTCATTTCAAATAATAAGCCAAGAAATGCAAAGTTGATTTCTGTCACTTTATTTCACAATATTATCATCTTGTTTGTTCCAAAAGAAAATAAAAGTATCATAAATCTGCATCACTTCAAATTTTCAGCTGAATGTACAAGTGCAGACCTCGCAATGTAACACCCTCCAGTCTCTCATAGGACAGTGATTTGTTGTTGTTGTTGTTGTTGTTCTGATCATGCAGAAGCAATAACTCAGGGCGGATGAGTCCATCAGGAGCAGAAAACATTCAGTTTGCAAATTAACTCTCTTCTCTTCACAGCATGTGACGCAGTGTGATCATATCACTTCTGATCACATCTCTGCCACAACACATCTCTTTGTCTTCAGGGGAACAAGTCCAGAAACACAACAAGACATTTTCAACACATTGAAATCTTTGTTTTTATCACATGTATGAAACTACACAGGAGTTACTACTTTGCATATATTGGGAGAAAACAGTGAAAGCGGCTTCATTCTGGTCTTCTTCAGTTTAGTCGGTGTACAGCTGGGGTGTGAATAAACAGGCTTTCTGCACGGCCTTGCGTGACGACGGAGGATCTGGAGCGAGAAAATGGTTGACAGGTCGACTCTAGAGGAAGGCGATTCACCTGAGGCCGGCGGCCAGCTTCTCCATGGCCACCTTGCGCTCCTCCGCCTTCTGCTGGGAGCGCCGCAGGACATTCCTCAGCTCCTGGAGGTGGTCCAGCGTTCCCACCAGCTCTCCTTTCACCGTCTTCATCTGGCTCTCCAGCATCTGCGTGTGGTGGAGGGAGTTCCTCCTGTAGCGCCTGCTGGAGCGCACCTTCTCCTCCAGGTCCTCCACTGCAGGCGGCGGGGGAAGGCACAGTGTGACACCAGAAAAAAAAACAGATAACAGAAAATTCTCAGAAAAATTTAACAGATGTGAAGTTACAGACCCATGTTCTCCTGGTAGCCCTTGCTCTCCAGACCAGAATCGGTCTTCTTCTCCATCATGTTCTTGGTTTGCTGCAGCATCTTCTCCATCTTGGCGAGCTCGGCGGCCTTGGTGTCGCTGTCCCGCCGGATCCTCAGCAGCTCCTGCTCCCTCTGGGTCAGCTCGCCATGGAACTTACTCATTTCCAGTCCTGGAAAATGGAAACGTCAACAACCAGTGTGCCAAACTTCTTCTAAAACCCCAGACAGAAGGATGATACTTGGAAGGTGAGTTTTCCACATCTGAACTCGAAAGCTCTGAGCAGCTCAGTCCTCCCTTTCACATGAAACGCTGGTTTGTCTTTCAGTTCAGCTGCTCTGCTGCTGGTATTCGGCTTTTAATAGGCCGTAACCTCAGCACACGCCTGCAGGTCAGCTGAACACAGCCTCTCTTAGTACAAAACATTACAATTAGCCAGTCATAAGACTGTTACTGCACAGCCCTGAAGAAACGGATCATTTTCTCAGTCAGTCAGAGGCTGCAAAGAACAAAGCAGACAGTTTTAAAATAACTCAGTGGAATAAATTAACTGATAAGACTGAAGCAAAATGATTGCTAAAGTGTTTTAAGGTTCTTTTTAAACAAGAACAAATCATCCATCATCCATAAGAGGATAGGTTGGCGTCTTATTCAGGAGTCGGAGCGACAAGGCCCTTATTCTTATTTTTAATATCTCACTCTTTTACAGAAGAATTGTGTATTCAAATGGCTCACAACGTTTTATGAACTGTGTGATGCTGTGGGAACTCTGGAGGATCCAGCTGCACATAGTATGAAAAAACAAAACACAACAAAAAAAAAAAAACAAACCTTAAAACAAACATTCATCATCCTAATGAGACAACTACTTCCTGTTGTCTACTTTGTCGTTTCCTCCAGTAGTAACATGTGGCTGTTGATCATGTGGCTCATGTGGTGCAAAAAAAAGTGTTTCCATTGCAGTTTTGTAAAATACATTTATTTCAGTATGGCTGGAATACCATAGCTAGCTCAAAATTATTTATATTGAAAAACGTGAGAATTGGTGGACTTGTATTTAGCGAATTTATTTTTGGATTTTCTGTTTGCCCAATTCTGTGGTTTCATTATAAAAATCTATGTTCATTTTTTATGTTAAGTACAACCTGAGTGAAGTTGCTCTACCACCTTCTTCAAACCAGACAAAATTGGTGTCAAACATTTGTGCTGGTTTGTGCAACAATTTTTTTGGTTTGCTGCAGCATCTTTTTTTTGTGCTGCTTTGTAGATATTAGTGAAAGTTTAAAGGTAATTCTGTTTTTGTAAAAGTGAGGTGGGTTGTTGACGTTTTAACCTTTTATCTCTCATTCATATCTTCAAAGCCAAAACAATTGTCCTGCTGAAATTCTACCTGTTTTAATAAATGCCTTGCAAATGTATCCATACAAACAGAGTTGTCCAAAGTGTGGCTTTATAAAGGAGAAATTGCAGCCTGCAAGTGTATTTTAATTTATTAACCCTTTCATGGATAGTGGTCACTACAGTGGACAGCTATCTAAAAGCCATTTTCTTGTGCTTCTTGTGGACGTTTATATTATAAATGCACCCAGGCCGCTGAAGTGGACACTAATGCATCATAAAATACATTATCAACTGTCAGCTGCAAATTCAAGACATTATTTTTACTAAATCCAATATGGCTGACAGACAACAATCGCATGCCAGCCAGCCCTTTCCCTCCTTCTACTGTAGACTGTAAGAAATATATTGTAACATCAGATAACCCCTAAAGAACAATACTACTGATGTATTTTTCAAATAACAACTTTGTATTTGGAGGAAATTACAATTGATCACCTAAAAACAAAAAAACCAACCAAACAAAAAAATTTAACATTTTCCTGCTACCTTTTTTTATGCCTTAAGAAAATAACTTAAAAAAAATTTTTAATCCTGATACAAAGGATCATATTTCATGCCTGAAAGGGTTAAATTTGGCTAAATATAGCAAGTGTTTTGAAAGAAAAGTGACCCAGATCTTATTGTTGGAACTGAGAATTAATTTGTTAAATGAAGCCCAAAACAATTTGAATTTCTTTTAATTTAGCAAATGTGCAAAATCCTTCATACGTTTGTGATCAACATCACTTTCCGTAAAATAAAAATAAAATAAAATAACTCTGACTACTTTGTTTAATTTTTGTTTGTTTGTTTTTGTCCTATTTTTCACTACTTTGACCCAGGGGGTTCGGACACCTCGGGTTTGCAAAGCGTAACTTTTTTTTGGTGAGGTTTTGACTAAATGAATAAACACATGGAGAGACTCAAGCCACGTTTTGCCTTGCAGGACTAAAAACTCTGCAAATGCTCCGTTTTACAGCCCAACACCATCATGTCACCAAATAAAGTTGATCAGAACCTGATTTGATCGTAGTTTTAATCGGCCTGTGCTATTATTATGATTGCCTCCCAGGCTATTTGTGGCTTCTTTCTTCTGCTACTGTGTTCTTTCTCTCCAGCCACCTTCGTCCCGCTGGCTGATCACATGCAAGGAATAATTACAGTGGGGGAAAAAAGACCAAAACAAAAATCTAATCATTTTTGAAAGCAGACAAAATGGAGTGATTTTAAAACGGGGCAGAGAGAGGAGTTTATTTTCTGAACAGATTTGATCTGATATAATGCAGTACTGCGGAAGAGAACAGCTGAAACTGAAGGAAAGAAGAACAGCGTTTTGTAGAACGTTCCAGCATCCGGTTTTGTGCTCCAAGTCCTTCTGTTTATCACAGGTCTTCATCCGCAGTAGGAGACCAGAAATATGAGTGGGTCGTCCTTGATAATATTTAACTCTGCAGGCTGACAGAGAAAATATTAGTCATCACATTTACATAAAGTACGCTCAAAGTCATGCTATCGCGCCATCTGGGATGCAGTTTTAAGCCTGGGCTGCATGTTTTCCGAGACGCTGCAAAGTAAAAGTGCTTCACTCTGCGGGATGTGAGAGTTTCTCTGAGGGAGACGCATCAGGGGATTCTCCATCTGGAAGAAATGACTCGAGTAAACCAGTACTACCAGACTCTACTGGTTTGTACTGTACTGCTCGATAGAAATCACTCAAATAGATTAGATCAACGTGTCCCAGTAATGAGCTAATTCACCTCAGGCCGTTCAGACACTAACAGGCTCCTGCTGAGGCTCCAGCCCGCCACCTTGTGGTGGCTGAGGTACACAGCAATTTAAATTCACAGTTCTCTGCAGCAAAGATGGAGCAATTTTAATCCACTGTGATCTCAGATATTCCACAATAAATTCAAACTTGTGCTGCTGACTCAATTAAAGGGGCAGAATTGTGTAAAATTTACTTTTTTGAGTTATAAATTATGTTATAATGTTATTCCCTGATCAGAAACAAACCTGGAGCGTTGCCTTGATTCTTTCATGCATGTCTGAGAAATCCTTTAATCTCCCATGGCAACCATTCAGCTGTGCAAAACGCCTGGATGGACCTAGCCCCGCCTTTGAAACGCAGCTGCTCCTCTGCGCTTCCACCTCACAGACCAACCCAGACCAGCCAAAAGACACCTGGTGGAACAGCTGAGCTCAGGAGAGGAGCTAAAAGGTTAATAAAAATATATATACAGCATTTTTATAGCAACTGAAGGTTATATAGTTACTTGACTATGTTGTGAAATGAGACTACGTGCCCGGAAAATACATATTTCAGTAATGTGAAATTTTTCAATAATAATAAAAATAATAATGTGAGTGTTTTTACTGCTCAAAGTCCAAGTCAAAATATGTGTTTTATTACAGATACGGATGCTGTGAAACAGAAATCATTTTACCTAATCAATCAAATTCAGGAGATGAAGCTGCTGATGTTTTCCAGACAGAGAATTGTACCGCAAGGATTGGAAATCTTTTTTTATTTTGCATTGGATTTGATTAGATGATTTAATCACAGCTGACATCAAATCAAACCATATAGCCTGTCACTCTCAGTGTTTCCTCTGCGCTGAACCTTGGTGTTTGCTCTCTTATGAAACATTTTTCATCTACCCACTCACAGCTTCAGGGTACTCAGTGTTACAGCATCCTGTAAATGCTCTGCAGACTCTAAATGGCTCTCTTATTAAATCCGTTTTTCTTGACAACGACATCAGATTTGTTTAAATCCTTTTTTCTGCTGTCACTGTAAGGAAACCTCCAGCTCTGTTATTCTGTCTAAATTCTTTTTCTTTGTGCAATTAACCGCCGTCTCCAATTAGTAAAAACAAACTGCTTTGTTGTGATGAATGATAAGAACAGTGCCGATCAGATAAAGGACTATATAACACATTTCATTGGTCCAGTGGCTTCAGATGGAGTCTTACTGTACATATATGTTGATTTATAAGATACCAGATAAATGATTCCATTCAACGATGCGTAAATTAACTAGTTAACTATTCAGCACAAATTGAAGGAGGTAGTTCACTTTGTAAAGATTCTTATATCGGTTGGAGGATCTCAAGTTAAAACTCTCCACACAGGAGGTCTTGATGCTCAATTCCGATTTTACTTTTTGCTGATATCCAATTTGTTTTGTATGTTTGGTTCATTCAACCAATTAAATGAAAGTGTTTCAGCACAACTTTCTTCAGTCAAAGTTTACGTCTGGATTTATTGTGTCTGGCTTCTTCTGGTGCAGAATTAGAACAAACGTCTCACATCGATGACATAAAAGTCAGATAAAGCGCGGCGTGACCTTGTGACCGCAGACGCTTTGAAAACTTGACAAACAACAGGATGCGTATCACGTTTAGCATCATATATGGAAGTGGCACAAGTCGATTTTTGAGGAGGGGATGGAAATAAAAAGATCTGAATATGGCTGCTTAGGTTTCTATCAAAAAGTTGGACGTGGGTTGCATTTATCTGCTGGATGAATATAACCATAGAGGGTTCACATTGCGGGTTTTTTTTTTTTGTTTTTTGTTTTTTTGGGTTTTTTTTGACGGTGTGGCTCTGTGTTTAGATGGTGGCCAAAAAAAAAGAAACTCCTCCTGGGCACCATTCATGCAAGGACCTCCACTGCCAAACACTAATAACCAGCCCAGAAAGGGTCACCTTCTGATATTTGGCAAAAAGTGTCTCACTAAAAATTCTACTTCTCCATTTCATCTGAGCGTCTTGAAAACAATCACATAAATCTGACATGAGATAAAAGCCAAACAGCAGCAAACCACCAGTTTTCTAACAGGTAGCTGTCCTCTCTGTAATTGGTCTAAAACGCCCCCCTACAGCCCCCCTTCCTGCACCCTCCCCACCCCAGCAGAGAACATGGCCCCACATGAGGGGAGCCTGGGCTGCAGTCGGCGGCGTGGCTCAGTCTGCCTCCTCCTCGCCGCGTCCCGGCTGCCATCCCCGGCGCTGCCGCCAGTATCGATCATGCTTTATCTCGGGATGTTTTCCACGGCATGCATCCGCATGCATGACTGTGTGGCAAACTGATTCAGACCGCAGCAGATGTGAGATGCCCTTGCCTTCGCCATGGCCAAAGGTCCGTTTCCATGGGGGGTCCTCAGAAAGCCTCTGTACGTCCAGGTAAGCTCTCGGGGGATCCCCCACTTCCCCTCCACACACACATACACACCTCTCTCTCTCTGTTCTGGTTCCGCTCCCTGCATGAACAGCAGTGTGCGCGCTCAGCCGGGCTGTTACATGTAGAGAAAAGAAATGAGGATGCATCTGATCGCGGGTAAACGCGCGTGGCGTGTTTTTGCCCGTCACATTTTGATTCGGAATCGTTGCGAATCTGCAGGATCATCTGAAGGTTTCTCCGAATGACTCATAAAGTCACTTGATGCTCGGCAGGGATCAGCCGTCCTCCTGAGCCCGCGGTTGCCGTAGCAACCACTTCCATGGTGCAGCTGGTACATCACACGTTCAAACCTTTCTGGTCTGAAGGCAGCAAAAGTTTTAAAATCACAATACAGGTCAATGTCTTTACACGCATCTGTTGCCAAACCTGGCCGAGAGGTGAGTACAGTATCATCCAATAAATTACATGATTTATGGCGGCAGCATAATCGCACTCTGATTATTTATTTATTTATTTATTTATTTATTTATTTTTTTAGAAAACTCAAATATTTAATTTGAGTAGTTTTATTAACTGGGTGACGTTATCTCCAGCAGAGGTGGGTAGTAACCCTGGGGGGAAAATAAGAGTTGATTTAGGCTACACAGTACTTTTTACTTTTAGCTACTTGAGAAATATTTTCATAGCGTACACGCTATGAAAAAGCGGGATATATCGCCCGCTGCCCTTACTGGAGTGAAAATTCTCAATATTCTACCCACTGTGAGTAACTTCACTGACTGAAGAAAACATAAAAGATGCACGAGATACAGACACACTTACAGTTTCAGTTGAAGAAAGACTTCGGTTTTATTAGAAAAACAAAACCTTTTTATCATTTGGAAGATATATTGTATTTGTGTTGTTTATTTGCATTTTAAAATATCAGAATTAGGACATACGCTTGTATTTTTGTAATTTTTAAATATTAAATCAGATATTCTGATTAGTCTCTCAGTATCTTTTAACCAGATTTTGTACTATTACTTGAGTGCAATTTTTGGGGGGTTTCTCTCCGGCCTTATGCTCTTTTCTCTGCGGTCTGTGCAGGTTTTGTAAAAGTGGGATAATTGTTTTTCTTTTTTTTTTTTAGGGAAGATAGGTAGATAAAGTTGCAGGTTTTTAAGCTTTCTCCATATTTTGTTTTTCTTTTGAAATCTCTGCCTTTGTCCATTCAAAAGAGTTGAAATGTCATCGTTTCACTTTTAGGAACATGTTCATCTATACAAAAAATTCACCCTACATTCTGTAAGAACCATGTGCCAATGTAGCCCTGTCAATAAAATACAACAAAAGCAATGAAGTCATAAAGCCTGTGCTTAAAGGATTCATTTGTTGCTCCTGACATGTCTGGGATCAAAGGTTATGTTAGTAGAGACAAGACTAATGGCTACTGCTAACTTTCTGCTCACAGCATTGCCATCCATGGTGACGTTTTGAAGGCACTTGGATGATACAAGTTACAACAATATTTAAATTGCCTATGGCATAAAAAATGCATTTTTGAGTTTTAATTTATTTGAATTTATTTTGGAGAATTAAAAACTCGTCCATTAGTGATTTTGTTTAAAAATATTACATCGAAAAGCTGCACTGTGTAACTTTTATAAAGATTATTGTTTTTACATATTTGTTTAAACTGTCACTATGTTGTGACAGTTTGGCATGAGACAAACAATTTATATTAAAAAAATTGAACTCCTCTGCCTTCTCCCAGTTCTCCCAGGGCTATCTAGAAACAACCAATCAGAGTCTGGAGGAGTGTCTTAGCGCTGTCAATCATACAGAGAGCAAGCTGCAGCTAGCAGAGCCCGTAATGACAGCTAAGGGTAGTTAGCATAGTCACCGATGACGGCAGATAAACAGTTTTTTCTGTAACAGTAAGTTGTTTTTCCACCATTAGTGTGTTTAGACAAAGCTGAGTGACATCGCTAAGCCCCTCCTCCTGGCTCTGATTGGTTGTTTTTGACCAGGCGTGGTGCATTTCTTCAGACAGCAATAGTAGCTCAAAGAGAAGGTGGTGGAAATTGACCTTTTCACAGATTGTCTGTCTCATATTAAACTATCATGATGTGACAGTTTTAACAAATATGTATAAAACATATATATATATTTAAAGTTACATAATGCAGCATTAACATGGCTTTTTTCAAAACTTAATAGATAAATTCAGTTAAAAATTTATTATTTTTTTATTATTCTTTATCTTGCGATTATGTACAGTGGTGAAAGGCAGATATGTTTTAAGGATGTCAGACATCTTTTCCTGGGATTCCAGTAATCTGTGAACTGAAACTATGCTGAACGTTTTCATTCAGATCCTCCCAAAGCCAGAGTGATGCATGTAGAATCTGAACAGGTCCAAACAGAGGCGTCCACCATGAGTGTTAAACTGCTTGGAAAGCATCTCGAGGACATTCAGAGGTGTTAGCCACTCAAATGCAGCATTCAAATCCAAAGTAAAAGCTCAGAGAAGGATACCGATATTCAGATTCAGCCAGCTGTAACTGGTTTGCTTCTTTTCTTTTCTTTTTTTCCTGGTTAAATACGTTCAGCTGAAGCCACTTGTTTTTTTCCTAATTTAGGCAGATTCATCTCACCTCTTGTCTGCGCGCACACACACAGACACACACGCACACAAATGTTAGAGACAAAAAAGTGTCAGGACCAGTTAAAAGAAAGTAGAGAGAGGCTCTCCACAGGGACCGCTCCGAGCTCCGTTCCGTTTTCTAGGCCACCGCAGCCTTCCAGTGACAGCTCAGAAGGTGTCGTTCAGGGACCCTCTGACGGGAAACGATTTCCACTAAAAATACAAAAACTGACTGCAACGTTACTCCTGCTCCATCTTTAGATCAAACACTCTGACTCAAATCATACTGTGATTTAGATCATGTAATTTAACCTTTTCCTCACAGTAAAGAGATGCTTCACAGAACCTTAAGCTTATTTCATACAATATTATAAATACATAAAATAATGCAAATAAACATAAAATTTAGTTCCCTTCTTAAAGAAGAAAATAAACATTTTATTGCCAAAAATGCAGGAACAGTATTTCATTAGTGAACACTTGATCATTTGCAGCAAAGGATTCATCTGCAGCTAAAACAGTATTTCTACACTGTGAGCCGAGCTCAATTTGTTCTCCAGTAAAAATGAGAACAATTCAGATGGAAACGCCCATTTTCTTAACTATAAGAAAATCTAACTGGTTGTACCAGTGGTTCAAGTCAATATTAATACTGACAAGTTTTGTTGTTTTTTTTGTTGTTTTTTTTAAATGAATATACATGATGCGTTTTTATTTTTATTTATTTTTCAACATGTGAAAAAATTTCTGCTCGACTGAACATCAGTAGATTGTAGATCTAATCTATTGATTCATTTTGGATTAATTGATTAATAATTGGATATCAAAAGTTGCTTAATAGATTTTGTTTACCGAATCTGGAACAGGTGAAGGTATTACTAAAATAGTTGAGGATTATTTCAATAATTGATTCATCATGATTGTTTTTAGTTCACTAGTTCAACGTTAGTTGATATTCAAATCAAGTACAGGCATGGAAAAGCATGTATCATTTTTTTTTCTCATATCACAGTATGGACTACTTTGTGTTACCCTATCACATGCCAATAAAACACACTGACCACGTGAGTCTGTGTGTATTTGAATTTGTGATCCTTTGTTCCTTGAAAAGTGAGGAGTTTCTCTCTGATTTACTCAGATTCCTTCATCGTATCGATCTTTTAACTGAATCCCAAGACGATGACAGCAGTTCACTAAAGATCTGTAAAATAAGCTCCATAAACAAACATTTTCCAACGTATTCCGTCTAAAAATCCAAAGTTTTTCATCAGTTTCAGCAAAAATGCAAAATCACAAAATATTATCAGGTATTTTCTCTAGTGCAAATACTTTAGTGCACTGAAAATAAAACAAAACTAACTGACAAGTAACTTTTCAGCATAATATAGGAGTTCGTTTTAAGCCAATAGTTCTTATGGGAAAAGCGTCTTGTTATAAGTGAAGAAAGTCTGCTTGTAGAAATAGTGCTTTAAAAAAATCGATATTACGAAATTAGTGACTTACAGAAGCTCTTATGGCTTATTGAAAAGTGACTTGTATGTTAGTTTTGTCTTTTTTCAAGCATGGTAAGATGTTTGTACTAGAAACTAGACAAAACCTTTTTGCAGTGAATCTCCTGTGAGCTTTGAGGCCACACATAACTGAAAATATATACATTTAGAGTTACCTGTCAAGCCTGTATCTTTGTGGTCAGAGCTGAGGAAGTGTCCTGTCAGCAGGGTTTGTGTTAAAACGACAGTTTCCCCATCAGAGTGTGAGGGGAGGAGCAGAGAAAGGCGGTCCTTTCCCAGACGTTTCACCTGCCTCACGCTTCTTGTTGCATAATTTACGA
This sequence comes from Gambusia affinis, assembly GCF_019740435.1. NCBI lineage: Eukaryota > Metazoa > Chordata > Actinopteri > Cyprinodontiformes > Poeciliidae > Gambusia > Gambusia affinis. The sequence continues at coordinate 2,742,637 of NC_057877.1, forward strand.
CGGCTGTCTAATTTGTCGGTAATATTTGACAAAATGTCTCCTCAAGGCCTCTCCGTCTTTTGTTTCCGAGCCTCCTCTCATCTGCACAGCTGCCCATTAAACAGCAACCTCTGAGGGAAAGCTTTATAGTTATACATAATGGATGAATGGTGGGCAAGCTGCAAAGCAAAATAAAAAAGTAAAAAATACAAGCGTTAGGACAGTAATATGTGGGTCGTGATCAGCTTTAATCTCCTCTCTGGCTCAGTAGTTCAGCATCAAGTACAGCACTCTTTGCATGCCGTTTATCTGAAGCGTCAGGGCAAGTAAAAAAAAAAAAAATAAAAAAATAGCTCTCCAACAGGGCGCTGTGCGTTGGTGTGGAGGAGGGAGATCATCCAGATAAAGACAGGCAGCTTTTTTTTTTTTTACTTTTTCTCTCCCTTCACCCATCTCAGCATATGGTCACAGTCAGTCGCTAATTAATAGCTGTCACAGAGGCCACAATCAATATTACCTCATTAGCCATGTTTGTGTAAGACTCTTCTCTCGCAAAGGGTCAATACAGAATCCCACGGATGGAAATGCATCAGAGAGAGAGAGCTGAAATGAAAGCCGCAAAGTATCAATTAGAAGAAGCCGAGCTGTGTGTTTGTTTTCCCCACTGGGGGATATTTCCGTCAGGCTTTTTGCTGCCGATGGTTTCCCACCTACGGAAAAACTGACGCGGGGTTCAGGCAGCGCCCACTCATGTGGCCAGGGCAGTTAAATATCCAGCGGGCGGTCACGGTCAGATTAGTAAGTAAGCCAATCGATACAAAAATAAATAAATAAAACAGCAGGGGGAATCTGATTGGGAAGCTTCAAAAACAGAGAGATAACACCGGATTCTTACCTTCACCTAGATCACATCATAAGATAAAAGATGCTTGTTTTTACACCAGCTGCAATAAAAGAAGGAATTTGCTGTTTAATTTGGTAGAAGGTGTGGAAAATGAATGCGCATCAATATCACATGAGTGTTGTTTCAATCCCAGGAACTGTTTAAACAACGTACTTGAAAAAAAGAATTTAGTTTATTATCAGTTGAAGTGTAATCACCCACCAACCGAAGATGAGAAAATCACTAGGAGTCACTGAGGAATACAAAGAAAATTACCTCTGATAACCAAGTAAAAACGGAGAATAATGAAAAAAGTTATTATTCAACTGATTATATGTTGTTGTTTTTTTACATATTTGTTAAAACTATCACTATGCATCAGAGTGCAAAGTGTTATGCATGTTATGAGACAAATAATCTGCGAAAAAAAGGCAAGCTCTTCCATCTGAAGCTCCATTGGTTGCGCCTGGTCAGAAACAACCAGAGTTGAGGCATGCTACACTGCAACAGAGCTTGTCATGAATGCTCATGCTAGTTAGCATAGCGACTGATGGCAACGGTTTTCCTAGTACATTACATTGTTTTATCACTATTAGCATCTTTGGCGGCACCTATACAAGCATGATTGACAGCACTAAGACCCTCCTCCTGGCCCTGATTGGTTGTTTTTGACCAGGAGTGGTGCATTTCTTCAGACAACAATCTTCTTTCACAGATTATCTGTCTCGTACTTTACCGTCACGGCACAGTGACAGTTTTAACTTATATGTAAACAACAGATTTCTGTAGAAAGCCTTGTAACATCATAAAAACGTCATAAAATCGCCAATTATAAAACAAGCAATAAACATTAGATTTTTAGATTAGATAAAATGTCATCATCAAAATTACCAAGAAAATATACATCAAATATGTTCATCAATATTCCACTTACTACTAATGAAAAGCAACTCAAACAGGTCAGTTTCTAATCTTGATTTAAAGGAATTCAGTGTTTCGGGAGTTTTGCAGTTTTCTGGAAGTTTGTTCCAGATTAGTGGAGCATAAAAACTGAAGGCTGCTTCTCCGTGTTTGGTTCAGGTTCTGGTTCTGGTTCTGGTTCTGCTCTGCGTCCCCAGAACCAGAAGACCTGAGTGGAAATGTCTTGGTTGAAGTTACAAAAGACTTGAGACTCTGGAGGAGGTTCTGCTTTTAGCCCAATAATGACCCAACAGCCAAAGTCACAAGAAAATGGTTTAGACCAAAGTAATTCATGCTGGAATGGTCCTGTGAAAGTCCAGATCGACGGTAAATCCAGCTGAATACGCTGCTGTGGGTTTCAGTGCAATGACCGTACCAAACCTTTTCCTTAAAACTGGATGATCACAGAAGAGCATAGTGATTAGAGGCCACTTCACAGAGAGAAATTGGATTAGCAAGTGACTTACAGAGACTGCTGGAAAGCAGATTTCTTCATTATCTGTAGTGTTAACAGCAGAAAATGGATGCAAGTTCCATTTGGAAAGAGACTCATATAACAGTATAATTTAATCTGTTGTCCTAGTGTCGAAAATGATCAATTTGTGTTTTTTTTTTGTTGCTCTATCTTCTACTAAACTGTCTAAAATCTTTAAAAGGAGCAGAATGAAGAGAGGGACGACGTGTCAGATATGAAGTGGAAGTGAAATCTGTGGACTGTAGACAGGGTGGGGGGAGATCCATCACTGTCAGGCAGTGACTGCAGGACTTGTCAACAGATGGAGAGGCAGCGTTGATTTCCTCTAATGTTCTCCATTTGGAGGAATGCCGCTGTGGACCCGGCCAGACCGGAGTCAGAAAGACAACTAAAAGACAAGATAATGACTCTGGAGTGTCCCTCATGTAAACACAACTCACAGTGAATTATTAAAACATCCACTGGGATGCATACACTCTGATTCAGCTCTTCCAGCCTTCAGCCAATCATGTCCTCGCACACTTTTATCAACTTGTACCTCTTGTACAAGACGTCCCTTGAAAAAACATTCATATTCCCTGAACTTGACCACGTTTGTCACCTGTTATCGACTTTGGCATAAATGGTAATGGTTTCTATTAATATTCAGCTGTTTGGATACAAAACTCTGCAGATGGTTTTCATCTACTATTTGATTGTTTCTGTATTGTAAATTGAGTCACTTCCTTTGGAGAACCACAACATGCCTTAAAATCCCGGTTCTGACTTACTCACACATTAGTTCTGTTTGACTTTATGACTCTATTTACAGAAGAACCAACAACATTGGCAGGAATCTGAAAGGAAGCAGCAACTCCAAATATTCAGACATGTTCCACATGAATAAAAAAAGAACGCCACATAATTATACAAAGTGGAACTGAAGTCAAATTTCTTGTCTGTGTGCACAAATTTGACAAACAAAGATTATTTATGACTGAATCTCTATGTTCTGTAATCAATCCACCGTGGGGAAAAAACTAATTGTTAAACATATAAAAACCCCAAAATTATTGAAATCCATACCAATGATAAGTACATGCATTATATTATTGTACACAGAGTGTAAGGAGAAGTTGGTTCTGAAATTTTCTACTGCCATCAAGTGGCTGAGAAAAAAAATATTCACTACATGTTACTGCCATTTTACTTAGAGGTTCTTAGAAGTCAACATAATGATGGAGAAGCAGAAAATATTTTTATCACTTTAATAAAAATAGATTCTGAACTGTGTGCTCCTGGTTGGTAGGTAAAGTGACAATAAACTCCAAGACAAAAGAAACTGAAATCTTTACATTGAGATTGTGCCACTTATTTGAAAACTGCTGCAGATACAGAACTCTATGTCCTAGTGTGCAGACATTGCTCTACCTCTTATAATCTTCAAGCTAATGTCAAAGGTCACTGCTTCATTTGGCCAATAGCATGAATACCATTGACCCTATTGTAAAAAGTTTAGGTTTAAAACCAGTAACAGGCTTCATAGGAAACAAATGAATAAGTAGTTCATGATTACAACACTGACTTAGGAAAATCAATTAAGCAAGCTAATTATAATTTATTGAAATCCATAATGCACTCTTTGAACTAACAATGAAACAGGAAATGGAACTGTGAGATATTTTGTTTTGAACATTAGTAGTCTCCGGAGATATTTTTCTGTTTTTCTGATCAATCCTCTTTACTTTCTGTTCAGCTGCTACTTTTTTCTTTGATTTACTTATTAAACGGTCAGGAAGTCTAACATCTCCATGATCATTTTGTTGCTTCAGCAGGCGATGTATATTTAAGGTCTTTCCTCAACACTGTGTCTAGCAAAGCTTTACATTATGAACAAGATATTAGTTGGCGTGTTTTTTCCCCAGGGCTTTGGCGTTGGATATTTGGTTAGCAGCGGAATGCAGAAGGCTTTTGACAAAATATTTCCTGGTAGCGATTCAGATGAAAGTATCTCTAAGGACGAGAGCACTGAGTCTGCATACGATGCTTTGATGCTTACCTTTTTGAACCTTCCTCGACTGCGGAGGTTCTTTCCGAGCCTTCCCTGACTGGGAAGCAAGCTTCTCCGGCCGGGGAAGCTTGCTTCTCTGAGTATGATGTTTTTGATGCTTTCCTTTTTGGTCCTTCATCGGCTGGGGAAGTTTTAGAGGAGCCTTCCTCGCCAGAGAAGGAAGCTTGGATCGCTGAGTACGATGATCTTGATGCTTTTCCTTTTGGTCCTTCTCCAGCTGGTAAGGAAATCGTCCCAGCAGTTGAGTCGGAAAGCTCAATTTTTCCTTTGACGAAGTCGGAACTAGTAGATTGGTCCCAGTTTGCAATCGATTGCTGGATCCAAGAACCGAGCGCTTTCCAGACCACTGTACAAGGGAATGATTTCTCCAATTTTCCCTCAGAGAAGGAGACAGTTGAGTCCGAAAACTCAAGTTTCACTTTGACGAATACACCACTAGAAGCCTGAACCCATGAAGAGAGCATTTTCCAGACCATGGGTTTTTTTTGCGATGCAAAATATTATGCTTAGTGATTTTTTTACAATGGGCAATGCAGTATTTAATTAATTTAGAATTAATTTTATATTTATGAATGGAATTGTCTACAGCATTGGCTTAATTTATTTGAAGAGTGTTTTGTACTTCAGTACAAGATGTATGTGTGCAAAATATTTGGATAAATAATGGATTAGTCTGATCCTGGTCCTTAGCCTTGTTAATTACTTTTATTGGTCTTTTTTGAAGTTTGATTAGTGACTGTTGTGTTGTTTTGTAATTAGTTTCCCAAATCTCTCTGGAGTCAGTAAGGTCAAACGAAAGAACGGTGCAGAATGTTAGGCTGTTTCTGTGTGAACAGAAAGGTGTTTGGTACTGAAATTATGATAGACCCGCTTTATGAATTGTGAACTGAAATAGTAAAATAATCATAATTTCTACTTTTCCATAGATGGACATTCGTTCTTGTTTAAAGAAAAAAGGGCCAACAGCTGCATAACGTTCAGATAAAAATAAGGGTAATGCAATTTCTAAATATGATTTTCAAATAAAGTTCAGATTAAAGACTCATTTTCAATAGTCATTAACCTGAATGTCTACCTTGATAATAAACTGGTTTTAGGTTTATTAATCCTATGCATTTAGTAAAATGTTTTTCAAATGACTGGAAATGCAAAGTTTTGAGTAGATTTTATTTTAATTTCCACACTAGAACTGTGTCACTCCACAGCTGCTTGCGTCTTATTAATGTTAGCAGATGTTGGCAGGTATGATGTGGTCTAGAGATTCTGTTTCAAAGCTTATACACCTCTGGAAAAAATGCAAAGTTTCTCTGATTTTACTCTTTATAAGTATATGTATGAGTAAAATGAACATTGTTCTTTTGTTCTGTGAATTACTGACAACATGTCTCTTAATTTTGTTTGTGAATGCAAATGTATGTAAATAAGCAGTTAGATTTATAAAACTGCACCAACGAATATCTTCTCATGGGTTTTAGCCCTGCTGGGGGCTAAGCACCCCTAAAAGTCAGATCCTAGAACCGCCCCTGGCTGTCTGACAGATGGCCTCACATTTGAATGCATTGGTTCATGGTTAGCTCAGTGACTGCAAATCTTCAGCTTTTTTTTTTTAAATTTGCTGAAACATTCTGCTCCTTGGAAACCAATAACAGTAACATTTTGAACAGTAACAGTTCAAAATATTTTCCCATTTGCAAACAATCTTACTTTGTGAGAAGATGTCAATCTCCAGATTGCTTTGATGTCCTCCTATTTTGACATTGCTGGTATCAAACTGGTAACCTACCGACTGCTGTAGAGGAGTTAACAACATTTGATAACGCATGTAACCTATCTTAATTTTAAAGATGTGATGAGAATCAAACAGAATTGTTTAGGAAGGCAACGGCCAGGCTAAGTGGGAAGAGTAGTTGTCTTGCAATCTGAAAGTTATTGATTAGGCTCCAGTTTTCCTCCCTATCTCATCCTGATGTGCCTCTGGGTTGCCTATCAATCGCTGTATGAATGTGCTTTAGCACCAGTAGTAACTATGTAAATTTAACGCATTTAACTGAATAACTGTCTTAAATTTAAATGTAGCACTTAGAATTTTAGTGTTTTTTAGTATTTTTAGCTCTTAGTAATGTTGATCTGGTAATTGTGTTAATTTAGTAATCTAGTGTTTTTGTAATATCTTGTGTGAACTGTAGTGTATGTTGTGTGTAATGTCTTAAGCTGCTGGGACCTTGAATTTCCCCTTGGGGATTAATAAAGTATTCATCATCATCGTCAATAGATTTTGAAGCTAATAATTAAAGTAATAGCGGTTTAAATCTTTGAAACCCGTCTCCAACAGGCCAGATTCTCCTACCTACACATGAAGTACCTGTTCTTCTCCTGGCTGGCTGTGTTCGTAGGAAGCTGGATCGTGTACGTGGAGTACTCGTCCTATACAGAGCGCTGTCGAGGGCACGACTGCAAAAATTCTATCGTGAGTATTTTCATTCCCTTCATCACCAATCCAACCAATCAAACTGGTGTGTCTATTAAGATGTGGCTCTATTCGTATTTATCAGTGTGACAAATACAGGAAAGGAGTCATCGATGGCACAGCCTGCAGCAGCCTGTGTGAGAAGGAAACACTTTACCTGGAGAAGTGCTTTACTGCCAAACCTAACAGCCAGGTTGGAGGGGAATCAATGCCTTTTTCTGCTGTCTGCTTGTTCTATAACCAGCTGCTCCTATAAGCACCATGTTGTTCGTTTCAGGTTTACTCAGGAAACTGGGGAGATTTACAAGGAGTCATTAAGTGCCAGATGGAGGAGGCACCCCATTATGATCTTGGAGGCGAGATGGAGCCTAGAAAGGAGGCTGCTCCCGTTGCTTTCAACAAACCCACCAAGGGAACCTCAGTGGAAAAGTTCAGAGAGATGATAATCAGCCATCTGAAGGTCAGGAAGGCTTTGTTCAAGTCTAGATTCAAAGCCTGGGTATGTTCTAAAGCTTATTCATTTCTCCGCAGGCAAAAGTCGGGGATCAAGCCAATCTTGCAGACCTGGCAACCCAGGTATTGTCCTTTACAGATTCCAATAAAGACGGCCAGATCTCGCTGCCAGAGGCTCGCTCCACGTGGGCCCTGCTGCAGCTCAACGAGTTCCTGTTGGCGCTCGTCCTGCAGGAACGAGATCACACACCCAAGCTGCTCGGCTTCTGTGGAGATCTGTACATGATGGAGAAGGTTCCGTACTCTCCCCTGTACGGCATCAGCCTGCCTTGGATCGTTGAGCTGTGGATTCCTGCAGGTCTGCGGCGCAGCATGGAGCAGTGGTTCACCCCCTCATGGCCCCACAAGGCCAAGATCTCCATTGGCCTGCTAGAACTGGTCGAGGACATTTTCCACGGCACCTACGGAAGCTTCCTCATGTGTGATGTGAGGACTACCACCTTCGGCTACAACGAACGGTATGACTTTAAGGTTGTGGACGCCCGATACATCATCCCTGAAGCCACCTTCCAGGAGAGAATCAGGCAGCAGCGTTGTGACGTAGACGAGGACTGTCTGTATGGGATCGACTGCCTCACTAGCTGCGACCTCACCAAGCATCGCTGCACACCTGAGGTCACCAGGCCAAACTTGGCAAAAGTCTGTGACACCCTTAAGAATTACATCCTAAGAGGAGCGCCGTCTGACCTAAGCGATGAGCTTGAGAAACAGCTCTATGCTTGTATGGGACTGAAAGGTTCGGCAGAACAGATGGAGATTGAGCACTCCCTCATTCTGAACAATCTCAAGACTCTACTGTGGAAGAAAATCTCCCATACAAAAGACTCCTAATCAAGACGCATGGGCGTTCTTGCTTATTTAAAACGGACAATCAGTTTCGTAATGGAAGCATTCCACTTATATTTAGTATTACCTATATACATGATTTAATTATTAAGCTGTCTGTTCAGTCATTTCAATATCACCTCATGTAGCTACTATGTATTCTACAGAGTAAACATCGGACAGTTACTGGTATCAAGTTATATCTCATTACAATAGACTATCGGAGAAAAGTTGATCTGTTTCAGTAATTCAGTTCAAATAGTTTGACTTATCTTTACAGTTTACTGTGGCAGCATCTCAGACTGGTAACAGGAATCCAGTTTGAGATGTGTGGGGCTTTTTGACAGAAAATGGGTCCACTGTGGTCATGAAAGGATGGACACAGTCAGCAACAATACTCAGGTAGGTGTTTAAACAATGGTCTCAAGAGGCACAAAGTATCCCAAGATGTAGTTGCCAAACCATTATACCACCACAAGTCTGAACCACTGATGTTTTATGTCGCTTACACCAAATTCTGACCATAGCATATGAACAATGAAGCAAGAATCAGGACTCGACTGATGAAAAGTATGTTCATCTACACAATATTCACTTAGTATTTCGCATAAATCTCTGCATCACTGCAACAACGTGGGATGATCAGCCTGTTGTTCTGTGTTTTGGCTTTATTAGTCTTCAGCCCATGTGGCTTTTTATCTTCCTTGCACTCCATCGATTTTCTATTGAGTCAGGCCAGTTTGTCAGTACTATGATAACGTGGCCATTAAAGCAGGTACTTTAGCAGTGTGGGCAGCTGCCAAGTCCAGCTGGAAAATAAAATCAGCATCTCCATTAGATTTGTCAACATCAGGAAGCATGAAGTGGTCTATTTATTTTTCTATTCTAACCTTAAAAGCTAATGGACCAACAGTAGCTGATGAGGTAGTACCTCAAACCATCATTGACTGTGAAAACTTTATACTGGTCTGATAGTTTGGATTGTGAGCCTTCACTCCCTAGTGAAACACTACTTTGATTTTCATCTTAAAAGAGGACTTTAGACCACTTAACCATTACTCATTTTTCTCCATAGCCCAAGTTGTCACAGGTCTCATCTGATCCATGTGTGGTGACTTTTGTAGCTGGCAGTTCATAGTTTGAAAGTGTGTCCTTGATCTTTGAACAGGTTTTCCTTTACAATCTTAAAGTTGCAGTTATACCTGTAGCTTTTGAACCTTTTTCCATCCACTCAACTTTATGAAAATACTTTGATACAGCCGTCTGTGCAGAAGTGACAGTGCTGATTAACCGTCCCATTCAAGTTGTCCGTCTACATCACAGCTCTCATGTCAAGTCTTGCCTCTGAGATGTAACATACTCTGTATTGAACCTATAGAGAAGTTGGGAGTTTTGATCAGCTGTGAAATAATCTTTAACATAAAAACTTGATATGTCTGTGTATAATTATTATACAAGCTTCACTTTTTATTCAAGTTACTGAAATAACGCCTCAATTGTGTAACAGCAGATACCATTTAAAAAGTTAATATTGAAACCCTCCTAGTTTCAGCTGTACTATTTTAAGACAGACATGTAGGTAGCCCCTCCCACATCATTTCCCCCCTGCAGTCATGAAATTCTGAACTAACTCTAACAACTTCACCAGAAAAACTTTGCCATACTACTCATGCTTCTACATCAGAGCTGTGAATGAAGTGAAGAAAACAAAGCAGACTGGAAAACTGACGTCTTTTTCATATTTATTAGAACAAATTTCTGCGCTTGGAACGGAGCAGACCGACGCCTCAGTCGGTTTCCTCCTGTTCCTGAGCCCGGAGGAAGCTGGCCTTCTTCTGGGCGACGCGGTCCTTCCTCTGGGCCAGAGAAAGCTTGGCACGGTTCCACCTTTGACCCAAAGAAAAAGAAAAAGAAAAAAAAGGATTAACAATTGCTTCTGTTCACTAAAATTTAGAAGAAAATTGGTACAGAAAGGCATCCAGGCTTTACAAAATGAATGTTTCCGTTCATAGCAGTGCTTTTTTTTAACAGCTTTCACTTCTCACCTCTTCTTCTTCACCTCCTTGGGAGGCTTCTTTTCATGAACAGGGTTTGCACGAATACCAGCATGAGCCTTTTTGTACATCTCCTCAATCTGAAAGAAGCATTAACACAAAGTCAGATTCAACATTTAACCTCGCAATTCCTACAGAAGATCCTTAGAACGTCCATGACGATAAAATGCATTAGACGTTTCCAGCTCAAGTTATCCAGGTTACTGATATCATAATTAACAAATGCAACCATGTTCCTAATGCCAAGAAAAAAAAGGTTTCTGATCAGAAACAATCAATTTTAGCTTTATTGGTTCTGACTGGTGATTTCACATATAGAAAAATTTGATGTTTTTTCCCCTACTTGTTTAAGGGTTGTTAAAGGTTTTCAAAGAATTCCCAACACTTACAAACAACCAACAGTAAATTTCTAATGCTCTTTTCTGAATATAATAAAGATCAGATTAATGTATTTTTTATTTTGTTGTACAAATTCTAATAATCCTACAATTTATTCATTTTCTGAGTTTTAAACATGAATCACTTTAGCATTTGTTTTTAGGCCCAGTGCGATAAACTTTACTGGACAATAAATTGTCACAGTAATTATTGCGATAAACAACAATATTGATGCTTTTAGACCATTTTCCAATAATACATTAATACATTCATAATGCACTTTTGCCTCCTTAAAAATAAATAAACTAATTTTGTACAGAACACTGTTGTAAATATAAAAAAAACCAATAAAGAAATAAAAAAAAAAACTATCAAAACCATAAATAAAATGGATTATGAAGTTTCTGAACAAAATCGCTCTTCAAAAAACATCAGCATGAGAATGACTGATCTCAACAACTCGTGTTGTTTCCACTGAGAACGACCCAGTTTATGGTCCATCACCAGTTGGACTCTGACTGGACTGGTAAAACTCCAACTCCTAACGCTGCACTATATGAGTGGATGAGTTCTGCAATGTGGAAAACGCAAACAATATTGCTGAATTTAACAAAAAGAAATCCACAATAAAAAGTGAAATTCCCCAGAATTAGTTGATATTGCCGACAAAGGCAGGATATGAAGTAGCTTCTGTCGTGTCTTGGCTGCTGCAGCTCCCTGGTCAAACACTGGTGAACACCAACGTCTTCCCCAAAACAATAAATAACTCAAAGATTAGTGCAAACTTCAGGGCCTGGTAGTTTAATGGAACCGGTTAAACCTGTTTGGTTCTCTAGTTTTAGCCAGTAAAACCAATGTTCTGTTGAATCCACAGTAGTTAATTTGTGAAAACTGTAAATGTTAACCTCAAGGAATGTAATCGTTCCAATTTTTATGAGTCATTCACACCATCATTACATACATTTAGCTGTTATGTAAAAACTGGAATCAGAAAAAAAACAAAACACAAGCTTGTTTTGTGGGTGTTACAAGAGGTGACGTTTTGTCCCCTGATGGACAGACTGGGGGACAAGAGGTCAATTCACCTCAGTTCTTCCATTTGACTTCTGCTTTGCAACAAATATCACTGTTGCAAATTTGGGACTTGGGATCCCCTGATTTCTTTTAATTATTATTTTATTATTTGCACCAGTAACGCTTTTACACACGTTCTGATATATAAATTATATACATTAGTATTTTTTCTCCTTACCAAAAAAAAGACGTTTCATTGCTAAATTCACCATCATGTCTGTGCAATGACAAAGTCCAAGTCTGATCTACATTTTAGAACTTTTAAACTGAATTCTAACAGATGCTTAGTCTTTAATACGACTCCTTTCCTACATAAACGTCCCACATTTATATTACAACAAAAAACACACCAAGGAAAACTAGCAAAGCAAAGCAAAGCAAAGCAAAGGTCGACTGGAACAACTTGCCGATTCTGGGGTGACTCCGTTCTTGATGAAGCGGGAGAACTGCCTCTTGTACGCCTCCTCGTCCTCCTCCATCAGGTAGCTCATGTACTCAGACACGTTCAGGCCCATGATGTGCTTACGGTGAACCTCAGCGTTGAACTCCTTGCTCTCTGTGTCGTAACCAGGGAAACGCTTGGTGCTGGGGAAGGAAAGGAACATTTAAACTTCTGCAATTAAAAAGAAAAGAAAAGAAAGTTACTTTAAGCTTAGCTATGCATAACTCGTAATAACCAAACTCCAGTCTCCAACTGATGGAAAAGCAGGAATAAAAACAAGGATTGGTGTTTTTCCAGATATGGTAACAATGTGCAGAGGAGACAAATTCACACCAAAAACAGATCCTCCACATTTCACGCTAATCAACTATTATGAGCTTATTGCAAATTTTCCATAAGAAGTGTCAAACACGTTTACAGGATGCCAACTCCCACCAGCAGGTGGCAGTATTTCTTACTTCTTCCTCAACCTTACTTGATGTCAAATTATGATCAAAGAATAAAAATGTTTGTGTATAAACTTACTGCTTGTAATTTTTTCTCAACTTTTTTGTCCTGTATGTAGATTTTTGGAAAGAGTTTGAGGAAAAATATTCCTTGTAAATATTTGTATTGTGTAACAAAATGGTTTAATGTTGACTGGAATAAAATATCGGCCTATTTTAGTTGTACTCCCATGTACCGACGGTCATGGCATCTACGTGAATACTTTATATTCATCCCAACCTAAACAGATCTGTGCAATATTCATTTTGCTCACACTGACTGCAAAATTACAATAAACTTGACAGATTTGCCACTAACAGTTCAGGTTGACCGTCTCGCACCAGTGACCAGCCCAGCAGCTACATCTACAAGCAATCCCACCAAAGTTCTGGATGAATCAGCAATGGAGAAAAATCCTTTAGCGATCTGTTCTCAGAATAAAAAACACTTGACAAGAGACAAGTGGTTTTTGTTGACAAGAGACACTTTTCTACTGAAGAAACAGACAAGCTTTTAATTTAAAGTGGCCTAGAGTTTAACTGCAGAGAAATAAGCTAAAATCTACCGAGAACTTCGTTCACCCTCTACAGAAACGAGTCAGATTGAAATGTAAACAGCATTATATTACCACACATAAACAAATCTGGATTTTTAACAAGTTCTGTTTAAACCCTTCATCTGAGACAATCTGCAGGCAGAAAAAGTCAAACAGCTCCTTTTTGTACGAGTATATTCATCGGTCACTCCAAACCAGCTAATATTATTGACCAACAGTGTGAATTTCTGATCTGGTTTCCAATCACGTCCAAACAGTCCTTGGCAGTGACAGCAGACCATGCAGGTCCATCAAAACCTGGACTATCTGGAAAACCAGAAGGTAATGTCCAATATTCCTGTGTTAGAGGTAAAAATCCATCGGTCTCCCAGTGTCAGCATTTCAAGAGTCAGAAATGCATCCGGCTGGAAATTAGAATCAGTGTTCCTCCACTACAAAGCTTCACTTTTAGTTAAAAACTCTCGAAACATCCCAGTCCTACAGGGAAGAAAACATCAACCCGGGAAAACTGGGTTGATGTTGATGGGAGAGCGTCTCATTTACGCAACTTTTGCAGTTTTCAGAAATAGTCATTTTTAAATGCCAATGATGGAACAAACATTAAAGTTCAGAAAGGAAGTTTGGAATTTGATAGATTTGTCATCTTTCCAGAACCCGAGCACATATTTTGAATGTAATGTGTAAAATCTTTATCTGTGAACTCAAACAAGCGACGTTACAGTTACATCAGCACCAAAACCAAAACTAGACGCCATCATAAATAAACAAAAACAAATTTTAACTTTTTTTTTTTTTAAAGAATTACGAAATTGCTAAACAAAATTGTCCTTCAAAATAAGAAGCGGGCTCCACACTGGAGACTTTTGTCATCCAGTTTTTGGAAAAAAAGAAACGAAAGAGGAAAGAGAAGTCATGACCATGGAAATTATTGAGTTTGCTTCAACTTGTCGTGCTTGATTGATTGATTGATTATTCATTTTGGAATGTGTGCCACAAACAACTTCCATCCTCTTTTTGCATTGTTTTTTAAAACAAGTTTCCTACAGCAGATATCTAAAATGATAGTTACCTTTTTTTCAAAGCGCTATGAAACACTGGTGGCTCTAAAGGGTTTCCATTTTGCTGGTCTGCAGAATCTGCAGAACCCACAGCAGAACCTACACCAAATGATTCTGAACTGCTTAGTACATCATGCTGAGCCGTCATTAATATATGTGATCTAAACGGTTTTGAATTATGAAACCTGAAAAATAAAATATATTATTAAATTTGCTAAAATATTGTTAAAGTGCACCTAACCTATTGAGTTCTCTCTTTGCACATTTTTACTTCAAACTTCAGTCAAGTTTTAGTTCAGTGTTTGATTGGAGGTATTTGAGCAGCAAACCACAGAGCGCCGCTATGCTGACGCCCAGCGTTACAGTGCTGGACAGCACCTGGTCTGAACGCCGTCCAGGACGTACCTGTGTGGGATGGACAGGCCCCCGTCCACGGCCCCCTTCAGAGCGCCGAACACCTTGTTGCCTGTGGTGGTCCTGGCGAGCCCGGCGTCCAGGTAGCAGGTGAAAGCTCCCGGCTGACCGTCGATGCTCTCCACGTTGAACTCGTCTCCGGTCACCTCCACCTGGCCCTCGTACACCTTATCCAAGCCGAACTTGTTCAGAAGCTGGGAAGTAAGGTGCAGTTTTAATGTCGTGAAACATTACGAGCTATTTCCCCTCCCCTCCAAACTTTTCCCAAAATGAGAGCGAGTACGCACTCTGCGGGCCAGCAGCAGGCCAGTGCAGTAGGCTGCTGCGTAGTTCGTCAAGCCCACGGTGACCCCATACTTTGGCAGTTCGTGCGAGTAGGCAGCGCACACGATCATGTCTCCCTCGATCTTTGCATAGGCGATCTGCAACAACATTTTTACAGAAATTATGAGCACTTATTTTTTCACGTTGACATAAGGACTTCAGATGCTAACCTGGCAGATGATGTCCCTGTTAGTGAAGCGGACAATCATGCGGTACTTCGGCGTGTTGTACTTGTTCTTATCTTGGACAACGAGACGCTTACGAGCAAAGAAGTCAGTCTTTCCCTCTAGATGAAAAAAAAGTGGATTAGTTGCACAATGACAGCTGTAGTCATGTTTGTGTGGGAGTATTATGAGGTTTTACCTCTCCTCCTCCTGAATTTGACCTGGTATCTCTTGAAGTAGGCCTTGTTCTTCACCACTTTAACAAAACCCTGCAAACACAGAAGTAAACGGTTAGCATGCCAAAGGAAAGCATTGACAGAGTGTGATAATGTCTGTAGAACGGGTGCTTGAACATTAACATAGCTGTCAGTGTCAGAAAGCAGTGTTACACCAAGCTAACATTAGTTAGCCTGCAGCCAGAACAGCTAAGTTAACGCGTCTGCTAACGCAGCGCTAATTAAATGAAATAGCACTCAAAAATAAGGGGATACAATTACGAAAAATAAGCAGTGTTCCCCAAAGAAGTGCCAGCAGAAAGGTAATTTCTAAACAACAGGAAGCAGAAACTGAAGAGAAGAACGGGTAGGCCACGTTTGAGCAGCACCGGTCAGGCATTAGCCGGAATAAATCCATCATCATCTGAACATAACAAACATGTTTTGAACCATCTGACGACAGAACACAACGCCTGGACGTTTAGGGGATGCGTGTGGACTCATATGAGGCCGAACTACAAACCATTTTGGAGTCTTTTAGTCTCCTTATGAAGGAGCCCGGAGCCAAAGACTGGGGCAGGGACTCCGCTGCACTGGGAAAAGAAAGATCGTCGTGCGCATGCTTGCTAAATACTGCGTCACTGGCCTAGAAAGCACCAAATGCCAGACTATATTTTCACACTTCTGCCCCCTGTCGAACCGGGGCGATATATTCACAATAGGTTGAATGGGTACAATCTTCTTTGCCTATATATTTTTCTAATAACTTAAGTTCAATTGAGACTGTATGAAAGGTGGCAAAACACAAGTGTCAAAGTCCACAGAGAATCCAGTCATTACTGTGTGACAACCAGGAAATAAAAAAAAAACGTAGAAAGTTTGGAGATACCCACATGGATGACCTAAAAGCTTTCTGGAGGAAAAGTTTTGTAGAGAATAATAAAATGATTTATTTGGCCTTGACAACAAGAAGAAACATTTAAAGGTCAAGCATGGCAGCTCATCATGATGAGCAAGGGTGGCTGGAAGATAGTACACAAGTAAGATTAGCACTGCTTTGACATATTTTTACCCAATTAAACGGAAAAAGCAACCATCAAAGAAATGACACAAAAAGACTCTTTTAGTACTGAGTCAGAAAATCTGATATTAATTAATATTTAGAAATTATGCGTAAGTTTTTGTATTTTAAAAAAGTAAAATGAAATAAATACATAAATAAATAAATGGCACAATTACAAAATAACAAATTTTAAATAAATAAATAAAAAATCCAAATAAGTTTTCTTTTTCATATATATAATGCATGAAATTAATACTATTAGCTACTATTCTATATCAACACTATATTCAGCGATGATTTAGTGTTTACTTTGGCTTCTTGGCCTCTAAATAGCTCAGTTGATAGAAAATATAATCAGAACAATGAAGCTTCTTACCAAAAATTATACAGAATCCAGAATACATTCTAAATTACATGTCCACAAAAACACATTATTGAGGTCTTACCATAGCATCCATTCATTTTCTGTTCACCATTGTCCCTAATGGGGTCGGGAGGCTTGCTGGTGCCTGTCTCCGGCTACGTTCCAGGCGAGAGGTGGAGTCACCCTGGACAGGTCGCAAGTCTGGGCACCACAGAGACATACAGGGCACACAACCATTCACACACACACACACACACACACCTAGGGAGAATTTAGAGAGACCAATTAACCTGACAGTCATGTTTTTGGACTGTGGGAGGAAGCCGGAGAACCCAGAGAGAACCCACCATGCACAGGGAGAACATGAAAACTCCATGCAGAAAGACCCTGGGCCGGGAATCGAACCCAGGACCACCGTGCAGCCCAAGCAACTGACCAAAATGTACAACAGCATTTTGTTTATTGTGAATAATCCACACCTATCTTTCTGATATATTCAATCTAAAACAGGAACAAAGACAGAAATGTTTCAGCTGATCTGATTGAGCGACGTTTTAGAAAGGGGAACATGCTGTTCCATTATATCAGCATTTTGTTCTGTTGGTGGCAACAGATAATGTACTGAACTACGAATTAAACCAGTTTCTTGACTTGACATCCCTCCTGAGGACTAATCTTTGATTGTTAACTCTGAAATGTTAACAGCACTATATAATGTATTCACCCAGTTGATTCTTATCGTGGAAAAAAATACTATTTCCAAGCATAGTATTTCTATGCTTTTTACTGCTTCTGTAAATTAATCAGGACCAACAAAATGTGACTTTTTTGACAAAAAAAAAAAAGACAGACACTTGCAAGAGAATTGGGGATTCAGAGAACATTTCTATTCCAGAAAGGCAACGGGTGGAAGCATCCAGTTAAAGTTACACAGACATAGTTTAAGGACAAAAAGCTGGATGTTTTTGAAGGGTTTAGTCAAAACCCAGACCTTAATCCAATTGAAAATATGTGGGGGGACGTGGAAAGGTCTATTCACATCTCAGCACAGTTCAGCATTTTTTTGGTCAAAAAAGCTATTTCATCTATCAGCAGGTGAATGTTTATGCAATCACTTGTCTTACATAAAATTATTTATTTAATTGTCATTAATTAGGAGAAATCAGTTTTCACTTCCACATTGAAGGGTTAGATTTTATATTTATATTTTTGGTCAAAAAAGCACAGTTTTCTTGAAAATTATTGATTTGCAAAAGCAGTTAAAGTGGTAAATATTTTATAGGCACTGTAAAAAAAAAAAAAAAAGTATTTTGCCATTAAAAAGGAAGATAGTAAGAACACAACAGAGGGAGGCAATGAAAAGTCAGGCTAAACATGCCTGCGCTCATGTTGTTCCACTCAGTTTTTTAGTTAATTCTCTCCATGACTCAACTTCTTCAGCCCTCTTCACCTCGAACCCTTGTGTGTTTATGTTTCTGGTTACGTAACGTTATCAGTGTGATGAGACGCAGCAGATAGAATGACGTATCAGATCGATGGGGCCGCTCTCGGTCGTGACGTCTCTCCACAACGCCAGCTCCTTCCTGAGCCAGAGGAGTGTCCAAGCAGCCAACAAAAGACATGCGTCATGCCTGCTCTCACCTAAAACCTGAAAAGTAGGTTTGAGGACTGTTCGGTATGTGAACCTAGGCAGTCACACAGACACATTTTCCCCAGAGTTCCTTTATTCCTCACCAGGTTTCCTTCACTCAGAGTTTCTGTTCACATTGTGAGACAGTGAGGGAAGCCGTCTAATTGTGGCTGCTGTGAAGTCACTGTTAGTGAATTCTGATTAGGTTAAGAATGGATTTTTAGTAGGGTTTTATTTTTTCACTTATTAATAGCATTTACTGCTTTTAGAATGCGAGTTCAATGAAAGATCAGCCAGATATACCATACAGCCTGAAACTCCACGCTGCTCCAACAGAAGTGACGTTTTTCTTTCCTCTCAGCGATGAACTCCAGGTAAGATACTTTAATATAGGAACACTGATTAGTTACACATTACATAAGTCCTTATCATTCTTTCCAAATAACTTGAAAACTAAGGTACAAACTGAGATTATTTGATCATAAACTCAAGTTGGGATTTGTACTTTTAATCGCAAGGCAAGTTTATTTATGGAGCACTGTTCAGACACAATCAACCAAAGTTCTTTACGGGGCATCAGAGAAAACAAAAAGAAAATAACAAAGCATAAACATGAGGACATAAAATAGCATTTGATGAGACAGCCTGCTGACCTGTTCAACAAATTTTATTCAAAAGTCTATTTACTTGAACTTTTAGTGAAACACATTATATAAGTTAACAACACAGAGATGGATGTTTGAATGCCTTTATTCTGGTTACTATGATGATTTTCTACTTACAACTAAAGAAAACATGACATTTAAAATTAGAATATTAGATTAGACCAAAGAAATGTGGACCACATTTTGGGAAATCTAGAATTTCTTTAACCTAACAGTGTGTTAAATCCTGAGACCCTTGAGGAAAAAGCTCCCATCTCTTCTTTCCACTTAGTGTTCTGTGAAAGTTTTCATGTCGCTTGAACATTTAAGTCTGAAGTCACCTCAGACTGTTTCGGTCAAAAACATGAAATCACAACGTTCCCATAGCTGCTCTGACACAATTCATTCCTTGATGGCCTTTGAGTCATTCACATAGTGTGTTTATGATAGATAATGAGAGGGTAAACAAGTTGTTTAGACTACTGATTTGCTTTAGGCTATCTTGGTTTTGTAGAAGAACCTTCATATCAGCAGTTATATAAGGACAGGGTGGTAAAAGGTTCTCCATTTTTTGTGAGGTTTTTTCAGGTTCTCCATTTTTCTCTCACACTCCAAAAACACGCATGCAAATTAATAAGTGACCCTGAGATGTTTTCTGGAGAGTGTGACATCATTTTTATCATAATGTTCAGCCTACCTACGCCCTACCTCTGACCCAGTCACTGCTCAGACAGGGAAAGGTCTTAAACCACAGGTGTCAAACTTCAGTCCCCAAGGGCCACTGCCCTGCAACTTTTAGATGTGCCTCTGCTGCACCACACCTGAATAGAATAATTAGGTCATTAGCAAGGTTCTGAAGAACTGATCTACACAAACAGGAGGTAATTAAGCCATTTCATTCCAGTGTTTTGTACCTGTCGCACATCTAAAAACTGCTGGACACTGGCCCTTGAAGACTGGGGAGTTTGACACCCCTGTCTTAAACCATTTTACCACGAGGGCCAAAATTGTCAAGCTGAAAGCACTTTAGGGCCACAAAAAACAAACAAAAATAAAAACCTAAATTCTTAAGAATTTTGTATTTTCATCTGCTCAGATATATATTAAACTTTACATTTTTAATGAAACAGAGTAGTCTAATTCTAATAGATCCCAATATAAAAAGGGTCCCTTATTAAAAGACAGACATAATTTGAAAACATTTGAGTTGACTTTTTTTCCATGTGTGGGCAGGTGAGACTTTAGGATCACAGGTCAGTGCTTCTGTATGTAGCAAAGTTTAAGAAATGGGGGATGAAGGGATTTCTTTTGTTTGTTTCAAGATAAAAACAGAAACATGATTAATAAAAGAGAAATATTTAAAGTTTACTATTGTTGTTGTTGTTAGTAGTAGTAGTACTATAAAAAGATTTTATTTGTAGGCCTAAGTGAAAATCTGACAAAAATAAAAGAAAAATATTCATCTGCATTTGTCAGATTTATTAATCTGACTTTAGACACTTTGCCATAAACAGACTAAAGAGGGTAAGGAAAACCGAAGGATTCACCAAAAAAGTGAATCTTGTTTTAGCAGAAAAAATGTGACAATGTAGTTACTATTGAGAAGTCTGTAGAAATTGTATTTCTCGCTCTAATTTGTTAATGATAAAGTTTGGTATGCTATTGTGAGTTTAAAAGGCGTCGTTGTGGTCCACCCAAAAAAATAATAATCATTAGAGCCATTAAAACTGTAGATAAATGTGTATCAGAGGGCAACATCAGTTATTGTGCTTGTATGCAAAATTGAGATGCTTCAACTTTGTTTTGGCCCATTTTCGCTAAATTTACTTTGGTCTCCATTTTGAAAATAATCAAACTATCTGTTAAACAAAAAAGCACTTTTGTGTTGAAGAATGTCGTGCTTTCTCTTCATGTCTCAATGGCAACGCTTTCCAATAAGTTCCAGGATTGCAGTTCCTCACGTTGACCGCTTGGTGACAGTGTTACACCAGGTTGGCGCATGCTCTGTTAGGATGTAAACAGTCGAGGCCGTGTCTGTGGGTCGGAGACATTTGTGTACACGTATTACGGCTGCATGGGCTGGACCGAGGAGTCAATGGGAACGGGCTAAGTTAATGCTGGCTAGCTTTTCAAGAAGAAACCTAGCCGCATTGGCTTGTCCTAATTTTCTATGTACGCACGTAAAGTGTTTCCGAGCGGAACTGTTTCTCTGACTAGTGGAGCTTTATCTTTGTGCATGGGAAACAGGAGACATTTACTGCTGCTGGCTGAAAACGCTTCAAGGTAAAGGATGTCTTTGCTTTTTTTCCGGGCTCGGTCTATTTACTGGAGTTGACTTCTACTCACTAACAGACTCAAAGTTATTCCATTGTTTTTAAAGGCGATACTGTGACATTGCGCTCAAGTAATACAAATGGTTATTACTTAACTCTTACACTCGGTTTGTCGCAGTATTACTTTGAACTGCGGCTTGTCAGTGATGTCGATAGTGTTTGACGCGTTTTCAGCTGGAGACTTCTTAAGACTGTGGATGTTTGTTAAAAACCCCATAAAATAAAATAAAGTATAAGTCGCCATTTTAGCTGCAAAAGGTAAAAAAACCCCCAACAAAAATCGACGTCTTCGTTCAGCTTAAGCGGATTCTCTTCTCGATAATGCCGTGTAACTTGTGGCGCTTTCTGGAAGAGAGACTACTGTTGAATTTGACGCTAGATCCCCATTTCAGCGCTCTGCACCGTCGAGCCATAAAAGGAACCTGGGCAGCAGAGGCGAACGCGTCGCTCCTCTGTTTGCTGTTTGGAGATGAGCATGTTTTACAGAGAGGGAAACATGATATGTGGAACAAGCAGAGGATTTAAACCGCTCAGCTGTGGTGCAGCTGAGATGTTGACTGTGTCTCAAACTCAGACTGTAGACTGGGGATCCGGGGGGATCCAATAAACAAGAATGTTGTGGGTGATAAACCCACCTTAGATTACCATCATCTTGAGTTCTAAATATTGTACCACTGCATAAAAACTGGGGAAAGTAGTAAGAATGCAGAGCTAATGAGAAATTTCATTAAGGTCAGAGAGCAGCTGAAAGATAACTTTAAAAAGCCGTGCTTGTGTTTAAGAGCTGTATTTTTTTCATTTACATAATTAACCTGAAGGGCATAAAAAATATTTAACAAGCCACGTTGTCAACAAGTCATATGCAACAAAAACGTGTTAGTGTTAGTTTAGCAATTCAGCATGCTGCTCTCATTGTGAAAAGGAGGAAGATGAGTTTCAAAAGCTGCTTTTGCTTGCAAAATATCTGTGATGTCCTGTAGAACTGATAATGCCGAATGGTGATGAGTCACACAAAGCAATGTGCGTTTTTAAGTATGTCCTATGCAGGAAACTTCAGAAAACCTCCTAAGCCCAGTGGTAAGGGCAGTTATTGATAAAAAAAAAAATGTTTAAAGTTGACAGGAAATTAGAAAGTATCGCTAGATAATTATGTTTTATTGGAAAACCTTATTAATAATGCCTAAAAAACAACTATAGTCTTCAAAAAGGGAAGCATAGATATTACAGTTGTGCTAAATATAATATTTTTGCACTTTAGTTGTTTCATCCTAATTAAAGTGTCTTTTATCTGTGACTTGTCACTTCATCCTCTGAAGTTGTTAGTGTGTTGAACGGTAAAGTCGTCTGACCTCAAAATGTATTTACATACTGACCATACTGTGATGCCATTGTGCTTCCAACCGTTTCACCAAAGAGACTCTTTGGCCAGTCTTTGCTATTATCACTGTTACAAGTATATATAAAAAACTCTATAGTAAATACAAAAAAAACCTGCTTAGCCTGGTGGGGGCATAACTAAAGCTTGGCCCACCAGGCTTATAATGCACTGGGTGAAGCCCTGTTATACATGGTATTTTTATTTCTGTATCTGGAAATCCTCCATAAATTCTATCAGGGACAAACAAATCCTGGATGGGACATGATTTGTGTTTGTGATGCACTTTTGAATTTTGTTTCAGTGAAAAGGGGCTGTGTGAATAAAGCTGAAGGAGAGGGATTCCCTGGTGTTGATGTCAGTTATCTGTGAAGGCACCTTTGGTGATGGGAAATCATTACTCTCGATAATCTAAAGCTAATTGAAGATCTAGTATTATTTAGCAGCACACTGAAGCCTGAGGCCTGTATCACATGTAAACTCGTGTCCAAGGATTACCATTTTGTATTTTATTATACAACAGTTCAAGTATTACATTTCCCCCAGTAGCAAGGCTCGCATGGAGATCTAGTCCATCTTTATTTCGAATGTGAAATTTCAGTCCCAGCAGCTGGTGAGTAAATAGTTTCTGTTCTTTAAATTTAGTCACGCTGCCTGAACTAGTTGCTTTATTAAACACTTGAGTGAGTTCCTTTTCTGTTTGAGGTTCTTATGCTTGCTGCAGAACTTCAGTACTTTTTCTGTGAGAATTAGTTTGGCACTCCCCCTCCCCACCCCTTCAGGGAAGGGGGAGGGGGTGCATTAAAGATCAGCTTTAAATCTTCTGTGACGTGACGCTGCGGAGGGTTTGCTCTCTTGCTAACTGTTCTGCACCAATTGGTTGGGCTAATAATGCGTTGAGATAGAAAGTAGTAATAACACATCTTACTTTTGAGTTTATTTCATAACAAACAGGATGAAAATAGCATTTTTTTAAAAAACCAACATACTTTTTACTATCAAAACAAGTGTAAATTCTTAGTAACTGCACATCACAGATCCTCTATAATCCTCCTCTGGTGTTGTTCTGGTAGATGCAGTCCATGTGAGCTGGTGGGTGGGGTTACACTGTTAATTAGACCTTAAGTGTTGCTGCCTAGTCTGATTTTATTTTGGGGCATTAGACTATTTATCCACATGATGTTAGGATTTTGTTTGTTTGCACGTTTTGCTGGACAATAATCGTCCTAGAAGATATTGCAATTAATGATGATGTTGTTTTAAAACAATTTTCAAGTAATATAATGGTAATGGCTTTATTATAATCTGAAATATTAATAAACCTTTAATTTGTAACCTAACCCTTTGACACTGGAGCTGGAAGACATTTTAAATATGCAAAATAAATAAACAAAACAACAAATCAAATGAACACCAAAGTCTCTTTAAACAACATTCACAAAAGGGCTAGTTTAGACCGACACACCAGAAAAACAACTAATCATGGAAATAAGTTGATTTTAGTGGTTATTGCAACAGCTTTATCTGTAGGAATAAATTAGCTGTTGTGTATACTTTATTAGGCATAATTTTTAGGGTTAATTAAATCTCATTTGTTAGCTGAGCTTTCTGTTGGACTACATATTCAAAGTACTATAGTCTTACTATTCCTCCTTGAAAGTAAAGTATCACATGAACAGTGTTGTGGCACACAAAGTGTTTATAATCCTTTAGCCTTTCCATATTTTGTCAAGCAGCAGTTATAGACTTCAATTTAATTGCTACAATGTGGAATAGTGGATGAACAAAATACCTCAAAAGTACCTCAAGCTTAGTTTGACTGTAAGCATTTGGTTAAATATGGTTTCATCCAGATTAGCCTGTATCTGGCTCAACCCATCTTCCTTTTAACTCAGACCAACATTTCATTTCCTACCCCACTAGAAAGCTAGCAGTGCTTGTTAAGGAGTAGCCTTCAGCCCGGCCATTGAAATGTTGATTGTACATTTGGAATGTATGAGCTGCCCTGTGCGTGTGAAGAGAAAGGCCTTTCCACCTCACATCGAGTGTGTTATTGTGAGCCAAGCCTGGGTTTCAGTGCTCTCACACCATGGTGTCCATTGCAGAGTCTGAGAAGGTTATTCAGGAAGAGAAATACAATATGAAGATAGGAGCGAGTGTAGCTTTAAAGTTTTTTGATTTGTACATGTAGATATCATTTCTAGCCATTTTTACCTGGTTTGTTTTCCAGCTAGTGCGATGCATCTGTTCAGTTATGATAAGAAAAACACTTCTCACTTCTTCCTCTGATCTTTTTCACTTCCCCAATTGCCCTGATGTTCCATTACTCGGACCCTCTGTAGCTTCATTAGCTATGCTCCCAGCATTTCTGGGCCTCTTTCAGTTCTTTGGCGAACAAAAGCAGCAACAAACCCCGCATCCAGGATTTATGGGGAATTCCTGCTTTCATCGGCTCGGTTCACTGGACACAATATCTTTTAAGGCCAACTTTGATGCTGACATCTGACATCGCAGAACCAAAGTCTAAATTTAAAGTTGCTGCCAGGTAATTTGAAATCTTTTCAAATCCATCTACAGCTAGGATACATTCACACCAACCCTGTTTAGTCCTTTTCAATCTGACTCTAGTTGGTTTGCCTAGAAAGTCCAGTTCTTTTGGGGAGGTGTGAATGTGGAATCAAACTCTGGTCCACCTACTAACCTTGGTCTCGTTTGGGTTAAAGTGAACTCTGGCGTGGTTTGAATGCACAAGTGAACACCAGGCAGACTGCAGACCGCTCCAAAAGCAGGAAGTGGCCTATAGTTCAGGGCATTCTGGATAAATCTAACCAAAGCAAACGCCTAAGTTGAGTGTTAATGGGAGAAATGGAGACAAGAGAAATCTTACAACTGCTAAAATCTTGATACCATTATGTTTTTGGTTTACTTTTTGTGAAGAAGGAAATTGATCTCGGTGTCTTCTAAAGTAGTTTTTGAGTTGTTTGCTTGTGTGGTTCTTGGTTCTGCCACAGATGAACAAGTTTTTCAAAGGACTTGGTTAGTTTGACACATTGCAGTGTGAAACAGAATGACACCAGCTGAAAATGTAGCACATTTTGGTCCTTAACTGAGCCCAGTCTACCAGACTATCAGGCGTGAAAACACCCTTAAATACAAAGGAAGCTGCCTTCAACTTTCTAGATATGAGATTTGAATGAGCCCATGTTGAGCTGTTCTTTAAGGTGAAATCTGACTCACTAACGCTGTTGGTCATCAGCACCATAAGAAGCCACGTGGCGCCACTTTCTTTTATTTTGCTTTCAGGGAAAAAGTCCACAGACAATCCTAGTCTGACTCAGAGCACCACAAAGCTTTGGGTGGGGACACAAATTTAAGGGTTTTTACAATCTGCTATTATTCTTTATAAACAGAGTTGCTCACCGTTTCTCTTTTTACGTCTTAATAAGCTGTAACTATTTAACCATTTTTAATGAATTTGGCTCTGAATACCTGTCAGTATGAGTTGCATCCTGAGTTGAACACTTGTGATTAGATCTCAGTTATTTGCTCTGTATGCAAATACACATTTGGGCTAAACCACGTAGTCATTTGTCATCTACACAAGAAAAGAGGCAATCTGCTGAATGCAGTGGGAAAAAAAAAACCTCTTAAATGACTTAAAACCAGAATTTTCTTCGCTTCTCATCTGCTCTACCTAGTTTCTGCTGTAAGTGGAAGCAGATTTGACATTAGAGATAATCTAAGTCTTTTTTCACATAATTAATCAGCTGAAACATCTTATACCTTCAACTTTTATTAACAGACTTAAATCAATATGTACAGATAAAAAAAAAAGAACACAACAATATAAATATAATGTACAATGAGAACAAATGTAAAATGACACACAACACGTGTTGGCATAATCCTCCAATCATTCAAGAAGAGTTTATGATTTGACGTTGCACTAAAGATGCCTTCCTCACTTCATCTATATGTCATTTATGTAGTACTTGTTGATAGGAAGGATTGAACTTACTTATACATCAGATTTTAAAACATGTATAAGTCCTTGTGCCTTTGAATTCATTAAAAAGTCAGTCAAAGAATTCATGTCGCTTGAACCTTCATAGATTTTTGCACCTTTTGACAAAATGTAAATGTTATTGGGGCCTGTTTCCCTCTGGATATCTGGGAAAACCAACACATTTTAATGTGTTTCAGCTTTTCATCCACACAAAGCTCCGCATTTGTGTTTGTGTGTGCTTATGGGTAAACAGAGACTTAGAGTTTCATTACATTACTGCTTGCAGTAAATAAATGCCATCAGCTGATTGGCTAACAAAGATTTTAGCTTTGGGCTACACTGCCCCCTGTGCATTCGGGATTTTTAAAACAACACATATGACATATTTGTGTGAGTTCATTTGCATAAAAAGTTTTCTGAAAACGATCGCGTGTTGTGACACTATTTTCTTTTTTAAACTATGTCGGATTAGTTAGTTTGAATGCATGGCACTTTGCAGTTGTGCCTCATTTTTTCCATTTTCAGGTGATGCAGTTAATTGTGCTCTTTTCGGTGTTTTAAACCTCAGGATATTCTTCTTTGGCCCAACTCTCTCCAATACTGGGACTAAATTACACACAAAGATTCAGATGCTTGAACCACTTTTATATTTTATTCGTCAAAAATGTTGAAAGACATTTATGATTCTTCTATGATTCTTATGGACTCATTTGTGTTTCTCTATCACATTAATATAAAATTTGTGGTTGAACATGAAAAAGTTGAGAATGATAGAAACATCTTATATTGACCCTTGGTGGGGACGTTGAGGTAAAACAGCAGCAAAGTGACTGGCAGATGCAGATTCACACAGAGACAAAATTAAAGACACTGAAGACTAAAGGGGAAATTTGCAGCAAAAAAAATTTAAATGTACAGTTATTAAAAATAGCATACTCAGATTAAAAGAAATGTTTAACTGAGTATCAGAAAATATATACAAAGTGTGCATGAATATTACTGCATTAAAACTGTAATAGATCACTACTGCTGCTGCTTTTCTATTCTAGATTTGTTTCCTGTATTATGACAGCCAGGCTTTTTTTTCTTTTTTTTTCTTTTTTTTTTTGAGAAGTACAGCTGTGTGGAATGACTGTAGCACTTTGACCCATCCTGCAAGTATGATCAGCATATGACTGCAAGACTCTGTTAAGTCGGCTGAATGTGTAGAAGGCTGAGCGAGTGAGAGTGCTGTTTAACAAGCGTCTAAAATCCTTCTTTTGATGGATATGGAGATTTGAAAAACGGCTTTGTCATGGTAACCAGCTGAGAGGGTTGGATTTTTGGGAGGGAAAAGCAGGTAGGAAACTTTCCTGATGTCACCTCTTTGTATGCTTTTGGTCAGGGTTTGTGTGTATATATATTTTTTTTCAGTGGTGGTTCTGAAAAGGAAACAGATGTAAACATTTTCTTTCATAATTCTCATGTATGTGTGTCTGGCCAGGTCTGAGGGTCGGTCAGATTACGTGTCAGGATTCACACCTTTGTCGGCGTTTTTCTCCATGAGAGGGAATAATAATTTTAATCATTGCTCTGCTCTGCAAAAAAAATTCTCTTTAGCAAAAGCAGAACTTCTCGTTGTTAATCTGTTGGAAAAAAAAAAAAAGAAAAGTGGCTAGAATGTGTTGTTAAAGTAGCCTTAAAATGAAACCAACCCAACATCCACTGCTGACTGTCACGATTCAGTCCTGACTCATCTAACGTTTGCTGCAGCACAAGCAAGCAGTTTGAAGTATTGATCAGGAAATCAGAACATTGGCTAAAGCAGAGGGAAAGCTACGCTGCTGCATCGATCCGTCCCGCTCTGACTGGACGACGTCTGGTTGGCATGGATCTAAGTTTAGACGGTGACTTATAGTGAGACCGAGCCCGGTGAGGTCGGAAAGTGATTACATAATAAAAAGACTCCTGTGGTCTTTCCCCCGCAGGTGGCGACAGACAAGGTTGCTGGAAAGCTGAGTTCTACTCTCTCATGGGTGAAGAACTCGGTTTCCCACACCGTCAGTCAGATGGCTAGCCAGGTGGCCACACCCACATCTCTACAGACCCCCGCCACTTCCTCCTCCACATCTCTGTCCTCGCCAGCCCTCTCGCCGTCCTCCCCGGCGCAGCTCAGCCCCGACGATGTGGAGCTGCTGGCCAAGCTGGAGGAGCAGAACAGGTCAGTGGTCTGGCTGATGCAGCTTCCTCAGTTACCTCTGCATGATGATGCAAGATGGCATTTTTTCTTTTCTTTATTTTTTCCAAACTGAATTTCTCTTCTCATCCTTCACAAAAGTTGAGTCTTTTTCCCTTTTTTTTTTTTTTTAGTTTTGAAGTAAATGATTACTGTTTTGTTGCAGTAGCCCACCAGGGGAGACATTGTTTACAACTTCTTTTATGTCAACAATTGGCAAAGAAAGCCTCTGTGCAAAGGTTTCTACTCAGTGTTCCTGTTATTCAGTCATAAATGAATCAGAATTAAACTGCAGGTGAAGTTTGGGTAACATGAACATGCTCACTATTACTGTTTTTATAGTAGGAATTCAAATATAATGCTTAAAACCACCAAGAGAGGGAATATAATTGTCTCCTCATGCTTTTTTATTTTTAAGTGAATATACACAGACACAAAACAAAGTCCAGTGTAGTCCTTCAGGTATTCGTAGCATCTAGTGGGTTTTTGTTGATATGAAAGAAAAAAAATTATATAATAATAAAAAAATAATAATAATAGTCAAGCATTATGTCCTTAATTATTAAGTTAATTACATTAGTGGTCATAAAAAATTAAGAATACTGTTACTAATGAAGTATTCTCATCAGTCTTTTGAGGGGATATAACCTTTATGTTAGAATATGCAACGATCACAACTCCCCTGGATTATTGATTGTTCATTGATTACACTAATTATAGCCAAAATAATTGTCTGGAGTTTTTCAACAGTTTTAGGGTCACGTTGATGAGCTGAATCTAAAAATCACATTGGTTTTGCTCAGTGAGGTGAACTTTATGAACTATGAAGCAACATGAGCATCAAAATCCACGACTTGTTCTCACATCTGGATCGGTTTCCTGAGAATCTGGATCAGTGAGTGATGAGCAGGAGGACAGGAAAGAGATGGAGACATAATGTTCAATTTACATGTAAATTATCAGTGTTTATTATTCAGTTTACAAGAGTCTAAGTTGGTAACATAATTAATTTACAAACCTTTCTTGGATGAAAAATATGAACTGATAATATCACCAAAATATAATCAATTTAGTCAGAAGATTGGATCACTCTAGATCAGACTAGAATAAGAACCTGACCTGATTGAGAAAAATAGATGTCATATTTGGATTCTGTGGTTCAAAATAGAAAAAAACATAGACAACTTCCGAAAAATATATTTTTTTGCAATGCAGAGTTACTAACATTGACTGGAGCAGCCATGTGTGGTCATTCTTCTGTAACCCTGAAAGGTCTGTGAATTATGACAAACTTCTTAGATAAAACTGATCTGAATTCAGTTTTACATCATAACTGCTATTAAATGGTCATAATTGTGGAGATACATGATTTATCAGCACTAACAACGGTATCGGGTAATTTTAGTCATTTTTTTAAATATATTGATATCGGTCCGGTAAGTAAAACTGGGCCAATATTAACAAATGAAATATTGCAGATTAAATTGTCCTTTGTGTTTCTGGAGGAGGCTGGTCATGGGGTTTTGGTTTGGTCATGTAACACTAAAAGTGACATTGTGCAGGACTGCAGGATGTTTAACTGAAACAGAGAAGAAATGTCAGCAGTGTGGTCATTTTTCTTTCACAATATTGAAATAACAGAAATACATATGATGCAATATTGTCACATACTGGATATCGACCATGGTAGCAAAATTAATAGCGGATATCGAGATCAGCACTAGTTTTTGTATCGGTCCATCAGGATTTAATGAAAATCTGACCTCTCCTTTCGCCTCTGTCTCCTCTCAGAATTTATCAGCATCATTTCAGGTGACTTGTTAATTTGGCAAGGTTTATGTATTTATACAACATTAAAATATTCCATTTCTTGGCATTTGAAAGTGAATATCCAAGTATTGGATACATCTTGCTGTGTTGTCTTGTTGGCTTTGTGCTCAGAGTACCTGACACAGTCACTGTAGAAGTCTTTACCATCCCCCTCTTATCTCCACACACACCTGAATGACATCTAGCAGGTTGTGACTTGCTAACTGGAGACGAACTCTAGGAAGTTTACACTACATTTTCTTTTTTTTTTCTTTTTTAATCAGGTTAGCCTCTTTTTTTTTTGCTTTGTAGCATTACAGCTTTTTGATTTGAATCTGGGCTTCAGTAAGGAAATCATTCCGAGGTCATCGACTACATAGTTCTCCTCAGTATGTCTCATCTGACAGCTGTTGTTCAACTGGCTTTACACTGATTTACTCTGCAGTGAGAGATTGTAGATGAGATCAAATCAAATGTCACTGCCGATTATCACTTCTACAACAATGTCCTGTCTTGTTGTTGAACTGATTGGTTTTTGTAGGAAGACCCATAACTTGCTACACACTCCCAAAGGCCACATCACAGCATGCTAAGTGGTGTATGCATGGAATCACCAAGGGTGTGTGTGGTAAATTGAGAACATTGTTGTGGCCTGCTGATTCGGTCATTGTCCACATTGAATTAATAGACTGTTAGAGGATGACGCAACGGCCTTCTGTTGCCAGCTCTGGGAATTCTTTCTCCGTTGAGCTTTTCATCCACGGCTGAGCAATGTGTGTGTGAGAGTAGAAGCGTCTATTTCGGTACAAGTGTGTCACTCACTCTTACTGTTGAGGGTTTGTTCACTTGCTCACTGTTAAATCCATCACAATGCTTGTCCAGCTAAATCAGTTTTTCTTGGACACGTTTCTTCTTTTGGGTGGACAGAGTATTGCCTGTATGATTCCTTCAGAGTAGCATGCTGTTAAATGGAAAATTAGCATATTAGCTAGTAGTGGGACAAAGTTAAATGCAGGGTCAGTAATTTATTAATCATATAGTATTGATAAAATGACCAATATTTTCATTAAAAAAAATTCAGCTAAATTATTGAATAAACATGTATATGAGCTCAACAACACAGGTATTTGTTGTTTTAATTTGTTTCTTAAGTTATTCAACCACCACACTGATGCAAAGTGCAAAACTAAACATTCATCTTTCCAGAGTTTCAGGAACTCCTGATCATTCATGGAACGTCTGTAGAAATGTGGACTGTGGACGCTGACATTCGCGTGCTGCTGCTGCTGCTACATGCTTTGCATTGAGATGCTATTTTAGGCTTGAATAGCTTCACTGATAGGCTAACTCCTTTTAGCAAAACTAGAACACAACAATAGATTTGTCCAGTCAGATACATTTTTGTGGCAAAAATTAAGTCCCAAGAAAAGCAGCTTCATTGTCCATCGTTGTTTACGAATATCGCCTGTGTGTCACATTTACGGGAGTACCAGCAACGCATGAATGCAAAAGTTCCTGCTGGAATTTTCATATGTTGAAAATTTGAACATTTTTGTTAATTGTGGTTAATTTTGGTATTAATTGTGGTAAAAACATTTTAATGCATTAAAAATCTAATTAATTACTTAATCAAAATTAACTCAATAAAGCTTAATTTTATCTTGTTTGTTCCTGCATCCAGCTAACTGCTAACATGCTAACAGTAAAATCTTTTCGTCATCATGGAACTTTGAGACCAGCTGCTGCAGCTACAGTGAGGACTTTAGTATTGGTGTTCAAATCAGAGATACTGCAGCTGCTTACCGCAGGTTTGTGTGCTTGGTGAGGCCTTTGGACCCGGCAGAACAGATAAAAGGGTATTGAGCTTCGTCCTGACCTGCCACAAGAACAACAGAATCCAGCACTCACTACTGCGCTGTCTAAGTCCAGATGTGTCAGCTTTGAAGAAATCCCAAAGCAATGAGGAGAAAATTCTGAGTTTATCTTGGTAAGGTGGTCTTACTTCATTTTATACAGATTTAAAATGCAGAAAATGGGAGTGGAGATTAAATTAAAGCTTAAAGTATCTTATTTATCATGTGGGTAGAAGTTTAATTGAAAATTGGTGTTTATTTGCTGCATCTCTTGCTTGATCATCATTAGTCCACAATACTTATTTCATTTTCTGACTGTTTGATTTGTGGTGAATTATTAGCAGAGCTCGTAGCAGGTTCAGGTTCATCTGTAAAACGCAGTTTAAGAATTTTTCTACAAAGTGTAAACTCCTCCAGTCTCTGAGGTATTCTGTCTGTAGTATTTTCTGCTCAGTTCTCTGTCCTACATGACCTGAATTTGTCTGGAACCCCCAGCCATTCTGGAACAGCACTCACTGTCCTCACAAGCTGCACTGGAAAGACCTCAGACTTTTTTTTTTTTTTCTTTTTTCCAAGATCAGGTGTCGGAGTGTTTGATTTCTGTGTCATGGTTTGAAGTTGGAGCTCCTGTTCCCCACTTGCTGTTCCTAGATCAGTAACGGCTGCAGTAAACATGAGGCAGAGCACCAATCATTTCCTGATCAAACTCTAGTTGTCTCCAAAAAAACTTGCAAACTCTTTCCTTCTTTACTGAAAAGTATTGAACCTTGAATCTGATTGTTGTTTACATTAAGTAAGAAGAGTAGTTTGTATGAATCAAGCATGTGGCCAACCTCTACTTCTGATTACACGCTGCCTGGCTGTTGGACTGGTTTCCCACTGAGTCCTCTCTGGGCATCTCTTGAAATTCTTCACTAATTACTAATTGGCTGATGTGTTTGCAGCTCATCCAACTTTGACACGGTGAGTTATTTTGAACCTGCAGCGCTGCCCTGCTGAACACTCAGTGGCTTGTAAATAAATAGTTCTGACCTAAAAATGTTTCCATCCTTGATGTGAACACAAGATCCAGTTTGCGTTGTCTTCCTTTTGCTTTGCAAGTTACCTGGGACTAATTTTAGAAAGGGCAGGTTTATAGCTGCTTCCTTCAGTGTCTGGTTTCACTTGGGAGGGTGGAGAATCGCAAAGTAGCTTTTTACTTCATTTTGTCGCAATAAAACCTCTTGCTCAAGTCATTTTCTGATCACTAAGCAAGGTTTCCCCCAGAAAACCTGCTAAGCCTGGTGGTTGGGTGCCAGGGCAGTCATTCATCCAGCGTGTTTTTGAGTTGAAAAATTTTGAAAGTGGACAGGAAATTTGAAAATATCATTTGATAATTTTGTGTTATTAAAATATTGGAGGACTAATGCCTGAATACCAACTATAAAGTCTTAAAAAACTGCAAACATTTTAAAAACACTGAAAGAAATAAGCAATGCTTAGCCTGGTAGGGGCACAAGTAAAGCCTGGTGGCCGACCAGGCTTACAATACTCTGACTAAGCATATACAAAGATATTTCCATTTGCCATATTAGTCCCTTGATTTTCCAGTGGCACGTTAAAGAGTCGCATGTTACTGCTGATGTACCTTGAAGATATTTCTCTAACCTAAATTATGTAAAAGTGTAAATGCTCACATTCCAAATATGTCCTCGTTTTAGACAGCTTTTGAATGATCAAAACACTTAATCGAAGTAATTGTGATCTATTTATTATCAAACGTCAACTAATTAAGTAATTAATTAATCGTGGACTGTTATATACAGCCTCAGAAAAGGACATTTTCCGAAAAGAATTTTAATCCAAAATTGTACAAACAATATATACATTTTGCATTTAAGACAAAAAATGAACCTTTTTTGTCTGTGTTCTACCCTGAAGTCCTTAAGTGAAAGTTTTAGCTTCACCTGTTTCACATTCTGTAAAGGGAAAAAGAATTGAGAATCTTTTGCTATTCAGTTATTCAAAAAATAATCACCAAATTAGTCCAACATTGTGTTGATTTTAAGTCGAGCAGAAAGAGCTGAGTTATTCATATGTTGATGGTAGAAATATTTATATATGTTTTAAAAAATGTTTATTTTCTTGTTCACAAAATAAATTGGAATTGTATTTTTGTATACTACTAATATTGTATAAAATAAGCTTAAGCTGTTAAATGAAAAGTATGCAGATTCTTTTTATCCATTTAATCATCAAAATGACCAACTAAAATATTAAATTCAGATCAGTTTCTTTATGTAGCTGCAATTCACAACAAATATCGTCTCAAGGCACTTTACAAAAAAAGTCATTTCAGTTCAATCATACATGGATTCCACCTGATCGTATTTGTCAAACACTGCAACAATATACATAATAATAATAAATAATGCTTAGTTTCAGCCCTAATTGACAACATACATCTCCATATTTTTAATTCTAGACTTCTGGAGACGGACAGCAAGTCTCTGCGCTCCATGAACGGCTCCCGGAGAAACAGCGGCTCCTCCCTGGTGTCCAGCTCCTCGGCCTCCTCCAACCTGTCCCACCTGGAGGAGGACACCTGGATCCTGTGGGGGCGGATTGTCAACGAGTGGGAGGAGGTGCGCAAGAAGAAGGAGAAGCAGCTGAAGGTGAGGCTGGTGCGTTAGTCCCGAAGAGCGTTTACTGAGGCACACCTGCAGAATGCCTTGTCAAGGCGTCCTTTCATCCAAACTACAAGCTGCTGTCATGACAACGGGTGGAGCTTGTACAAGTGTGTTGTGAGGTGGAACACACAGCTACTGTCACCACCAAGGGAGTAGCTGTGTTTCCATTGACCATAAAATTGCACCAGTATAAATGACAAAAAGAAACTTGTGTAATAGAAAGAAGGCAATTTTGAAATATGTCATTTTTTTTGCTAAAAAGGTTTTGCACTAAGATGACATGGTTTTTCAGCCATAACAAAGTGAAGCAAAATTGTATTTCGCAAAACGGCAACGGAAACACTTTTCACTTCACAAGACACGTGGTAAAATAGAAAGTTACTTTGATAGTATTTTTCAACCATTAAAAAATAAGTAAATATATAAAAATGTTACTACTGTCAAAAACCACAAGGAAGACAACGGGAAGTAGTAGAAGGATGATGGTTTGCTGTTGTCTTTTTCGAACAATGTGCCACTGGCTCCACCAGAGCTCTCACAGCATCACACAGTTCATAGGAAGCTGTGTGTCATTTTGGTGTGTTGAATCCATAACTCCTCTGTAAAATTGGCGACTAAAATTTCCCCCAAAATGCTGCATACGTAGTCGCTCCCAGTAGGCGGGGCTTGTTGTTCCAACCCTGAATAAGACACTGACCTCTCCTCTGATTGGCTTACAGATGATGAGCTCTTGCACCATGGCTGAATTCTGGATTTCTCATATCACTGTTTACATCCGTCGCTTCCATCATTTTTAATGACTTTCACGTGAACAATCTTATTCACGTGTGGTTTTAATTTAATTTATTGAAAATACCACATTGCAAAACAAAATCTTACATCAGCAGCATATAGATTATAGACAAAGATTTGTACATATTTGTAATGGAAACGCAGCTGCTGTGTTCTGCTGCCTCTGATTTCTCTCTGCGTTTCCCTGTCGCTCTAACTTATAAACACACGCATTCAAAACAGCTCACGTAAGAGTGTTTGTGTAAACAAAAATCCTGTACAGCGTTTCAGGATTGCTTAGTTGCTCCTTGTCAAAGCAACTAAGCTGCTGCCATCCTGTCTGGCACACAGCCACAAAGGAGAGATCCTGTGTGTTTGATGGACAATCCAGCAACACGGAGGATGACAACTCACTGTTTCTTAGGTGTGAAAATGTAGTTATTGACGTTAAACTTTATGGAAATGAAGGTTGGTGGTGATTTAGCTTTTGTGAAACTAGAATCTATTTGGAAGCTGTTGCTAGCAAAGCTACAACCAACTATAAGCCTTGCTTTGAAGCTGAGACAGGGCACCTGCTGTGCATCAACTGTGTCAGCACAGTGCCGCAGCTGTAATATGCTGCCAAAATTCTTCTCCTCACTCTTACATAAGTGAAACAAAACATAGATTTTCTCACCTGAGTTCTGGATCTCTGCAGCTCCTACAGTTACCATGTGCCTATTGGCTGTTTCTGTGATCAGTGCTCTTCTAATCTGTGGTTAGTTTAGATGGATGTTCTTGTCTCAACTAATTTAAATGGGGTCATTTGCAGTGTGGACTGTGGACGTTGACATCAGCATCTCTTCTGCTGCTACATGGGTAGCATTGAGATGCTATTTGAGGCTTAAATACCTTAGCTAACTCCTTTTTGCACATCTTGAACACAACAGTAGTCCTTTTTTTTTATTATTCCCCCAGTAAAAACGTCTAACAAAATCACTTTATGTACAAAGATACTGGTTGGGACCTTTCTACTTGCACGTTTTTGGTACACTTGTAAACATCCACTAACAGCAATGGCCGATAAAGCCACTTCTGTTGGCTTTCGTAGCGTTAAAATTAAATCATTCAAGTTAACGCCTTAAAGACCCAGGTCCAAAATCTAATACTTTAACAATAGAGTAGTTGTAAAATTAGCTAACACACAAAAATACTGTTGCAAAGCACCGTTTTTGATTTAAAAAGCATACTGTTCCCCAATATGCTGTAAAGAAAGGAAAAGAATCTCCTGATGTTTTGCTGTTGCTCTAAACTCCACAACACCGTCCACATCTCGGCTGTGTGGCCTCTCTTGTGATGCACACGCATTTTTGCTGACATTTACCATCTCGCTCTGTCCCAGACACCACAAAAGCTCAAACTGTTGCAGTGTTTACTACAGTCAGAGATAATTTGTCAGGCTCTCTTCGTCCCGGCTGACCCTGCAGTGTTGCCCCTGATCTTGTTATTTCAGTTCCTGACATTTTGATGCTAATTTTAGCGGGCTTGTTTTTTTTACAGTAACTCTCTGCAGCACTGTGATAATCATGTTCCATGTGACTGTCTGTAGTGCTTTGATTTAAACCCCAGGCCCAAGGTGGTCTTCAGTGTAAATGTTGACCAAGAATGTTTTATTGGGTGATAGATTTAGCAGAGCAGCTTACAGCAGATATTTCTTGTTTTTGTCGCTCTGCATACAAATATTGAAGCAACACGAAGGTTCTCTAATTGTGTTGTTATGCAATCCAGTAGATGAAGCAATCAATAAACTGAAATAAAGCAGGGATATTATTCAGACAGGCTGATTCCTCCTCAGAACGGCAGCTTTCTTCCTCTTGGCTTCCAGAAGAACGTAGCGGTTGTTGTGTGAAGGAAGGAACTTTGGTTATTCTGAACTTGTCAGCAAATTCTTAACTGTGGTAACTTTTTTTTAACATTTACATTAAATCTACTGCTGGTTAAAGGTATTGAGGAATTGCAAGGTTTGAAGCAGATACAATCTCCAAACTGCAAAAAAATATTTGAACGCGGAGGTTAAAGTTCTTATAATGAAAAAGAAAGTTCTAGAGTTACCAGAGTTATTTTCTGGTTTGGCAGAGCATAGATTAAAGCGTCGCTGCCCCTCACCTGGTAAAAGCTTAAAATCTTACTGGAAATTGCCCAATCTGGAATCATCTATCCTCCACTGCAGAAATAGAGGTTTGGAGCTGAGCAAGGATTATCTCACTTCCTTTGCCAACACTACAGGCAGACTATTATTTTAAAACGTTGCAAAAAATTGATGTCATCGTCCGCAATTTCTTCTGTTAGCTTGATTGGCCTGGTAGAAATTCTACCAGAGGAATCCATGTCAATGGGAGAAAACCCAGACGGATCCCCACTGGGTCACGTCTGCATGTGGGAGGTTAATAATAGTCCCCCCACTTTTGCCAACTTAGCTACTCTGTCGTTACAGTTTCTTACTTTTCAGACAAAAAAAAAAAATGGTATCAGTCACAATAGGAATTGACAGGTCAAGCTTTTTAAAGATTAATGATTGGTGATTGGCCAAAATACTGCATGGGATGCACCTCCACCCTTAGTCCAAATGTTACTGCACACTGCCTATCAGCTAGCTTAAGGAATACTACAATACTCTTCACAGTGAAGACATATTTGGAAATATCTAAAATAATAAACTAGCTAATATAAACTAATTGGGCTCTGGAACAGGTGTGTGAAATTGAAAAATGTATCACTCAAACCCAAGCAGGAAATATACACTTCTCATAATATTACATTATTTTGCAATTAATTGTTACTTTTATGTTTTAAATAAAAGCAATTAGGTCATATTATAGATTGTTTTATTGTACTCTCGTAAGTTTAGCTTTTAAAATATTGATTGTATTTGAGTTCTGCATATTATTTAGTGTGAAGAGAGGGCAGAAAGCAGCTTTTGTTAAACAGTGGACATGAAGCCGCCCCTTATTCCATCACAGAACAAAGCACAGATTGTCCCAAGGGGAGAGGGAGCCCCCTGCTGAACGCCTGGGTGGGGGGGTGGACAGACCTCTGCTCCAGATGCACCCTGGGCTCACCAGATGCACACACACACACACACACGCACACCCACACACACACACGCACACACACACTTGGCCATTATGTGTTGTCATCACTTCAGGAAAGAGCAGCGCTCCCTGTCAGCACAGGAAATTGCTTCATCAGTAGTAATATACAGAAACAAATTACTTTAGAGCGCTTCATTGAAAAGATTGGGTTTGGTAGTGGATACACGGTTACTACGGGATACAGACAAAAACCTAAATAATATGAGCAAACTCTTGGTTCATTGCTGTTATGAGAAACGTCAGCTTTCTTTATCCATTATCTTACGTTAAATTAGTCTTCTACAGTTCCCCTTATCTGCATTCACATGTGAAAATACGGCTCCCAAATGTGCATTTAAAATGGAGCTAAACTAACAGATGCTTTTACACGAGCCATGGGTTTCCTGTTGGAAAGATTTGAAAAGTGCACGCCTCAGCCAAACGAACCGAGTCCTGGGCTCTCTTTATTTCTACAGTCGGAATAATAAATGGTGCAGCAGGGAAACAAAACCTTATCAGGGCTCAGAGTGCCCACTGCATGTGTGGGGTCACTTGGATTCCTCTGAGGGGAGCCGCTTCTTCAGAGAAACGGACTCGGCTCTCTTTGTTCAGAAGCAGTCCATTTATTTCAGTGAATTGTTCTCTGTTTCTATATGGAATATTTGTGATTTGTAGTAATGCAACAATCCTAGTGAAAATCACAAAATAACTGCTGTAGATATGCAGAGATCAAACATTTGTGCCTGATTTTCAGT
Organism: Gambusia affinis; assembly: GCF_019740435.1. Taxonomy (NCBI): domain Eukaryota; kingdom Metazoa; phylum Chordata; class Actinopteri; order Cyprinodontiformes; family Poeciliidae; genus Gambusia; species Gambusia affinis. Next base: position 2,782,551 of record NC_057877.1, read on the forward strand.
CTCTTTTTTTTTAAGCTTTAACCTTCACATACAGTGTATATTCACTAAGATGGGTACAGCATTCAAACTTTTTTTCTAGCATTATGGCTGAAAAAACAAGGATTTACACATCGCTAGTGAGACTAGCATCGCTGAAACAGCAATTCACTTTAATTCTAAGGTGGCGCCAACTCACAACAAATATCATCTTGAAACACTATAAAAAAATGATTTCAATTCAATCATACATAGCTTATAAAATTTATCATCAAACAGTACGATAAAATTATTCATAGTAGTTTAAAAAAAGGGTAATAGAAGAAAGTGAAGAAAAGTGTTAATTTTGTCCTCCAGCAGCCTAAACCTTTAACTTCCTGGCTACAGGACTGTCTCAGGATCACCTTGGCCTGTCTAACAGCAATATCCATGTATATTTCAGAGAATGTAGATTCTTGACCTTATAGTTCTGTTCTCATGTTTTCAAAGAATCCTAAGACTCCTAAATTACGACATTTTAGACAAATTTGGAGGATTTCTGGAGTTCTAAGATTTTTCTTAGAATTTTACCTCTGTAAGATGAAAAAAATGCTATTCCCAAACTCCTTGGTCCTAAAAGAGCTCCTAATGTGTCAAAATGTCTGGAGTAATGGGGAACCCTGCCATACTCTATTCAGCCTTCCTGTTGTCTGCTGAGAATGTCACTCTTACATGTTGAGTGAAACCTTAGACATGTCTCGAAGTCGTAGATTATGGAATTTCTTGTTTTTGTGCTTCCTCTGACTTCATTTTGAACATATGTGCTGATATTAAAAGTAGCTTTATGTCTTCTGCCTTCATGAGCAACGTTCACACTGACGTGTGGATACTTTTAGTATCTACAAACTACTTTAGTTTGTAGATACTTTACTGTCCAATAGCCTCAAAGTCCAAAAAAAAAATCTCTTTTTTTTTTGTTGTCTTCCTGCAGGATCTCGTTCGAAAAGGCATTCCCCACCACTTCCGGGCAATAGTGTGGCAGCTGTTGTGTAACGCCCAGAACATGCCCATCAAAGATCAGTACTCAGAACTTCTAAAGATGACGTCGCCGTCCGAGAAGCTCATACGCAGAGACATCGCGCGCACCTATCCTGAACACGAGTTCTTCAAAGAGAAAGACAGCCTGGGCCAGGAAGTGCTCTTCAACGTCATGAAGGTACACCTGCTTCTCACTCCAACAGCAATCTGAAACATGATAAAACTATTCAGAGGATATCCAATGACTTCTTCTATTATTTTTGGTCAATTAGGCCTATTCTCTGGTGGATCGTGAGGTTGGCTACTGTCAAGGAAGTGCGTTCATTGTGGGTTTGCTGCTCATGCAGGTAACAACGCTACTGAAAAACATATCCGTAAAATACCTTTGCAGTCAGCGAAGAGTCCCGCAGGTGTTCATTAATTTAGTCTTGTTTTGTTCCAGATGCCAGAGGAGGAGGCCTTCTGTGTGTTTGTGAAGCTCATGCAGGACTACAGGCTGCGCGAGCTCTTCAAGCCCAGCATGGCCGAACTGGGACTATGCATGTATCAGTTTGAGAGCATGATCCAGGTAGGGACTTCATCTGGAGTTACAGAGAGAGAATGCTCTGGAGAAATCTGCTGTATGGATTGAATGATTTTTGTGGATTTCCAGGAGCAGCTCCCAGAGCTGCACATGCATTTCCAGGCTCAGAGCTTCCACACCTCCATGTACGCCTCCTCCTGGTTCCTCACCATCTTCCTCACCTCATACCCCTTACCTGTAGGCACCAGGATTTTTGATATCTTCATGTGTGAGGTTAGTTAAAAAGAGCAGCTGCCCACTTTCGATAAGGAATGCTATTTTTTGATGTCGGTCAGTTTTACTGACTTTCTTTTATTCTTGAGAAAGTAATTTTCACAAAACTTAGACTTTTCTTGCATTAGACTTCAGAGTAATACAACTTTCAAGACAGCTTCACTGAAAAAGCATGTTAAATAAGTTTAACATGAAAAGAAAAGTAACACGTTAGTGCCACCTGCTGGACTTGCAAAGGCAGTGTGGTCTGATTACGTCTCTTTAAAACAATATTAACATCTTTATCAGTTCAGATATTGGAAAAATAATTCTAGTCTAATTCTATGCTTTGTGCTCTGAGCGACGTCATACTTCAATACTTATTTTACATTATATTTAGAATTCGCATTGCTCTTTCTGAACAGTTTGACAAAGGTAGTCAACCTATTGTTTTTATCAGTTTCAGATTCTGTTAATTATTTTACACTGGCTGTAAAATAAATTGCTCTGACTGAGCAAATGAAAGTTGTTTTGTTTTTACACATTTAACCAATTTTGTGAATCTATTGATGTATTTATGTGTGCTGTACTGGTACAGAGTTATGAAAAAAGAAAAGAAACATTTTAAATGAATTCAGCTGTTTTTCTGTATCGGATCGTATCGGCTGATGCTAAACCTCAGATATCGGTATTGGAAGTGAAATAAAGCGGATCGGTGCGTCACTGGTTCTCAGCACGCTGAGCTTCCCGCTCTGATTCCAGCTGATCTGTCCTCAGGGTTTGGAGATCGTTTTCCGTGTGGGTCTGGCCATCCTGCAGATGAACCAGGCTGAGCTGATCCAGCTCGACATGGAGGGAATGTTACAGGTATACACCGTCACTCTTTACTCAGCTGGCTCAGGTTTCATTGCATTTTGCACTTTGTTTCGTGGAAGGAAGCTCCGGCACACCCAGTTAATTGATACATGTGTCCTATGTGTGGATATAGCAGCTCTGGGTGGAACTCTGGGAAGTTAAACAGCAGTTCACCAAACAGCAGGTTGCACAGTTAATCTGCTTCTGTTACTTTTCTTCCCATTTCAGCACTTCCAAAAGGTCATCCCACATCAGTTTGACAGCGGACCTGATAAGGTCATCCAGGCTGCCTATCAAGTTAAATACAACGCCAAGAAAATGAAGAAGTAAGCCGTGCTGCCGTCTTTTACACTGAACTCATCTCCTTTTATAATCCAATTAGATTAGAATATTAAAAGCTCTTTATTTATTTCCAAATATCCAGTGCTGTATTGTCTTAATAGACCAGTCCACTTGATAATATATTTCTGTCTTTTCTTTTCCAGGTTAGAGAAGGAATACACTACGATCAAAACAAAAGAGATGGAAGAACAGGTGGAGATAAAGGTGTGTGTGTATTTTTAATGCACTGAGGAACCTCTAATCAGAAATGCATCTGAATACAGTTTTTTTTCACATTGGTGACTGCTGCAGTTTTTCTCTGAACAGGCTTGTGTAAAATGTTGTTGGGTAACAATCCCTGATGCTGCTGGAGTTTTGTTGCTTACCACATCGATCAGACCCTAACTTGACATCAAGTGAGACTGAGGTATCAGTGGAGTAGAAATAAGAAATATTGCCACCTGCTGGTGTGAGTAGGCATCAGTTAAGCCCAATGATTCTGAGTGTTGTTTGCAAAAAGTTTGCAATAAACTCACAGTGATGCATTAGCACAAAAAAGGCGGTAATCTTTAGGATTTTCTTGAATTTCCAGAATCAACTAGAAGCTAGAGAGAGAGTAAAGTGGAATGACAAATCAAATGAGTTGGATCAGCAGTGCTTGCCAATAACTGATGGTGGCATCCAGGACATGTCACTGTAAAATATCACATCTACGGACTGGACATTGAGCTAATAGTATCCAGTAACAGCCACATGTTGTTGTCACACAGCAACAATGCATTCGGTCAGAGGCCTCTTCAGATTCACAGTCAGATTGACTGCTACAGGAGATCCTTCCTCATTGAAGATGCTTGAATGATGATTTCTGACTTTTGATTTCTCTTTGGAATTAATCAAGTATTTTTGAATTTGAATATGGACTTGTTCATATTTACTGTGTGCTCCATGTGTATATGTTACATGCTTTCTCCTGTTCTCCCTGCTGTCCCTGTTCATGCCACAAAGCAGCCAATAGTAGCCATCTTTACTTCTAGACATCAGAAAAGTTGCATTTGTAGTCATATGGGACTTCTCCTGACACACAGATACGGGCTTCTGTTCAGCAGTTATGGAAAGCCAGTGATACCAGGACGCCAGACAGATATAATCACCAAAATAACAATCTTCCCCTTTAAAAGCATGTTATTGTCATACTGCAGAGAATAATGGAAGCAGGTGGCGAGCCTAAATTAGCCCACACAGGAATGTCAACTCGGCAAACTACGAGAAAACACTTGACTTGCAGTTTCATTTTAAAGTGTTTTTTTTTTTGTGTGTGTGTTCTATGACTTTGTACTTTTTTACAAAGTCGTAAATGCCTTGTTGCTGAGAGGTGCCATACAAATAAAATTTGATTGAGTCTTTGATTGATCGTGTGAAAAGTGTTTCCATTGCAGTTGTGCAAAATAAACCTATTTTGATACGGTCAAAATAATACCTCATCCTAGCACCAAAGCTTTATATTGGAAAAGGAGGGGGTTTTTTTTCTTCCACAAGTGTCATGTTTCCATTAAGCAATTTTATTTTCAAATTCTATGGTCAATGGAAGCAGAATTATTGGTCTAGTGCTTAGCAGTCTGACATTGAAACATTTAGGTTGTGATGTGATAAAATTGTTATGATAGAGGGATGTGAATAGATTTGTTAGATGCTCTATCGTCATGTCTCAAAACTAAAGATGAACATTTGTGTTTATCAGCCTTTTGGAACTACTGACATGGAAATCATGCAAGAAAATTAATATATCCACCAAAATGTTGCTGCCACTGTCAGAAGTCAGAAATCTGTCGCTGTGGCTAATGAGTTTATTTTGTTTTTCAGAGATTGCGGACGGAGAACAGGCTCCTGAAACAGAGGATAGACACGCTAGAAAAAGTGAGTTCACCACAGGAGCACATACTTCTCCTTTCACACCAGCTCAACTCTAATCCATGGTTTTCTCAGACATCCTAACGATGGAGTCATTTCTCGCACTAACTCGCCTGTCTTACACATACGGGAAGCTGCCTGCTTTTAGGGTAACTTATTGAGGTGAAAAGTGGATTTGCTGATCCATAAAATCAAGTCAGAAGACGTTGAATTCCATCTCCAGGTCACCATGGTAACGGTCTCTAAAGCGCAGTTTTTTTCCCTCAAAAAAAAAAAGAAAAGAAAAACGGTGAGCGTCTCCCCGGATGTTGCTGACTGGAGAGACTGCGTGTAGCAGATGTGGAATGTGAATGACGACGCTTGGTGTTGGCGGGGGCTGGAAGCACTGCATGCTGGGTAATCGGCATGCTATCAGACTGAGTTCTGCTGCTGCACCATGCATGAGGTCTGGTGTGGATAACAGGAGCGTCTGCTGGGACGCTGCTGCAGCACTGAGCTCCGGGCGAGGCGTTTTGACTTTTTAAACTCGTAACTAACTGAAGCCTTTAAGAAAAAACAAACTTGGATGAGATGTTTCTGCTCACTTATACCAACTTGTATCTGCTTACTGTAGAATTTGTAGCTTTCTTTCCTGTCAGCTTTAACCACGTCCAAAGCCTTTTGTTTGCAGAACCACTTATTTCCTCACTTTGTCACCAGCTTAGCTCCACTTTTTTTCACCGCACCTGCAATGTTCCTTTTCTACCTGATGGTTTGGTTACTAAACAATGGGGAGAAAATGAACATTGCATTTCTTCTTTGAAGCAATCAGTTGTTCTTTTGTGTGCTTTAACTGTCCTCTGGATTGTCTCTCTCTGTCTTTGTTGATATTTCTGTTTTGTAGGAAAGTGCTTCCTTGGCAGATAGATTGATTCAGGTATATTTCTTTATTTTTCTACCCATCTCAGTCCTTCCCTCATCTTTCCCTCTTTCTGTTTCTCACTGCATGCTTACTTTAGCTAAATCCTAAACCAATCAGAATCTGATGAACTCTAATGAATAAAGAACTACATCACATGGCAACTGTTGACATTGTTTATCCAGTGCATGAAACTCCACATTATGGCATGTTGGACAAAATGAAAGGATCACAGCTGAGCACAGCTAAGGTTTAATGTAAATCACAGTTGCCAGCGTTCAAACGAGCATGAAAACCCATTCCCACCTCTTGTCTGATTCGCCCACCCATTCCGCCTTTTCCGTTTCACTTCCTGTCGTGCTCATCCCACCCCTCCTCGGTTGCTTATGTCCAAAGGGACAAGTGACTCGAGCCCAAGAGGCAGAGGAGAACTACCTGGTCAAGCGGGAGCTGGCCACGGTCAAACAGCAGAGCGAGGAGGCCACTGCTCAGCTGGAGCGGGCCAGGAAAACCATCAGCCAGCTTCAGCAGCAGCCACAAGCGGTAAGCAGGGGGACGGAGAAACCTCGGATGGCACGACGCCGCGGCACGCCGTGCATAGCATTAGAGGCGGCGTACAGCTCAGATCTGGGTGTGAGGTTTGGGTTTAAGCTTTCAGATAACTGCTTAAAGATGAATGTGGTTTGGAAACAACTGGAGGTTCAGATAATGCCATGTCCAAAAGTCTAGAGAAGAGACTTTCATACATGTTCTGCACACACTTAGCATTCATCATAAGATCCGTAAAAAACGTAAATTATTTATTAGTTCATGGAGTTTTTCTTTCTGATAATGTTTCTTAATGTAATTTGTCTATTACCGTAATGTCCTGACTATTGAACACACCTGAATATACAGCTCTGGAAAAAAATGAAGAGACCACTTAAAATGATTGGTTTCTCTGATTTTACTCTTCATAGGTTTATGTTTGAGTAAAATGGACATTGTTCTTTTATTCTATGAAATAAAAGAACATAGAATATGTTCTTTTATATTCTATGTATTCTATGTATAAAAGAACACATCAGAGTAATCAGATTACTCTGATTACTTGGAGAGTAATCAGAGTAATCTCTGATTACTCTCCAAGTAATCAGAGATATTACTTGGAATATCTCTGAAATTCCAAGTAAAGATTTAGTATTTGCAGAAAATGAGAAATGGTCAAAATAACAAAAACAATGCTTTCAGACCTCAAATGATACAAAGAAAACAAGTTCACATTCATTTAGAAACAACAATACTAATGTTTTAACTCAGGAAGAGTTCAGCAAGGGAATTCGGTGCAGTGGTCTCTTCATTTGTTCCGGAGTTGTACACCACACCCACTGACTTTGGGAGGGAAAAAAAGCACATGTCTATAGGCTGGTACAAAGGAGTATTGGAGCCAGGCTAAAAAAATAAATAAATAAAATAAATCTACAAGAAAAAAAGTCCTAATAGTATCAGATTGAAGTCCTAAGACAAAAAAGTTCTATCACAAGAATAAAGTTGTAATTATACAAGAAAAAAGCCTTAATATTAGGATAATGAAGAAGTAATGGTATGATAACTCTAACACAAAAATAACCAAAAATTAGTTCAGTAGTGTTGAGCATCTTAAGTTGTAATGTAGTATTGGTTATACAAATACTTTATCTTTTAACACATCAGATTCAAATGATTTCCAGTAGCAGGACTTTGGAATGAGTGTTTATTTTTAAGAATGAATCACAGACTTCACAACCCGTCACATCTTGATAACTATCAAAGCTTTGCTCTCAGTAAAATGACTTTTTTTCTTGTAATTGTACGACTTTCTTCTGGTAAGACCGCGTCTTCATTCTACTAACAATATGATGTTCTCATAATTTAAAAAAAAAAAATAATCTTTTTGTCTGTCATAAGGTTGCAGATGTAACATGAGATATTTAACTTTTGATAAAATACATACCGGTAAATTCTCATTCAGTTCCTGTACCACGGGTGCTTAAGAAAAACAATACAGTAGCCTGCCAAGAAAAGTCATGAGGAAAATTTGTTCTTGAACTTGTGTTGTCCTGCTTCATAACAGCAATCCAATTTTTCAAAACCAAAACTTGACGGCTTTTAGAAATGACAGTAAACCTAGTCGTTCAACGCTCATTCAGAAACTTTGATTCGGCTGCTTGAGTTGCCTCTTTACCCCCCCAAAAAACATTTTTATCCAAATTTAGCATATAATACTGAATAAAAGTATTCAAACTTTTTCACAATTTTGTCACATTGCAACTATGAACTTTAATAGATGTTGGGGGATCTTATATGACACGGCAAGACAAAGTGACCTAAGCAAAATACATGGTTTTCTTTCATTCTTTCTTTCTTTTGCAAATAAAAATCTTAAAAGTGTGGTGTGCATTTGTATTTAATCTGATATCCCTAAATAGAATTCAATGTAGTCAATTGCCTTCATAATTTGCCTAACTAGTAAGCAGAGTCCTCCTGTGTGTCATTTCTTTTTAATATAAACCCACTGAGAAACATGGTGATGGTGGCATTATGCTGTGAGGATCCTTTTTCCCCTGCAGTAGAGTACAATATGGTCAGAGTCAAAGTATGGACTCAGTGGATTTTTATTTGTAAAACAGTTAAAATCACTGCAAATGTTGAAGTCTTGGGTTGGTCTGCCTCAGAAAATCCCCCACAGGGTTTTTATCTCTTCTCTCGTTGCTCATTGGTTCCAGATAACGACCTGTTTTGCAATGCAGAAAGCCGGATGGTTACACACAGGTCAACACACATCTGTCACCGTTTAGAATGTGTGTAAGCAGCTGTGTGTGTGTAGCTGGGTGATTTCACACGTAGCCCCTCCCTCTCAGAATCCTCTCTGTGTGTATCTGGTGGACTAACTTTGTTAATTATTCATGTTTGGATTCCACATGGTAATGTGACGCGCTACTCTGTTTTACATAATTTGCTGCCTTGTTTAACAATGAAGGGACATGAATTAATGATGTGATGTGAGAGGAGAAACACCGAAGAGGCCTTGAGAGTATGGAGATGGATATCACTGACTGTTCAGTAGACTGTTTATTTTTGGGGCCAGTGCATGATGGGGTTTCATGAGTGAGCACGAATGTCTCTGTGCGTTCTGACTGTCATTCCGTGTCGGTTGCAGAAGGGACCGCCTCGGTTTTCAGAGGAGTCCGTCCTGCAGCTGGAGAAGGAGCTGGTCCAGGCCCGGCTGAAGGAGGCCGAGTCCCAGTGTGCACTAAAAGAAATGCAAGACAAGATCCTCGATATGGAGAAGGTCAGCTGCTGCAGGCGCACACAAACTTATTTATTACACGGCTCACAAACCCTAGTTTCATCTATATGTTGATCAACCTTTCTGCAGAGGAACTCGTCGCTACCAGATGACACTAACGTGGCTCGACTCCAAGAGGAGCTGATCGGGGTGAAGCTGAGGGAAGCAGAGGCTCTGACTGGACTGAAGGAGCTGAGGCAGCAAGTCAGAGACCTGGAAGAACACTGGCAGGTGAGCAGCTGGAGCAGCAGGACAGCTGGACATAAAACACACCGGGACTTTACAATGTCCAAAATTCAAAAAGCTGCAAATTTGCAGAGTGAGTGATTGATGGATGGAAATGTAAGCTATGTTCCACAGGCAAATGTGCTTAGTTTAAGAAAGGGTTCCTGTGCACTCTGGGACAGTCTGAGATTGAACACCTTCCCAGGTCTGGATAATTATGATGTTGTTTGGGGGAAAAAAAATTCTATTTCCAGATGTTATTCCCAGTACCACCCACTTTCCCGCTGCTTTTCACCTCCCACTTTCCTACTTTTATTTCCTGTTTAAAGAATGTGGACGGAAATGAACAAAGAACTCTGGAAGCATAGGTCTGGAGGAGTAGTTCATTTTGTGTAGGAACGCTGACTTGGTGTTTCTGAAGGAGTCTGATTGTGAACCGTCTCCTCAGCGCCACTTGGCACGCACCGCGAGTCGCTGGAAGGACAGCCCCAAGAAGAACACGCTGAGTGAGCTGCAGGACGAGCTGATGAGCGTGAGGCTGAGAGAAGCCGAGGTCCAGGCAGAGCTGAGAGAAACTCGACAGAGGCTGCTGGAGATGGAGACTCAGGTCAGCGCTCACATTGTTCTGCAATGCAATCAAAATGTTTATCTTTCTTTTCTACATGTAATATAAGCTAAGTTTAATAACTAAAAGTATCGGCGTTACGGGACATTTTCAAAAACAACAGCTTGTAATGCTGTACTTTCGCCTTAAGAGGGCAGCAGCTTTCTACTTCACCTGCATTTTTGCAAGCCAGAATTACTCAAATGCCTATTTGATCCAAAACCACATGCCGTACATTTATCTGTAAAACTTTTTTTCCTGCTGCTTCTCCAGAATCAGATTCACAGCAATCAGCTGCGACGGGCCGAACAGGAGAGCCGCTGTCTGCAGGAGCGCGTCCAGACGCTGACCACCCAGAACAAGGATCTGCATGTGCAGCTGCAAGAGATCAAGCGGAAGCAAGCTGAGATTGAATGCAAGGTACAAAGAGCCTGCTGCAGCGTTTTAGCCCCACCTCTGCAGGGGCGAGCCACCACAGCTCAGTTGTGGTGCAAGCTGTGAAGTTCAACTTGTGAACGCGGTGAAAAAAGAAGTGTTTAAACTCAAGAGCCGATGTCTTTTTTTCACTTTGTTTTTGCAGAGTAAGGAAGAAGTAATGGCTGTGAGGTTGAGGGAAGCTGACAACATCGCTGCCATGGCAGAGCTGCAGCAACAGATCTCTGAGCTGGAGATTCAGGTAAAGTCCCAGCTCTGCAGCAAGCATTGGATTTCCTCAACTCCCTCACAAGCCACATCACACATATCTCATCATTCTCAGCCACAGAGGGAAATTTCTCTCATCGTGAAATATATGGGCGTCAAAGCAAATTTATAGTTTATTTTAATTCAAAAGAGGAAGTGAAGTTAAGCACATAGCTATTTCTCAATATGACAGATATTTGATGTTGTGGTTTTTTTACTTGGTCTTTGATTTGAAATACACAAACATCTGATTGGGGAGGGAGTTAAAAGTGTTAGAATTTTATATTCATCTGGAAAATTTACCTGATCTGCTGTTTGTTCTGTGTTACCATAGAGACACAGTTAACAGACATCGTCTGATAAGCTTTCACCTAGTTTCAGCAGAAACACATCAAGGGGACGATTTACCAACTTCCATTCGATTTACCAATGGGTCCCACGCAGCGTCTCGCAAAAGTTTTCACACCCCTTGAAGGTTTTTCAGTTTGAGTCACGAAGTAACCACAAAACTTCAATGTAGTTTATATGAAATTTCTTTGACACACTAAAATAGATTAGCATCTGATTGGATAGTGGAAAGAACAGATTCATGGCTTCATAAATCTTTTACAATAAAGATCTGAAAAATGGACGATATATCAGCACCAACATCTGTATCGTCATTTTTTTAACCTCAGTCCCATTAAACAAACAAACAAAAAAAAAAACTGGGCAAATATTAATAACAGATATTTATTTCCCTCTTGTTGCTGTTTGTTTCTGGAGGGACGGTGGAGCATGTTTGGTCATGTGACGGATGGTGGCGCAGCAAAGGATTGTGGGGAGTTTAACTGAAGCAGAGAAGCAGTGGTGAAGTCAGTGTTGGTCTGTTTTATCCCAAGATGTCTTGAGAATAGTAAAATATCACATATATAATATCAGTTAACATAAGTATTCATATTAGAGATTCACCAATCTGATATTATCTGTATCAGTACCAATATTGAAAGGCATCAGTGACACCAATTTGGAGCATAACAGCCAATGTAAAGTAAATTATAAAGAAACTTAAACTGATACAAACAGTAGTTTGACTATATTGGTTAACCATCTAAAAATAAACTGCAGCAAACCTTCTTTTCAAATGGCTCAAAACGTGTAATTAGGAACTCTAAAATAAAATTAAATAGATAAAATAAATAATAAAGCATGATGGTGCCCAGAGCACAAAGCATAGAATTAAACTGAATAGATCTGACCTTAAGGGTCAGACACAGACTGAAAAGATTAAATTTATGTTGTTTCTCCATGCTTGGCTAAGATTCTGAATCCATTGGTGTATGTATATATATATATATAAGTGTACTGTATTGGTGCAGAGGTATCAAATAAATTAGTTAGTCAGCACATTTATGTCTGTGTTTAAATAAGGAAACATTTGAATTTGATTCAGCTGTTTGGTATCGGCCGATACTAAACCTCAGATATCTGTATCGGAAGTGAGAAGATTGGATCAGCTCATCCCTAATTAATATAGAATATTGATATGAGCTCAGAGTTTCATATCGCCGAATCCTTCGGTTTCCGTCACATAAAATCCTAATAAAACAGATTGAAATTTGATTATAACATGTCAAAATGTTGGTTTATAAAGGGTGTACATAGACATGTCCCAAAATGTGTTATTCTATTTCTACAGTTTTTTACACTATTCTTTGACCAGTTAAGGGTAAAGATTAGGTTTAAAACTCTATTATTCTCAAGATAAAACTAAATGTAACTGAAGTGAACACACTTAAAACTGTGTCCTTTATAAACAAACATCAAAAGGCAGGTGAGAAGGACCCAGTATTTATCCCCAAACATGAGTGAGATGCTACATGACAACAAGACTGACCACAACAAACACGTCAAACACACATCTGTTGTGACCACCACTCCGTCCGCAAGCCATGAACAGAGATGGGGACCTAAAGTCCAAATCTAATTAAGCTTCAACGTGTTTGTGTGCTCAGCTTTTTACAACCCATGGCGATTTTGTTGCGTTGCGTTTGTGGAGTGGGGCAGCAAATTATGTGTTGTAGTAAGAGGAAGTCGGTTCTTTTCTGTGTTCTTAAAATGCACTGGGCTGTGTGTATTTCTGTCGCAGCTTTCTGCTGTGACTTCCCCACCGTCAGGCCTTCAAAGGCTCACAGCTATAGAGCGTCCTCACAAGTCTTGCAGCATTACATCTGCACGGGTTCACTTCAACAGTTTGATTCAAACTCTTATAGTTTGTGATTTTCTGGTATGTTCGGTGTGCATTTTAGGAGACCTGGCCTCACTGGGAGTTCTTTGCAAACAGAAAGGATACATAATAGTTTTCCCCAAGTTCACAAAAAGGTTCTTTTTGGTTAGTCACAAATGAGTAAGCGTCTGTCGCTGCTTTGCTTGGCATTTAGCCCACATGTATCCTTCTTATGTGCTTGAAATTCTGAAGGATTTTTAGTAATTTGACAACTTGCTGAGCTTGTTGAGTCAACATTTTTTATCAATGGAAATGATCTCTGTTGCGAATCAGCAGGTGTAATTCCAGAAGATGAGTGTGTAGTAAAGAGGTGGTGCTTTTCTTCCAGTTAGTATTGATCACAGGCGTGTTTGTGACCTGAGTTAGCCTTAGGTAGCACTGTTTTCTGGTAGAAAATAAATCCAAAGACCTTATAATCCAACTACTGTTGCTGCATACTGTCGATCAGCTGGCTGAAAGAACACAATTTCCTGACTTTAAAGTAAAAGTCAATCAATACAGAATGCCCTGCTGCTGTCTGATTGCCTGAATATAAGGCTGATGCTGTTTCATATCTTCACCTGTACACTGAGTGCATAAGTACATTTTTGTCAGTTTAAATATTTCTAATAATGCCTTTGACATAAAATTACACACCACATTGTCCTAATGATACAATTAATGCACAGTTGCAAAGAAATTAAAGCAAATTACTCCACAAATGAAGTTATTGGTAAATATAAAAAAGGCAAAAGAAATAAGTATTAAACACTATGGAATTAATTTATTAATAATAAAGTCCTTTGTCACATGCCCTGCTCCGGTGTTTCCACATAAACTGCCTACAAATATGGAGGATTTCTTCTTCTTCTTTTTTTTTTTGCGCACTCTGACCTTTAGTTTTTTCCATCCATTTTCAGTTGGATAAAAACCAGGTCAAAGCTGAGTTTTACTTCCTTTCTCTTTAATCAGTCAAGAGTTTCCTCGCGTGTTTGGAAAACGCACGTTCACTCCGTCTTCAGAGTGTTATCAAGAACATTTCTCCACCCCGTCGGTCAGCCCACACCATGACTTTCCTACCTGGAAACTTCAGTCCGGTCCTGCGGTTTGTGCAGAACCATTCTTTCTCCAAACATGGTGCGTCTTCACTGATGTCCAAAGAGTTCAGCTCTGGCTTAATCACAGCATAGCATATTCTCCCAGTGTTCAAAGTGATTCAGTAATTTTTTAGAAAAACACTTCATCTGGCTTTTCCTTCAACAGTGGAGTCTTATGCAGTAAAGGTGTTTAGAGCTTTATTTGTCTTTTTTTGTAGAAAAAAACCTCCTACCTTCCATTTTCAGGTTTTTGTGAAAATGTCTCTGTGTGGCTCTTTAACAACTTTTCTCATTATTTTACTGACTCCTGCTTCCTGTGAAAGTTCTGGTGGTATTTTTATGCAGTGAACCACTGAGTTGGACTTTGGCTCAGATTTCTAACAAAATGGCTTTTTGTTAAAGAGCTCAGGTTCACCCTCTTCGCATCAGCTCTTATGACCCAGTTCGGAGATAAATGTTTAAAAAAGTAACTATATTTATAGAAATTTCTGTCTACGAAAGGAGAAACAAAGAATTAAAATTCAAAATAAATATGAACGAGTTGCACTGTTCTAGAATGAATCCTATGCATTCTGCTATCTGAATGCAACACCTGCAATATATTGATTTATATATTTGGGATCAGAAGTACACAATGCTGTTTTTAAAGTTGCAAGTTGGATTCTAGTTCTCCCTTTTAGTTGACATAGAGTGTGCTGGATGAATGTGAGATAGATGTGCGACTGGTCCTGAGAGGTTAGCGTAATGTTTTTTCAGAAAATTTATATTTAAATGAAAATGATCTTTTGAGGGCTTCCACATATCTGAACCCTTTGGCGGTTTATCAAACTTTTCTAAATGACCATCTCTGAATGGAAGTAACTTTTTCTTCATGAGCTTTCACTTTTAGTGCACGCTCTTACTAGAGCGTTCTTTTCTCTTTTTTAAGAGATTAATATATTGATGGAGGCATTTAAGATTGCTTCAGTTTGTTTTGTTTACTTCCCATCTTTTATAAAAGCCTACGGTGTGGCAGTCAGTGGCAGTTTTGGAGTGTGTTGTGTTGCAGACATATGAGTCAAGTTTTGGTTTCATTTCTGTTCTTTGTGACCACATTAACTTCATCCGATCACCTCTTTCTTCTAAATTTTTGCTCCAGTTTGCTCTTTGAGAAGCGTGAAGCTTCTGATAAGTTGTTTTTCTGAAAGCCCGTTATGTCATCGCTGCACTGAGAAAAACTGCAGCTGCCAGATAGTTCTTCCTGTTTCTACGTGGCAACATGTGCTGGTCATGTTTTTGTGGAAATTGTGTTTAAATGTTTTTGGTGACGTTTTCCTATTATCTGTAGGCACGCCTTGATGAATTATGTTCGTAGTTGGAGTCATTTCATTGCTTATTCATAAATATTTCAATTCTCAAGGTCATCAAACAGCTTTTAATGAAGTGCTGAACCATCCTGACCCAGTGTGACCCCAAAACAAAAACCTGGTTTTGCCAACATTAAAGTCAATGTTTACATTATCTGGCAATGATTCTTTTACAAAGCCATGAAAAAGCTGAGGCCCTTTTCTGTGTAGAAATGATTCAGTTCAGTCAAATTAGAGGATTTTCAAACATTAATGGCCTATTTAAGGGAAATGTCATTCATTTTATTCATATTAAAGTTTGGACTTTTTACTGTAGCCATTCAGAATCAGATTTGTTTGTGCTTCAGAACCCTGCCTTGTTGCTCACCCCAAGTGTTCAAAAACTGATGGTCAAACTTTATCTTGGAGGATTTTTTTTCTGCTACAGTGCAGCGAATTCAACCCGGTCCATCATACTACCACCACCGTGTTGGACTGCTGTGAGGATGACCTTTATCCAACTTTATGTTGTCAGTCAGGTTTATTCATAGCACAATTTTAGCAACGAGGCAGTTCAAAGAGCTTCGCATGATAAAAACACAACATACCCGTTTATGAAACGTTCTACATTTTGTCAAACGTCATCATCAAAATCAATAATCAAATGTACATCAAATACTTTGATCAATGTTTCAGATGTTTTTAATCAAAGTCAGCTCTAAACAGGTGTGGTTTTAGCCTTGATTTAAAGGAACTCAGTGTTTCAGCTGTTTTGCCGTTTTCTGGAAGTTTGTTCCAGATTAGTGGAGCATGAAAACAGAATGCAGCTTCTCCATGTTTGGTTCTGGTTCTGGGGATGCAGAGCGAACCAGAAAACGGCTGTATGTCTGGCAGTGTCTAAGTAATTTCTTCATCTTATATGTGTGTAAATCCTGATCTTATTCGCCAGGCAATTGGTAGCTTTATTTCCCCCTTCTTTTTGGCTCAGGCAGCCTTTATTTAATATTAGTTAGACATTAAAGTGGGAAATGAGAGAGGGGGAAGACATGCGGCAAAGGTCTCCAGGCCAGGAATCGAATCTGCGACGGCCGCGTCGAGGACTGAGGCGTCCTCATGAGTCATGCTCTACTCTCTGCGCCGCCACAGCACCTTAGCTTTTCTTAAAATAAATCTTATAAATAAATACATTTGAATGAGTCCTCTTTTAAAAACCGCATTTTGCATTCACTTAGATTATTTTTGTGTACTCTTGAAGGTGTTTGACAAAAAACTGTGAGTGAAGCAAAAGCAGAAGGTTACAGATAGTTTTTCACGTCTTTTACAAATGGTTGGTCCACCAATCGTTTCAGCCTTTCAGCTAGCGCTACGTAGCATTTATTTCAGGCCACCTTTCCGCTAGTGGCTAGAGTTGGGGGTACTTTTTAAAATACCTATTGAGTTTCACACCACTTTGATCATGTGATAAGGTGAAAACAATTCATTCGAAGAAGAGCTTTTTTAAAAAAAAAAATCAAAAAAATCCAGGCGTTCTTGTGCTTAGCTGTTTTTATATTTTAAGCTAGAAATACAAGCTATTTATAAGTGTGACTTTGACAAAAGAAAAATCCTCCCCCTCATCTTCTTCTCAGGCGAACACACAATCACACCGTGTGGTCTGAGGTTTGGTTACTAAGTGATGGAGCACAAACACCCAACACAGAAAACTCACTCCCGCCCTCATACTTTGCAGAATCTACGTAATGAACTCTTAGCAGAGTGTGTCAATAACACAAACAAGCCTTTTAACTTTATTTACACCTCGGTCCTTCTCTATTTTATAAACAGAAACTAGAAATCAGATGATACTTGTTGGTTTGGTGTTTTTTTTTCCTCTGTACTCAGCAGGGATTTAAATCGGTGTGGCACTTCTGGCTTTTTGGTCTGTGGTTTGGTTACCTGCTCTTTAAGTTGTGGGGAGCGATCATAGTTTTAATCTAAAGGGAATTGAGACAAAAAAAAAGAAGTTTGCTTCCTTATCAGGGTAGGTTTTGCTCATTGGTGACGGTTCGGTTTTCGTGTGAAGGGTTATGATCAGACGGAGGGTTTGTTGGGTCCAAACCGTCCTGCAGGAACAACTGCAAAGAGACAGAGATGGTGGAGAGCGCGGTCAACGAAACTTGGATGCCTGATTTCAGTTTAAAGTCGTACAACCTCCTTCTCTCTGGCAGCCATGGCCTCTGCACGCCACAAGCCTCACTGTCTTCTGGTCTGATAGGAAGTGGTTTCTCATCTTGAAGCAGAGACTCTACCAAGGGTGGCATGCATGGTTTGTTTTGAGGTTTCTATGACATGCCCAGAGATTTGTGCAGCAATGTCTTAAGATGTTTTGCTGATGCGCTGAACGCATCTGCACCGTCCCTGCAGCTATTATTGTTCAAAGTTGGACTGCGGATCGAGGACGGAAAGTTCACTGTCAGCTGAACAAAAAGAGCGATGCGTTTCAGCCCCACACACAGCGACGCCTCACACATTCCCTCTAAAATGTTTTTGTGCACATTCAGAATAACCTAAACACCCGTCGTCCGCAACGGTGGAAGAAAACGTGTCAGAATGTCCACAGTGAGCTGATTGAAAACGCGCGAATGAAATTAGACAGGATTTCAGAAGAAATTCTAAGTTGTGATTTGGTTATTTGGTAGATATTTCTGTCTTCACGCAGGATGTGATGTCGACAGGATGTTTAGTTCAGTCCAGGGCTGCAAGCCAGCCGAAACGAAGTTCATTTCAGAAGCGAAGTGGCTCAGGGTTTAAGTTGGGAGGACGGGAGGAGAATGTTTTTGGAGGCGCCCGGCCTCGGGGCCCCACACCTGCTGATGCACACAGCTGAACAGGAGGAAGTCTCATTAACGGCCTGCCGTTTTTGTCGCAGTGTTTTGGAGCCGCCAAACCTCAATAACAACTGAATCTTGGAACAAAACTCACTTGTTTAGACAAAAGAGAGCCTACTGGGACCTGCAGACCTGAGCACTAACTCACCGCAGGAGCAGAGAATCCTGTCTGTATTTCGGGGTGTTGGCACTCAGCGCCCCAGATCTCTTTAATATTTTACCTCAGAGATGCTACAAGAGAGATTTCCTACCAACCATCTGCAATAACTGTTAGAAGAATTTGAATTACTGTGAGCTGCAACAAAATGAAATTTCCCTTTGGGACCAATAAAGTATTTTTGAATTTGAATTTGCTTTCAAACTAAAAGTGCACTGAATGTTGAAGTTGGAAGCGGATTGGCCCCCGTTGGCTGCAGGTGTCTTAGTGAGGAAGGTAAACATCACATGCGCTGTTTAACTGTCGCGGCCGACACTCTGCCTCATCCCCAGGGCCTGGGGAGGAAATCAAGCTCAAATGGCAGCGTTTGCCGTTTTCCCCCGGACATCTGTGACTTTGGTTACCCGCCACACAAGCCTGCACTTCTTTATTCCTCAGAATGTTAGTCAAGCATGTAGAATTAAACCTGTCACAATCAGAGATTAAGCAATTACCCGCATGATAAATTCAAGTCAGCTCACTCATTTCCATTCTGATGGTTGATATTTTTTGAAAGGGCATTTTGTTTTCAGAGACTTCCTTATCCATTTTATTTCTGGTTTTAGTTTTGTGTGCTTGTTTTTGGTGGTTGAGTTTTACAGCATCTTCCAATTCCAGTTTTAAGTTGCTGTGGCGATATGGACTTACAGTCTTATCACAATGTTTTGTGGTGCTACTGTTATAATGGTAGCAGCGCCAATATGGACTATTTCTTATTTTGTGACTGTATGACAGCAGTCAACCCCACAAACACAAATACTGCATCTGAAAAACATCCATTTATAAAACTCTTCTTTAGGTCAGCAGTCACATTTATGTGATCTGTATCACTAAACTGCACACAGTAACTGCACTTAATCATGTTTTCAAATGTATTCATTTACTCCTTGAACATACAATGTTGGTCTTTGAGAGGGCAAACTTAAGTTTTAATGGATGTTTTTCAGACGCAGTATTTGTGTTGGTGGGGCTGCCTGCAGTATCACACATTATTATCCTGTTATCAACTGGAAAACGGTCACAAAACGACAATATTATCGTTTATCGATGAGACAATTCATTGTCCAGCAACGTGTGTTATCACCACAGGCTGACGCAGAATCTCCCTCTGTGCCAGTCAGGCCCTGTGTAGAGACTCTTCATTTCTTCAAATGGTTGTTTTTACCCAGAATACTTGACTTTGATCTGTCGTTAGTGTAACATCTCCTCTCGCAACAGAAAGAAGAAGGGAAAGTCCAAGGGCAGCTGAACCACACGGACTCCAGCCAGTACATCAGAGACCTCAAAGACCAGATATCTGAGCTGAAACAAGAGGTAAGGCTGCTTCTCACAAGCGCCACATGCAGCCCCATGTGTTCATGGTTGGGCTTAATGATCAGGTGGGGTGTTGATGCCAGCAGCCCTTTGATGTAACACTTCACGTTTCTTTCCATTTTTTTGTGAGCTGGTTTACAGATTAGTAGAAGTGTTAACTACACCCAGAGACTTCCTGTGCAGGATCTGCACTGCACACCTCTGACAGATACAGACCTGCCCCGCAAGTTTCCACCTTCTCTCTGAACCAGAATGTTAAGGTTCTGATGCTCATTTATGATGCTTTACAAAAGTATTCATACCTCTGGACCTTCGTCACATTTCCTCGGAGACCCTGAAGTGTGCTACTTAGATGTTTGTGACAGACATAGTAAAAACGGTGCATAATTCTAAATTGGAATTGAAAACAGCACATAAAATACTCCTAATTCAGCCCCTTTAGTGAGAATATTTGAGAAGCGTCTTTCTGCCGACAGTGGAAGGTTTGAGGCATGTTAAAGGCCACGTCTGCCGGTATTTTCAGATATTCATTGGGGGAAAATTTCATGTTTAGACGAGTCAGCTGTAGCTGTCATGCCAGACCTCTGGATGGCGCTGTGATTGTAGCATATTGTTGAAATGTGCATGGATTTCTCATGCTTAGCTTCCACCTCATTTAGGACACATGAATATGTTTCTGGCTCAGCCCAGTGCTCACGTAACACACATGGACATGTTCCTTATCAGAAGTTGTGCTAAAGCTGCAGTATACAACTTTTACAAAAATATGTTTATGTTTCAAACTGCCAGAGACAGATGATCTGAAAAGATCCACTTCCTCTCAGAGCTACTATTGCTGTCTGTAGAAATCAAAAACAACCAATCAGAGCCAGAGGGTCTCAGCGCTGTCAGTCATGCTTGTTATTGCGCTGCTAAAAGTGCTAATAGCAGAGAAACATCTCACTGTTCCAGGAAACTGTTTGCCGTCATCAGTGACCATGCTAACTAGCCTTAGCACTTATGACAGGCTGTGCTGACGAGGAGAACCTGTAGAGTAGCAGAGAGCAAAGGCAGGGTGTGTATACACGAGGGTGATCGACAGCAGGAACAGAGGGAAAAGGCAGAGGAGCTCCATTTTCTTTTTTTTTATATAGTGTTATGTGTCTCATACCATACCGTCACAATAGTGACAGTTTCAAGAAATATGTAAAAAACATATTTTTAATAAGAGTGCAGCTTTTCAAACTGAGCAGGGTAAGTAGCGCTAACAGCAGCACGTTATCCACCACGGTGGTTTTCACATCCTGCCTTCCGTGACGTTTTGGGACCTGGCTTCAAAACGTGCCGGTGAGGCTGACCCCGATCGCTGTAGGCGTGGAAACGATCAGCTGGATTTCACTAATAACCGTCTCCGTGGAAACGGGGCCGAACTCCACTCTAAACCCTGTCAATATTTTGCCACCATCTTCTTTACAGAGTATCATATCAGCTGGAAGAACTTCTGTCCACATTCATTTTCAAGTCTTGCCACTTATCCTCAATTGGTTTCTGGTCTGGACTTGGACTAGGCCGATCTCAACAACTTCTCCGGAAGACTTCTCTGATTAATGTCATTAATCGTCCATGTTTTGGTTAGATATTAATCAATCAGGTGGTTTTCCTGAAGGCAGATGATTTTATTTACTGGCTCAGATTGTTATTCGTGAAACTTTTTTTGACAACCATGCAGCCGTCATGAACTGCTGTGTCCAAGGCATTATGTTAAATCTCTGTGAAAGGCACTGAGGTTTGTGGCTGCAGCACTCAACAAAAGTGAAAAGTTGTAGATCTTATTACCATGAATTGTAAATTTGCATAAGACGTCACTGATGACGAATTCATCTTCCATGTGAAAAGTGAAAATGCTTTCTTTTCTCCTCAGTCCATCTGTATTCTCTGCTCAGTTTAGTGTTTCTTTTAGACTGAGGTGACTGAGCTGAGAAAGCCAGTCATTTCCCCTCCCACCCTCGTCTTGCCTTCCTAGCAGCGACCTGCTAGGAATCCCGTCAACTTTCACGTCTGCGTTGAACAAATCTGAAAGTACGTCGTGTCAGGAACAAGCCCCACTACCTTCCTCCCCTCTCTTTCTTTTTTTTAAAATTTAATTAAAAACTTGCACTGCATCTTAATTCTGGAAATTTTGACTGTAGTCAACCACATCACAACTTCCTCTGCGCGCCACAGCAGCTGCTGCTGACGTAGGCTCGTTTTCTGTGCTGCGTTTGGCCTGCAGTGCTCTGAACGCATCTTTTCTCCTACATGTCTGTCTGTCGCATGGCAGGCTGGCCCAGGTGAGTGGTTTCAGAGGCTTTGTCATGTGACCCACAGCTGACCTTCATCTCCCTGAGTCGCTGTGAAGCTGTTGGGAGTTGGAGACGGTCCAGAATGCTTCAGCAAATCAGAGTGTCTGGAGCTCTGAGGTCTGATGAAAACCATGAAGCAAACGCTCCTTTCTGTGTTTTATCTGTGAATAAAACACATGAATGTCATTTAATATATTTCATTATATTTATTTAAGAAAAAGCAGCTGCTTCTCTAAGCTTACAAAACAAAACAAAGCATGATGGGCCGTTTCCCTCAGCCATTTGTCTCACATTAATAAAGTTCTGTCTCCTGGCAGAGTTCACCCTGTTACTGTGGTTTGTTTTTGGAGTTTCTGTGTTTTGCATCCATATTACATTTTAAATCTGTTGAGTAAAATGAGAACAAATAAAAGTCTATATGCAGTTAAGATCAGAATTAATTAGCTCTCCTTTTGAAGTAATTAATAACTCTTAATATTTCCATGAAATGACAGTAATAAAAACTGTTTATACTGGTATTACTTCCAACAGAACAAAGACAAAATGTCCACAAAGTTTAATTAATAGAATTTCTTGATGTGCTGAATTGTAACAAGAAAAATGAACTTCATAAGCAGAAGTCTTGCATGACTAATTGTTTAGTTTCTGTATTTAAATTAATGCAAAACTAGATTAAATATAATTGAATTCAGTGTGTGGTTGATCCATATTTGCGTGTTTTCACAGAGTAGATGTTGGAAAATTAACGAAAAAGTCAAACTTTAGCATCCTGTTCTTGGTTTTATGAATTACTGAAGTCATTTGTTGCGTCATCAGAAAACACTGCCTGAAGAATGACTAAAATAATTTATTAACTAATTAATATTGCATTCATCTAACAGAGCGAATGTGAGCATCTGACTCACACTGATCTGATTCCAGGTAAAGTCAGATCTGAACTCAGTCTGAATCGGTTCCGTTGGCATGGATACAGAACTGATTCAGGTTATCATTTTTTTCTTCTTTTTTAAAGGGGCAGTATTATGGAAAATGCAAAATATCCTTTTGTGAGATTTATTTTGTTGTGTTATTCCCTCATCAAAATCCTACCTGGAGTGTTGCTTTCTTTCATACATGTTTGAAATTCTTTAATCTCCATGGCAACCATTCAGCTGTGCAAAACACCTAGGTGGGCCTAGCTCCGCCTTTGAGGATGAAGCTCCTCCTCTGAGCTGCAGTTTCCACCTCACAGAGCAGCCCTCGTCTGCACCTCCCCCACTCTGCTCCTTCAGACTAGCTGGCAACAATTAGCCAACACCTGGTGGAACTGATGAGTTCATTATCGGAGATTCTTCTCAACTTTGTTAAAGGGTTAATAGAGGAGCCATGTTGTGATGACTTCTTGAGGGCGGAGCTTCAGAAAGAGCAGGAGACTGAGGCCCAATTTGTATTAAAAAGTCAATTTTCTTTTAAGTCATATTTGATGTATATAGCATTTTTAGAACAACTAAAATTAACAGTTACTTAATTGTGCTATAAAATAGCGCTGTAAAATAAATAATACTGTCCCTTTAAGTGTTTCATTCATCAAGGTCACCACGTCTCAGTATTTCTGCTTCTATGTGAATGTTGATCCAGTCCTTAGCGACTCTAAACTCATTAACCTTTGTCTGTTGATCCTCCACCAGATTTGCTGCTTGAAAGGACAGAAGGCCTTGGTCAGCCAGCCCAGCTTTGACGGCATCCACATCGTCAATCACTACATGGGGGTCGGCGAGTCCTACCAGTCCTCCGATGATGACGGAGCCAAGGACCCCGACCTGCAGAGCCTCCAGCCCAGGAGCGGTGGGCGCATCAGGCTGCGGGCCAAGCTGGAGGACACAGACAGCGACGAGGAGGACGGCGAAGACGGCGACACCCTGCTGCTCTCCGTGCCCCAAAGCAAGTCCACCACGGTGTGAGCGCAGGGCCCAGAGCCAGAGTTCTGAATTTCAAAAAGCAAATCCGTCATTTCATATCTTATGAATCATGCCACTGTTTTTTTATTTTTTGTTTGTTTATTTGTTCCTGGGCACCACTGACAAAGCCAGGGTCAATCTGAACCTCAGCAGAGAATCAAACAGAATCAAACTCTACAAGATGGAGGGTTGGGGGCCTGGGGGCTGCCCTCCTGTGTAGGTACAACACAGAAAGACAGACTGTGCAATAGAACATTTATCCCAAACTCCACACTTCATCCAGCATGTTTTATATTTTTAAAGGATTTTATAAACGACTTCTGTTGAAGCCGTCACTATCGTTATTTCCATCACGCAGGGGCGGAACTCTACTTGTCTGAGTGTGTGTGTGTATGTATGTGTATATATATATATATATATATATATATATATATATATATATATATATATATATATATAGCTAGCTTGGATGGTGTTGGTCAGAGCCTGGTATCAAAGCTGCTTCTATCAGCCAGCACTGACCCAGTCAAGACCTTCAGCTTACGTCCTGCACCAGGCGCTCAGCAAACCATATGTACATATGTAAATGTTGGGGTTTTTCCCTTATTCATTTTGAACTTGAAAACCATGTTTAATATTGCATATCTGATGTTTAGATATGTTGTACAAATAATAAAGAAGGGAATATATATATATACAAAATATTATATATATATAATATTTTGTATGCATATGATTTGAGGAAAAGGAAGATGGATTCTTGTCAGAGGGTGATTCAGTCATCACGCATCGTTACGTTCTGAGAAGGACGCCGGGGTCAGAGTATTCCTCCTGACAGCATGGCTGACTGCACGAGGCGCATCTGCGTTTGAGTCAAATCTGGCCTGTGATGGTGTAACACGTTTGCACAGAAACGGAGGAGACGAAGTGAGACCCGCAGACCGGAGGCTTTGGGCCCAAAGCCAGCAGCTGGATTTGGGAACCAGACACGAACTTCGGCCTGTACATCCGGGAGGCCGATCGGATCCCAACGTTATTTCCGCTTCACTAGACTCTCCCGTTGATTGGTTGATTTTTACCGGGAGAGGAAACACATCGTGGCACTTTGCAGTACAAGAACACAATGGCAACACTATGAAGCACTCTGAGATTGTTGTACTGGTGAGAGAAAGGAATGATTTCATAATAAAAGTTTCATAAACTCTGCGCTCTGGTGTGTGTTTTAATGGTTTCAGTAGATTTTTATTATTATTATTATTTAAATCTTCAGCTGACTGATCACAGATTCTTTTTTTTTACTCTCTCTGAAACTCACAGCGTCTTTTCCTCTCAAGATTCTCGCTAAGATTCTCTTCTTTCAGGAAGTGATTTGTCGCGGTTTCCAAAAGCCGAGCCTCGGCTTCTCGTTTTTTCATGCACAAAACCACATTTTAAGAGCAGCTCTCCTCAGGCACCGAGACATAACCCAGGTCTGTATGGTTATTAATAATGTTATTTTTTTTTTTCTGAATCCTTTTTTGATGATGCATTTTCCTTGGAGGGTGAATCGTTTGATCATTTCAAAGTATGAAGAGAAACGCGAGGTTGAGGCTTTGAGCGCGATTCCAGTTTATGACATGTTCAATTAATTTTACATGAATTCACGTTTTAATTTAGAACTGAAAAATGAAAGAGAAATCAGTCTCCTGAGTGCGGTTTTTTTTTCCTTCTTGCAGTTGATTCTTGTCTTGACGTTTATTAAAACGCATTAGAGTCGCAGTGTGGGAGGGGATGAATCATTTGGTGATTTTTTTTTCACATTTAAGAGGCTTGAAAGCTCAATTTAAGGATGATGAAAAGATTTGAAATTGGACATAAATCACAACGGACATAATTGTTTAGTAGGGAAGGAAAATTCTTCGTAACGTGGAAATTCGCGCTATTTAAAAAATAATTAGCGTATGCATACTATCGTGTTTATGTGGATTTTACTGCATTAGATTTGTTTAAGTTCACGGTTTGTTTTTCTAAGGGGGAGGTGGCAGGGGAGACCCTCCATCCCGTTAGACAGTCACGTGATGAAAGTAAATCGAGCAAGAACAAGTTTCAGCAAACCCCCCCCTCCCCCCCTCCCAGGCTGAAAGAGGAAATAAAGTTGTGGAGATTCATATGTGCAACTATGGCTCCGACTCAGGGCGTTATTCCATCAGAGGGCGGCACAAGCGCCAGAAAAAAAGAAAAAAAAAAACAGAACAAAGAAAAACATCAACTTTGTACTCCAGTATTGTTTCCTCCCAGGAGTAAGAACTGTAAAATAAATAAATAAATAGAATAAAAACACCATAGGTTGAAGTTACATATATATATATATATATATATATATATATATATATATATATATATATATATATATATATATATATATATATATATATATCAAAGCAAAGGTAAAAAGAGTAGCAAAATAATATATTGTAAAACTATTACTTAAAATTCTGTCCAAGTATTAGAAATAGAAATATCACAATCCAAAGGATAGGAGTACATGACTTTTTTCAAATGTACATAATGTGCAACTGTATGACACATAAAAAAAAATCAGATCATTTAACAATATCAGTGCAGAAAAACAGATGTGCAATAACAGCAGAGATGTTTTCTAAAAATCTGTCAAAACAGAATTTTACTACTTCACTATTTCACTGGACGTGTTCAAAAATTGAAGTGATTATGCTGACATGGAGTCTCTGAAGTTTGTTATTTAAAAACATTAGCTTATTTATGAAAAGAAATTATGTAGAGTTTTTCCAGTTTGTTTTGGGTGGGATGGAAACGCAGCACAGGCAGTTCAAAACGCCGCGCTGCTTTATTCTGCTTGTGCGGAAAACAGTAATGACCTGGCGCAGAAAGGTGCGCCATTTAGGCAAGAAGCGGCGCACACCTGGATATTCAGTTTTGAATGTTTGATTTGGTGCTCCATGTCCTGTCCCTATCTTGGCACCTTCACTTGCACAAGTTTGTGCCGTCCTCCTATCGGCCCCTTGCCAGCGGGGCCCTGCAGGGGCAGCTGCTCTAATCGGTGCGGTTCGATTTCCTGTCCTTCGTTTTGTTGGTAAAGTCGATCACCGTAAACGAGATCAGATTGACAGGATGCAAGAGAGAAATCCTGCTTTCCTTCTCTCGTTATTTTTATTTTATTTTATTGTTTGTTTCTTATTCTCTTATTTATTATGATTTAATCCGTGTTCTGCTGGTTTCCGCCTAAAAGCAGATCATTTCTTCTTCCACCATCACCTCCAGCAGCTCCGCGCCTGACAGTCTGGCTCTCACCCCTGATTTGCTAATCTGTGCGTCATGATCTGTGTCCGGCGCAAACAGCCGAAGTGCAACATGAAACTGCGTCACATAACAGACAGCTGATGAGCAGAGCGGCACTGTGGCGCTCTGCTCACTCCGATAAGGTTTCTCAAATCGTCTCGCACACTTTGTGTAATTTACATGAGCTATCACGGAAGAAAAATTTGATTTTTATTTTCCCCCACCTCTTTATGTTCTAATTGAAGCTCTGCACCGCGGGGTGCGCCTCCGCGTTTCCTCTGGCCCCTGCCTCCACCTCACTCCTGCTTCTCTGATTGAGTAAGTGAGAGGCTGGTGAAGAGCGTCACCGCTCCTCCGGCTCTGATGGACTGATGGACTGATGGACTGACCCGTGAGGACTCGGCGGCGACTCGGAAGAACCTGAAAAAAAAAAAGAAAGCAAAAACAATTTCTAACTTTTAAATCTAGTCATCATCTTCTGCTCATTCGGGACTGTTTTGTCGTCACGAAAGCGGGACAGAGGTGAAACGCTCAGTTAAAAACTGAGGTGAGTGGAAAAAGAAGCGGAAGAGACGTGACTAGAGAGCGGGGCCCCCCGCTGCGGCTTTCTGCTGTCTACCTGCCGCCACTCAGCGGGCGGTCGGCCTCGGCGACACCTGTCCGAGCCGACACCTGGCAGACGGGATGGACGCCTGCGCGCATGCTCTGTTGTCATGTGAAAGTCTCTTAAAACGCTCGGGATGTCAGTGGCTCAGATCAAATCTGTAAACAGGACGCCAGCCGCCGGGTCGCCTCCTTCTGCTCAGCAGCTGGATCCCCGTCATTAACCCTCGCTGTCTCTTCTCCCTCCCCATCACCCCCTGCACCACACACAACACACACACACACTTGCACACACACAACACCACACAACACACACATACACTAAAGATGCCCCGCTCCTTCCTGGTAAAGAGTAAGAAGGCGCACAGCTACCACCAACCGCGGACTTTGGAAGATGATTACAGCAGGCTGGACACGATACTGGCTGACATCTGTTCAGGTAGGATTTGAACTAAAACTACAGATTATTAGATCATAACAGTCAAATTGGACTGTTTACTTTAAAATTAAGGTCTGCGTAAAGGATTTTGTGGATGTTACCAGGATTTGATTTATATAGATATATATATATATATATATATATATATATCCCTTTAAATGGATTTGAGTTGTTCCATAAAGGGCTTTTTGACATTCTGAATTTGAAAAATTAGTGAAACAATCAAACATTCTCAAAAGATTTTAAAATGTGAGAAAAATATGATTTGATCGATTTTAGTCAATGTTATTGAAAGAATAAAGTGTTTCCTTGATAACCTAATTAGGACTAGTTCTTGTTAAAGAAGCCGTTATAAAGGAAATTTCCAGATTGTAATCTGAAGCTTCAGTTTTAAGGTTCACTGGGTAAAAGCTTCGCTTCCCCATCTCCCCCATCTCAGATACCGATAAACTCCCGGAGGAGGACGCCGACCTTTCGGCTGACAGCTACGGCCTCTCTCCGGCCTCCCACCCGGGCGAAGCTGCGGACTTCTCCCCCGGGTCTCCGCTGAGCTGCGCCGACAGTTTGTGCGCTCGCTCCGCGGACTATGAGGACTTCTGGCGGCCTCCGTCCCCATCCGCGTCGCCTGGTACAAACACAACCCCAACACACACACGCACACACACACACACTTTTATACTGCTACCCATATTAAAACTTTGTATTGAGTTCCATTCCTTTTTGTGGTTAACATTTTCCCCTAACCTTAACCATTACCAGTCTATATCAAACCAAAACATTATTCATGCCTTAATTCTAACCCCAACCCTAAACAAGGGGGTCTACCATATTTGTTTGGGCCCCATAAGGCCCATCAGTGTTCAGAAGGTTCCTTAATATGCCAGACATTCTCCTAAAGAGGATGACTTTACAAGTACACACACACACACACATTTATTTATTTAACTCATTATTGTTCCAAAACAAAACAAGACAGGATTCTGCTGACTCCTAAAACACTGTAAGATCCAACACGACTGCTGTCAACGGCGAAACTTTTTTTTTTAAAAAGTCTTCATTTTAAAAATCACCATATGATGTTTTTTTTTTTTTATCTGATAAAACATTGTGTGTAGGCTCATCGACGTTCATACTTTATAATAAGTTTTACTTATTTTCAGCAGCAGGAGGTTCCTCTGAGGCCCTGCTGGGCTCCCGTACAGTCACGCCACTGGCTTCATTAAAACTTCCCCTGTCATCCTCCAGTTGACTCCGAAAAATCGCTTTCTCCCCTGGTGGGTGAAACTCAGCCCTTCACCGTCCCTTTCCGGCCGTACGCCTGGAGCAGCTACCCGGGGCCAGGGCCGGGGCCGGAGGTGCGGCGGCCCATGGCGCAGCGGAGCCTCCATGCCGGCCTTGAGGTGGACGCCAGCCCGGCGGTGTTGGCGCTCTACGCGGACAGGAGCTGCCACCCGGCCGTGTTTGCAGAACGGGCCCTGGCGGAGGAGCCTTACGGAGACTACCGGAGGCAGGCTGCCGCGCTGCTGTTCCCTGAAGCGGGCCTGCACGGGAAGGCGGCCGATGGGAAGGCCCGGCCCGACCTGCTCTGCCCCAGCCTCATTCTGAACGGGGCGTACAAGTGCGTCAAATGCGGGAAGGTGAGGCTCGTGTTAAAGCGCATTCAGAGTAAATCATGATCGTCTCTTTTGCTGCCTTCTTCATCTTCATCTCTGTTGATCAGGTGTTCTCCACCCCGCACGGGCTGGAGGTCCACGTCCGCAGATCGCACAGCGGCACGAGGCCTTTTGCGTGCGACATTTGCGGCAAAACGTTCGGCCACGCCGTGAGCCTGGAGCAGCACAAAGCCGTGCACTCTCAGGTAAAACACCCGGTGAAACCACATCCTGCAGCGTCTTCTCTTTTCAGTCAGGGTGGATGTACACACTGAGGGGAAAAAACAAAACACATCAATCTCGTTTTTTTTTTTTTTTTTACTTGCGCTTCTTTCAGGAGAGAAGCTTCGACTGCAAAATTTGCGGCAAAAGCTTTAAGCGCTCCTCCACGCTATCCACGCATCTGCTCATCCACTCGGACACTCGGCCCTACCCGTGTCAGTACTGCGGGAAGAGGTTCCACCAGAAGTCCGACATGAAGAAACACACATTCATCCACACAGGTGAGTTTCACCAAAGTGCGTCAAAACGCCCGGTTAGCGCCAAAACTGTTCAACCCGCTGACGTCGGTCAGAAGGAGGTTTAATTGTTCCAGTTTATTTATTTATTTACTTATTTTTTTTCCTCACAACTTGTAATTTGTTAAATCTATTGCTTACATATTTATTATTCGTTGCGCAATCCCGAGACAGTCGGAGCCTCCCGGCATTCCAACCCCGGAAAAAATACGAAATAAATAAATTTACAGACGCACCTACAACCCGGCTTGATTTGAAATAAATAAATCAATTGATTTTGCTTCTCTCTCTCTCTTTCTCTTTCTCTCTCTCCAGGCGAGAAGCCGCACAAATGCCAGGTTTGCGGGAAAGCGTTCAGCCAGAGCTCCAATCTGATCACGCACAGCAGGAAACACACCGGATACAAACCGTTCGGCTGCGACCTGTGCGGGAAAGGCTTCCAGAGGAAGGTGGACCTGAGGAGGCACAAAGAGACACAGCACGGACTGAAGTGAGACTGAAGACCGAGCTGCGGTCCGGCCTTCACTCCGGACTGGACAGAGACAGAGCTGGAGGAAAACAGCTGTTGTTCCCCCCCCCCCCCCTTCCTTTTCTCGGCACATACTTTCTTCCATTTTTAATGAACTGAAAATTCAAGACAATTTGGATCCCATCGACTTGGTATTTTTTTATTATTTTTTTTTTATTTTATCCTATTTTTCTTATAATTTGTATTATTTATAGGTGCGGTGAAAAAACATGAGCAACACTAATGACAGCATCCTTCCGTGCTTTTCTTTTTAGATCTCCCCTCTGCCCCCCTCTTCTCCTCCCCTTTAATTTCTTTTCTAAAGCCAGAGATAAGCTGTGAGCTGTGGAGGAAAAAGGAGAGAGAAACATGGCAGATGTGTTCAGATAAAGCATGATTTAAATAACTCTGTTAAACGGACAATAAACGCACCTGATAAAGATCTGCTCTTTCTGCAAAGTCTGGAGGTGTTGTTGTTTTCATCTGGCAGAGATGAGGGCAAAACACACTCTCTCTCTCTTTCTCTCTTTTTCTGTTTCTCTCTCTCTTGCTCTCTCTCTCTGCCAGCTGCAGGGATCTGCTCTATTGTTCTGTCAGAAGAAATGCTGATTTTATTGTTAAAATAAACACAAATGAAATTCTAGTTGAGGATCATTATCGCTATAAATTAAATTGAGAAGACATAAAACATGTACGAAATGAATAACCCAGTCAGTCCGATCACTGCTTCAGTCCCATAGTCCAGTTTATTATTGGACTTCTGTTAACTGAATCAATCAATCAGTTTATTTGTGCAGCACATTTACAGCAGCACATCATGAAAACATTACAAAAAAAAAATCCTCATAAACACATTTTGTTAAAATCATCATTCCACATGAAATATGTTGGTCAATGTTCCATTTATTCTGGGTCAACAGCTCCAACCAGCTGGCCATTTAGTTTGGATTTGAAGGAACTCGCTGTTTCGGCCGTTTTGTGGTTTTCTGGAAGTTTGTTCTAGATCTGTGGAGCTTAGAAGCTGAATGCTGCTTCTCCATGATTGGTTCTGGTTCTGGGGACGCAGAGCAGAACCAGAACCAGAACCAGAACCAGAACCAGAACCAGAACCAGAACCAGAACCAGAACCAGAACCAGAACCACAAGGCCTGAGAGATCTGGAAGGTTAATGCAACAAGGTCCAGATTTATTATGACCATAAGTTAGTGAAGTCCAGCTGAAAAGCAAAAGTGCGATCTGACGCCCGTGTGATGAAAGCGTCTCAGTGCTGTGATTGGGACTGAAGCCCAGAGGCTCCTGTTTGTTTTGACCACTGCAGCTTTGTGTTTGCACCTTCAACAGCCTGAGCAGATCTAACCGTTAACCAAATACTTCTTTTTCTTTCTTTCTGGGGGTGGGGAGGCTTGGCGACAGTGGGATTGTTTCCACAAAGCACAGGCCAGATTTAATCTGGCACAATTGAAAGATTAGATAGCAAAACAAACAGAATGATTGCCACGATGTGTCTGTTGGAGCTAAAACACTTAGTAAGAAGTAGTAACATCCTGCATGGCTGACTGAGACCGGTGGGCAGTATTAACCTGAAGCTTTTGATGGTAAACCTGAACCCTTCTGGTGTATTTGGGATCATCGTTCCGTGAGGAAACTGTCAAGGTTTCAACAGTTTGATCCAACCTGTCACCGTAAGGTCAAAGGGAAAAAAACCTTGACCTGATCGTTGATTCGGTGGCTCTAATCCTCTTTCATAGGAAGATGCTGGAATGCAGTAAAGTGAGTTTTTACATCACCAAAAAGAAACACAGACATCTTCTAGGTGGTGTGAACAAGCCAAAAGCTTTCTGGGTAAAGGTTTTATGGTTTGTTTGACCTCAACGACAAGAAGAACATCTAGAGGAGTCAAGCTGAGACTTTTAACCCAACATTCTGCCAACGGTAAAGCATGGTGGTGGCTATATCATGATGAGGGACTCCTTTGCAGCAGTGTTTCCATGCAAAATGTTGATGAAATAATGAAGAATATGTCTATTCTTTAAAATGCAGAATAGACATCTGAAAGTTTGACACAAACAAACGCTCCGTAAACGTGGAGGAAGTGGGCCGGCGTAAAGCGCCCAGAACGGTCACACACGTCACCGTGTTGTGCTTTAAAAATCAGCTTATCGGACAGAAACAGTGGTAAATAAAAATCCAGCCAGAATTGTGTCAGCATGTAAGCAGGATTTTGAGCCTGTTATGCTGAGATAAAATCAGAGACAAACTCAAATGTTTGCTTCCAGGTCTCGATTTTTAGACACGAATCGTTTCTAGAACTAATCTAATGCATGGTGAGTTATTAATCTAACATTCATACTGGTGGACAAAAACCTCGGACTGTTTGAAGCAGAGAGAAACCAAAGAAAGAGGCAACTTCTTCCTTCCTCGACATTGATTGAAATCAGTGACTCACAAGGATTTCTTTTTTTAACGCCTCACTTCCTCCCCCCTAAATCGTACAAGATTCAGGCCTGCGAAAATACTGAATATTTCAGCAGCCGAGTCGCGCCGACCGAAGGAGGATGGGAAGAAGTCGGTGTTGGGGTCTGCTGGAGCTGGGAGCACGCTGCTGCTCACATCACATCACATCGATCAGCTCTGGAGAAGACAGAACGGCTCAACGTTGAGTCTCAGCTGTAAGAAAGGACAAACACGACAGACAGACTCCAGGAAGTTCTGAAGGGGAGTTTCCAGGTTCACCACTTAGTGCTTTTAGCAAGCCACCGGCTGGCCACACACGATTTAAATAAGTGAGCCATGATGTGGCAGGAAGAGCTGCTGAGACGTTTACCTCCTCTCATTACTCTGCCTAACCACTGTTGTTATGACCGTTTCTGCTTTCTCCCTCTGAGGACGGAGATCCTGCAGTGAAATCTCAGAGAAAAACCGTTTCAAGACAAACTCCTTAAACAAGCCATTAGGCCGACCAGATTTCCTCCGAGGGCATAGATGGAGGGAGTTTCTTCTTTACTGCCCCCCTCCACCACTTCACCCTGCACCTCAAGGCATATCAAATATGAATAGAGACGTCCGGATCGATGGGAGAGGCCGAGTAATCAGAACAGTGGAGTCTGAGGGGTTCGGATCAGCACACCTAGAAACACAAGCGTCACATCGTCCATGATCACACATGCAGCACAGAGAGACGTGAGTGGATGAACTTCTCCTGACAGCAATTAGAAAGATCAGGGTCAGAGTTCTGCTGGTTTTGGATGATCTATTATTAATCTGGAATGAAACATAAATGATAGAGGGCAGATTTCATTTGTTAATTTTGATTCAGTTCAGCCCTTTATTAAACAAAGGGACACTTTTACAGGTTATATTGGGTGAGTCTGTTGCAAAATGACTAAAACAAATGGTATATAAAACCTTTTCTAGAAAATAAATTTAGCTCACTTTCGTAATGGTTTATAAAACATGTCATGGTCGGCTTTATCCATCCATTTTTGCTTTGTTGCTTTGATTTCTGTGGAAGCCCATATCCACAATGAAGGAAAAAATGTATGAAAAATACTTATGAAATTTAAAGTCATGAGATGCTGCACTAAGCTTCCTGAGTAAAACAATATGACCTTTTATCTCAAAATTATGATTGAATGTTGAAATTATGACTTTTATTCTAATAATAAGGTCAGCAAAATGTGAAATTATGACCTCCTTTTATCTTTTTTAATTCATGGAAGGAATGGGCTTCCATAAATATCAATATCTCTCACCAACATAAAATCCAGCCTTCAATAAGCAAGTTTTCACCTGCACCTTCCTCTGGCGACGTCATATAAGGCAGCTGACTGAAGTTCTTAAATCTGGTGTTTATACATATTTCTGTTTTTTTTTTTTGAGTACTTGGTATTCAAAATTAGCATTCTGTGGAAAAAAAAGAAAAGAAAAAAACACTGATGTGGATCAATAAATAAATTAATTAAACTGGAAGATGTAAAAGAAAAATTCTTCCTGGTGTTCTCCATCACCAGCTTGATTCTTGTGCCTCTAGTGATGTCATCAATCAAACCAAACAAAATGCAAAAGTTTTTCTTATTTTTTTCAGTGCGCTTAAAAAAAACAACAAACAAACCAAAACAAAAACAAAAACAAAAACATGAAAACCCATTGGGTTTTGCATCAACCAAATGTGTTTTCATTCACATGATGTTTTTTAGTACTGAAAACTTCAAAAATAAAAAAGGATTTCTTTAAAATAACAACTTAAACAATCGATTTTTTTCCTCGTATATTTACACAGTAGCGCAAAAATAATGACGGACAAATACGTTCTTGATTTAAAAAAAAAAATAAAAAGATTACTCCCAGGCAGCTGACAAGTGTTGATGTTAATACCTAGAAAACACTTAGTGATTGATGTTGTTCTGGAGACACAGAGAGTAAATGTGATTATTTCCCCTCAGGGGGAGCGCGCCTGCTGTGTGTACTGTAATAATAACGCCGTATTTGCTCTCATGCGGCGTTCAGCAGATTTCACACAGGTCTGACAGGCTCCAGATTGAGATAAACCCGACAGAGGCGCAGGATTACTGACAGCGGGCTTCAGAGCAGCAGCACTGATTAACGACAGAAAGACAGATGAGGCAGCAGATAGACAACCGGACCGTTTTTACTGTCTTTGTTTATGTTTTCTATAGGAAAAAGTTGCTGCATCAAACATACTTTTATTTTATTTTTTTCTGTTTGCCTGCCTGTAGCAATCATCCCGCCCTCCCCCCGCAGGTTGGCTGACACGCCAACCGAGCTGCGACACAAGAGGAGAAGCCGGGACGCTCATATAGGACACAGCAGCTCTTTTGTTGCACGGCCTTATTCATTATTCACCTGATCTGAAAAACAGACTGCAAACCAACTGCACAGCTGTCATCAAGCAACAAGGCGCGGGCACAAATTATTCATGACGCAGCAAAGAAACGGCAGCAGGATGAGAGAGGGCAAAAATAATAACAAGAGACATCCGCGAGGCGGCTGACAGGCGGGACGCGCGAGACAAGAGAGTCCACCACTCTGGGCTCTGCTGCCGGAAAATGATAGAATGTTGGAGAATTTTTCTTTTCCCTCAACTTAAAGCACATACAATAAAACCGGTCCACCCCACAGAATCCGAGAAAACGACGTTTCCACGAGAATTTCAACTAAGCAAAAAGGACAGACACATTTTGTTTCACAGGCCTTCTGAAACTCTTCATTGTCATTGAACTGCATGATTTTATTACGTTACATCCAGGAGCGAAGATTTACTTTCTGAGGTGTAAGCGGACGCATTATAGCACAATGCTTATACACCTGTAACTACAAGACGACTTACGCTAACCTCAATATTTAGACACGTTTTCTTGATAGACTGAAATAACTATTGACAACCACTTTGAAAAGCTTTTCTCATCATAAAACGTCTTTCTCCTTGTTCCTCCTCTGTTTTTTGTTTTCTGCCCTGACAACATTCTTTTCTGCCTCTTCATCTTTAGCTCCCAGTCATCAGACGACAACACAATTTAAATGAGAGAAGAACCGGCTCCAGATATCCACTTATACGGCTCTCCAATAGAAACAAGTTTTTACACCATATTTTGGCGCCCCCTCTAGCAAAGCACCCCTATGGGTTGCATTTACTCCTGCATATTGCCTATTGGTTACAACAACATAAAGTTAAATATCATTGTCAAGTGACAGGAAAGGAACACATGGTCAAAATATTCTACAGTCTAGTTTTATTTATTTTAGTATATTTTGCAGCAACAGTTTAGTTCTAATGAACATCAGAACCCATTTAATATTTTCTTCCACTTGTTGATTTGTCATAGAAACTCTCAGTAAAATATTCTGAAGTCAGTCGTCAGAACAGGACAAAACCTTTCTGTTTTGCAGCTGAAGCCGCGTCATTGGGTGCCACTATAAACTGCAGTAGGTAAATATCTCAGTCTTCAGATGTGCTGGTAGACAAAATGCAAAAAAACCCAAAAAACATTCAGACGGTAGTGCAGCAAAAACTTGGTGACAGGAAGTATTTAACTCAGGGAAGCTGAACTGAAATGGATGCAACACTCCTTAGATTTTCATCAGTAAAAATGCTGAAAACCATGTCCAATTTTACACTCCACTCAGAGCCATTCAATACTCAGTGTTAGGTCAAGATCCGTAAATATCTGGATCGTTGGTTGGTACAGAAATTTCTACCTCCTCAAAAGGCAGAATGAGATTTAATCTTCAGATTTTTAAAATATTTCCACAGTATTTTGGTGGAATTGCCTTTTTAACTGACTGACTTGCCACAAAAAATACTGTTTCCTTCAACAAGCAATTTCAGAGCAATTTGCAAGAATTCCGGCCCATAGAGCTGTTGCTTAATATTCCCACATATTCCACTATTTTGCCAACTTCACCAGGCCCTTCTTCATACTTCACAGTTGGAATAATGTTCTCTAGCTTTCAAGTTCCCCCTTTTTTTCTCCAAACGTATCAATATTTGCTTTTAAAGCAATAGCTTCTTCTTACCAGCTTCACCCAGCATCTTCACAGGTTCTATGGTTCTGCTGAGAATCTCTCCCTGACAGAAACTTGTTGTGAAAGTTGACTGAAGAAAGAAACAGATAAACATTACTGTATTTCTTTAGTGAAGAAATACAGTAATGTACGGTGAGTGCTGGCTTTGACTGCCCCCCTTTTTTGCAAAGATTCTAATCACTAGCTCTATTTTTAGTACCAGTGTTAGTGCAAACCAGAATTTTAATATGTTGTCCAGTGGCTTTACCAAAACTTATAGTGAGAATGTCACTGTAGACTCACAGCGACCAACTGGAGGGTGTGTGAAAGACATGGACGGTGTTATTTTCACTTTCTAGCCCTGACTAGAACAGTTTGTCTCAGGGTGTTTGGGCTAAACGAGAGCTGACATCTTTCTCTGGCCGCCGTCCTTGAAAGCTTTCCATTAGCTGGGGCTCTGTGTTCTGAGGGTCCGGAGGCCCTGAACAGCATGAGTTCAGTCAGAGGGGGGGGGGACGAATGGGGTGGGCTGTAGCGGGGATGGAAGGGTGCAGGTTTGGGGAATAGAAGGCAGGAGAGTCCATAAGGCTGGCCTCTCATTTAAAGACGTGTTTAGCTGCTTCATTTAGCATCACATATCACTGCACCATTTGGATGTGAGCCGTCACTCAGGAACCAGAAAGACTATTGCTCTACCGTCGTCCAAACCCTCCACCCCCCCACATTAACCCCCCAGGGCCGATTCCACACTCAGCTTGGCATTTACATCGCTGGCCTGGTTTTGTCTTCTCTCTCAGTCCATCTCTAATAACACATGAGTCCTGTAGGTGACAGTAAAAGGTTTTTCAGGCTAAAAGGCTCCATAACTGGAGCTTCTTGAATCGTTTTGGGGCGGAGAAAGAAGACAGATGAGAAGAAATCATACAGGAAAAAAAGTGACAAGTACGAGAGCAGCGCAGCCTTTTAGCAAGCTGATGATGTTCCTGTTCACTCACAGACGGATGAGAGTTTGAGGTGAGGAAAGGAGCAGGATGCAAGAGGCATTCAGAATGAAACACTCGTGTGTTTGATAAGGCAGAGCTACAGCTGGACCAAGATTTAAAGCTCAAACACTGATTGAGTTAGAAAATGATCTGTTTCTAAGGCAGGTGGTCTTCACCGTGACAACGACGGCCACAACAAGCTAACAGTGAAAAACCAAAGCAAGAAATGAACATGCCTATGATTCTGAGAATTATACATTTAATAAAACAATGGTTAAATGATTGTATAAACATAATGCTACAAAGTGTATGTAGAAACCTCACTGGTTCTGGAGCTACAACTTTGATAAAAAAAAAAAAAAACATTTTAAAGTATTTAATCTGAATCACTTTGACACCAGGTCTTTTAGATAGTGTTTTAGTTTATTTATATTTATATATATCATTTATTTTGTTTTATGTTTTTCAACCAGCTGACTGAGATAGGAAGCTGAGTTCTGTAAAGGTGTGAAAATAATGGAAATTGGCCCTTTAATAAAACAGATTTTATTTTATTACATATGCCATATTAATGTTGTCCTGTAACTCTAGATTATAGTGTTACTTTCTCTTTCTGGTGGAAACAGAACCATAATCTGGAAACACGTGTTGATACGAAGGTATACGTTTTCCCTTTTCATGGTGAATCTCCACTTACACTGAAGTTTCTCTATAGTTCCACACAGAAACACCATGGAAAAAAAAGTCATATGCAGACCCACTCAGTAAATTAGAATATTATTGAAAAGTTTCATAAATCAACTATTTTTAAAATCAGAAATATGAGCTCAATGAAAAGTATATTGAATACCAGCTTAAAAATAATTTATTTTCAAGTTAGTTTTACTCTGACAAACGAAACGCATTCCAAGGTGATTTATTGAATATGACAACATGTAGATAATTGAATTGAATTGCAGAAATTAAACAGGCTTTGGATGAAAATCTCATTTAGAAAGATGCATTCTTCATGAAAGAATAAAGGACTCACTTTTAAAACTTTATTGCAATGACTTTACTTTCTGACTAAATATACTTTCCTTCAAAGGAAAGCCTGCATGTTGGCTTGTCTTTGACACATTATTCCTTCAATAAGAAGTGATTCACAGAAATCCGTACTAGAAAAGAGGTCAAGCTTGGATCTGACAGTGAAAGGGGGAATGTCTTCTTCCTGTACCATTTACGTAACATTTCATTTGACTTTCTAAACAAACCTAAGTTTCCCACACTTTTTCCCTCCACTTCTGACTTACAATAGGGTCGTGGCCAAGTCTTGATTTTAAAATGAGCCCATGTCAAAAACAGAACAATATTAGACGATACTAGACTCCGGACAAAAACCACAAGTCAGTATGGTGTAGTCAAAATGTCGTTTATGAAGGAACACGGGTTAAGATGCTGGAAAGTTTAATGCCACTGTCAAAATAACACAAGAAACCTCTTTCTGCCTTTTATTATCTATGCAAAATGGACTAGAGATTTGTACATTTGGCACTGTGAGATATAACCCAGTGAAAGTCCTAACCAGGTCTGATTGTAGCTATGAATCTTTCTAAAAAATTCATAAGATCCATTTCACAAATGACCAAGCCAAGCATGTGCCTGTATCTAAACAGCAGAGCGAGAGAGAGAGAGATCTATAAGAGGGGCCCACAGCCGGGGGAGACGCTACAAAACGGCAAAGATTTATTCTCAGCCATGATCAAATATTTATGCTGAGGCATTCAAGTAAAGTTGCTTTTTGTGTTCTGATTTAATGACTGATTTGAGCAGTGGCAGTGCTGGGAGGCACAGATGTTGGCTCCGCTGAAGCCTGCTCTAATGCCCTTCCAGGGGTCGGTGTGGTCATGTGTCAGACTGCAGGAGGATCAAAGCGCTGAGGAGACGGCGGCAAGTACCTCCGATCCACAGAACCGCGTGTCTGAACTGGACCACGGCTGCTGGGCTAGAAGAAGGAGCAGAAGAGGAAGTGAGATCACAGGACGGGTTCCAAAACATCTCCTGCATGGAAATGATCGTCTTCTGTTGCAGCGTGTGTGAGATTACAGATATAAAACACAGATCAATCTATAAGACATGACAGAGATTGCCTTCAATTATTAATATTATGAATAAATGAAACTCACTTCACTCAAGTTATTACAGCTTTGTAGTTAAAAAGGACAACCTCTTCATGTCCAACAGTAAACAACATGAGAGAGAGGAGCGCACCAAATGAAAAGGATCTGACATCAAGGATGTGTTTAATGACAGCAAGAAAAAATGAATAACAAGTTATACTGAAAAAATAGCAATCAACAAAATGATGCGTGAAAATAAAAACCTAGAATAAGACTTTTGAGAAGGTGTATATTCTGAATGATGACAAAAAAAGAAATACTGCTACTACTTTTATTATTGTTACTAATGCTACTTCAACTACTTCAAATAATAATAAAATAAAATTTAACATAATAATAACAACAACAACAATATTCCCTACTACTGATAATAACATAAATAACAATAATAATAGGAATAATGATAAATTAATCTAACAATTACACTATTCCTACAACTACTACTACTAATAATGATGATAATAATAATAACAATAGTGATTATATTAATAATTAAATATAGTTAAAATAAAAATAACACAATTCTATATAATAATGCATTGTTTGTAACCCAGTAAAGACATCACTTCTACAACTAATAACATTACTACTAGAAATACTAGTAATAACAATGATGATGAAAATAATAATTCATATTTTAAATAAAAAGATCAGTTTCTATTACTATTAATAGTAATAATAATAATAACAATAATAATATTCAGTATTTCCACAGAAAATGTCTGGAATTAGACCCAGTCATGATGAACCATCTGGTTCTGTAGCAGCAGAGTTCAGGTTCAGTAAGTTGAAAGGAGAAGCCTGTAAAGAACCAAGCCAAGCCAGTTGCTCTTGTTCTTTATATCAAGTTCCAATAAGTTGCCAATCGCTCCATTAGAGACAGGCCAGTCAACAACGGGCCTGCGTCTCACTGGATTGATCCAGAATGACAAAGTCAGAGTCAAAGGAAATGGATCCTGGCAGTGCAGTGACTCCCCCTATTCTCCCTCTGGCTTCCTCTGAAACTTTAATGAGCTGCAGTTGAATCTGATCTGGCCTCCTTTACTCTGGATTCCACCTTCACTCTGAACTGCCTGCACACACACACCCACACACACGCCCACACACACAAACACTTCAGCTCACCTAGTCACATCTAGATAAACACAGAGAAAAAGCTGAGTCACCACTGGAGAGAAAACGGGTTATCAAGTTTACCAAAGAAATATCTACTATCTATTGACCAGGCAGCAACAGAAGGCTGCAGATCAGAGGGTCTGACAGCAAGCTGTGAGTGGGCAGGAAGTGCCAGGAGACATCAGTGGCAGGTGACATAGAAATCCTAACACTTGAACGAACACTTAAATGGATAAAAGGAGTCTGGGAAAAAAAAAGAAAAGAGAAAAGCTAAAAGCCTCCATCAGTTTCAACAAGACATTGGAACCCAAAACACAGTGTGTCAGCATCTTTAAACACCGGCAAGAAACGGGGATGACTAAATCATTTTGACAGCCAGTTCACATGTAACATCTCCGATTCAGCCACCTTGGGGAGTTGCTGGGCAGTTTCCCCTACCCACCTCCCCTCCCACCCCCCTCATGCTGTTGGGGTGGGAGCCGAGCCCCCGTGTGTTACAGCGGAGTGAGCCGGGACATCGTCTGCTTATTGATCAGATTATGACAGGGCGACAGTCTCTACAGCCTGGAGATACAGCCGGGGAGCAGCAGTTATCTGTGTCTAGCGAGGTGTCTGCTCTCTGCCTATTGATTGGGAACAAGTTGACGTTGGGAAGTCAATTCCCGATTTACAAAAGGTTCACCAGGCAAGCGGCGGAGTCTGCTTATAGGGAGCACGGACCTGCGGACGCTGCAGCATCCAGCCTTTGTGTCACCTTGGGAGCTTTCAGCTCAAAGTACACCGGCAGATAAAGCAGCTTTGCAGCGTGTTGAAAGAGTTGGGCTACATCACCTCAGCAGCCTTTTGCTAGAGTACAAACAGATGTTCACTAAACACACTCCGGCTGCTCCGGTACGGCCCCTCCCTGCGACTGGTTGCCACGGGGGCAAAGCTTTTACAAAAAGGGGGCCGGGGTCAAGATTCTCCCTGTTGAGACCTCCACCTCCATTAGCTCCTAGTTCAGTGGGGTACCTGTCCCTGCAGCTTTTACCTCGGCCCTGTTGGCGGGAGAAAGAGAAACACTTACAGACAAGAAAAATCATAATTCCCATCCTGACCTTTAGGGATTGAACTTGTACTGTACGTTGATCCATAATGTAATAACAGTGTTACCTTTTTAGAATTATAGAGTGGAATGTGTTTGAACGTCTTTCCAAAGGCTACATGTAACACATTAAAGCATCGTCAGTCACACTGAACAAAATTCGTTTTGTTTGCTAAATTCCAAAATAACGAGAGAGAAAGTTGTTACTTTGTTCAGATTCAGAAGCTGATAGTAATCGCTCTGTAAAATGGTTTCTTCTGATGAGACCCGTTTGTCAGATTGAAACCCCAAAATGTTTGACCCAAGTCATACAGCTCAAAACTAATACTGACGATATGTATGTAAACTTCTGGGACAAAAAAAAATTATATATTCTCATTATTCTTGGATTTCAAATAATGTCAAACAGTGACACAGAACAGCTTTATGTTTTAAAATACAGTGGTCCTGGTTTCAGGCAATTCAGTTCAATTCTAAGCATTAAGTCGAAATCACAAAGACAAATCTGGGTTGTTTGAAAAGAAATAGTCTGCAAATCAAACTCATGTTCCTCAGCGTTCCTCCAGCAGGACCCGTGGGGAGCGGCCCTGACCACAGCAGCTCCTGCTGACCAGGTTCTGGGCTGACAGTCAGCAAAGGTCTCCAGAGGAAACCAGCTGGATAAAGAGTTCACTTAAAACCTCTTGCTTTCAAAGAGGTCACCAAGGAAAAGCTGCGTGGAGAGGGGAAAATGGAGCAGCGCTCTCACAGGACCGCTGCCTGTATACCAGACTGACCCATAAATACTGCAACAGTTTGCTACCAGCTGCAACAATCCGCTCAATCCTTCTCATCAGTGTGATCCAAGAACAAAAATACAGAGATAAACCCAGACGCTTTATGACTCCTATTACTGTATGGAAAATAGTCCACAAGAGAAGAACATCAGAATAACTGGAACATGCCCAGGTCTGGCCGTTCAGTCAGCTCACCTGGAGAGCAGACCACAAAATGCTTGAAGAAGTCTCCAAAACCTTAAAATGTCATCTACAGCAGGCTGCTGCTGTCGTTAAGAAAGTGACTGCACAAGTTGAACTTTCATGGGAGGGGTGCAATCAGGAAACCTCTGCTTTCTAAAAAGGAAAAGAACAGGAAGACCAGACAGAACTTAGACACGAACCAGAACTTTTAGAATATTTTTTCTTTGGATGGAAATATCAAAAACTAAATGAGTTGGACAGCAGAACAGAGGACATGTTTGGCATAATACAGAATACAGGATTACAGGAAAATAACACCGTATCAACTATGAAGCACAGAGGTGGATGTGTCATGGTTTGGGAATGAAGGACCTGGTCGGGTCAACATCATAGAA
The DNA here is from genome assembly GCF_019740435.1 of Gambusia affinis. Lineage (NCBI taxonomy): Eukaryota > Metazoa > Chordata > Actinopteri > Cyprinodontiformes > Poeciliidae > Gambusia > Gambusia affinis. The sequence goes on from NC_057877.1 coordinate 2,826,655, forward strand.
TCCAGCATGAATTTATCATTAATCCACAGGAAATCCTCAAGCATCTTAAACTTTCTTCAGACTGTTGTCAGTTGGACGGCTGCAGAATAGTATGAAATGATGTCATAGTGGTTAACACACGTGTCCTCACTGGATCCACAACCTGTCTTATTGTTCAGTGAGCAAAACCACTAAAACCTCTGTTGTTTGAATAAAATATTTGAACAGACATAAAAAACAAAGCAACCTTTTTTAGGGTTGTCTTAATTTCTCTTTTATTTTATTTTTTTTTACCAATGGCTTTATGGTTTTTCAGTAACTTATTTTTAAAATTCATCCATATAATTATTTCTGTTCCAAAATGAGAATTACGTTGCATAAGTTTCCCCTAAAAAATAAACTTTAGTTATCTGGATTCCAAAGTGATATTTTTTTCTTTTAGTTTAACTCTCTTATTGTTAGTAAAGTTAATTCAGTTCCTCGGATTTATTTTATATCAGCTTATTATTATAGTCAAATCTAATAATAATAATAATAATAATAATAATAATAATAATAATAATAATAATAATAATAATAATAATAATAATAATAATAAGAATTAGAATTAGAATTCTTGCTGTTGAACATTGTTTGTATTAAAATAACTAATAGTGGTATCAGTAATAAAAACATTGTTATATTTTTTCTATAAGAAGATTTGAGTATGAAAAAACAGTATGTAAAAATATGAGCATAAGAAGATTTCAAATAAGCAAAAAAAAAAGAAGAGAAAAATCAAATAAAATCCATTACATAGATAAAAAAAATAGGCTCTTGCGAGATGAATGACTGAATATTTAAATATTGATTATATTGTCAATAATCGCTCATTTTCCATCAGATAATCAGTGCCCTCCTGAGTTAGGAAGGGATCAATGCCGTAAGTCTCCCAGTAGATGCACAGCCTAAAATAACTATTGGAATAATACAATTACAAACCTAACATTTGTTGCAATGACAAAACACCCATTTTGTATCTTTTCCTGCAACCATAAAAAGCTTTTTGTGACGTGCTCCTCTAATTAAATTAAACTGCATTTGAAAACATTGGCCCATCATTAGGTAATCATTGGGATTTAGTGTAGTTAAAGTAAATGCTCATGTCAGATGCTGTTTATTTGAGCATTTCCTGCTCCCAGGAGCGGTGTCAAAACAAAATCTCATCAGCCAGCAATTAGGAACAACAAAATGCTGGACAAACATGGAGTGAGAGGCAGCGTGTGTTGTATTTGCTCTGTGGCTTTTGTCCAAAGCTTTCATCAAACGGCAATACAGAGAGCAAACCTGAACGGCAGATGTCGGCTAAATCCGACCGTTCAAACACGCTCCTCCACCTATTCATCCCAAATCAGGACCGGAGCTGCTGCTCTGCTGCTGTCATGGCGGAGCAGGAAGTCAGTGATTATTCTGCTGCTACAGAGAATCTGGAAAGTATTCACAGATTCACATGTTCCAATTTATGTTATGTTCCCGTCTTATTCCAAATTGTATTAAATGAATCTCATTCCACTAAATTCCACACATAAATTCCCCGTTATGACAATGTGGAAAAAAGATTTTGAATTTTTTTTCCCAAATGTATTAAAAATAGAAATCTGCAAAATGACATTTACATTAGTATTCGCAGCCTTTGCTTAAAGGGGCAGTGTTATGTGAAATTATTATTATTTTGTTTGTTATTCCCTCATCAACAACGTCACAAGAGTGTTGCCTTGATTCTTTCATTCATGTTTGAGAAATCCTTTAATCTCCCATGGCAACCATTCAGCTGGTCAAAACCAAGTTTTTCTGCTTCTGCCTTACAGAGCAGCCCTCCCCTGCGACTCCTCCACTCAGCTCCTTCAGACTAGTCAGCAGCAATTAGCAAACATCTGGTGGAACTGCTCATCTGCTGAACTCATTATAGGAGCTACTTATTAGTGCAAAGCTGGTAAAAACATTAAAGGGTTCATAGAGGAGTCATGTTGTGATGACTTCCTGAAGGCTGAGTTTCAGAAACAGCAGGAGTTTCTTAAAGAGACAGAGGCATTAAAATATAAAGTCAAATTTCTTTTAAGTCATATTTGATCTGTATGGCATTTTTAGAACTGCTGTAGGTAACATAGTTGCTTGACTGTGCTATAAACCAACACTAAAGCATATAATACTGCCAATTTAATAATTTGACAACCCACTTTTGACAGCAATTACACTTCAACCTGATATTAGAGTAACTTGCTGTCTGTCCTCATTCTTTCTTGCCACTGAGCTCATTGAGACTTTCAAAGCAGCAGAAATGTTTCTGGGTCCTTCCCCAGATTTGTGCCTGAAGTACAATATGCACTGCAGAAACTGTTTTTCTTGCAATTAGAGTTACAACTGGAAGTCTTTCAAGATACTGTATGTCTCAAAAACAGGTTTGCTCATCCAGTGATTGAAAATCACACCCACTCTACTTGTAAAACAGCTCAATCTCAGTCAGACTGGACTGAGGCCATTTGCCTACATCAGATTTCAAGTCTTGCCCCGTCCACCTCTCCTGATTTGTGATTCACAACTGAATTAGACATATACATATATATATATGTTTTGATCTATAAACCGTTCCATTGTGACTGTGGCCATGTGTTTCGGGTCATTGTCCTACTGGAAGGTGAACCTTTGCCCAAATCTCAAGTCTCCTGCATGAAAACCACAGAGTTCTCAAACAAACCTTTGAGGTCTTCACAGAACTGCTGGATTCATACTATGATTAAGTTACTCATACTTCATCTCCACTCACTAATTACGTTACTTTGGAGGCAGGTGGATTTTATTTACTGGAATCAGAGTTAAAAAGGTTGAGCACAAATGAACTTAAAACTTTGAACAGCAAGGTGATATTTTCCCTCCACTTCAGAATTAAACGACCTTCCAGGAAGCACCAGTTTTCTCCTATAGTTTTTATTATTTCTCCTTTTCTTTCATATTTTGTCACAGCTACAAAACCATGTGCGAAAGGTCAAGTATGGGTAGCATCAATTCTGGGCTGATATTTGTCATCAGCTTGGTATGATCTCATTTAACATCCACAGGTTTTGCAAATGGAAAACAGAAGCAGACACATTGTTCATAGAAAGGAACAAAAATACTTATAGATATACTTTTCAAGGCTATATATTTTGCACATCGTCTTAAAATACCATGTAAATGTCAACTAACATCTATTTCAGTCACAGAATATGAAGGTAAGCATGAAGCGCCATATCACCACCTACACAACAGGAAACTACCTAAGCACTTCTGTGAGTTCACCTTAGAGCAGAATTTGTCAGTTTACAACATGGTCACTTTGAACATTTATTTTAACGTTTAGAAACATTAGAGCGGCAGTTCCTTTGTTATTAATTTTCCACCACCAAGTGCTAGTCAGCTCGATGGTTCAAGTCAGCTCCACGTCTTTCTGTGTCCTGCTTTAATCCTATTAGCTGTGAAGCACAAAGGGAGATAAGAGGTTTATGTTTTCGGTTCCTCACACACTGAATCTTTTTCTCTCCCCTGAGACGCCAGGAGAGCTATTTATTTGATCATTTAGATACCACTACATCTGCTGTGGACGTATTGATAACAGGATTGGCCCTGAGGGCGGAGGAAACATTGATGATGAATGAAGATAAAGTGCATGAGATCATCCAGAGATGGGTAAGTCCACCATATTCTTCCACCACAACACAACTGAGCTAAGGTAATCATGTTTCTATCGACAAAGCATCGACTTAAATCATTGAGAGAAGAGATTTTAAAATAGCACCTGCTTTACTAAATTAGATACCAAAAGTAACAAAAACTTTGTTTCCATGATTTCTTGGTTCAATCTTATTGACTCACTATAAGAATTATGGAGGTAAAGTCTGTTTTTTTGTTTGTTGTTTTGGCTACATCTACATGTTCCGGATCATGGAAAAAATGTTAAGAGTGGACAAAATACAAAATGCGGTTTTCACATTTGTTTTGAGTGGCTGATTTTAATTCAGTCACACATGGCAGAATGGCTGAGTATGAGCAGTCTGTTTAAGGGGAGACACCAACACAACAGGATTTCAGTCCAAACTGCCGTGGTTCTGTGACACTATGAACCACAGTGTCACAGAAGAATTTGTACTGCTTTTGGTACTGAAACACCAAAGGCATAGTCTGATATCCATCAGGAACATCACCTCCTTTTGACATTAGGGTTGACATCCATCAGAGGTCTGCTCTCACCCCACTCTTGTTCAACCTTTGCACCAACATGGCGAAGGTGGATGTGCAACAGACATACCTTAGACTAAGGTCGCATAATCTCAGTCCTTGAAGGCTGCTGTCCTGCAACTCTTAGGTGTCTCCTTGATCCAGCACACTTCAATGAAACAGCTGAATTACCTCCCCAGTGAAGTCAAGTTCTCCAGAGTCCTGCTAATCGACTCATTATTTGACTCGGGTGTGTTGAAGCAGAGATACATCTAAAAGTTGCTGGACACAGGCCCACAAGACTGGAGTTCCCCACCCTGGTCCTAGATACTTCTCTACGCTGATGATGTTGCACTGTTCGATTACCTAAAATTAAACATCACCGGGTCAGAACGCTTTGAATGTCATCTCCAGAAAAATGGCACAATCAAGATTGATGGATTGGAGCTACAAAATATCATGAAATTCCAATACCTTGGCTTGCTGGTCACCTCAAAAGTGGATGCGATGTTTGATACTCGTGCACGAACCAATGCAACAAGGATTGAATGGTAATAAGTCACACAATTTGATATGTGATGAGAAGATGGATTGACTGATGACTGATTGACTGATGGACTGAGTACCTCTTTGAGAGGCATCCATCAGGAACATCACCTCCTTTTGACATACAGGTCAAAAGGAGGTGCATCGGCTTATGATACACGCACTACAACATGTATCATAAGCCATTGCTTATGACGATCTATCATAAGCATACAAGACTGTCATTTGAACTCTAATACTGTAGCATAATGGAGTGTGCTGGCCAGCGACAAAGAAACACAAGCATATCCTCAGCACAGTGGAAATGAAGATCCTCCAGTGGTTACTTGGACTGACCAGATTGTACCTCACCACAAACAGGATGTGAGACAAAGACTCAAGGTAGCTCCAATCACTGCCAAGATGAGAGAAGCCCAGTATCAGTGGTATGGCAATGATGAGCCTGTGGCGAAGACAGCACTATGCACCGACCCCAAAGGAAAAAGGTCATGTGGGAGGCCAAAGAAACTTTGGATGGATTGCGCCATAGAACACTTGAAGAAGGTAGACCGAGACCCAGAGGTCACTGGTGACAGGGTCAAGTGGAGACAGAGGAGCCATGCTGCGGACCTCGCTTAACTGGCAACAAAGCAAGATGAGCAGCACAATGAATTACAGCATTTCACTTCTGAGAAAGAGAGAGATTAAGGTGGGTTAGTTATAGTTTAGACATAAATCCGACTGAGATGATGGTATGACCATAAACAGGCTGCTTATGATTAAAAATCTTCCTGTGAAGCTGAGTAAATCACTTCTTCAAAGACAAAATGACCACAAGGATGTAAAGACCTAGTCATCACAAAAATGATGAAAAGTACAAATCGGAACAAATCTGTGTGGAAAATACTTTCTAATAGCACAGCATGTGATTGTGTTAATTATACACAATATCTATTTATTCAGCGTGAGACTCCAGAAGAAGATTTGAAGCTGGAGGACTACCAGCAGTTCAGGGATGTTGGAGCTGCCTGTCTCAGTGGGGGTGATGGCCAACAACTGCTGAAATTTATCCAGGATGAGAAAAACCAGGTGACCTCACTAATACTGTAGAAGGCAGACCGAGGGTCCCCGTACTGTATTCACACCCTACAGACATGAAGTGATGGCAGATTGACTGTGTTAATCTGTCGAATAGCACTAAAAGTACATCCAGCTATGTTAAACATTAAGATGCAGCAGTTACTTGGCAGTTGTTGACCTTTTGACCCAAAGGTGTGGAGGGAAACAAGCAGATATTCAGTTAGATTTCTCGCTCCACTGCTAACACCCATCAGCATGGTGCTCCTCTAAGTGCCCTTGGTTGTCCCATCTCTCCACACTTCATGCAGTTGTGTGTAGCCTACTGTGAGAAACACTTCTTACCATTGTCTCATTTGTAGGCTAACTGTATTGAAGAGCTGAAATGATTAAATATGTAATAAGAAGCATTCACTTGAGATGTAGGGTGAGGTTTTGGCAATAAAAAGCAGCAACATTTATATTTCTTCAAACATTTCTCCAAAGTCAGTCCTTGTTGATTTTTTAAATTGCAGCTGTAAGTTATGGCACTTTTAACCATGATAGTTATTTAGTAATTTACGATAGAAACATAAAGGAATCCATAATATATTTGTACCAACAGTGACTTTAGAAATGATTGATTTTGGGGGCCTAAAAATAGATTTCTAATAAGATTATTTAAAAAAAAATCTTCCTTCAAGTAGAGATCAATCCACATAAAATGTTACTGTTAGGGCCAAACTCTACTACGAAAATGTACTTTGTCATGAAGCACATTTTGATATTTACTACACCACTGAAGTAAATAAAGGTGTCCTTTCTCACCCATCCACAGGGAATTGTGAAGTCCATGGGCTGTGGTCTGTTGGCACCTCTTGTAGATGAACTAGTTAGGAATAAGAAGAGTCATGACCACTGCCAAGCTGCCTTCACACAACTGATCATGGTGGGTACCAGCAATGCAGCTTCAGTCCACATTTCCTAAAAAGCAGAGAAGGTTTGTGGAAAAAAAAGGGGAAAGTATTAGTTGGACCCATTTTTAAAAGGCCACAATTCCATAAAGCCCTTTAAATAATGTCTCCAGATTCAAAAGTAATGAAATACTTTGATGTCAGAAAAAACCCCTCAAATGAATCTTAGAGAGATACATATTTACATTAAGGTTTTATAATAACCCTAACCCTTACATGTTTGTTTCACCTGAAACTGTCTCAGTGGAGTTGACCAATAAACACACTGACAATAATTTCCTTTGAACCCCTGTCAGTTAATAAAAAACAAACAACAAAATAGTAAATAACATACTGAGGTTGAATTCAGGACACTTCAGACATGCTCTGCTTTGTAGACATGCAGCTCCAGGACCCTCCTGGACAGCTTCCTTGAATTAATTGAAGACATGGATCCAGGCGCCATTTCAGAAACCATTCTCGTCCTTCTTCCTCACCTTCAGACAGGTATGTAAAGCTACTTAGTTAAAGCCTCTACATGTCAAATTCACCATCAACAAAGCAGTGAAAAACAAACTTATAAGTCTCTATAGTATCAAAAGTTCTGTTAAATTAAAAATCAATAGTTGTAAGGCAGTTTTTGGAAGCATATAAGATTAATCTAAGGCTAAAACATAAACACAAAGTTTCACAAAACTTTGCATTTGGCTCCCCCTACAGTTGATAACCAGCGAACAACGTTAGAGAAAATTCAGTTAAGTTAAATACTTTATTTAACTAATTCAGTTACGTTAAATGAAGTCTTTTATTTTTTAAGTTCTGCTGCAGCTGGATGAGAACCGAGCAGCCGGTGTGGGTTTGGCTCTGTCGGCCCTTCACAAGCAGCTGTCCAGGCTGCCTGTACCTTACACCCAACAGCAGGAGGAGGCCGATGAGCACGGTTTGTGTTGCTGCTGCGTCGCCCTGGCGACGTTCACCAGGCCTTTTATAGACGGGGTGAAGAAGAAGGATGAAAACTGTAACCCAACACCAGAAGATGACGAGCTGAAGACTGAGATTCTTAAGTTGTGCGTTTCTGTTTCCGTGCTTTCCTTGTGCACAAACCCAATTAAAAAAATAAAAAAATGCATATTTTAGTGGAAGAGCCTTGTGTAAACTTAATATGTCTTTATTTCTGGATCTCGTCAGTGATGACTTAAAAAACATTTTAAGTGCAATTTGGCAGAATCCCAGACTTTGGTGTCGTCTAGTTGACGGTACCAGAACAGATGACCTAATTTGTGTTTTTGTTTTCAGCTGCATGCTGAGTTTAAAAGAACCTTTGCTTGAAGCTGAACTGAACCGAGACAGAAAATCAACCTTGTGGCGCTTTGCAGTAGAGATAATGGTACTAAATCAAAGAATTGTTTCAAATATTTATCCAGGGATATCTCCTTTCTTTGTGCCCAGATTTCTTTTTGTGCATTGCAGATCATCCTGGCTGCAATCAAAGAGTCTCTTCCAGGCCTTCTGTTCTTCAGTTCTCTGAGGAAATTCACCAGGATGGATACTAACCTGCTCCAGGAGTCGGCCGCATGCTTGGCCTATCTGCTTTTTGTCCAGCTCATAGCCATAGACACATTTCCAGCCGTATTCAAGTGAGAGTATAGTCAGTTAGCATCATGATGTAATAAATGTGTTATTCAACTTGCGCTCTTCTGTCTGTTTTAGTCCTGTGTTTATTCTTCAGTGCAACATGGAGCACATCAATCAACTCCTCAGTAGGTATGCTATCAGTTAATTAAAGGTTCATTTTTTTCCCCTTTAAAACAAAAGAAAAATGTTTGCCTAAAGGTCTGTGTGTTGTGTGCTTTGCGTTTTTGACAGGAAAAAGGAATCGCATTTGCTCAAGGGACTGGTATGAAAAGAAATCACAGATAATCCCCTGGAAAAGAAGGCATCATGTTGAATTTTTGTTGTTGTTTTTCAATCATTTTGCCATAGGCACTGTTTGCTAAAAGCTTGGAGAAGGTGGAAGATAATAGCCTTCCTGTAGGTCTACTAGATCTAGAAAGCTTCTATAGTGCACCACAGGTAAGATACAACACAAAGCTGCTTGTGTTGAATGGAGGACCTAAGTCAGTGTTGTCCAGTCGGTCCTTAAGGGCCGGCAGCGGGCATGTTTGAGTTCTCTTTGTGGTTGAATGGACCTGGATCAAATGTTGGCTCATTAGAAGACCTAAGAAGAACATTGACGTGCTGAGAAGGTTGTTACTACCACCAGGAAGAGAACTAACGCATGCAGGATGCTGGCCCTTGAGGACCAACTTTGGGCATCAATGACCAAAGTGCAGAGAAGTGTGCCCGGTCAGCAGAGACTTTAATTAGAGTTAAGACAGCAGGAAGACACAGATCATGGAGTGGAGAAATGGACGGATGATGGCGTGACATGTATTTTAATGACTTGATCGCATGAACAAACTTATTCATCTGTCATTTTGATTTAATTTCTTTTTTAATGGAGACCAGATTTACTTACATGACTATTACTAAAAAACGAGGTTCAATAATCGAAATCTGCTGTACTGAAATTCACAGAACCTGCGACAAGTTCTCACCGACTGTCCAATTCAACACTTGGTAAGAACATGATCACTTGTGATAGCAGAACAAATGTCAGATCAATGTGAAGAGCAATATTTTGGTGATTTTTTAAAATAGTTTGATGTTTCTCCAGAGAGAATCAGGACTGAAGGTGTTCCAACTTTTCATAAACAAACTGGATGCTGAAGCAAAGCATAAATTCTTCAGGTGAGAATTTAAGTGAAATGTCTTTTTGCATTTGTAGATTAATAACTGTAGATTTTATACTTGATTAATACCTCAAACTGTTTTTTTCCCCAATGTCTTATGTTTATTCTACATAAATACCATTTCTTATCGATCCCTCTTCTGCAGATGCATGTTAAAAACAAGCCACCATGCAGGTGTTGAAGGTTACATAGTGAACAACATCAGGAGACAAATTCAATCGTCTATAAAGGTGAGAATAAGGTAGCTTCTTGTTATATCTCAGAACATAATATGTTCACAAAACAAGCTATGTAAAGAATTAACACATTCCTAACCCAAAACTGACCTGAAGTAACCCCAGATTATAACTGTGACCTCACATGTCGGGTCAGTTCATTCTGCGTTCTTCTGATTCTGAAAGCATTTACCAACCCACCTTCATTTGGTGGACATTTAGTGAATATTAACCTAAAATTAGAATGAGGTGACAAAAAAAAGGTATTTCTGGGCTTCATATAGAACCATACAGACCAAGTAAGAAAAAATGTATTCAAATTCTTTTTGTATTTTCAACACAGACATGTAAAAAGACCTAATCTGATCAACATCTTTATGGCTGATGTTAGCTTTGATCTGATAACTCTGTATGAATGAGATGAATCTGTCATAACTCTCCTGCAGGGTGAAGCCAATAAGTGGTTCTTGGGAACGGAGCTCCTGCCACTGCTTGAACTGGTGCTCAGTTTACCACAAGCTGCAGAGACGGATTTACTCACCAATATGGACAAGTGAGTCATATTTCCAAACGCAATTCAGCAACTTAACTCACTGAAACCCTTTGGCCAAAATATTCCAACAATTAAGGTTCAGCTGTCAATGCACTGTTTATTCATCGTAGCCTTTGGAGTCTGAATCAGTATCAAATCGATACTTTAATTTCAGATTCAGTCTTGAAGTTTTATTTCATTTTTGTACTGTAGTTTCTCAACTCTACCTCTCAAATTATGCTTTTTTTAAACTTTTTTTTTTAAAGAAAAAATGCACAAATTTATTCTGTTCTTCTATTGTTTTTGCTTGTCATTTTAGTTGTTTCATAAAGTATTTTGTAGACACCAATAATCAAAATAATCCAAAGGAGAAAAAAAAACCCAAAATAACACCTAAATGTCAGAAACCAAAATAGTAAAAAGTATCAGTATTGCTATCAGTGACCTTGCTGATAACAATACTGATACTTTTTACTATTTTGGATAGGAAAATAATATATATAATATTGGTAAATATTGACTATTGAGCATCATAGTTATATTAATATCCAATATTGATATTGGCCCAAATTAAATCAGTGCATCCTTATTGACAGCCAATAGATTCAACTAATCAATCATCAAAGGTTTTGTTACTTCAGATGTTCTGTCTGTTTATTCAGAATAATGGAGAGTCTGAATCTTCTGCGCTATCTGCTTATGAGAGACAAAGAACTGAAGAGCGACGTAAGTCAGTTTAATTGACCAAATTCCTTCTGCTGGCCTGCCTGGTCAGCCTAAGAAGCTGCTAACTTTTGTCACCTCTAGGCCGATGTGTGGGAAGCACTGTGCAGGATCAAAGATGAATACCTAAAAATGCTGAGAGTGTGTGTCAGCATGTCGAGAGCATATTACTCTGTTGAGATGAAAGCGCTGAAGGAGGAACAAAAGCTAAAAGCGAAAGGTACAAATGAGCTGCTGATTTGTGGAACAGTTTAACTTCATATTTTATTTCTGTTCATGCTGTTTGTCCTGCAGAAGTCAAAGAGCAAGCTCGGTCTACCAGACTGTTAAAAACCATAACAGTAAAGCACGACAACGTCTCCCATATGTCTCCAGAAGTCCAGTATCAGGTAGAGATTTTTCTCTTTCTTATTGATGACTATTTTGGAGAAAGATCAGCAAACATTGATGGTTCTCTTGTCTCTTAGGTGCTGCAGAGTGCTTTGGTGACCTTTGACTTAATGGAAAGCCTTGTAGTCCGAATAGATGAGATCACAGAGGAAAAGCAGGCGAAACCACACTGAGACAGCACTGGGAACTTTTTATGTTTTATTTCTGTTTGTTTGGCAGATAAAATAAAGAATGCAGTGCTGTAAAGTGATCATTTTATCTTTGCTGAAATTATTTTCAAAAGTACAGTTTGTGTCATCAGCAGGGACTGTGTATGAACTTGTGTCATGCTAAATAAAGCAAACTGGATCCCCTGCTGGGCTTTATAAAATGTCTCTGAGCATTTCCCACACAGGACTGGTCTCGATGATGTGAGCCCGGGCCAGAGACATGCGCTCTCGGATTTTATCAGCATGCGGCTTACTGGTGGCCTGCAGACAATTAGGTTTGTCTTTATTTTAAATGCCGGGAGTGAACAGCAGCATAAATCAGCTGTTTTCCCAAATAACAAGTTACCTTGGCAATTGTCAGCATTCCTTTGGTTATTTGTGCACCATTTCGTACAGGAAGGATCTTCAGATTGCTGCCGATAAATCTGAAAGTGTAAAGCAAAGGTTATGTTAACATTAATCTGGAATTATAAGGAGGGGAAAGTTGGTGAGTTGAGGTACAAATTGTAATCTTTACCATCACACTAACAAGATCAATAGAGTCACTAATGGGGCAATTATAACCCGATTCACTGCCATCTATTTAGGTCGTCCTTACCAACAGTTGGGTAGTAACCAGCTACATTTACTCACATTTACTTGAGTAACTTTTTTGAAAAAAAATTACTTTTACGATGTTGTACTTTTTACTTTTACTTGAGTAATTTTATCATGAAGCATTTCTACTCTTATTTGAGTAAAATTAAATAAGAATTAAATGACGTGGTTGCAAAGGGTCAATAGTATGCTGACAACATGCTAGCTAATGTTAAAACAGCAAGATAAATGTGAGTAACCATGGCAACCAGTGGGCGTTTAATGGCAGGTCCGGCTGCAATGAAGTTACTAATAATATGTTATCAATATTAATAATAATATCAGTGTGGAGAACCCACACATGCACATGGAGAACAAGCTAACTCCATGCAGAAAGAGCCTGGGTCGGGATTCAAACCCAGGCCTGCCTCGCTGCAAGGCAACGCTGCTACCAACGGTGCCACTGTGCAGCCGTGATGATTAATTTTTGATATTTTACTCATGAAATGTATTTTCTATTCACTTTAGGAGAATTTAGAGAGACCAATTAACCTAACAGTCCTAATTTCAGACTGTTGCAGAAGCCGAAGCACCCGGAGAGAATCTGCAAGCAAAAATCTTTTATTTTGTCGATGCTTAGCTTTAAAATTCCAACAGCCACTAAACTAGTCAGATACAACTTTGGGGAAGTTATCTCTTCCACTGATCAAACTTTCCCATCCAGGTCAGTTTTTACATTGGGAGAGTGGAAAACTGTGTCATCCAGAGCACCATTTTGTGATGTTTAGTTCGTCAAATCAATCGTTTTGACTTCAGAGAAAACTTTTTCTTTCTCTGAATAAACTTTCCCGTCCAGGTCAGTTTTTTCCTTTGGAACAATTTTTCTACTCTTTTCAAAGACTTTAGTCTCATCTCGAGCACCGTTTCTTCAGCCTTTGTTTGTCAAATCATTCACTTTGACTTGGGAGAAAACTTTCCCGTTCTCTTAATAAACTTTCCCATCTGGGTCCGTTTTTTTTCTTTGTGAGATGTGGGAAAAAAGACAGAGATAAAACCAACATAAGCAAAATAACTTAGATATTTCACAAGGCCTATGAGGGAAAAATTGAATTATTTCAGCACTATACCAGGGGCTGACAGCAGGCAGGAAAACACCCACCATGTATATTAAAGAAAAATGGGAAAAGGAACTGAAGGAACATAAGTGAGGAAGAATGGTTTAAAATCTGTAAAACACAGCGCACAGCCACCTGACCGTGTATGAAGAGATGGAAAGCAGTCGCACTACATACCTGTGCTGAATCACAGTCAGAACCTGCAGTTCTTTTTCCCCATTAAAGGGAGAATAGAGAAGTAAAAAGCAGTTCCTGTGGACCTGCACAAATTTTTCAATGCGTTCAGTTAATCCCGATTCCTCCAGAGGCTCTGGGAGGTCCTGAGGATCAACCAGCAGGAACGCAGTACCTAGGAATTAAAGCAATATGTGTTAGTACAGGTGCTTAGTCATTGAAAGCTTGTGTTTTAAAAGACCCAGCAGATTTCCATTTACATTAAGCACACTTTGACTCCAACATGTAGATAAGCCTGAACATTTTTGTATCCATAGCAGATTTAGATTTAAAATAATTTTCATTTAAGCAAGAAATTTGCTACTGATAAATGATAATGACATCTCTGAAAACATAATGAAACAATGTATAAGAAGAGGTATTTATGGAGAATAAAAACACCCAAACATTTTATTTAAAATAATTGATAATCAATTAATACCTAATTTTGGGCATGTGTGCACATTGCAGATATTGTAGTTTGAGCAACTCCTTCCAACAACTTTATCCCTTAAATGTCTGGTGTTTTACAGTCTTCATGATGCCGTTTACTCACTAATATTCTCAAGAACCCAATGGGGCCTTTTAGGGAACAGTTGCATTTATCCTGGAATTTAAATAGCACACAGCTGGACTCAATCTGCTAATTAGGTTATTAGGTCAACTAATTGGCTGGACTGGGTTTTATTCATAAGTATTAGAGTAAAAGGGGTAAAATAGTACCAGTCAGCTTTGCTTTTGGTTGCAAAAAATTTAAAAAGTGAAAAAATATGCATCAATTTGCTTTATGTTCAACAACAAAATGAAATATAAGTATTTCGCAGTAACATAAATCGTAAACAATAAAAAAACAGTGTAGGAAAAGAATGTATCTGTGACTTGAATGTTTTATTTAAGTCATTACGAAGGCACTTTCGTTCCAAAACGAAACAGGACTTAGGGTTCATAATTATATTTAGACGAGATGGAAAACCGATTATTAGCTTACCTGAAAGAGGGAAAATGAAAGCCCCAGCTTCCACGCTGTCAGAAAACCTTATTCTGTGCTGCTGTGCGCTGAGTGTCCTGCAGGTGTCATGGTTCTATCGAAACATTTTCCAAAAAATAATAATTGACACTACGTAACTTACTAAACACTTTGCCCACGAGCGCTGACATTTCACAGCAGGTGCTAGCTTAGGTTAGCTACAGAGCTTGTTATTCCAAGAATTTACACATATATTTTTGTCAAAAATAAAGAAAAGCTGTTAAATAATTATCATTACCTGGAGGGATGAGCTAATTATAATTGTCGTTCTCCACTGAGCGATAGTTTCACTGGGCGTAGCCATTTCTGATAAAGGTGGACTTAATGACGCAGTTCAGAAAATTACGTCGACAAAACTGCTCAGTATGGCAGGTCAATTAAACATTCAATCCAAAACCACACCTATATCTACTATAGAGGCCATGAATATAATGTCTTCTCATCAAGTAGGCCTATCTATTAGTACAAATTATGTTTATCATATCAAATCCCTAAAATATTTAGGACATTTTAACATTTAGTTGGACTGTAAAATCAGTTTTCCTTGTAATAATCAACTTTTATATACCAGTCTTCCAATCCAGAATCATTATTTCAACTACTAACAACTGATGTCACATTCCCTATTCAAGTGTAATCCTGTAATTCCCATTCCTTTACAGCTGCATACATCCACATTCATCCGCAGCAAAACCGCAAATTGCAGAGTCTGAACTATTGAGAAAAAGATCTAATTTAAAATTTTTAAAAACCCACTGATAAAATCCGGTTTGCGCTTGTTTTGTAGTGTTAGCACCAAACCGCTAGATGCCGCCAGTGTTATTGGATGACTTCTTTTTGCCTATTTTCTCAACCCTCATGTTGCTCATGTTGAATTAATAAATTAACGAGCTACATACCATTGGGTCATGTTATTCCCATGTTTCACACCCTCAGTTCTAACTTAAATATAAGGCAGTTTATCTAAAAAGAAAAACAAACAAAAAATAAGGTTGACATTTATAAAATACTGAAAACAAACCAAATGAAGTTGAAATTAGTCTGTACCTTTCAAATAAATATTGTTCTGATAACACATATGACCACCTCCTTCAATTTTTTCCAGAAACACAAACCTTTATTTTACACTTAACTGGAGCCAAAAGGCTAATATGATTTTTCTTTAAGAAACATCAGTAAATCATATTGTAAGACTACAAAGAAAGAAAATGTCTTAAAGAAAAGACACCATTTCTTCTTGAGTCTTTTGTCTTTTACAGTTTTGAAAGAGACACCAACTGAACAGTCCAATCTACAAAAATATCTGCATGCATACCAGCCTGCTCGTGTCAAATAGTCTTTTAAGGGCGGAGTGACAAATGTGAATGGAAGTGGTGTAAAGTCCACAGATCTGCACAATCCAGGAAATGATGCGGGTAGAAAGACGTGACATCACAAATAGCATAAATAAAGATAGTAAACATATAATTTTTAAATAAGAGGGGTCAACTGTCCAGCAGGTTCTCCTCTGAGTAGTCAGTGGTGTGTTTCCAGTTCCACGATGGTCCACTCTCCCTGTGGGGATGCGGCGTCTTCCGGAGAGAAGCTGGTCACCGTGATGCTGGTGGAGGAGTCTTCCATGGGTGAGATGAGCTCCGCCCATCGTTTGAAAGTCTCCTTCTCCGGTGACAGAAAGGCCTGCCCGTCCAGGCAGTCCCGGGACAAGGACAGCGTCTGCTTGATGAGGTACTGAGCCAAGTTGAGCTCCTCGGGCACCGGGTTGATAACACCCAGGTTAGACTCGTGTTCCGACAGGAGCTGCCTGAGCAAGCTCCAGTCTCGCTCGGCAAAGTCGCTGCCGTTCTCTGCGTCCCCTTTCCGTCTCTCGCCGTCCACCTGCTGTTTAACATCTCTGTCCTTATCCAAACAGCGCTCAAACGCTTCTCCCACGTCCATCTCATAAATGGGAGAGAGGACTTTGGATGGTCGGTGGTCATGTTTGCAGGTTTGATCCAGTCTGTCAAGACCATTGTCCCCTAAAAACAATTGACAATACTGCAAAATGATAAACTGAAACACTCTTCCACAGTTCTTACACTTTATAGATGGCTTACTACACACTAAGGAGAAACACAGGTAACAGATTTTACCCTTAATGCAGCTGTTTCCCTTTCAAACATGATGTCACGTAAGGAGAACTCATGGTGGCAGAAGCAGTATGATTAGATTAAAAGAAACGCTATTGCTGTGAACCACAATGTACCAAATGACAGATCAGTGTGAAAGGGTACAGTCACTTTAAAGGTAATGTACAAAGGAATGTATTTCTGAATGCATCTCTTTATCAGCTCGTAAAGCAAAAGAAGTCATGCATTGCCAGCACCAGTGAACTTTGCATTTTTCTGAGAGTTAACACTGATATGTTCTGAGGTTTGTGCACACGTCTCTTTACAGGCAGAGCTAAAGAACAAATACTGTCACAAAAATGCAACTGCAAGCTGAAGACACAAAAATGTCATGCTGCCATGTTTTTGTTTTTTTTTTAACATGTCTTCTTATTTTGAACATTCACAATATGGCAAATGAATTTACCAACTCGTTAGCTGATGTTGAAAACAACAGATTTCACTTTTGCAATGGGATAGTACTGCAATAATGGTGCGGCAGGAACACTTTTTGGGAATGTGGTTTGGAAAAACCAGAGACATGGCAGGACTATAACAGCTGCTCTAGACACGCATTACGTACTTTAAACTGTCTACTCACATAAAATTAAATGTACTCAACAGCAAAACACTTTCCATAAGCAATAGACATCTATGTCTCTACACACACATCTACTGGGGATGACTAGAGATAATGTACAAAAAACACATATAAAAGGATGGCACAAAAGAAATACAAACTAAAGTGATTACATCATGCATGTGTGCCATGCAAAATAATAATTATATAAAAAAAAAAAAAAAACTACAAAGCAACAAAAACAAACACACAAAATGAAACCCTTGGGAATGGGTATTTCCCTTAACAGAAAAAGGGACCGCAAAAGGATGCAAACCAAAAGTTCCTCCCAAAAAAATATTTTCTGAGAAGCGGTGGCAATATGGTGTCTTTTTTTTCATACAATCATTTTTAGACAGTGGGACTTTTGGGGTGGGAGGTCAATCTCACAAACATTTGCTTTACCGTTGTAAAGGTGCTACATACAGTATTTTAAAATCAACAAATCCTTCTAAGAATTTTTTTTTTTTTTTTTGCTCTCGTTATAAAAACTGTAAACAAATTTTGTAGTAATAACCCAGACTTTGGTCAGTGTTTCACCCTACAAACCTGGAGTCCTGTGGTTTGATGGTGGAAAAAAAGTGAGTAATTGAAAGAAAAGAAAAAAAAAAAATCAGGATTTATTCATTTGAGGATTTTCTTCGATAAATTTATGTTTTCCTAATAATAAATGTACTTATGTTGTTGATGTTTCTGGAAAGAGAAGGGAAAGAAAAACTGTATTGACTTCTGTAGCACCTTGCTGTGCTGATAGGTTGAAAAACATGTTATTCTGGTCCAGATGTGTGGACATCTGGGACTTTTTCAGAACATCAAGTCATGTCACATCTTTAAAGTGTGTGTCACGTTTAATAGCATCCTGTTCAGAAGAGTGTGTGTGTATTGGGATCAAAGGTGTGGAATTGACGGAGCGTATTTTACTTCTGTTGTGATGTCACACATCTTAGGGTTTGTTTTTTATATTCAAGTATCAACTAAATGCTTAGAAATAAAATTTTAGTGGTAAGATGAAATTTATTTTACCATTGGGTCAGATGAATTTACCCAATGGTAAATTTCCCTTACCGCTGGCTTTTAGCAATAACTCAAACTGATCAAAATGTAGAGCAAAACATCAGTTACATTTTCCATGTAAAGCCCCCTACATACAGAGGTGAATGAATTATCATCAGCACATAGTCATTTTTACAATGTTGCATATCATTTCACATTACTGTGTGTTTTGTAATATTTCGATAGCGTTAAGTTAAATGTGCAACAGTTATTGTATTCAAATGTTGTGACAGCTTGGCTTATGTAGCGATCAAACTGTCAAGTGTGTGATGGAGTAATGTCGGAACGTTTTTTTGACTCGTTGGCTGAATGCAATCAGAAATCTTTATACATAAATAATACATCTCCATATGTTTTGGACTAATTGTGACCTGAATATTAACTATTTTCAACTATATTTTGTATTACAGTTGCATTTTTCCTAAGTATAAAAAGCATTTTGTGAACAGTGCTGTTCAGACATGATTTGATCTTATGAATTAATGAGAACAAAACAATTGTAGTCACACTGGTTCATAGCCAGTGCAGTTTACGAGGTCACAGTGGCATGAACAAAAACAAACTCGTGATTCCTTTAGTCTTGACATACTGATTCAAAATGCTGTAAGGAGCACCACAGCCTACGTCAAAAAATCTATAGCTTAAAAGGTCAGATTTTTTCCTCTGTTTAACAAGAATGACAGAGAGAATATTTTTATCTTTATGTACATCAAAGTGCATTGGTTGAGCTATGTCAGAGGCCTCGTCACAAGGCAGCATAATTCTTTTAAACAGATGCATTTCTCTTATTAGTGCGGTTAAGTTTCAGTCATTTACCACTACCTAAATGCTTTGATCATACATGGTTTAGTTCTTTTAAAATGCAGAGATTTGGTGAATTGGTTTTATGACACCAAAAATCAAGCTTTAAATGGATTTTGATGTGGCTCTGCAGAGGATGGACCTGGATGAAGGCAAGATTTGAGCAATGAAAACATGAAGTGCATTTATGATTTGGAGTTTGAAGTAGTTACTTCACTATTAAGCTCATTTTTATCCTTCTTTTCAATACTAGATAAGGTACATGTTGAAAGGGAGTCTGGGAATCGAAGCTAAGGAGAATTAATCTTGCAAGGACAAATTTGGTGACTACGGAAATTTGATGGTCTGGTTTTGGGGTCTACAATGGGGCCGTAGATCATACATTACCTGATGGAGATTGTGCAGCTTGCACAGCAGAGCCCCCTCTCAGTTGAGGTTCATTTAAGTCTAGATGTAAATCTGCTTTCTTGCTCTCTGAGGTATTGGGGAGACCCTTGTTATTCCCTCCATTGTACTGTTCAGTGTGGCGCAGATCCAGGTGGCATGGGCGCTCCTGGGGAGGCACCTCTTTAGTGTCAGAGTCCAGACCTTTATCAGATATAACATGATTGCTCTCTTCTTTGGTTGGTTCTTGGATTTCTGTGAGGAATACAAACTCCTCTTTCTCATCTATGTTGAGCTTCATGGCAGTGGTTTCAGGATTGAGTGGCGGGGTGTTCTGTTTGTGACCTGAAGGACACGTGGTGGAGTCGGACTCAAAAACATCACTGGGAGTGAAAGCTTCATCTGTTTGCTGAGGTGGAGTCTGGGCACCTCCTTCCTCTGAACCTAGTTCCTCACACTCGTCAACAGACAGCAGCACTGAGCGGCGGAAGGTAGAGGTGGACTGGTAGTCCGGCTGGTCGTTGTTCTCCTGGTCTGGGCAGTCATCATCAAAAGCTAGGTTAATGATGCCCTGGAAGTGTGGGGAGGGTTCTGTTGTTGGCAGTGATCCATCACCTGGAATAACTTCGACTTCAGACCTCTCATCTTCAGTTTCCTCCTCATCGTCATCTTCTTCATCTTCTTCTTCCTCGGAATAGTTGGGAACACCTTTCATGCTCTCATTGGTTCTAACCTCCGCGTGCTCTACCGGAACCTCCTCTCTTTGCAACCAAGATCGTGGACGTTGTCTAGCTCCCTCCTCTTCGCTGGTGGTCTCGGCCTCTCTGCCACGCAAACGCACCTCTACCCTCAAGCCAGCGCTGCCTTCATACATCTTCAACTCCTCTGGGGTGCTTGTGTCACTGCTGCTGCGACCCAAGAAGTCAGAACAGCGCATGGTACCGCACTTGGACACCCCTCTGTCATTGGAGCAGTCATCGTCTTGCGACCCTCCGGCGTCATAGTCCTCAGAGCGGGGCTTGATGTCATCAGATGATGTGGTATGCGTGCTGCCGCTCTCGGATTCGGGGCTGATTTGATGATTTATTCCACTCCAGGAGTCCTCTATGGGGGTATCAATACTTCCCATGCTGCCAGGGGTGCCAGCTGGACATTCTGTGTCTTTTGGGGAATTCGGCGATTGAAACTCGTGCTCTGGTCCACCGTTTAAGTTAATAGTGATTACAGCATCTTGAAATGGGTTTGTTTTACCTTTATTCAACTGTTCACAAGCGTCTGCTTCTGCAAAGTGGACATGATGGACTTTGTTAGCTGTTGGTGTAACACTGGTCTCATCTTGGGGACTCGTTTGGATTTCTGATTCTGCTTCAGTCTTCTGCACAATGTGGTCAGTGCTCACTTCTGAAGGTAGGAATTCCTCTCCACTCTGCCCTACTGGATGTAAACTTTGTGCTGTAGAAGGCATAAGTTGCACAATATCCTTATGCTTCACAGTATTACCGGAGACGTCAATTGAACTCTGCTCTGATGTTTTACCATTCACTGCTTCTAATTTTTTACTTTCTGATATCTTGGATGGAGCAGGACTGGATGGTTTGGAGGTTTTTGGTGAAGCTTTTTCAGCTGATGAGTCTGGGGTGTTTTTTGGCTTTGATCCAGACTTGGTACTCGAGGAGACTCTGGCTGTTTTGGCATTTGATTTAGCCGAGACTCCGTTCGCTGATACAGGTTTTACGGTCTTCTTTTTAGTATCACTGGTGACTTTAGTGGTGCCTGAGGTTTTGAGTCCATCCTTGCTATCTTCCTTTCTGGGAGAGGCTTGCTTTTTTGTAGAAGTACCAAGCTTGGAGGCTAAACCAAGGAAGAAAATATACCCGAAACATAAATTCACTTTTACAGTATCTTGACAGACAGCTACATTAAGGAGCTTGAACAACTCACCATGATGGTCTAACGTAGTTCTTCCCTTGGTGTCTGGTTTTGCCGCTGCAGCAGACTTTTCTGCTGGACTAGTTCTGGTTTTAGCTGGATCTTTCACACTTGATTTACTGGTTGGGCTGGTAAAATAGATGAACAATAAGCCAAAGGGATAATTTTACAAACAATACACTACAAAAATAAAACATTTGGTTTAAATGAAGTCACTTTCTCTCCAACTTTTATTTCATTCATGAGACAAGGTAAATTAGGAATGGCAACTGTATTTACTTTCCCTTCCATTTTTTCACGGGTAACTCTGTATCTAATTATTAATTAGAAGGAAACAGAACAAAACCTGAAAATATTTTATGCTTTTGATATTTGTTTGTTCTCCATGTCAGCATATAATGAAAAAAAATATCCCCAGTTGACACTGAAATTGAGAAAATAAGTTGGAATGCAACTTTTTAGCAATCTAAAGAGCTGCAAAGATTAGGCTGCTTCCAAACTATTTGGAGTCCATCATTCAACAGTGTAGATTACTTAGAAGTGGAGAGCATTGAGGAGAGCTGCCAGTTTTTTCTGGGTTGAGACATGTCAGCAAGTTCGAATAATCAGAAAGACTCTGATGATCAAACAATCAGAAGGCCTCCATTTGGAAGGGAAGCATAAGTTTGTATCAGGACAATTAGAAACAGATGGGAGCAAAGTAGAGCTGTCTGGCTATAATCCAGCATCATGTTTGGTGAGAACTACACGACACAATCACCTTATGTCCCTAATACAAGGTTTATAAAGAAATTGTTCTTTCCCAGTCAACCCCGACCAGATTCATGTCCGTTTGAAGATCATGTGCAGTTCCTCCTCTTTTTCTGAAACCACCTTAGGGATGGTACAAGCCTGGTAAGTGATATGTTTGGCAGCAGACTACATTTGTTGACTGGCCTATGAAATCCGTGACGAGATTGTAGCAGTTGGAAAAGTGCGGCGCTGCAAATGGATAATTCCCTGGTCAGACCCTGAGGTCCAAACCTTTTTATTTATTGTGGCGAAAGAGAGCAAACAACGTCAACTGGATGGAGCAACCCGCAACAAACAAAAATACAGAGATTTCAGAGAAACTGCCCCCAACCAATGGGACACACTAAAATGACATCATCGACACACTGCCAATGGAGATACACTCAACTTGACTAGAACTGAATCAGACATTAACCGGCTAGTGTGAGGCTTGACAATGGAGAAGGAGCTTTAGTGTCACTGAACTGACTATTAGCACTGTATCTGGCTTATTTTATATAACACTTAGGCTTATTCTAAACTGGGTCATGTGACAAGACAAATGATTGTCTTGTCACGATTGATATGATAATTGATAAGAAAATAGAGCCCAAAAATATAACCCAATCCAACTCACACAGTCAGGCAAAAAGCATTGGCCCATAATTAGGTAAGCTATGAATTATTCAAGATCTACAAACCTTATTGAACTAAAGACAGATCTTTTTTAAAGACAGAGGCCGAAATCCCTCCACAGCATTATGAAGGAATCAGATAAAAGGTAGACAGTTACTTTAAATTAGAGATGCGGAGGGCGCGTTCAACTTTGGTTCGAAGCAATTAAAACATTTTCCGTTCCAGTAATCATCAATAAAACGACGACTAGTGAAAAATATTTTTTATCCAACATGTGTCAACCTGAGGACCAGCCTGAAAGACGGTGCACTTAACTGTTAACTTTGCACAGTCTAGAGCAGAATGTTTTCTTTTAGTGTTTAAGAAAAAGCCAGGTTTTTAGCCACCACAGCTTTCTGAATGACTGCCCAGTAATGCTAAGTTTGAAACAGATATTTTTAACATCCCTGAAGAGGAAACAAGAGGCTTGTCACAGCACACTGCACAGTTGTTTTTATCCTCCTGAGAACAACTTGAGCCAAACACACAATAAGACACACAAAATCTCTCAACGCTGATTTAGCTTGTGCCACTCTGCACCACTGTCATTTTGTACTTGTCAAGTTTTGGTCTGTTCATAACTAATATTTCCTTTTGCCAAAACATGTCTTGTACAGAGCATGAGCTGGTTCCTACCTGCCTTGAACTATTTTTTTTCTGCTTGTAGGCCACAATAAGAAACTATAGTTCAATAACAATAATATTCTTGCCGGAGGTGGTTATCCGTTTCCTTTCAGAAATCCTACTAACGTTTCATATAAAACTCCAGCCTTTCCAGACTTTACCTTCCAGAGTTCTCAAGCCTTTTAATGGTCATTTTAAAATGTGAAATGGAAAAGTTATTTATGAATATATGGCAAGTATCACTGCAGCTGCCAGCAGGAAAAAGAAAGAGTAACAGAAAGAGACAGAAAGAAAGAGGGAGAGAGAAAGAAAAAAAGAAACAAACTTATCTATAGTTGAAAACAGAGAAATCTAGTTTACTGACCGATAAAGAACCCTAGAATTTGTTTCAATCAGTGGTCATAATGGCCCATAAGCGGTTCGAACAGGGATCTGAGTCGCAGTCAATAAATATAGAGTGTAATGACAATTCTCCAGATTTGAGAACTGTTATGATTACTCATCTCTATAGTTTATCAAAACACTCAAACCATAGAAGAAACTGGTATGAATTTATTTTGCTTCCAGCTATGAAACGAAAGGAAGCTCAAGTCAGTAACTCCCACCTGCTGGTCCTTGCTGAGTCGGACCTCTGAGGCTGTTTGGTCAGAGGCGACTTGTTCACTGCTTTGGCCTCTGACCTGGACTTTGTACCTAGAAAGCAGAACATTGAAAGACATGAACAGCTGTTAGATATGCACTGTGCATCAAACAATCTCATTAAAGAGAACAAGAATTATCAGTAACATGTTATGAGAATGAGGTGTTCTGGGATTGTACATGTAATTATAACAGTAATTTGGGTCGGTGGTCTTATCAAACATATGCATCAACTAAGCCAGAGTTACAACGGAGTATTACCAAGAATAAAAACAATGAAATAGAATTATGATAATGAAGTCATACAATTACATGAATAAAGTCATAATATTAACATCTCTGAAGACGAATCAAGAGAAGTAAAGCTGAATCAATACGAAAATAAAGTTGTATTATTCTGACGATAAAGTCATAGTAATACCAGATTAACGTCATAATATTATGAGAATAAAGTTGCAACAAAATAGGAAGAAAAAATTAATATTTAGAGAATGACATAATATTAGGAGAATGAGGTCATGAGAATAAAGTTGAAATAATAATGGAATAAAGTCGTAATATTTCGAGAATAACGTAATTTAAGAAGAAAGTCCAAAATTCGAGAATAAAGGCATACTACTTTGAGAATAAAGCCATGATGTTGCATGACTAAAGTCGTGATATTATAACTTTATTCTCGTAATTTCATTTTTGTTTCTTTTCTCAGCTCGGCCCTAATACTCCGTCCTACAGACTGGTCAGCTGTTAGATCAAACATTTGGAGACAGAGTCAAACAGCTGAATGAACAGCCTTCCACAGTGGTGACTGTATATCTGTACCAGCAGGACTGGACAGGACAGTTGGTCGTCCTCCCTCATTAAAAAGCTCAGTGGTGTGATTCCCCCTCCCTCCCCCGATGTGACAGCTGTGGAAGGCTGCAACCTCTGCTGCCACCAGCAGACTGACAAAGAGAGCTGTATGTTGCTTTGTTTCCGGACAAATCAGCGTTCAGACATGAAATAAGCCCCTTCTTCCAAAGCTCCCTCCCAGGGACAGCACAATATTGATTACACTAATTAAACCGATGTTCCTTTCTAATTCCGGCTACAGTTTTATCTCTGGAGGCGACTCAATAACCATTCAGCTTCAGCGGCTGTTCTGCCGCTAGAGGATAATGAATCTTGGTGATGCTGATGTAACGTAAAGAAGTCAATAAAAGAATGTAAACCTGGAATAGAGTGGCTGTCGTGCAGACTGCTGGCACAGTTTTCTGGCGAGGTAGTGGGTGATGTGGATGAAGCCCCGGGATGTGCTTGGGTAGTAACGGCAACGGCAGACTTGTCGGCTTTTCCCGCCGAACCCTTCTGGGCCTTAGCTACAGTCGCCTGGGTTGTGGATGTGCAGCTGGGGGGGGAGGTTTTAGGCCTCGCGCCTGGGTTCAGCTTCTTTTCTTGCTCTTTTGGCCCGTGGGAGCTTCTTGAGCCATTTGCCCCGGCCACGTCCCGCTTTGCCCCGGCGGCTGCAGCGCCGTTGACAACCGCTGCGCCGGCCGACGCCGTCTTCGCCTTTGTCGCCACGCTCCTGTCTTGTTTCTTCGCATTCTTCGCTTTAGAGTTTTGGCTTTCTCCCGGCTTGCTCGCCGTGCTCAGACCATCGGATTTCATGGCTGACGCGGCGCTGCAGAGGACTGGGTTTCTGATTTGCGGCGCCCGGTTGGTCTTGTGAACCGGAGAGCTCTCAGACTGAGATGTGGGGCATTTTACAGCCTTTGACTGCGAGATAAAAATAAGCAAGAGTCATGTAACTGTATTACTGCACTAGGTCAATCAGCAGGGAATAAAAATAAAAAGAATCAGCAGTAAAGGGATAGTGGATAAAATTAGACCATCGTGTTACATTGATGTCTAATCTCAGATCTACTCTGAGTCTTTCAAAAGGCAGCTTTCTATTTTGGCACACAGAACTTGACTTTCTACATGAACTGAGGTGCTTTAAGAAAACTAATTTATGATGTCTTAGCGTTTAGACAACACATCAGTTACATCCCATAAATCTGTTCACTTTCTATTTCTAGCTTTTACTATGGGGGCATCTGACACACTGTGACTAAAAGATGGCCACTTCCACGGATTGCCCTGAGCGAAAGTTGCCTGTTAAGTTTGCCAAATTCTTGCAATGACAAAATTAGAGATGCACCAAGAAAACAACTGGTAACTGCAATCAGACAATATTACATTTTCCTGCTCTGTTCGTAGATCAACTATGACAATGCCTTACCATAGTCTCTTTAAAAACTCCTGCACTTTCTGAAATTCCGTCTTCAGGGAATCATCACAACATGGCTCCTCTATTAACCCTTTAATAATGTTTTTACCAGCGTTTTACTGACAAGTAGCTCCTAATAATATATAATGAGATCAGCACATGAACAGTTCAGCCAGGTGTCGCTAATTGCTGCTGGCTAGTCTGAAGGAGTTGAGTGGTGGAGCCACAGAGGAGGGCTGCTCTGTCAGGCGGAAGCTCAAAAGTTTCTAAACTGCAGCTCTGAGGAGGAGCTGAGCCTCGGAGAGCTGGCTAGGTCCAACCAGGTGTTTTGCACAGCTGAATGGTTACCATGGAGATTAAAGGATTCCTCAAACATGAACGAGAGAATCAAAGCAACACTCCAGGAATGTTTTTGATAAAGGACTAACATTATAACATGATTTAAAGCTCAAAATTGTTGATTTTTACATAACACTGTCCCTTTAAGGCTTCTATATTGTTTCACTAAAAGCATAAAATCCTAGGGGCAGAAAGATTTTTCCTGTGGATGAAACAAGTGTTATTATATTAAAGGGCCTATAAAACTAACAATCAGGGGTTGAGACATGCCTCTACATGTTGAGGTGTGCACAAACAAGAAAAGAAATTGGTGAGCAATTAGCTGTTTTGCCCAGTTAACTAACTAATTAACTGGGTTTCATTTCAATAAATACTTGTGCCCCACAACTTGAAGAGCTTCACTGAAGTGATAGATTTGGGCAGATGAAAAAGAAAATGCTTGTTTTACTTCCATTAGAAAGAAATTTTCAATTTATGCATAAAGGCAAAATGAAATGTTACTTGTATCTGATCCAAACAGATGAATCATCATTACCTGTGAGCTAGTGAACACTGGCTTTTTACCAAGTCTTCGATTGTCTCCTTTATCAATAGCCTCTGTCAGAAGGTGGAGAAAAACAGTCACCAATGAACACATGAGTTTTACCAAAAATATAACACATTAACACAATATAACAACAACAATACATTATTTCACTCGCATATTCACAGATTTGACATAAAAAAACAAATATCGTTAATGATCTTTCATTTACATCTGGTACATTCTCTTACAAGCAAAGCTCCACATTTATTGAACATAAAGGTTCTAAATCCTGAATCCTTAGAATCTGAACACACAGCTAAGAACTGTATGAACACTGGGCCATACACCGATACCAGTCCTATCAATTATTCATGCATCCCATTTCCAAATATTATTAGATCAACATGAATGAAGCGGGTTGGTAATTGCATTTGTGAAAGCTTTTAAATGTATGCAGAGCCACAACAGCAGCAGGCTAAGCTTCATCCTGTTAAAAACAAGCATGGCGCATCTGGTCCATTTACCATGTTGATGTGCATTCATAAGCCAGCGAGCTGCACACACACTGCCACCATGTCTCATAAAAGCTCTGGCTGGATATTAAATGGGTTAGCAGGCAGCATGCTGCTGTAATATAAGAAGCTGGAGCAGAGAGGACGTTGGAGGATTTTTATGTAAGCAGAGCCACCGGCTTTAGTAGAAGACAACAAATGAAAAGCATTCACATTACTTCCATACACAGAGCCAGGGTTTAAGACAGAATTCCAGCCTTTACCTGCTAATATCCTCTCTTTGTGTTTGGGTGAGAGTGCCTCCCATCCCGGCGTGTGGCGAGCCGCATAAGAGGTCTGAAGCAGGAAGGTCCAGAGGCGCCCGCGTAGCGTGCCGATCTCCTGCCTGAACGGCTGGCGGTGACACAGAGGAGACAGGCAGAAGAATGGAAGGGGTGCGCTGCAGCGCGGGCGAATCAGCAGCTGCTTCAAGAATGTTTCACCATGGCAACAAATACCCTCGCCTCCTCCCTATTCCCTCTCTCTCTTTCTGCCCCTCCCTTGCCCTCTGCCTCTGTGGCTGAGATCTCCTAAACGGAATCTGGGACCTCATGAGCCGATGTACATATTCCTGTTTTCACACCTGCTTATAAACATTGAGCCAAACGGGAGCCAACGCTGCTCTCTGCTGTCACAAATCTCAGCAACAACACACTGCCTTCGACATTAGACACATATGGCTAGATTATTGAGGCAGCCGGCGTACGTCACAGCGTCCCTCAGCCTAATCCATCCTGCTCTACTGTACCCGGCTTTAACTCCTGCAGCCAGGTCACTTTGCCATGGGAGCCACCTCACAAGCTTAGCTCTCGTCTTTACGTTGCTTTGCAGATGATTTCTCTTGCTGGTTAACGGAAAACAAAGCACCTGAATCTCAATCTGAGGCTGCATGCTGTCATTGAATTCTGATGACCAAAGAATAAAATCGGGATCATTCGTTCTGCTGGAAGACTTTGTCAAACAGCCTCTGAGCCTGCAGTTGATTGATGCTGTTTGAGAATTAGATTTTCTATAATTCATAACATCTATAAAGGTCTGATTTTCAGACCTTTGTAGATGAGATGTGATCTTATTCGAGTACCCATTGGCAATAAAAATGCCTTTTTTAATGAAAATCACAAAAAATGATTGTTTTACGTCCCCCACATTAAACTAAACAAGTGACATTATAATGAAATAACTAAAGAAGTAATATATTGTGGAAGAGGGGTCTGTAAATCATTGTAGGTCCAAAACATGAACATATGTTTGTTGGTTTGCGTAAGGAAAAGCATGCAGTTTCCAAATATTTACTTTTGTAGACTCGAAAACAAAATGTGTCTAATCACAGCAGCAAGAACAGGATTTGGGTCACTTTTTAAAAATGCTATGTTTTGCCAATTATAATAAGTCAATTAAGTGCAGAATTTGATTTCCCTGAGGACTCAGACAAATTTATACTAGTCTTAAATTAGGAGCCAAAAAAACTTAAATCTGTCCAGTGGGTGAAAACACCACTTTGGACAGCTTTGACTGCCTTTCCAAATAAAATCACTGCAGGATCAAAAACATTCATGCTAATAAACACTGTTGCAAAATCTACTGAATTATGTCGGTAACCATATAATGTATCATGTATTGTCTATTCTGGATTTGTATTTCTATAATTCTACAAACTAATAAAGTAAAACCTTCAAATTTAATAAGGTCGTGCTTTCTTCTAACAAGCATTTGTTCAATCAACGACAATCCAAATAAGAATGAGGATTAGTTTACCTCCTCTTGTTTTTGATGTTCCAGGTGGAAATCTCCATCAAAGTTATCTTCACACAGAGAGTGGACAGCAGTGAACAGATCGCAGCAGTTGTCCACTGCTACGCCCTCCCTCACCGCCAAGCACAACTTCTTTAGCAGCGTCGGTTCTCTGGTAAACTCCTCCCTCTGCAAGTCCGTGACACACCAAGAAGACAACAGATGCAGTGTAAAACTCTTCACATGTCTTAAGATTTTTCACATTTTGTCACATTAAAACCACTAATTGTAGGTTTCTGGTGAAGAAATGGCATCATGAGGAAGTTCTAAAACATTATTCCAAAATGTAAAACTTTGAATTTAACCAGCGCCGTTCAATCCATCGTGTAAAAAAATAAAAAATAAAGGCCCGGCTGACATCTGTTGCTAAGTGGGAACTGAATGTTTACTGCAGCACTGAGAAAAGTAAAACATCCAAAAGGTAAAACAATTCCAAGATAAAGTGTGTTGTGTAGGGTAGTCTCAGTAATATCGCCAACCTGTGGTGTGAATTTTAAAGGTCAAACTGGTGATTGTTTGGCATTTTGGTTGAACAGATTTTATTCCACACTGTAAGAACCTGATTCAAGCAGGTTACAGGAAGCTGAAGCTGTTGTTTACTTCTGCTTTCTTGCCTTCTGACTGGCCGTGTTGAATAAATTAAACACAAGCAGATTTGAGAGCAGCAAAGTCGGCTTTTCAGGAAAAGCCTCTGGATAAAACGTGGTTCTACTTATAAAAGCATGGCTATAAAAAGATGTATATTTTTGTGCAGCACTTGACATTTTAAACCGTGAGAAAATAATTTTATCCTGATTAAAAATAAATAGCTTAGAAAACAAATATGAATCATTGTAGAACTGCAGTTGGCAGCACAAATGTTCCCTGGGCCGCGCGGTGAGCACTGCTGGTTCAAAAGGTGTGGAGCCGTTATTACCCTGCGGAGGTCGTGGAAAGCCTGAGTGTGGATCACCCTGGGGAGGTGCTGGACTATGAAGTGCAGGCTCTTTTCCTGGAGCTCCACGGCCATGGCCCTCACTTGCTGGGCCCACTTCACCTCCGGGAGGCTGCCAATCAGCTGCTCCGTGCCGCAGAGCAGTGTCACGGCGTTCCGTACAGTCTGAGGGAAAACATCTATCAGCTAACGAAAAACTCTCTAAGAACAACAAACAACAAAAGAGGTGAACTGAACAGCATCAGATAAAAAAATAAAAAATAAACAAAAAATTATTTACGCCTGCCCAACCCCCCGTTGATCAGAAGAGGGAATTCCCTCATAGTCCTGTAATGTCAGCATGTACCAAGTCCAAACCACAGCGGGTCAGTTTTGATTCACAGACTAAAGACTCAGCCACCAATTACAAACACAGATCAATCTTCATCCAAGTCCTGAATTAGGCTGATGTTAATAACAGAATTGAATAAAGCTCATCTCTAATCAGATCATCGTGCTTTTTCCTTCCTGTTGAAATGGACAATTGCTCTGTTTGGTGATATTTGGGCTTGAAGAGAGCAGAGCAGATGACTGTGGGAGGAATCCACTCACCATTGTGTCCGTTACGGCCGTGATGCAGGCGCGCTGCAGCTCCGGGGACAGGAGGGAGAAGTTCCTCTCACACCAGGCTTTCACAAAATGTTCCGCTACCCACCTGAAAATGCAGAGTGGACGTAATTAAAACGCATTTCCTGAAGCCATACGCTCTACACAGAGGGCATGTGGTTTAATTTCTGATTACATATTTTACTTTATGACTGCGCATTATTTTGAGTTCATCACGTAAACCGGTAGTATGCAGGGATGTATGTGGCTATAGTGTGGAAGAGAGAAAGAGAAAAGTTTGAGTGTAAAGATTTAAGGAAACCGCTGTATATAGATGGATTCTCACAATAAAAAGAGGAGTAAATTAACCAAGAAACATTCTAAAACGAAAAAGTATTTATATAAATTGAATTCTATAATATTAAAGCCAGATGAGAATGAAAGAAAAACATTCAAATTTAGGCTTGTAGACGAGCTGTTTCTCATTAAAGCAGATTGCCCTGGAACCTTGTCCTCGTCTCTTGGTCACTTAATAAGAGAAGCATGAACCCAAAGCCTGGTTACCTAGCAACAAGATAGTGATGAAAAAGGTCTGAAAGAAGTCAATCAGCTGTAACCAGGAATGGCAAGAATGACTCCAACGATGCCCAGTCATAAATAAACGTAATTTTTCAAAATGTCTCCATATAACATACAACCATGTGGGAATATTAGTATTCAATGTGAATTGAATGATATTGTATCATTGTATAGCATTCAGAATGTGATGGTATTTTTTTTCTCATCAACAGTTCGTACTTGGTGCTGAATGCAAACTTACCTCCTACAGAGCATGTGGAGGTTTTGGAGCCCTAAGGCGTGTGTGAGCGACAAGCACTCTAGAACCGTTCTCTGAACCCCGTCAACTGGCTGCTGGAAATGGAAAAAAACCAGAACATCCATTTAAAAAAACTGATGTTTCAGTGCTAATATTTTACAAAGAAATCCTCTGTAAACACCAAGTAAATATCATGCTTTTTTATGAAGAGAAGTTGATCTGTGAAAATATAACAGTGTGAAGTGTTATAGTCAAGTTCATGACTTGATCTAAATCCTAAACGTTGTTAAAAAAAAAAGATTTTAAAAAGAAATCTAAAAAACAGAAGAAAACTAGAAGTGGATGTGTAACATGTTCTGCCCCAAACCAACATATTTAGTAAGTAAAGCACTAAAATATAACAGAGCCGAATTGTAAATTAACTTACAATCTTTATAGCAAAAAAAGTGCATACAATGGTGAAGCACTGCTGCCTATTATATTTAATGTGCCATCCATTCCAACTCGTCCTGCCAACAATAAAATGTATTTGACTGGTTAGATGGACTTTTACTGTCCTTTACATCGACTCCTTATCAAAATGGCCAACAGAAAAGAAATGGAGCAGAAAAAAATAGGTGGGTCAATCAGAGTTGACAACAGTTTAGTAATTTGATGTTTGTAAATTAAATGACAGAGAATTTCAAAGTTTTATTCAAAATTGAAGACAAAAACCTCTTAATGTTAGCGACTGCCTTTAGTAACACAGATGCTTCGCTAACCTTGGGGAAGAAGCGGCAGTAGTCTCGGGTAAAAACCATCTCCACCAAGTCTTTGAGCCCCTCCAGACCCAACATGTCTGCAGCTATGGTAACCTGACTGTGCGGTAGAGAGATCACAGTCAGGTTAGCCTGTTTTCTCATCGTGTGCAGTGATTTCTGAACCCCATACTCAGACACACGTTACCCGGCGTTGGCTCCGCTGGGCAAATCCATGACAGCTCCGTACATAAACTGGAGCAAGATTTCCATCTCATCTGGTCCCAAGCTGCAAAGGTTGACATCAATAAACATTTTTAAAAAATTGCGAAAACCTTTGTTCAATCACCATTTGATTCAAATTCAGCGATGTTTCTTCACTAGTTCACAATTGGACCTTTGTCAGATGCAATAAAGCTAATAATTTAACAAGGGTATATTAGCAAAGTCCTGCGAGAAAAGAAAACTATATAGAATAAACAAGACTAAATAGTCCTGCAATGACTAAATTTTAGACGCATTTAAGGCCAACACATATATATATATATATATATATATATTTTAAGAATTTAAGACATTTTCAAGCCTGGATTTTAGATACATAAATTTAAGACTTCTTAAAATCGGGCAGACATCCTCAGTTCCGACGTCTCAATTGGATTTTAATGTCACTTTTGGTCAGGAGAAGGAAACAAAGAGTTTCACTCATTATTTTGTACACCATGGCAAAATACAGATAGTCATCAATAACTTTGCTTTTTGACTTTGTTTACGTTTGTACACTTCTCTGCAAACCAGTTGTTGCACCATTTTAAATATAGTTTCCAAAAACAGATGGATGTGTTTGCTTTTGACGCTGAATACTACAGAGAAAGTTTTGTGGTTATATGTGGGCAAACTTGCGTTTACGTCACAAAAACAGTTCTACTAAGAGCCGCTTAAACATCGCGCTGACTCCTGTAAATACAATCATACATTATCCAGCACTTAATGCACGAGACCGCAGCCTGAGGGTGAAGGAAATGGGTTCCCTAGCGAATCAACACAATTGCTCTCCAATCTGACAGCCGTGTCTTCTTCTGTTATCCTCAGATCAGTGATGCACGGACGGATGACACTTTACGTCATGGAGAAAAAAAGAAAAACTGTGGAGGCAAAGATGCTCTGGGTGTTAACAGTTGCTCCTCAGCACCTTTGGAAGGCTAGACATTTATGCATCTCAAACAAGAACCTTTGTTGGTAGAAATCCAAACACCATCAAAGATCTTATCAGTAACATCCTATAAGTACTTGGGTTTGCAAGGTAAAACGTTGAGATTTTGAGATTTGAGGTGAGAAGTCTTACCCATGCAGAGTGATGCATTGTCTGGTGCTCTCCATCCAACTCCCACTGAGCATAGCACGGAAGTACTGAGAACGTGCACACAGGATCGCCCTAGAAAGCCAATGAAGCAGAATTTTTTCTTAATGCACAAGCCATATGCTTAGAATGGTTTATTTCTGATCTATAATTCATTTTACTTACATGCTTTATTAAAGATGGTGTTTGAAACTTCTTGCATAGGCACTCCCAATTACCTATACTATAATATCATCCTCATACGGCTCTAGTAAACGACTGAAATATCTACTGAATGAAGTTTAGTCAAGGGACAGAGAGAACTTTATCTCTGCTGCCATGGCAATCACAGCTGCAGAGCAACCAGAGCGTGGCCCGGCTTCTCTCTGTGACGAGCACAGGAGTCAAGAGAAAACGGTCTCCGTGGTTACTAGTTGCAACTTCTACCTTTGAATCACTGAATGACTGTTGAGCGGGGCAACACATGCTGCACCTCTGCTGCTGTACGTGTTACAGAAAGTCGAAAGGGCACACTCAACATAACATAAGGCTTCAACATGACACCATAATGTAAAGGTGTACAGTAGCTGTTAATGCAGCACCACCTACTGAATAAAGGAATTATATTGTGAAATTTCTATTCACTTATTGATACTATGCACTTTTAAAAGAGAAAATCTGCAATACAGCTGTGGATATACCTCTTGCACTCAATCACAAATAGCCTTACCTGCTAGCCAGCATCAAAAGCTTAAATTGCTTGTATGTGTTTTATATGTGGTTGGAATATGCAAATATGTCAAAATTGATCAAAGTTTTCAAGTTTGTTCATATTTACTATAGCCTTCAAATACTAAGCCCTGCCAAAGCACTCACAACTCTTGATTTTTTAGACCTGATATAAACACTATTTATAAAGGGATTTTATGTGATAAAGTTTTAATTTAGTTTATTTTACTTTATATCTGAAAGTGTTTGCAGAAGGAACACAAACGCCTGTCCCTGCAGCCCTTATGTCCAGGTTTCCACTTTCAGAAAACGTTTTGCTCTGGTATGCAGGCATAAGCCTTGGCTTCAGCCTAACTATGAGTAAAGTATTATTGATTTTGATTTCAGCGTTTTAATGTTGATAATTGACCAAATTTAAGTGAAACTGAATTAAACTTTTGCCTTTTGCCATCAGATTAGTTTTTTGCCCCATAGCTAGAGATACTATTGCTAGGTTTAAATTAAAACATGTCTAAGTGTTAAAATGGCCCAGTCAAAGTCTGAATTTGAATCCAATTAAGGATCTGAGGCAGAAATTGAAAATATACTCTAATAACAGCTACTCAGCTTGAATTATACTACAGTATAGAGTATTGAAATTATTCCATGTCTAGATGCACAATGCTGATAGAATACCACCCAATTAGCTTTACAGCTGGAAACCCAGCTAAAGGTGGTTCTACAAAGTATTAACTCAGTAGGCCTGCATACATTTTCAGATTTGTAGCTGTAAGAACCTCTAAAAACAAGGTACTGTTGGGGCCTGCCATAGATACATTGCATTGCAGAGCAACATTAGCTTAAAAGCTAAAATTAGCATTAAAAATAACTTGATATGAAAGCTAAACTTAACATGCTGAATTGAAAAGTCTGTGTTAATCAACATGCCATTGACAGCATTTTAGCTAATTTTAGTTTCTAAACTGCTGTTAACAAACATCATGACATAAGTCGATGTTAATCATCAAAGCTAATGATTGCCCATATGCTTCTGACAAACTGAATTAACCTTAGCAATTTTTCTAATTCTAGCTTACACATTGCTGTTTGCATACTGGATGGAGTATATTACTGGTCAACATGCTATTGATAGCTCATATGTTACTGACAGCATTTTAGCTAACTCTGGACATTTGCATGATATGCAACAAAGAGACACAAACTCAAGTTCTGTATATTTTGCAAATTAGTAACCGAGTTCAAAACACAATTTGATCTTACTTATTTAGTCATAAATTAACTTCAACAAAAACTTTAAGAAACAATTTGGGATCTAAAAGAGCTCCTTTACTCAGCAAAGCCATGAGATTTCCCATCATTAGAAAAAATTCAGAGTGTATGAACACTTTTCAAAGAAACTGTAGTTTACTGGATAGCTACTAAAGTAGCTCTACCTGTGGCAGGAGAAGACCTGCTCAGCCACCTGGATGGTGATGTCACACTGTTCTCCCCTTTTGTACAGATCCAGCAAGTCATTACTGAGGCCAGAGGCTGGTTCAAGAACAAACACACCTGGACAGGAGCAGAAATCAATAATAAGGAAGCACCAAAACATCTTACGTGAACTTTAATCTGCCCTGGATACATTAGGTGACTGATAAAACAATGTAAACTAAGGAAATAAAGACAAGGCAGGGTCTAAATCTGCAGTTATCTAAAGCAGGAGCTTGTTGTAATTAGCAGGAACAGCAACAAAGGCCCAAACAGGATTAGCTCTTAAGTAGATTATGACTAAGAAAACATAATGTGAAGAAAGTGGATAGAGGTGGGCAGCTTAGTGGTCACATGATCCAGAATAAACCCTCCACGTGTTGATCTGTTTACCTGAGTCAGTGGAACTCTGAGGCTCTGTTCGGTTTGCAGCGCTGCTCTCTGCGTCGTGGTTTGCTTCAGCCGTTCGCATGCTCTGCTCTGCTGTGTACACTTGCCTGTGGGTAAGACTCTGAAAGTTAATTAAAACTGAACCTTTTGTGCGTTTCCAAGCTACAGTATCATCTGACACAAAATGACTTCTGTCGCCATGGGACTGAGTAGTATTTTCACCCTGTGGGCAGAGACGTTTAACTTAATCAGTGACATAAACCTTCTAAAAAACAATGTACATTCTGTTTTTTGCCTGGTATTCTACCTCGACCACATGGGAACTGAGAGGCAGTGTTGTATTCATTTCTCTAATTGGCTAACATCTGTTTTCCTAAAATGCATTTAACTCAGAACCAAAGATACAGTCCTCTTTCAGCACAAGCAGGCACATAGCTCAGGCAGAAAGGGGTTGAGGTTGGAAATGAATCACTGCTCCTAGTGGAGAAAACTAGGTATTACACCTCCTGTTATCACAAATGAGTTGCAGCTCTCCGCATTAAAGGAAGTCGTTTAATGTGGGAGATAATGTAGTGCATATAAAAAGCTTTTATGTTCATCACTAGTATGAACGTCAGAGCAATAATGAGCTTTAAAGATACATGTGAACCACATCTTGTTTCAGGATGGAACATGTCTACAACCACCAGTCTTAGTGATGCTTCAAAACAAGAACTGGGTGAAAAGGTTTGAACATAAGGTCAAAATTATACATACATTTTCACAGGGAGTCGCAGAGAAGCAATCAATAAGCCTTAGGCAGGATTCTGATTGGATATTTATCCAGTCTTTTTATCGCTAATGCTAGAGTTTGATTCATTTAGCTCTGAAGAATGATCCATACTTTTCCAACATCACTCAGGTCAGGGTGGCTATTAGTCTGTCACAGTTTGGGATCCTGTTGCAACATCCTGTTATATTCAAGTATAATCGTCTGGAAGCAGAGTTGAGGTGAAACTGAAGAATTTACATGTATTCTACTTTGTCCAGTTTACAGGAACCATTGGCACTGAAGCAGTTCAGAACTTGGCTGTTCTGGCAGGACAAGGATCATAAAAAGATTTTATAGCTGTTTTGGAAAGCAACATCGAGCTTCTGGAATTGTTCAAACCTCAACGCCAATAAAATGAAATGGACTGTGCACATTAGCCTGCTCTCTCCAATTAAACCCACCAAGTTCAATGAAGCTGGATCAGATTAAAACAGGGGTTTTCAAAGTATGAAAGGGTGAGCCCCCCTCCAAGGAGCACAATGCCTGCTGCGCCCCCCCCCCCCCCCTTTGAAAAAGTAACTTTAATCGGACTACTGATTACTCCTTGAAAAAGTAACTTAGTTATATTACTAACTACTTGATTTGGAAAGTAACTAAGTTACATTAAAAGTAACTTTTTAGTTACTTTCAGCAGCTGCTAACAATAACGCTCCGCCTCCTGTGAAAATTACATTGAGCTTTGCTAATACCTAATTGTAAGCTATTTTATAATGGTAACATCAACAATGTGTCTCCACTTATAAGGTTAAACTGAAGAGGAGATTGTACAAAAAACAATACAAAAAATTAAAAACGTGAGTAATTTGTGTGGTCCACTGTTGTCTGGAAAACTCCAAGAAGGATTTTAAAGCCCCCCCTCACCCCAGCCTCCAGATTCTGCGTTACGCCCCTGAGTTTGATGTCAGCGCAGCGCAGCGCACAGAGCTCCTCCTGCAGCTCCACAGCTCAGATGGCTGCGACACTTACCGTAATATTAATAATTATAACGGTGCTAACTTGCCATTATAACTATTGCCAACTACGGACACGTTCATTCGTGGCTGTTTTTACGTTTATTGCGCTGTTCAAATTGGTCTCGATGTTTGCAGTTTTCGCTCGACGTCATTCAGAGGTAATATATTAACTTGACATTAACAAAGACACAGCGGACGGATCATCCGGAAATGATGAACAGGAGAGACTGACTAAAACTACCTTAATGACGGACAAATTCTGGGATTTATTATGAGTCTCTGCTTATTTCCAAGCCCAAATGAGCAACTTCACGTTCATAAACGAGCCCAAAAAGGCGCAACCAGCAACTCGTTAAATTTTCAAGCGACTTTAAAAAAAATGAAGCCCAAAGCCGCTTATAATAATCGGACTTGGCGACAAAAACTCAAAATAGTTCCAGTTTTTCCACCAACAAAATGCGATCTCCTCCATTGTTTACATTTCTGTCGATAGAGACGCCGGTCACTCGACAAGACGAGAGGAAATACGATTAAATAACAATAGAAGATAGTAACGCAGTAACGCAAAAATGATTTTATAAGTAACTGTAGTCTGACTACTGGATTTGAAATAGCAACGCGTTTACTGAAAGTGGTCCGACGTCAGTAACGTTACTGACATCACTGGCCAAAACATCCTCTAAGGGGGGAAACATTTCCACTGATCCCCGCTCCACAAGCGCACCCCACAGTACCAACTTTTTCCTAAATCCACAGAGTTGATCTTGTGCGTAAAAGACGTTTCTCTCACATCAGTAGACAGCAAGCAGATAGCTTTTCCGGTTTTTTTCCCTCGCACCGCGCCTCCCCTAAAGTGCTCTGGCGCCCCCCTGGGGAGGCGCGCCTCACACTTTGAAAACCGCCGGATTAAAACTTCAGAAGGAAACTCACTTGCATAAATGAAAAAATTATACTTTTATATTCATTTTGAAGAAGGTCCTATTCTCAGCCTTCATCTCTTCAGCTGGCAGCCTGTTATGAGTCGGCATTCAGTGCAAACAACATCAAAAGTTCACATGTAAGTATAAGCAGTCATATTGTGATGTAGGAGCCCGTGACTGCTGTAAGAATCTTTGTCTCTGCTTTCCCAGCAGCAGCTGCTTTTTAAGGATGAGCGTATATAGTTAACAGAGAACCTGAGTAACATATTGACTAATTTGCTGCGTCTCCCTAAAGGATCAAACCTCTCAATGAGACATCTGAAACCTTTCAAGTATGAGTCACAAACAGAAAATTCTCAGCAGTATTATAAATTCATCTAAACGACTCGACTCACAGATTGTTAAAGCTCATTTATAGCAGCTTTACAACCGAGACGTTAAATGAGGCTGCTTTCAGAGAAGTCGACTCAACTTTTCTTTAATAACACAATTATGGAAACATTTTTGGTATTTAT
This sequence comes from Gambusia affinis, assembly GCF_019740435.1. Taxonomy (NCBI): domain Eukaryota; kingdom Metazoa; phylum Chordata; class Actinopteri; order Cyprinodontiformes; family Poeciliidae; genus Gambusia; species Gambusia affinis. Next base: position 2,866,481 of record NC_057877.1, read on the forward strand.
TGAGGTTCATAATATCTGTAAATGAACCTCTGTAAGACACCCAGTGGAGGTTTAGTGCCAAAAGAAATGTAGATCTGAGGCTTTAAGTGATGCTGTTCTGTGAAGTCATCCAGGAAACAGAGGAGAACTCAGAGTCTACCTGAGAAAATCCTTCAGTGCTGGAAGATTGTAACCTGGCAGATGGATGATGATGGGATCTTTATGTGTCTGTCCTTGTAGGAGATGAGGAGCTCTGGCCAGCAACACGGCTCTGTGAGCTCGGACTGAACCAGAACCCGCATACAGGGAGACATCTGCCTCAAGTTCCTCCTGCAGCAACCTGGAGAGACACACAGCAGTTATTTTCCAGGCTTCTGCCTCAGACTTTAAAACCATAGCAACAAATACACAGATATTAAAACCAAGAATAAATAGAAATTAAACATTTTACACATTTTCTCAGAATTCCATATCATCACATTTAGTCTTTTTTTTTTTTTTTGCCAAAAGTGATTTTGGAAAAAAGAAAAAAAAAAAAACAAGAAAAAAACCTTTTTACCTAAATCTTTATTTTTACTTAGTAAACCTTTTACCTAGGTCACTATTTTAGGAAGGTGACAGCATAGGGGTGCACTGATTGCAGTTTTTTGTCCGATCACGGATCTGTAAAAAATTTGCTGAAAATAGCGAGAAAGTAGCCGAGTTGGCAACAGTAGGGTGACTATTGTTAACCACAAATGTGCAGAAATGACCTGCTGGGCTTGTCTGTCAGTCATCTCTCCCTTTGTAGAGGTGTTTTAAGAAATTCCATACTTTGCCTGACTTAAATATCCAGAGTGGTCAGCCATGTTCACTCATTTAAAGTCTAAATACAAACCTTCCCTATAAGATCAGAGCACAGTGGTGCAGCTTTAAATATGGAACCAGGAAAAAATTAATAAAGTAAAACTCCAACTTGATGGGTTGATGGGTGAATGAAAAAGTCAAAAGAGAAGAAACTCTTTGATTCCCTGTTTTAGAGGGTCAGAAAAATCTATTCCACAGACAATCACAATTTCTAGTCCTGGGAATTCTGAATCAATTCAAAAAGCTCAAAAATTGAGTCTGCTTAATTTTTTGTACAAATGATATTTTGAATCATTCTTTTTATTTAATAAAAAGCCAGACAGCTAAGCTAACTGAATACTGGTCATTTAAGTTACAGGATTCGATGCACACGCCTAGTTTTGTATGAATATAATTTGATGGAATTTGATACAGTATTTAAGTCTCTTTCCCCCTTGCCCCTCACATTTTTTTTAAACAGAATATCTAGACAGATTAGAAAAATTGGTTTCCAAATTATAAGCCGTTTCTGAATTGAATCGTAACCCTAAGAATCAGAATCAAATTGAATTGCAAGGTACTTAAAAGATTTGCATCTCTTCTCTATTTTGTTTACTCCCTGTTTATCCAGACCCAGAGATACATTTATTAAATTCCCATACTTTTCAAGCCTCATTGTAATTCCTGTCCAGAGCTTTAAACATATATCTGATGGCCTGTTTTTCCACTTCAGGACTTTGGAACACACAAGTCCTGAGGCGGTCCACTTCTTCTTTACCATCATCATATCTCATCCTGCCGCTATGACTGATCTGGGTGACCCAGATAACAGTCTGCGTCGGCCAAGTGTGCCCTCATAGATCAAATGCCGGTATCACATTTGTTCTGCAGCTCCAATCACAGGGAAGAAAAAGAACCTGACAGGTCACTCTTGTTAAAAGAGGATTCCCGTCCCAGGTCGCTTGTATCAATGTGACCAATTAGCTAATTTAAAAAGTTTGTTTATGGAAGCATGCGACAGACTGGTGACCTCTCCAGGGTGAACCCCGCCTCTCGCCCGGAACGTAGCTGGAGATAGGCACCAGCAACCCTCCTGACCCCATTAAGGACAAGGGTGAACAGAAAATGAATGGATGGATGTTTATAGAAGAAATTCCTTGTGAGCTCGATGTGTTGATATCTTCTTCATATGGCTTCACTTTAAGAGTCAGGCTCAAGGCTAACCCTCTTTAACATTTTTCTCACAATTATTTTTCAAGATATAATTTTAAAACATATTTTGCAATATAATTTTACAAAAATTAAGTTTACTCAACCACAAGAATTTCTGTGTATTTATCTGGAGTTCTTCAAGTGATCAGCCAAAACAAAGAGGTGTAATAATTGTGAAGTGTGAGGAAAACAATCCGTGATTTTTTCCAATGCCTGTGCAGTTAGAGGTAAATATTACCTGTTGAGATCTGCGGACAAAGCTGATGATAAACATCTCCTGAGTTGCTCTTTGTATTTGCGCTCTTTGGCCTGGAATTCTCTTGCAGCTTCAGTGTTGATCATGGCTCAAGAAATTCTCTTAAAGATAAACATATAAGACAGCTCACTTTGTGATTTGAGAACAGAATCAAGTTGCAAATAATGGCATGATAATCTAAACAGTTGGGGAAAAACATATTCACTCAGAAACCATACTATATTATCTTACTGACTGCAGATGTAATCAAATGTCTGTGTATAATATGGATATTTCTGCAGTTTGTTATATTTGTAGCAATACCGCTTTTCGCCGAACTGACAGGAGAGGCGCTGCTTCGCAAGTTAGTCGTAACGAGAGGTAGCGGCTACGAGAATCAAAATTATTTGAGAACGATGACAAGGTAATTTTCACCGCACATTCATAACGTAAATAAGGGCGTAAATTATTTTAAAATATCAAGCGCTTAGTTAATAAATAAAAGAAACAGGGGAAGTTAAAAGTCCAGCAGGTATTTAACCGTGTCCGAATTAATACCAACAAAACCGCATAAACATACCAGAAACATACCTGAGCTGTCAGAGTGTGCCTGTTCTGTCTCCGTTAGCTTCTGTCTGTGCTTCACCAAATACACTGGACATCTCTTATCTTCTTGTCAAAGCTAGCATGCTATAGCGCTAGCTAAGACTGGCCACCGATAACGGTGTATGTGATTAAACGTGAACTTCGAGTGGCTCGTGACAAAAACAGACAAGCACAAATAATATTCCGTATTTTTGTTCTCTTTGGCACCATTTGTATATATTCACGTAACGACATTACAAGGGTGCTGACCCACTGACCAATGTTGTTGACATCACTGCTGCACGCTGCTCCCCGCCCACGAGACACGGTTTGACAAATAACCAAGGAGCGGACGAGTCAGGAAGTATTCTGACATGCGCAGTGCAAGCACGTGGACTGTCACGCTTTTAGGACGACGCCTTTATCTGTCCCCGATATTCTCAATTCTAAATAGCTTGTTAGTTGCGTTCACGTCATCTCTCCCATTATGAGATGGTTGATTTGATTCAGTTTTGCAGTTTTCTGCATCCAAATGGTTATGCATGAATATAAACATTACAAAGGGTACTGAGATTACAAAACAGAAATTCCAGCTAACTTTCTTTTTAAGACAAAAATAAAAAGTAGAATGAGACGTTTGGATTGGGCACATATTGAATCAAGTTCGTACCGTTTGGAGAAAATTAAAAAGGAAAATTGATTATCTTTTACTTTCACAGCTGTATAGTTTTCAACTTTTATTCAGATTGTTGTATCTTGTGTGTTTCTATATCTCCAAACCTTCCTGCACCTACACCTACCTATTTCAGCAAAAAGGGACAAATACTGGATTATTGTATTCGTATATATCAATTTGACCATTCTTATTTCCTACCTGAAAACGAAACATTTCTTATTTCTTTGTAAAATGCGGACTATAAAAATAACCTTTACTTCTGCACGCCTGTTTCGAGATTTTCTGACCGTTCCTGAAGGGTCCCAAGCATGCATATGACGTCATCGTTTCTTCCTGCAATTGTTGCTCGTACTATGTTGTCAACGCCACTTTTAATATGACCGGCAAATTAGCACAAGTGCCTGGTGCAAGGATTCAAACATCTGTTTTGTTGTTATTGCAGAGAGCAGCTGCGGTTAAATATGAATTCAGTAGGACAAAAACAATTTTTCAAAGGGAAAAAAAAGTTTATTAATTTCAAACAACTGTGCAGGTGTATAGCTCAGCAATATAAAATAAAACTAGAAATTTCCAGTTTAGGTCTTGAAACCGGCCCAATCTACATCTTCAGGTGGAACAGTGTGATTGTGCTGACACCCCTTTGGAAGCCATTTATGTGAAACTATTATGACTACATCAGCATTTTTCTTTGGCACAGAGCAAAGTTATAAATATCCACTGTCCAGACGTTTGTTGTGCAGAAAAAGCTTCAAACTGCTGCGTCACTCGACTCTGATCAATTTAGTAAAACCTCCACTGTGACTGCTGGTGAGACAGCTACAAGCACACAAACATAGAGCATGAGATTCTGTTTATAGCTTCAAACACCCAACGACAATAGTCACCCAAAAATAGGCTGAAAATGCGAAGAAGCATTGCAGTCTGACAGACACTTATTCAGTTTATTTAGAAAATCAAACAGTATCGACCTGGCTCAGTGAGTTTCCAAATGCAGCGTGTAGGAAGAGATACAAAATAGTACAATAGGCAACCGTCACTTAACATTTCTCTACAGGAAGATCAAGTTAACATTCTCTATATTTGAGCAGATATTTGAGGGAGGGGAAAAAAATACTAAAAAAGAAACCTCCATTTTGACAAACACTACCTGATGAACAAAGCCCTGGGAGGCGGGGGACTCCCAGAGAACTGTGCCCGAAATACAGCGGAGCGACACGAGAACAGTGGACAACGACACGCCGCGACGCCCCGGGACGTCTTCACACCGCGACAGCTCCAAAGTTAAAAGGCACCACACAATACAGGTCACAAAATAAATAAATAAATAAAAAGATTTCGCCACACATTTGTAATGCTGGAACCGACAAAACTTTAAGGCGGATATGTCGCTGTCATGTGCAAAAAATATCTTAAAACATGTGTCCTCTCCTCTTGAGTGAGAGGTGTGCTTTGATTCTCCTTCTTCTTCGCTGACTTCTTTTTTTAAAAAATATATCTAAAATGTGAAAAAATTTAAAGAATGATTGCATCATCACTATGTTGCTTGGTATCACAGGCATTTTCAAGGCTTCCGGGAGAGTGGGGACGGTGCAAGGTGGGCGTTAGGGGGGGACACGTGGGGCGCGGTGCGGGTTTAGTTCCTGTAGCTCTTGCGTCCCTCTCCCTCCTTCAGGAAGGTCCATATGAGGGTGTTGACAATGTCGGGCTGGTCCTGCTGCAGCCAGTGGCTGGCCCCGGATATGATATTGAGACGGAAGTGATTCCTGATGTAGAGGCGGCACGCCTCGGCCATCTCCTGCTCCAGGAATGCGTCCCGCTCCCCCCACAGCAGCAGCACCGGAGACCTGACGTGCTTGTGGCTCAGAGGGAGCGAGCTGGCGACAAACAGATACAAGTTACACTTTAGCTGACACATGGGAGAAGAAGAAGAAGAAGAAAAAAAAAAGAAATTGTTTTGCAGAAATATTCATACTCCTTAAATATTTTCACATTCTCTCACATTAAACCTGCAAACTTCAATGTATGTCATTGAAATAGGTAGGCAAGAACAGGGATGTGCGCAGATAGACACTAGGTGGTGCTAGAGCACAGGCTGTTTTAACTCCAGACTAAAAGTGCCCTTCTGAAATCTTTGGGAGGGGGGGGGGGGGGGGGGGTTTCAAGCAGTGTGTTGTGTTGACTGTACAAAAAATTAAAATCACACATTACTAAAGTTATGTCCACACTGCAGCCTGAAGTGAACCAAGCTGCAGTAGAGCTGGCACAAAAACAACAAGGAGCAAAGGAGATGGTCTCTGGTTCTGGTCTTCTAGAGGCCAAACAACACTAGAAAAATGTAGTTGAGACTTCTGAGCTCGCCTGAAACAGGCCCAGTAGATCCTGAAAAACTGAAATGTTCTTGTTTATACCATCTGCACTATAGTGATAGTGAAATCCCACACAGTGGTACAGTGTGTTTTCAGATACACCATTAAAGGGTTAATCAATACATATGAAATGATTGGATGAATAATGAATGACTGTACGTTGATATCTACATCCCTGATGGTCATGGGTCAGAACAATTTCTTTCATGTGAGCAGATAAAAGCTATTCTCAGGAAGCTCGTTGCTTGAGAAGGAGCAGATGGCCTGCCCAGTCATGCACGCACAGTTCACATGTAAAAAAAAAAAAATACAGTACATGCCCTTCAATATTCTTCCTTGTTCCTCCTTTCGGCTAACAGAAGTGGATAGTTTATTAAAGAGAGCTGCAGGATGATGCAGATATTTGGTAGACTTGTGTCAGCGGTGATAGTATTTTTAGATACTATCATCTAAAAATAGTATCTATTTTTAGATGATAGATACTAAAAATAGATACTACTTTTAGTATCTATTTTTAGTATCTAAAAATAGTATCTATTTTTAGATACTATTGCTAATTTTCTGCTATTGCTAATTTATACAGATTGTTTTTAAAACGTGTATCGTGTGTGTTTCTATTTCTCTGAAATAGAAATAGATTTTCTCTAGATGTTCTCTACATGAGGTTTTGTATGTGAATTAGCAATGCTTATTATGGCTAACTCACAAAGGCTATTCTGCTGATATTGCGCCTTTTCTCTTTGAAATGCTGATACTGATGAAGAAGTGACAGTGAGTTGTTATTTATTCCACTGTACGGATTTAAGAGTGCTGAAAAGAAAATATTGATGTCAATTCAGTGAATATTATGTGGTGATGTTTTGTTGAGCTAAAAGACTAAATTTATTCATCACAGCTGGAAATAATTTTATCTACACGTAATGAAGAGAGGGCTGCACGGTGGCGCAGTTGGTAGAGCTGTTGCCTTGCAGCAAGAAGGTCCTGGGTTCGATTCCCGGCCCAGGGTCTTTCTGCATGGAGTTTGCATGTTCTCCCTGTGCATGGTGGGTTCTCTCCGGGTTCTCCGGCTTCCTCCCACAGTCCAAAAACATGACTGTCAGGTTAATTTGTCTCTCTAAATTCTCCCTAGGTGTGAGTGTGTGTGTGCATGGTTGTTTGTCCTGTTTGTCTCTGTGTTGCCCTGCGACAGACTGGCGACCTGTCCAGGGTGAACCCCGCCTCTCGCCCAGAACGTTAGCTGGGGATAAACACCAGCGACCCTCCTGACCCCGTTAGGGATGAAGGGTGTATAGAAAATGGATGGATGGATGGATGGATGGATGGATGGATGGAGTGAAGAGATAAACTTTCACTGAAGTGACTTAGAATTGTATATGACACTATAGTGAAACATGTTTCTGTTACATGGAGGTTGTTTTTTCTTTGTGTGTTGAGAGACAACGCATGAAGAACTAAAAGAAAATATTGACTATTTTGTTCTGTCAGAACAAAATAATACTTTCAAATAAGGGACACTAGAGCCCACAAAAGACGGGGAAAACTCCCCTGCCCCCCAAAAAAGTTCACAGTAGACATCAGAAATATGGCTTAAAGGGGCAGCATTAGGCATCTTTCAGTATTATTTTATAGGACAATCAAGTAACTACTGCTATACATATTAAATATGGCTTAAAAGAAATTTAACTTTAAAATTTAAACTCCTTGAAATTGGGCCACTGTATCTTTAAAAACTCCTGCTTATCATGAAACTCCGCCTGCAGAAAGTCATCAAAACATGGCCACTCTATAAATCTTTTGACAATGTTTCTACCAGCGTTGCACTATGAGGTAGCTCTAATGCTGAACTCAGCAGATGTGCAGGTTCACCAGTTGTTTGCTAATTGCTGCTGGCTAGTCTTAAGGACCTGAGAGGGGAAGTCGCAGGGGAGGTGTGCTCTGTGAGGCAGAGCTTAGAAGCTTGGAAACTGCAGCTAGGTCCAACCAGGCGTTTTGCACAGGTGAATGGTTGCCATGGAGACTGAAGAATTACTCAAACAAGCATGAAAGAATCCAGGGAACACTCCAGTTATGGTTCTGATAAAGGAATAACATTGGAACATGGTGTAAAAAGTGGATTTTACATAATACTGTCCCTTTAAGGATACAAAAGGTTTTATCATATTGGACTGTGACACAGTCCGACTCTGAGCGTTTAAAAGGTTAGTTCGTTTGGCTAAATAAAGTGATAAACAATCAGGTGACATTTTGTCAACAGAACCGGGTCACAGTGGCTGAAAAGCATCCTGCTACTGTGTATGTGGGACAGGCCAGATGCTTTCAGACCCTTTAGAAGACTTTACTCCAATTCTTTCTCCTTTTTTTTATTTAAAGAAAAAAACAAAGATATGAGATATGAGTCAGCCCCCTACCTGAAGACATTCCTGTAATAGTTGAGAGCTCCTGTCAGAGCTCCTGGCTGTGAGAGTGCATACATGTAGGCTTCCAAGTCCTCTGCAGTGAGCCATCGGCCCTTTCTGCCGATCCCGGTGCTCCGACTGGTGAACAAGGCTTTGAGGGCCTGCAGGACAGACAGACAGACAGACAGCACTGGAGCCGTTTGATTGGCAGAAAATTTGCAGGACGGCGGCTGACGTTCCCGTAATGTGAGACAGAGAAGCTGCATCTCAGGTGAGATGAGCTCTGACTGCAGTTCTCAGCTCTGCATTCGGGCATCTCATCCTGTGCTTCTAAACCTGAAAAACTCAGACTGAATATGGCATCACTGTCAAAGCTGATTATCAAAACTGCTGCCAAAACAACAGGGATCTCTAAAATTCAAGAAATAAGTGAAATGGCTCACCCTCATTCAGATTTCTAGTTTATCACCCTTAAAACAATTCAGACCAAACCATTTTCAAAGTCGGTATTATTAGATATTTATTCTCGTATTATTTCAACTTTGTTGTCGTGTGACTTTTCTAGCAATATTATGACTTTTTCCCATACTACTTTTTCTCATAGTATTATAACATTATGCCCATAATACTATGACTTTATTCTTGCAATTTACTTTTTCTTTCTTAGCCCTAATACTCCATCGTAGGGGACAGAAACTGTACTGCAGCACCAGCTTCTTCTCAGAGGAATAAAAAGCCAATGCAGCTTCAGCCTCAGCACTAAGAAGCTCTATTTATGCAAAATAATTTGACAGACCAATCTGTTGACAAATCTGAAATTGTCTCTGATCATTTACATATCAGGGGAAAAAGGCATCAACCTGATTAAATGGGGGACGCTTTGAATATTAGGTGAGTACTTGTAGATTGTACACAGGAGTGCATGTCTACCAATGACACTGACACAGAAAAACAAACACTGCAACAGTGTGCGACATTCACCAGTGCACGCACACACATCACACACATATATATATATATATACATACACACACACACACAAGTGTGTGCCCACATGCACACAAGCTTGACCTTGAAAAGCATGTGAGCCCACCTTGAAGTCGTTGATGGAGAGCATGAGCTCTGGGAAGCGGGGCAGCTGGAAGAAAAAGAAATGGCTGGATTTCAGCAGCTGGCTGGGGTGACGCAGAGCGTAGTCTGGAGGAGAAAGAGAAGACAGACAAGAGGGGGAGCGAGGGAGACGTTTCATTTTTGGCTTTAATTAACGGGAAGTTTGCACACACTTGCAAGGGAAGTGGATGGGATTTGACTTTGCCGCCTCGTCTCCTGCGGTCAAACCTGCTGTTCTGACTTTGTGCGTGCCTCCCTGTAATTAGCTCCTCATCATCCTGCCCCCCCCAAGCCAGAGGAAGATTTGCCAGCTGGATGCATACACACAATCGAAGTAATGACGCCTCCTAATTAACAATCATAATTCCCGTAATATGACTGGAAGTCGATATTTACATCCCTGGTGGTCATGGGTCAGAACAATTTCTTTCATGTGAGCAGATAAAAGCTATTCTGAGAAAGCTCGTTGCTTGAGAAGGGAGCAGATCGGAGCTTCTCTAATTAGCATGAGGGAAAATTGGTTTTCCTTCGAAGCATGAAGAGCTTGAGGACGCGTGAGGATGTGCTTGTGGTGAGATCGTACCTGTGAACACAGAAGGATGGGGGCAGTTCAGGACTATCAGCTTGGTCACCATCTCAGGGTAGTGTATGGCAAACAGCCACGCTATGGTTCCACCCCAGTCGTGGCCCACAAGGCAACACCTGTTGTACCCTTGGAAGGAAACAAACACACACAGACAACATTTTTCTTTTCATTAAAACTACACCATGTGGATATAGTCTCATAAATAAATACTCTCCCTCATGCAGATTTCTAGTTTATCACACTTAAAACATTTCAGGTCAAACCATTTTAAATACCAGATACAAATAACATCAGTCCGCATCATTCAAAAAATTTTTTTTAAATTTATTATTCATTTGGAAAGAAAGAACTTGGCCTCGGCTTGGTTTGTATAACAGGATAACAACCTGAAGCAGAGCAGAGTTAGCCTCTGGACAGCTCAACACCTTAAAACCTTAAAGATAAAGGTTTCGGAGTGGCCAAGTCAAAGTCTGGACTTGCAATAGGAACCAGAAGCTTAAAAACACTGTAAAAAAAGCAAAATACGCCCTTTTTTTCCTCACTGTCTGAAGTTAAATCAGACCTAACTTCTCTTTTTTTGGGTCAGTCAGAAATATCAAAATTATATCTATTCACTTAATGCCACAAAAATGAGAGAATTTTAAATATTTTTATTTATTAATGTCATTAAAATACATTTTCTGATGTTTGGTTGCTTCTAATAGTCAGAAAAATTAAATGTATGTGAACTTCTGGTTTCAACTGTAGTTTTTAGAAGTACACACGCTATTTGCCTTTTATAGCCTCTGAAACACTTTTTCACGGTACAGCATAGCAGGTAACACCTTCCACCCTAAAAGAACCTTTGCTCTCGTCTAATTAAGGTTTGTAACGACCGACGGCTGAGGCAGACCATGACTAAAGGATCAGAATGATCACACAACTGTTCCCCTCCCCGCTGAGTAATTCCCCTGAGCAACCTGTGATAGACCCATTTCCACCTGTTTATGCAATTTAGCCTCCCATCAACAGCGAGCTCACACATCCTTCACAGCGACTCAGCAAAGTCTCAGCGCTGCTTCAGACAAATCGCCGCCTGCTCATTCCCTTTTAATGGAGACGAGAGCAGCAGCCTGCTGCTTTAACTATCACCTTCTGTCACATTACAAACACAAAGCTCTGTGTACTTCACTGGGATTTTATGTGGCTGACCCACACAAAGTAGTCAAGAGCAACGAAGCAGAAGGAGAACAATACATTGAGTTTTACGACCTGTGTCAATTTGTATTCATGAACTCTAGCCTTATGGAATTACCGAAAGAAGGACACTGTAACACTATTGTGAATACAAAGGACGATTCTAAGGAATTTGCAATCATTTTTATTATTGGGATCAGGGACTGTTGGAAGAGGAGGACACTTTATCGAGCATTGCCAGTTTAGCCAAAGATTTTCGCAGACAAAATCAAATCAAATCAATCTTTTCTATTTAAAATCCTAAATTTTAAACAGCAAACCAAAACTGTCTTTAAAAACACATTTAAAACCAATAAAGATGACTTGGTGTCAGGAAACTTGGATGAAGCCAACAACAGGTCAAGCTAACAAGAATGTAGTCCTGGAGGATATCCCAGCTAGCATGAAGGCTGTCCAAGCAGACCTGAAGCAGGAGCGTTATACTTTGTCCAAACGGATCCAAAAGGATCCAAAAGACAACCATATTCTTCTAAAATAAGGAATCATCAAGAAGCTGAATGAATTTGGGATGGAACTACAAACTAGCAATGGAACGCCACTCTGAAACCCATCATCCTCCAGATAACGCAGGACGATGTGGTTTAAATCAAAGCACATTCATGTGTCAGAAAGCCTGTGGAAGGACTTGAAAATGTAGTTTTAATTTGAAAACCATGTAGAATTTTTTGTGCCACTTTACCCATAATGCACTGCTTTATGTTGTCCATCAGTTAACATAACACATTGCCTTTGTAATATGAAAGGACGAGGAAAAGTTCAAGCGGTATGAATACTTTTGCAGCTCTGTAATGCTGAAAAGAAGTGTGGCTTTTTGCCAGTGGGTCTGGACTGAAGAGTGGCTCGTGTCCAGGTCTCTTACAGTCCAGCTGAGGGCTCTGCAAGCAACGGCTCCAAAACGGAAATGATTTTGATTATGGGAACAAAAGAAAATGGTCATTTTAGGATTTTTTTTTTTTCTGTACGTTCTTATGCAAAATATGCACATAATATTTACAGCAGACTAAAAGTCATTAGCTTCAAGCTATGTTACTTATCTCTCTTCATTTTTTCTATTTATGGAAAAGTCTCACCTCCATTCAACAAAAAAGTATTTTTTTTGTAGTTGAGAACTTATTGTGCTTTAAAATTTGAAAATATAAATAATTTTTTGTTTCACTTGTTAGCTTTCACAGTGAAACATTTCATGTTGTACCTATTTCACTTTTGCGGCTCGAGTTTTATTTTGTAGCGGGGGCAAAAGCGTCTCTTTGAACGGAAAAGGTTGCTGACCCCTGGTTCAGTTGCTGAGCAGAGGACAGCAGGTATTGTACAATCAGAGCAAGCTTTTCTCCACGCTTTAGTGACCATCAAGCCTGATTTGCACAGCAGGATAAATTATTGAGTGCTTCACTCTCCACAGCCTGTGAAGTAACGTACAGTGACAGCAAGAACAATGCAGTGAGCTCTTCCTCCAGCCATCACTGTCTTTACTAACACAGTGCTTTCCTTAATGTTTCACAGAGAATGTGCTCCGAAGATTGTGAAGGATATCACCAAGGGCTGAACTGCTCACTGGGCTCGGATTAGGGACAACACATCAGGCTAATAGTGGAGTTTAATCCACATTCAGCTTCTGGACAGGTGCTGGCCTGTCTGCAAACAGGAAACCAACCAACCAGTAGAAACCAGTAGCAGAAGTTACACTGGGTTCCTTCTGGCTCTCTGGGGTTTATAAGAAGTCAACTTCTTTCATTTGTTTTCTTTTACTTTTTACACTATTGGAGAAAAGCTGTGTTATGGTAACAGTCGAGAGACAGTCAGCAAGGACACATCACTTATGAATGAGCCTCTTAGCACAGCAGCAGAGGAGGCAGCATTCACAGCTACAGTCATGACAAAATCAAAGCTCACCTTCTTTCACTTCTCATACAATCTAACTTTAAGTGTACAGAAACACTCAACATTTTCCATACTGTCATTTCATGATGAAAAGCTGCGTCTGGGTTTTGCAGCGACGTCCACTCAAGGGAAGACTAGGACAATTTATAGCACAATCAAAATTTATAGCACCATCAAGTAACTGTGTTACCTTCAGTTGTTATCAAAATGCTGTATACATCAAATATGACTTAAAAGAAATTCGACTTTGCAATTTGACACCTTGAAATTGGGCCACTGTCTCTTTAAGAAGCTCCTGCTCATTCCACCACCCCGCCTACAGCACATCGTCACAGCAATGCTCCTTCATTATGCTGTTCTTAGGATCGTTGGACTGAGAAGTTATGATGGACGAACAACACTATAACATGATTCGAAGCTCAAAACAGTTGATTTTACATAATAAACTCCCTTTAAGTTCTCTTCCTCAGTATGAAGAATAATTGGAATTGAATTCTGTGGAAGCATTAGAATCTTTGTAAATCTTCTCAGATTGATGTGCAGCAGCAGTTGCTTCTCTTAGGAAGTTGTGGGTGTCTTTCCACCCTGACACTGAGTACATGTAGAACTCCTGCGGTCACAATGACCCAGGATGTCTTCACTTCAGCATCAGCCTGTTACTACTTCCTCTGTTCCACTTTGCTTTCATCTTTGTTTAAAGACAACAGCAGAGTGAGATCTGGTGTTTATTTTCACACGCTTGAATTTTAAACTTGAAATAATGTAGAACCAAGTGAGGATTAGAGGATTTACTGAAAGGGGTGGTGAAAGAGAGGGTGTACTTTCTTTTTCCAATAGCTTTAAATTATTTTTTATTTTCTAAAGCAAAAGTTTGCATCGCTTGTCTCACGTTAATGGAAAAAAAAATCAGAAATGATGAATGTTACTGGCTTTCAACCATAGTCTGACTGGAATACATTCAATACTTTATTTTCAAGTTTGAATGGTTGGATTTATGCTTACTTTACACATTAAAAATGAAATACTGCTACAAAGTGCAACAACTAAAGAACCAATAAATGAAGATGTCAGCAAAATGTTGTCATTGTGCTGATGAACCATTTTGACCTTCAGCCTCTGTATTCAGCTTTATTTTCATCTTCCTGCCACTGATTTGAATCAACTCCCTAAAACCTAAACGCCCATTAGTGTTCAAGATGCTGGACAAGCTGGGAGACTCCTTCTGTAGTGAGACGTAGCAAAAGTAAAAGTGTGCACGCCTGTTAATGGTTCTGATAAAGCGAAACAATATGTCAGGGCTGGACTTTGATGTAAAGCTCACGCCTCTTTAACTGGTTAAATAGTTTCTGCAACAGGTTTATGTAAAATACATGGAGGAACGTCTGATGTGCCAAAAGGCACGTTTGCTTCCGTCTCCCCTTCAAATACAGACATCACTGTGTTAATGAACAACAGCAACTGCAGGAAAAACAGAAGGTGGCCGTTCGAATTAGATCAGGTTTGTTTGTAGTTACTGCAAAAGAAGCCACTTAGTACATTTAGTTCTGAAGTGACAGCTGAGAATACTTCAATACTGGATTTAAAGAAAACCTTAAAAAGGAACTAAAGTGTGAAATCTGCATTAGTTTTAAGAGTAAAAGGAGGGGGGGGGGGGAAGCAGTAGCTATTCTGGTCAGATAATTGTCAGATGTTGGTGGTGGTGTGTGAGGACAGCCTCCAGCTTGCTCCCTGCTAGTGTTAGGATGGAGTCATCAGGCTGACTCACAGGAAGTTTGTCATGCTGTGTGCGCTGCGGGCCTGAGGGCTGTCCAAAGACCACAGACTGATAAACAAGTTTATATTTGACCTGAGACACCGTCACAACAAGATCTGCCCTCTGGAGATTACAGGGAGGAGCTTCTTACCCAGGTACTCCACGATATCTTTCACGTCGGTGACCAGGTGGTCCAGCTGGTAGCTCTCCGTGGAGAGCGGCAGGTCGGATTCGCCGTAGCCGCGCATGTCCACGGCCACCACACGGAACTCGCTCTTGAACTCACGCAGCTGGTAGCGCCAGGAGAACCTGAAGAGAAACATGTACGGTTGTGATTCTGTCCGGTCGTAGTCATATTTAAAAAAAAAATCTGAATATCCATTCAAGTGGGGCTTGTCAGATTTTGAAAAGAAAGTATTAATCCTCCCACTGTTTGAAGAGACGGGGTCTCCCAGGAACCCTGGGAGTTTTTCTTACCATGGTCGCAGTCCAGAGGAGTCGCAATGACCCCGCGTGCGCTTTTAAATTTTTTTTTTGTGCATGGTTTTGGTAACTGACGGTCTGACCAAACTCCTCCCTGACTCCTGCAGTCTTACCACCAGAGCTCAAATACTTTTCATTAACCCCGCATTTATGTTTTTAAATATACTTCCTTTAGTGGTCTATAGGACTGGTCAATATGGACCTAAAGTTTTATCACAATATTTTGTGGTACTGTTATGATAACAATAAAAGTGATGATTCAAACTATTTATTACTTCTTTTTTTAGGTAACTGTATGACTCTGACTGCATGACACAACAATCATAGATCTACAAACACAAATACTGCTGCTGAAAAACATTAACATTTCTCATATGCTTCTTTAGGGCTCCAGCCATACAAAGAAGTGTGATTTATATCACTAAACTGCACATGGATGGATGGATAATCAGGAAACCACCTTTTTTTTTATTTTGCATTTAAACAATCCAACAATTTAGTTTGCTTCAATAAATTTTTGTTTTAGTTTATTATTTAAACAGATTAAAAAAAAAGATTAAATGCCACATACATTTTTACATTTACCAAAATAAACAGGTTCTTTTAACTTGGCCCTCAGAACAAAACTTGGGACACAGCTGGATTAAACCATATTCATTGATAAGAATGGTCCAGTCAAAGTTCAGAACTGCAGTGAATTGGAAACTAGGACTGAATTCAAGCACATGGGATACGTTTTGACTTGAAATCCTTTTACACCTGTTCACCACTTTGTTTTGGACTGTCTCACAACATCCCGGATGTTGCAGGGTGATGCATGCTGCTGTACGATCCTCCGTACGCTGCTCTGGCTTTCTAAAAGTAGGTGAACAGATTTCAAAAAGGAAGAGCTGCATCTTTCTGACCACCTTCAGCTCAGTTCATCATCCCAATCAGGAAGATGGAGAGTGAAGCAGAAACTGCTCCTGTCTACTGTTAAATGAATCCCTTTTCAGCCCTCAGCCTACATAACATCCTACAGATATGGACAGGCTTATAGCTCTTTGGCTTCACTCCAGGACACAATCCTCAGCATATATATGTTTGTTTGTTTTGGTTTTATTTTCCATTTCAGGATAAGGACATCTTGAAACACCCCCCTCACTATCCCACCCAAGCCAATTATAATCCACATCTGTGAATAAGACTGGGATGGATTTTTGCTGAAGACAGAATGCAGATAATAAACAGTGCTGCTGCAGCCTTACGGTGAAGAAGTGACACAGTCAATGGATGTTGTATGCAAAATGCACAGTGTAAATGTTTGCGGCTGAACCCAGAGTGGTGCTCTCACCGCTACACTTACCAGAACTCGGGGAAGCCGTGCAGAAACAGCATGAGGGGCTTTCCTCTCTCCCCAGCAGCAACGTAGTGGAACCGCAGGCCAGACTCCTGCAGAACGGAAAGACGCACAGATCAAACCTGCGCCAACAACCTCTTTCCCCTCTTCATCCCCAGCCACAAAATACCGACGCAGCACTTCCTGATTTACTGTACCTCCAGTGAAAAACTGAGAATCAGCTAATGTTAAAGCGGATGAGCACGCGCGTGCGCGTCTCCCAAGGAAATAAAACATGCCATCTGCAGTATTCAGTATTCAGAGTTGAATATATTTCACTGAAAAGATTAATGCGACTTGGGATAGGTGTCAATCTACAACATAAAAAATGATGATCAAGATAAATCTGTTGGCAGCCCCTTATGAAATTCTGCCTTTGCATCTACCTCCCAACTATGTCACAAGGGTTACAGCTGGTAAATTTTCTACAGTTTGTAACTTTTATTTCAAAAATGTATATGTCTTTTACATATTTGTTCAAATGATCATTACGTCGTGAAACAACCAATCAGAACCAGGAGGAGGTGCTTAGTGCTGGCAATCACTCTTGTGCTCACCCTCTGCTGCTTGCTAAGCAAATGATAATGTTAGTGAGCATAGATGAAGGTGCATAAAAAGTTGTTCTGTACAATTTTTCCTCTTATAGCACATTGAGCAGCGTACAGAAGGTGAATAGAAAAGTGACCTCCTGGCCTAAAGTGTTTTCAAACATAACTTTAAAAAAGGTATTTCTTGAGGCCTTGTTGAGACCAAAACAGAACTTTTCAGCCCACATAATACTACAAGAGGCCAAAAAGCTAACACTTTTCATATCACCCTGAACACACCACCCTCACGTCTAAACTATGCCATTCGGAATTTCGTTCAGAATGTATGGGAAGATAGATGTAGATAGATAAATATAGGTAAATCCTGGAAGAAAGTCTCTAAAAGGTTGGCAAACATTTGAGAGTCAGTAAGAGGCTTAGCTTCTAGCTGGACGATGACCCTACAGTTTATGGTCATTGTGCAAAAAGCAGGGTGCTGTGATAGTGAGGGTGCCAAAGAAAAATTTTAACTTGAGAACAGGCTTTTTTCTTGATTTTTTTTTTTTAGTATCATCATTTGAGTAGTGTTATCTGATGACAGGCAGGTAACGACGGAGAAGCAGAAATGAAAGCTCTCAGGAGAAAACAATAAACAGAAGAGGGATGATAAAAGATGTCATAGGCATGAAGAAAACTTTTCAAAGCGGTTGATAGACAGTAGGTAGCAATTTCAGTCTATCAAGAGGAGGCTTGTAAATATTCAGGTTAGCTTAAGTTACTAGTAAAATGCAACTCTTGCAACTGTGCTGTAGCTACATGTGTATAGCGCTACTAATGTGTCTCCATACACCTCAGACAGTAGCTGCCCTCCTGACCTAAACATACAGATACAACAACTGGGTTTGGAAAAATTGAAAAATGCTGTTTACAAATTGGCACTACTTTATCTGATATGTTACATAAAGTCCCAGTGAAATATATTACTGTAGCAGGTTGTAAAGTGACAAAACATAGGATAATCCGACGAGTGTGAATACTTTTGAAAGACATTGTATCATCACATCACATAAACATTTTTACTAGTTTCAGCTGTTGGAAAAAAACAGGCAGTGGAACACAAGACATCATCTCGACTGCAGCACTTCATGTCAAAAACAAATCTCCTGTGAACTTTACAGCGACAAAACCAACATCAATCGGAGGGTCAGAGGTCACGAAGAGCAAATCATGTTTATGGATCAAAGCAGCGTGTTGCTTTCAAACTGGAGCCTCCCCTCAACAACCAGTAGTTACATTTTACTGCTATCTGCATTATGTATTTTCACTTGAATATATTGATTCTATGGAGCAGTATTTTATTTGCAAAACATAGAGGTGAAGCACTTCTTTGGGCAGAACTGCTCAACGGATTATCAACATAGTCCCAGATCAGCGTGTTAAAACACGCAGTGAACACAGTCTGCAGCTGAATCCCGAGTTCTTCTTGTACTTGTGACAGATTACTATGGGGGGGAGAGGAAATGTGAAAACTCTCCTACACACTGTATGTTTTTGTTGCTGGAGGATTTAGTGACCAACATACTAAATTACATAATCGTTTTAACACGTCCTGTAGCTGTAGGTTGGTTGTTTGGAGGCAGGCTGCAGCCCCGCTGCAAGCGGAGAAGTCAGGCGGAGGAGCTGTTCTTTCAGCACCGCCACCTGAGCTCCGCCAAGCCAACAACAACACAACAACAAGAGACCGATTCGGCTCAACAGAACCAGGCCCTGTCCGGCTTGTCACGACGCGACGCAGCGGGGAGGGGGGGAAGGCAATTTAAAAAAACAAAAGAGAGAGAGAGGGAAAGAGAGCGAAAGAAAGAGGGGGTGCGAAAAAGGTGTGGGAGCACACGTGAACACACGCGCGAGGGACTCAAACACAATGAGTTCCAGCTCGGGCGCGAGACGGCGCGCGCGTCTGCGTGTCTTACCTTGATCCTAACATAACAATGAGTTCCCAAGGACGTGTCATTCAGACAAGCCGGGGGAGTTTCACGTATCCCCCATTGGAAGGTTGTTGTCGGTCTCAGCACGATGTTCCAGCAAAGTTTCAGCAGGGCTGCGGTGGTGCAGAGAGCACAATAACCGTAGATTAGCGACCAGTATCCCCAAACTCTGATTTTCAGCGCAAGTCTGATCAGAAATAACAGCAAGTTGTTAAGGACTCTCGCCATCTTCGCATTGCCGCAGGAAATCAATCCAGGTCGCTTTGCCTATTGATTTCCTTCCGTTAACCTGCAGCGGGTGTTAAACCACAGCTCCGGGGGAGGGGTCGGAGGAGGGAGGCAGTTGTCTCTGTACCAGCTCATACGCACGACTGTCTGAAGGGAGGGTCCCGACGAGCGGCTGAATGGGACGGTGGCACGAGTATCACGTCAGATTTTCGCGCTTGCGTGTGACACCGGCGGTGGTTTAGCGGGACGCGGTGCTGCCCGACGGGGAAGGACGGACCAAATCTCAGCCAGTAACCCGTTAGCGGCGGAGAATCCTGGGTTATTTTCCTTTGTTTTCATCGCAGCCGAGAAAAGAGGGCGCTTTATTTCAGGGTAGAGAGAGGAAGTCCAGAAAAATCACTGCAAAAAGGTATGGCGTCACGTCGCTGCTATGGTAACAACACCGCAATGACAACACAGCCTGCGTGCTTAGAATGCAATCAGCTGCTCTGGATTTACCAAGTTGTTTTTCAAATATCTCACCAGGCAATTCCATATACATGAGCCATGCCTCATGATGGCTGGGGTTGTAATCATCTATTTGAAATAATCAAAAGGGGTGCACTAAAAATATGAACACAGTTAGAGGTCAAATGTGATCCAGGACATTTGCAAAAAGAAGAGGCTGCACTCAGCGTTCAGTGAATTCTTCTAACATTAAAGAATGTCACATGGTCCACAAATAATCAACGTTTTGAATCAATAGCTACAGGCCTTCATGACTTTAGAGGTTAGCTTCATGTTAATAAGAAAAGTGTGTAGATTGCCTCCATCATTGAGCACTTGCATCCAAGTCATATTCTTCACAGTGATTGACAAGTCTACAATGCAAAGTTCATAAAGACGTGGATTAGCATGTTTGAAGCAACTGAAAGGCCATCAGAGTCCTGACAACTAGATGTGAGCCACAGCCAACATCAGTGTGTTACCCTCAAAACGCGTGTCTGAAAGACTGGTCAATTCCCCATAAACACTCTTTAACCCTGTGAAAAGCCTTTCCAGAACAGATGAAACCATGACAGACATGACAGATGAAACTGGTGTGGATTAAAAAAAATGGACAATACAATTCATAAATGAAGACTTATGGCAATTTAATGGATCAGGACTTAAGAGGATATTGTTATTACTGGACTCTAATATGATGGGTTTTTTAAATTCTTATCTCAAATCTAAATGTATTGAAAGAAATAGACTCCAGTGATGTAGCTTAATTCAACAGAGATCAAAATCAAAATGTTTTCTTAAATCTAAATTTGCTAGTATTGTAAATTATTTTGTCTTAATAATGAAAACTGGTAAAAGATTTAAAAAAATAAGTATCTAATTGTGGTTAAAAAAAAAAGAACACATTTACATTTAGAAGTGATTGTCCTGAAACCTTCAAGATGAAGGATTCAGTCCAACAGGTGTAGTTCATGTTTTTTTTAAGTGGCCCCAATATGAAAATTAGAGGAAACTTAAATGAAGAAATTTTTGGTCAAAGAAGAACTTTGCAGAAGCAAAATGTAAATGAGATATCAGACTCAATCATTGGTCGGTGTCGACTGATTAGTGAAAAATAGCTTTATTTTTTTTAATTAAAAGAAAACCTTTCTAAACATATACAAACATCTTGGAAGATCTGATACTATTGTTCATGACTGCAGAACAGTCACAACTGTATGTATGACCAAAGAACACAGTGCATGTATAGTTAACATTGTAATAATAGCCCAGCAAAAAGCTGAAGTAAATCTTTAAGCTGGGAAATCTTTTGAACCCTATTCCATTATTCTACATATTATTATTGTAATGCAGGAATGTATGATGCACTCAAACCTGCATTCGCAAAAAAACAAAAGAAAAAAAAATGATTGTAAATCTTCTGAAAGGAATCGATTAAATCCGAGAACTAACAAAATGCAACATTTCTGACAAAATGCAGTAAACTGTCAAAGGATGAACAATAATGTAGTAAATGAGTTCAAATAATAACAGTGCTATAAACACTTCAAGAGTGCGTTAGTGCAAATATCAAATGCTAACAGAAGGTCCGATCTATTTGCATTTTATCTTTTACACCTCCTCCCAGAGTTTAACCTTTCAGGCTTTAAGTTTCTTGCCTCAAGCCAGAGAGAGCATCTCACAATGTTAAACAACTGAAGATCTTTGAGGGTAGAGCTTTGGTTTGCAGCTTCTTTCTTCAGTCCAGGCCAAGTTCAAATGAGGTCATGATCTCCCGCTGCATGGTCATGTCAATACAAGACATCTATATGAAGAGAAAAACAGTTAAAAAGTTCTGTCAATGGCTGCAGCAGGGCTTCCCCCAGCAACTGGCTAAACCCGTTGGTAGCGGCGCTTGGCGCAGGCCACCAAATGAACATTAAAAAGTTTAAAACAAAATTTTAAGTTGACAGCAAATTTTGGAAATAAAAACAATAAAGGAAATACAGCAGTGGACTAAATAACCAAATGCCATCATCTTTTTAAATAAATAACTGTCTTCTAAAACTCACTGAAGCTTTAGCGAACAATAGGTAGGAAGAGTCAAAACTTCATAAACTGGGTGAGTAGGACCAGAGCAGAACAGCAGCTCCATGTACTGTCATTGATTTTCAATACAACGGCGATTGTCCGGTTGTGTCTGCCCTTGCAGTGTACCGATTGGACAAAAATGCCCTGAAATCTAGCAGCTGGTCACTAATAAGATGAACATAACATATGAACTGCATGTCATTTGCGCCAAAATGTGTTGGGTTTTTTTGTATTTTATTTTCTAATATTATATACTTCACTGTGTGTTCAGAGACTCAACGCATTTGCACCAAGAAAAAAAAAAAAGTAACGGATGCCGCCAATTATGGTTTGGAACCAAGCGTTAATATGCGTCTCAGTATTGATACTAGCAGCTTTGATATTTGATGCGTTCGTTGGTGAAGTTATTCTCCAAATTGCTAAATAGAGGCGAAGATACTCTTCGGAAGCACCTGACAAAAAGATCGATGGCTCACGAATTTCAATACTGTAAACTGAGCTTGGCCTGTCTTTGTGACCACTGTTACTGGAGTATAACTTCCCCCCAAAAAATAATAATAAATAAACAACAATAAAAAAACTAATTATGTTTAGCACGGGTCAAGTAAAGCCTGGTGGGCTGCCAGGCTTGTAACACAGTGGGGGAAACCCTGTGCTGCAGGGAAATGTTCCAGAGTGAGAAACGGAGCAGTGTTACTAACGGCCTCCCTCCTGCGACGCTCCTGCTCTTTCCTGCGGGCCAGCTCTCGCTCTTTATCCACAGAAAACTGCTGGCTCTGGGCCTTGGCTTCACTTTGAGACCTCGGCTGCTCCACTCGTTTGGGAGCTTCCAACCCGGCCTCCGGGCAGATGCTCTCCAGCAAATCCGGCTCCTGTTTAATCTTCTCACGAGGTTGCTCTGTTCTACCCAAAGCTGGAAAGCTGAAGGAGACAAACTCTGAGTCACGGGAACACGAAGAACAACTGAATTAGCTTAAACGTGGAACAGAGATTGTGTTCTTTGGTGAACACCTGTTCTTTTCAACAGGCTCCATCACTCCGTTTTCATCCATTGCTTTCTTCTTTTGGGCTTTCTCCCGTTCTTCCTTTTCTATGGCGGCTTTGCGGAACATCTGGAAGCTCTCTTTAGAGGCCTTGATAGCAGCTGGAGTGACCGACTGCCTCACAAGTTTTGCCCATGACTCTGCATTTTTCAAGAAAATGTCCTGAGGAAGAAACGTGACAGAATTAGTTTGCTTCAAAGGGGCAGCATCATATGTGTTGCAGGCACATGTTGCCATTTTACAACACAATCAGGTAACGACATTACCTTGAGTTGTTATAAAAAAAAAATGCTATCAAACATTACTTAAAACAAATGTGACTTCCTAATTTAATTCCTTGAAATAGGGCCTTTGTCTTTTGAAAAAACTGCTATTTTTTCAAAACTCCGGCTTCTGGTAATGATCACAACATGGCTCCTCTATTAACCGTTT
The DNA here is from genome assembly GCF_019740435.1 of Gambusia affinis. NCBI lineage: Eukaryota > Metazoa > Chordata > Actinopteri > Cyprinodontiformes > Poeciliidae > Gambusia > Gambusia affinis. The sequence goes on from NC_057877.1 coordinate 2,889,950, forward strand.
AACAATGTTCTTACCAGAATTATACTCAGAAGTATCTTATGTAATGAGCTCAACATAAGCACAGTTCCACAAGGTGTTTGCTAATTGCTGTTGACTAGTCTGAAGGAGCTGAGTAGGTTAAGGATAGTTTCATCTGTTCTGATTAGGGTTTTTCCCCAACCTTTTTGGGAATCTGGGATTTCTCCTCTTCAGTAGATTTACTCGTGGTCTGGCTGAGCGGTAGCTCACTCCCCTGACCATCAGGAAAATCTTCAGGATCCCGAAAATCTGTCAAATAAACTTCCAGAAAAACAAAAAAAAAAAAAAAAAAGGAAGGAGAAGGTTTTATATATATATATATATGTCACTAAACTGACAATAGTGACATCAGATTGTGTTTTTAAAGGAACTTACTGTCACCCATCTCTTCTTTGAAGAGCAGTGGACTGTCAGTGAGAGGGGACAGCACTGCACCCTGATTCAGGAGACATTGGGGTTTTAAACAGAAACATGCTGGACACACACGCTGCTCTATAGAGAAACTTTTCTATTCTTCACAGTTAAAGCACATTGCAAACATGTTATTATAATGCAAATGAACATTTTACAGTTGAAACACAAAATTTGCATACACTGAATATAGACAATTCCCCCCCCACTTCAATGATAGGAAAGACTAAAGTTTTCATTTTAGGTCAGTCAGAATTGCAACATTTTTTCCTATTTGCTAAAGGTCATGATTATGAAAAAATATGTCAGATTTATTTATCAATGTCTTAAAAGAAACTAAAAGTTTCCAAGCAGAATGATTACTGTCTCTTTAAACAATGAAGGAAAGGCCACATGATTATGATGATGATGTCATGGCTTTGGAAACGTCTGATAGGTTAAAAAACAAATTTGATTTAAGTGGATAAATCTCTGACATATCTTCTCAGTATTGTGGTATTGAGCAAACAGAAATCATTTTGGCAGTTTTAACCTAAAACAAAAGACGTTTGGCCCGATTCAACTTCAGACAGTGAGACTTTATTCAGTGTGAAACCAGTATACGTCTGGTTTTAACTGTAATGATAGGCCTGGTTCCAAGGTTTATTCCATTTACAAATGGACTTAAGAAATTATTTAGAAATAAAAAAAAAAAAAGGTTTTGTAAGAAGCTGGCACAGCCAAGTTCATTTTGTGAAGAGTACCTCAAATCTGGCAGCAGCCCAGTCTGGCAGCACTCCAGGAGAGGCCATGGGGGATAAGAGCGCAGACAAATCTGCCAACAAATAAATTACACCATGTCAAACACCTTTACTAAAATGTTTACTTGAACGTACAAGAGATAGATCAGGTCTGAAGCCAGAGCTCACAAATCGGGGAATTCCTCCTAAAAGCTCGGGGAGCCACAGATTTACCTTGCGGGGACATGGGCAGCTCGTCGTAGAAGTGGCCTGGGATTTGTGGCGTTTGGTCGATTTTGGTTTCTAGAAGTGTGGACTTGATGGGGTGTGCGGGATGACGGGTTCTGATCGAGGCCTTCGCCGACTGTCTGATCTCTGATAGCCGCTTATTGCTGAGATTGTGGGTCGCCTTTAATTGGAGGATAAACATTCATCACTACTGCAATATGCAAGTTGTAGCCCTAAGAGGAAAACGTGTGCTTCTACCTTTTGGTGAACTTTTTCACAGGGATCCTTGGACATTTTCTTCAGTTTTGGCACTGCAAAAAATAAATAAATAAAAAGAAACACACAAATAAAGCTTTTCAATCTGCTAGGCTAAACATCAGATTATTTGTTCTTAATATTCCATCATTATTCAACCAGAAAGTCCCCCCCAAAAAAATCAGAAATATGGTTAACAAGAGACATGGCGAAGAAAATCAGAACCACGTCAAAAAAATAAACGTTTGACAAGCAAAACTATGCAGATGATCAACATTTCAAAAGCTTCAATAACACAAACTGACCTCAAGTCCGTACAGCAGTGCATTAGGGCCCTTGCAGATGGAAAAAAAAAAAAAAATACTAACATTTTTTTATTAATCTCAGAAAGAAAGAAAATTTTTTTTCTCAGTTTCAAAGGTTGAAAATTTGCTAGAAAAAAACCCCTCATGTTCTAGAAACAAATGGTTTTTATGAAAAACTTTCTGATCCAAACTGGATGACCTTCCGTCTGAATTCTGAAATCAGCTGATATGTGGTTGAGCTACACAACTCTAATGCATTTCTGTTAATATTTGTCGATTTTAACCAAGTCTACATTTCTATTGTTGCAACATATCAAACGTTACAGGGAAATAAAACAGCTTACCATCAGTGACCTGAATAAATCAGGTTGAACATTTTGTCAAAGCTACAGGCAGGATTTCTTGTCCAGAACCCCCCCGCCCCCAAATAAGAAAAAAATAGATGCGAGGGCAAGCCAACACGACTCACACCTTTACTGTATAAGCAACCACAGAAACACTGGACTCCTCACCCAGGCTCAGTCAACAAGCCTCACAATAAACATGACATTCATGACAAGGTTTTGGATGACCTTCACTAATTCCTGCATGTTTTCAGCACTACATTGGATCACAGTGGTAATCTTCAGGGATTACAGGAGTAACTCAACTTTTGCCATACTTTGCTTTTGTTTTTCCAAATAAAACAGAAAACACAATCGGTTGTTCAAGACTTTTGAGCGACTTACAGTAGAGTATCCGATACACTCATTGTTCAGATTTTTCCCTGTAAGTAAGAATGTAAGAGACAGAATCTAAAAACATTCAAAATAATCCAGAAAGTCATTTTGTGAGATGTTTAAATAATTATTGGATTATTTATGCAGTTTATTTATGCACCTACCAACCAGCATGGGGGAAGGTCACGAGGTCAGATGAGAGCAAAATAAAACTTTGTGGGATGAACTCCACCAAGAACACCATGGTAACCATGAAGCACAGTGGTGGAAGCATCATGCTTGGGGTGTGCTTCTCTGCCGAAGGGACAGGAGGTCTGCACCGTATTGAGGTCATGTATCGCCATGAGCTGAAACCAACAGCAAGTCTTTGGAGGGAGCTGAAACTTTGTGTTGCCTAGCGACAGTCCAGAAACCTGAACGTCCTGAATAAGAGCTGAAATTTCTGCTGCAGGGTTTGATAATCTGGTAAAGAAGCACTGGAATAGTTGGAATTAAACAAAAGTTTCTGTCATGTATATTATGTTCTATTTTGTAAAATATGGTATTTATTTTGTACAATAAAATGCAATGTGTTTTTCTTCATCTTTTCTCTTTTCGAGTCCATCCCTCACAGTGGAGATGTGACTATCATAAAATTTATAAACCTTTGAAAAGTATACATCGAATACCTTTTTCACACAAATGTATCACTTGCAAATTGCTGTGGGCAAACCATGTGCATCACTCCCACCTGGTGGTAGAATTGCATTATTGCAAGTACCAAAAACTATGAAAAGCTTTTCATAAGTCATATACTTTCACTATCAAACAACAAAAAGGTTCATCACTAACTTACAGCTGACGAAAAAGATCATCCAGAGACGAAAATAAACTGTCTCATAAAAGAAATTTAATCTGAGTGACACCAAATAAATAATATAAAATAGATTAAATGTGAGGGTTAGGTATTGTAGTAAAATGGACTTCTAATTTAATTTTTTTTTTAAAACAAACAAAAAAAAGAAAAGAAATGAGAATGTTGATTAGATGTCAGATAAAATTTTACAAATTGAAAAAATTTATCTGAAGATGTGATCTTATTTGAGTGAGAGGTAAGTAAAAAAAAAAAATTTGAAGTGTCTCAGAAAAAAGTATGCTAAAAAAGGAATTTTTAAAAATGGGAATGAAAATGAGTTTCCAAACTTCTTGTGGGCATAGGCAAACTGAAAACAGTTTAACGTTTGTGTGAATCTTAGGTGAACCAGCCTAAAGTAGAGGACAAAGTGAGAAGCCAACCTGACTCGGAGTCGCTGCCGTCACTGGAGCTGGAGCTGCTGTCACTGCTGCTGGCGGAGCTGAACGAGGAGCTGCTGCTTTTGCTGAAAGGCGACTGGCGGCTGTTAGCGGAGACTTCAACTTAAATATAAAAACAAAACAACAAAAAACATTTTAATATCTCAGAAAAGCTCAGTGCCTCAAAAGCAGATCCCTGAAGCGTTTTGACCCGATCATACCCAGTGGTTTCTGTTTCATCAACATGTTCTTTTTGTTGCTCATAATTGATCTCTTTCCACCCTCCTTTTTTTCATTCTTCAGTCCTCCTTTGGGGATCAGCAACTTTTTTTCTAATGCAGAAAACACAAACGCCTTAAACAGTCATTTAGCTGGAGAACAGTATGAAAAACAAAGAGTGGAGGAGTAAAGCTTGAGCAGTGGAGGAGGTGAGGTGTTCTTACTGTTTCTGCTGCTGTTGCATTTACTGAGACTGGCAGCAACAAACTGCTGCAAGGCTCTGAGAGTGGAAGCTTTGAGCTTCTCAAAGTCCACTTCCACCTCCCCGGATTCAGCCGTTTCCAAACACGTCTCCCTGCTCTTGATGAGGTTCAGCATCTCGATCAGTTTTTTACTGGGTAGCTTGTCGATGTCTGCCTTTAGCTGCGTCTTCTCCTGGTTACTCAGTGGGACTGAAACGACCTCGCTGCACTTCGCCGGGACTCCGGGATTGTGGGGTTTAACTCCATGCCTGCAAACGCAAAAAAACAAAACAACAGAAAAAAAAAACTATTTTGGTTTATCTTGGGCTAATACTAGCTGCAGGGTCCAAAAACCAAACTCCATTTTTGTGACACTTACAGAGAGGTGCTTTTGCATTTCGAAATCATTTGCACTATAGTGTTGTATTTCGCAGAAATGTTCTTCAGTCGAGAAAGGCCCTTCTCGTTGGCTCGTTTTTCCTTTTTCAGCTTCTCTTTCTTCTTCGGCTTCAGAGGCTCTTTGGTTAGCCGCTTCAGCTGATCGCTGACCGCTTTCAACTGCCGAAATAACCAGAAAATGAGGAAAATTAGGCGGAAATATATTGCAGTTGTGCTTGTGTGATGCCAACCTTCTCTTCCAGATGAGCCAGCTGCATGGCAACCTCATCTGACGACCTCTCTGACTCAGAGGAGTTGTTGCTCAGAGAACTCTCAGAGGTTGAGGGACTTCCGACTCTGCTCGACTGCCGGTTTTCGGCATACTGCAGAGAGACGGAACACCCTTCTGGTTTTTGGGGAATGTTCATGTAGCGGGCTTCAAAAACCTCCTGTTGAAACAAGAAAAAAAACAAACACTTTTGCACAAAAAGGGGAATGCGTTTGTCCGATTATCTCTTCTCGGTAACAAGTTTCTTGGGATTAAATCATATATTTTTGGAAAGCGTCTTTGTTCCTTCAACCTGGCCAACTTAAATTAGGGTTTAAATCTGCTGGTCTCACCCTAAACAAGACAGGAAGAGCAGCATACCTGCAGTTTTTTTGCCATGTAGACAACATCATGTGACGGAGGATTGTATCTGTAGCAGTTTGAGAACATCAGTCGCACATCAGCAGCAAATTCCTTGGGGTCTCCGTACTCCTGCTGGTCCATTTTTTTCTAGAGATTAAGACTTGCGTCAGAACAGACTGGCTTTTGGAACGCTTCAAATATTCTGACGTCTCGACAGCTTTACCTTGATGGTGCTCAGGTCCATCGGCTGCTTGATGATGTCATGGTAGTCATGGAGGCCCAAAGCCACTGCATCCACCGGCATGTAGAAGGGCCAGGCGTAGGCATAGTGCCTCTTGGACAGCATCTCTTTCAGGATGTTGTTGCAGTACCTGAGCTGCTCTGGCATTCTGACCCTCTTGTCCTCAAAAGCAGGCAAGTCCTTCTTCGGGGGCTTGATGGGCCGTCCGTTGCTTGTTCTGAAGAACAATGTGCAAGGCACTGAAGGTTCCTCATCAGGGGAGACCTCACTGTTTGTGAAGACGGAGGTGGCGGATGTTGCCGAGTCGGCTTTCCGTTTCAAGGTTTTTTTAATCTGAATAGTCAGACGGGAGGGGAAAGAGATCTGTGTGTCGTTCACTGCGGTATGCAGACACATTCAGGATACAAGCCGCATGAACAAATCAAACCTTACTGTTGTGTGTGTTTTTTCAGCGAGTCGGTTGGGTGGGTTGATCTGACCCACATCGGGAGGAATGACCGTCACCATCTGCTGGAGAACAACGTCTGATATGCCAGACTTCTGCTTCCCTGCATCTGCTTCAGGTGGGGATTAAAAACACTCGCATGGGCTGGGAAGAACTTTACATGTTAGACAGGTCACTGCAGTTACTGGGATAAAAACAGTACTTTATTTTATGCCTGAAACGATTAATCGGAATGACTCTGCTATTGAGAAAATAATCAACTAATTTGGTAATTGGTTAATAGTTAACTACAGGATACGAAGTAAAAAAAACAACAAAAAACCCCCACAATTTTCTGGAAAGAACAACACAGGGAGAGAAATAATTAAACATGTAAATAAATAAAAGTCTAGACATTTTGCATTCAAGTTAAGTCTGTTCTACCCAGGACTCCTAAAGTGGGATAGTTTTAGCTACAAAACTTCAGTTCAAACTAAACCTATACTAACAAAACTAAAACTTGAGTTCAAAGTAAAAAAATAAAAAATAAAAAAAAACAAATCTAACGCTGCAACTTTTATTAAAAAAATTTTTGTAACACATTTGTTGAAAGTGTCACTATGTTATGACAGTAATGATCTGTTAAAAAAAAAAATAAAAAAGAGGAGCTCCTTTGCCTTCTCCCATTGCAAAACAACTAATCAGAGCCAGGCGGAGGGTCTTAGTGCCGTCAATTATGCTCGTGTGCGCTGCTGAGAATAAATAATTCTGTGTTTTTCCTTCTATCTCTTTTAGTTAGTTGCAAAGCTAAAGCTAAAGGATATGACACACTAGGAAATGCCCTCTTTAGGGCGTAGCTGAGATAGAGGCTAACAAAGAGAATGGAAAACTTTTGTTTGATGCTATTTTGATCCACTAACTCCTAAAGGTAGCATGAGAAATGGACCAGCCATATTTTGGTATTAACAAATGGAATTCATAAATTCAACTCACTGACTCTTCTTCAACCTCATGCATCAAAAACTTAACATGGAGAACAGATAAATTCTACACAGCGCCTTCCTTCTTTTTTAAGCTACGGATGCGTGCTTTGGTACAAATGATCAACTGTTCACTAAAGGGTGCCGTTACTGCAATAGGCAATGTTGGGCAATAAAGTATTTCATTTAAAAAAGGGATTTAATCATTTGTTTTCATCTTTAAACGCATTTCTAGGCCTGTCGCGATAAACGAGAAATCGATTAATCGTACGATAAATTAAAACTATCTACGTCATTTTAATTATCTCCGTTATCGTCTCTTCCAGCCTTTTTCTCTTTCTGTTGATGACGCTAAATGAAAAAAGGCTCAACTCCGGTGCTCTCCACTGACCCTCCCTTCCTCATTTCCTTAGTTTAATGCCCAGCGCACACTACACCATCTTAGTGCTGTCAGTCGATTGTCGGCCCATTTTCAAAACCTGAGACCACACATTAGCCGACAGAAATCCTAGGTATAAAGGTTCCAATTGCTGGCTACAAGTCCAGCTAACTAATTTTAAAACCAGGCATTAATCAATTCTTTACTACAATCTATCTGCAACGCATGTGGCTCTAGTGTCAGCGTAACGTCCTGACTGAATGAAAATCATTAGAACCTTTTTATGTCACGTTAACGAAGAACAGCTGAAAATTTACCGGGTTCATCAACGTAGCGATTTCGCTCCAACTCCTCCCCTCACCATTTCTATATTCTTTGTACGAAATGTTTTATAAACATTATTGTTGTTTCCACATATCATCTCCAATGTCCGCTGGACACGGCGCGGGTCGCGCCGTTTCAGCTGTTTGGGATTCCCCTCGGTAATTTCCCCTCAGAAAGCGCGGAGCAGAATCCGCGCTTTCTGATTGGCTACCTGTCACATTCAACAGGCTGCGTTAAGATCCCAGTGGGGAAAACTAATGATTACTGAAGGGCAATATGGTAAACAGACTTTATAATCTGCACTCTTTTGGTTGAATGCAGTATTTATTTACACTTTGGCTTTATGTTATTTCGTTTTTATTCAAGTACATTTTTGTTAATGGAGACTGAGAATCAATTTTATTTTTATTTTTGGTTGTTTTGTTTATTTTGTTTATCAGTTCCAGTGTTGGGTGTTCTGTTTAAAATAAAGTGTATCTATGTTTTGCAGGTAATCACATGCATTATTACGTCATTTCCATTAAATCAGTGTAAAAAGGTCTTCAAACAATACTATCGTCTATCGCAATAGTTTTTTGAGACAATTAATCGTTCAGCAAAATTTGCTATCGTGACAGGCCTACGCATTTCTAACACAGTATAAAAAAAAAACTTAAATGAAAAATCTGCAACATTTGGCAATTTATTTTATCTGATTAATCAGAATAATCAATAGATAAATAATCATTGGTTGCAGCATTGTTTTTTTTTTATAAATGTGCAAACTAAAAAAAAAAAAAATTAAAAAAAAGAAATCCACATGAAATATTCCATTTCTGACTCACCTGTGTTGTTTTTCTTCACTTTCAGTGGTTCGAGTGCAGAGACTGTAGTGACCACCTCCTCCTTTTGCATTTGTGACAATTTCTGCAAAAAGGCCTTTTCCAAGGTTTGAGCCATAAAAACAATATCATCCCCAGGCTGTGGAAAGAAAAGAAAGAAAGGAGGAAGGGTTACTGACCTTAGCCATAGAGCTACAGCACGTCTATTTAAACAATCAAATATCAAGTGAACAGAAGACTGCATTTGTTTACATGCAGTTGAGCAAGAAAATACTTTAGATTTAAAGATAACCAAAAAAGAAAAAAAGAATAGTTTCTGACAGGAAATGACAGGCATCTCCCAGGAGGGTAAATGTCCCTGGAGTGCCATTTCTGAAGATGTGAAGACATCTGAAATAAATGAAGACAACTTTAATAGCAGACCAACCTCCATCTCCTGCATGTTGAAAATCATTTATCACTTTCTAAGATGGCAGAGGGAAAGCCTTTATCTGCATTACAGCTAATTAAATACTTTGTACAGCGGATAACGAGCCATTGAACCATTCATTTTATTGAAGTCTTTGAGGCTGGAAGGCCTTGTTATCATTCCATTAATCTCCATCTAGCTGGCCAACTCCAAAGGAGCAATATTGATTCCAGTCAGAACAGACATGTTAAGATTCAGATAAGGCACAGGAAAACAAACGTAGCAGTGTGTCGTACTGCATCGTGTTCTCACCTTGTTGTACATGTAGCAGTTGGTGAACATGGCGTTGAAGTCTTTTACACACTCACTTGCTTCCCAGTAATATCGGTTCTCTAGTCGCTTCTTGATGGTGCTCAGATCCATAGGATATGTAATAATTTTATAATAATCCTAAAAACATACATAAAAAAAAGCCCACAATTGAATAACGTTTTGGTTTTTAACCGAAGACAACAAGTGGATTACAGTACCTTGCAAAGCCATTCAAACCCCCCAATGTCACAATGCAACCAGAATACTGACTGGACTTCATGGAGATTTTGGGTGACAGACCAACACAAGTAGCACAGAACTGAAGTTAAACAAAAATGCTTTTAATGTTTTTTTTTACTACAATAAAAAATAAAATAAAAAACATCTGGAAAGTGAGACATACATTTACATCTGGATCTCTTTACTCTGACACCCTTAGACAAAATTCTTTAAGTAAGAACCTCCATAGTCATATAAAGACAATTACAAAGTTGGCCTTCCATCATCTGAATAACATTTCCAGAATTTTTCTTCAGGTGACTAATGTCCCAGCAAAATCTAGAGAAACTCCTCTGTGCGTTTATTTTTAATCGCATTGATTACTGCAATGACATCTTCAAAGGTCTGCCAAAACATATAAAATAAATAAAAATCGGAACCTCAGTTCCAAAGTCCTTCCACTAGATCCATGTAGCTGACAGAATAGACGTAATACGTCTGTTCATGATCACTGATCGGCTTAGAACCTCAATACGTTAAATATCTGCTGTTGTTGCATCAACCTTCCAGACCTCTCAGGTATTCCGGTTCTGCTACGCCTCAGAAGCAGAACCAATCATGGAGATGCAGCATTCAGATTCTATGCACCACAAATCTGGAACAAACATCCAGAAAACTGCAAAACAGCTGAAACACTGTGTTCTTTTAAATGTTGACTAAAAACCAACCTGTCTTGCTTTTGACTCCAGACAGGTGCCACTGGAACATTGACTAACATATGTGATGTGTATTGATTACATACATCAATACACATTAATGTAATGTATATAACTGGTTTCACAATCTGTTATTGTATGATTTTATGATGTGAAGCGCTTTGACCTGCCGTGTTGCTGAAATGTGTTGTAAAAATAAGCTTGACTGATTAAAGTATAGAACCGTCTCGGAAGAAAACCTGTCATAGGCAGTAAAAACAAGCTTCACCTTGTAGAAATAAATGTTTAGATCACAGCACATCTGTGAATGGGGAAGTTAAAGTCCAGACCTAAAGCAGATTATGAGATTAAATTACACACAAGCTAAAATCTATTTACTGATTCATTCACTCCTGAAGAGACTTTGTTCCACTGGACTTTCTTCAAATGGATCAATTTAAAAGAACCTGAATACACATGTACACATTAATTCACCAATTTATTGTTTTTGATCAATTTCCTCATGTTTTATAAATATTGTGTTCATCCATGACAAATTCTAAAATAAAGTTTGTGCTTGTAAAAAAAAAAAAGAAAATATCTGAAAAGTTTAATGAGTTTGAATTTTTTCACAAGGTGCTGCACCAGTCAAACACTGACTGACAACTGAAGCACTTACTGGAAGACACAGCGTTACAGCATCGACGGGCTCGCGAAACGGCCATGAATACTGATGTTTCCAGAGCGCTTTCATCACCACCTTCTCCAGATACAGCAGCTGATTGGTCAGGCGCCCGGGCCTCCTGGGATTTACGACCTCTGGTGGAGGCGGGTTCCCGCTCACGGAGGGGCAGGCTTTCACATCAGCCATCCTGTTTAAAAGCATCGATGGGACGAGGGAGCCTGGAGAACGCTCTGCTGCAACGGAGCACTCATCACACACCTTCCTGATGAAGAAACAAACCTAGTGGTCAGTTACAAGCAAAAATATGAAGTGAACACACACCAGATACGTGACATTTTCTATATTTTTCCATTAAGAAAAAAAACAACAAAAAAACAGATCAAAAACACCCTAAAGAGGAACACTAATACATTCAACATTTCTTAAAACAAACAAAAAAATAAAACAAAAACAGGAATGCCATTAAATTAAATATTTAAGAAAAAACTAAAACTTTTTAACCTGCATAGCTATAGTTAAAAAAAAATAAATAATTGGTGGATTATTAGACACAGAGAAAAGCAGAATTTAAAGAAAACTACCATAATGCTGGTTTTAAGTAGTAACTGTTTCTTGGAGAACTCAATTAAAATTGCATGAATTTCTATTAAATAATAGAGTCACACATCTATGAAACAGGCCAGGATAGAGGGTTGTTATATATTAGTATGAAATTAAATAAACTGCATTCTGAAATGTTAAAGACACTTGGAAATGGAAAAGAACGCATGATTTATTCACTGAAACCTGATGGCGCCACCTACTGTACATATCTGAATTTAAAATAATGTAGGCGGTTGTTTCAGCAGAGGTAGATGGCTCACTTTCTACCAACAAGTCATGCTTACATCCATGTTTCAATCGCTACTTATGACAGTTTAGTCACTGAATGTTTTATGAGATACAACTGATAAGTGAATAATTAAGAATATCAAAAACACAAATTGTCAATGAGATCTTACCAATGTAGATGACATCTGCAACACACAGCTAGTATAATGATACCTAACCTATTAAGATTAAATGGCTAATTCAATATTGATTACAACTAAACCAAGATTTCAAACAGCTCACCTGGTGAAATAGATTTCTGTAAAAGGAACTCGGCAACGTTTAAGGGCTACAGTAGCACAAATATAAATTGTGTCGCTGTGTTATGAAACCATGAAGATGCACAATTCTGTACATTCAGAATTGTTCAATAGTTTTGTATTTTTTAGTGTTCAACAGGTGAAAGTATTATTTAGTAATCTAATGCGATAGTCCCATGTCTGGCTGCTACACTGACCTCATTTCCAGAAGCTGACTAAAAAGTTGCTATGCAAGAAAAGGAATTAAAAAAAAAATAGAAAACTGAAAAAAGGGTCACCAAGTAAAGCAATACAAAAATGTACAAAATGCATGGTTTAATTGTGCATAAAAACAGACTATTTTGAACATATGAAAAGTTTTAATGCTCTTCATGATAAGTAATTTGCAGGTCAAAAAAAATATAAGTTAATGTCTCCAATTAAGACACTACATTTTCAGTAAGTCAAGCTGGAATAATATTTTTATTCCTGATAAATCTTACTCTAAGGTTTACATGAAATGAAAGTAAGAACACATTATTAAGAAACAAGGTGAAAACTGGGCCTGGACAACACACTTAAAGGTGAAGACAACACATTATGAAAGGAAGGACTTCTGCTTTCAGAGATGACTCTGTTCAAGTGAAGGACAAAACTGAAAAAATATTTTCCACCTTCTAATAGCCAATCATCGGCAAACATGCAGAGCACGCATTACAGAAAATAATAATCACCCAAAGTCATTAAACTGTGCATGTCATCCCAAATAAACTTGAATGTTATGAAACAAAAATCTATACTTTTTCCTCAATCATTTGAGAAAGTGAAACATAAATTTAACATGGATTTATTACATATGGCAAAATATTTCGAGGCTTTGGTTTTTATAATTGTCAGGATTATGGCTTAGAGATAACAGAAACACAAAGTTCAGTGTTTCAGAAATTAGAACATTATTAAGCAACAAAAGAAAAAAAGCATCTATGTGCAATGTTCATTTCTTTACACTCAAAGTTTGGGCTGGCCTCCTTTTGCAAGACCTACTGCATTGATGCAGCGTGGCCTGGAGGACACCAGCATTCAGGTCATCTACCATGTTGGGTCTGGTGTCTCATCAGCCCATACATTCTCAATAGAATTTTGCTTGACAAGCCTCTCATGGCTGCAGTTATCTCTGTTACTGGTGCATCTCTTCCTTCCACTGAACTTTCTAGCTTGAATACAACCCTAGAACGAGCAACTTTTTTAGCGCTGAGCTTTTGTTGCTCGACCTCATTGTGGAGGGTCTAAAAGACTGGCTTTTGGACACGATTGTGTAGCCTACCAACCCAAACACAGCTCAGAAAACCTTTGCAGGTGTTTTCAGTTAATTAGCTGACTGAGGTGGGAGACCATGAGTTTTCAATATGCAACGTTTTTATAGCATTTTATTTTTGTGAGCCACTCAATTTTGGATTTCCATAACCAGTCATAATCATCAGATTAACAAAAAAAAGAGAGAGAGAGAGAGAGAGAAAAAAAGTCTTGACTTGTTTCATTCTGTGAGTAGTTAATATTCCAAGTTGTAAAAAAATAAATAAATCAAGTGACAAAAAAAATTGAGGTATCAATCAAGTAATCCCATTTATTCAGACGCAAATATGCTTAATAAAAAACAAAAACAGAATAAAAATAAAATAATCATCCACCGTGATTCCACAAACTAGAGAAGAACCTCACCGAGCTTCGAACAAGATTGGTCAAAGTGTGAATAATGTTTACGGCGTCTGTTAATCTACACATACCTCTGCACATGTTTCGAAGCACAGCAGCACACGTGGGTTCATGGCATTTACAAACCTATCATGGCAAACATTTGTCATGATATTCAAATATTTTGAGCTGCACCTGTAACTACTTATCAGAACCACTAACGATTTAGACCAACACTTGCGTCAATGTCGTGTTTTAATACTTTAAACTTTTATTCACCGATTGGAGTACCCTTCTAACATATTAATTCTTTAGAAATAGGGTAAAAATATAATAAAAAAAAAAACTGATTAGTTTCTCAAGTTCTTAAACTCAGAAAAATAATAATATTTTTTTCTGGGGAAAAAAAAAAACAAGAGAGCAGCTAGAGAACCAATAACTGCAAACAATTTGGGGGATGTTACCTTTAATTGGCAAGTGAGTACAACCGTACGGCGTTTGTATGTATACCGTGTCAGAAGGTACAAAATGGAGGATATTACACTGCAAACAAGTTCTCTGAACATTTCCACCTGTTGTCGCTTCTCCCTAGTTACCGCCAGCTAGCGTTGCAACAAACGTTAGTAGCCAGGGCCGTGAACATGATTACAGTTCGGTTTCTGAAAATAACTCAACAGTACATTTTCTACTAAAAACTCCAGCATGGCTTTGATTTAAGAACCCATTCAATGTCTAAAGCAAGGGCAACATATTGGCTTAAAACCCCTTCATGACATTATTTTTGCCTTTTAAAGTAATCGCAACGAAGAAAAGGCCAGTTTTACCGAAACTTGTTCACGCCAACATCTAGCATCGCTAACGTTTTGCTAGCGTCCTCACTTTCCTACAAAGGCCAGTTTAACTAAAAGTTTATTTTAAACAAACTCGCTTGCACGTAGGTCTTTTTCTTGTTGATGAAATAATAACCGCCATACCAATAGGCGTTTTCGCACATGAAATATTCAATTTAGTCTTCATTAGCATGCTACATACCTAAATAACCTCCGAAATCTGTCGGTCTCCTGAGTTCAGCTCTCCAGTCGCAGGCGTCTCTATAGCAACCATCTCACATTTATAGCCCTCTACAGCCTCTACAACTGATTGGTCTTTGCGTTTTAGCTAGCGCGCGCCATATCGTTTTCAATATTATTAAATAAAGAGTTTAAGAAAATTATGAAAAAATAAAACTAAATAGTAATGTTTAGGAGGAGATAACAAAATGGCAACTTCCTGTCAGTACAGGAGACTTCTGACTCTGAACAGCTGGATATAGTGAGCGCTGAAGCTCATTTAAACAGAAGCACGGTGCGTTTAAATGCTGAGCAGCTCAGTTAGCTTAGCAGGCGGCCTTAAACCGAAATAGCTAGCGTATGAGAAAGCTGGTAGGCAAGGTAGCTTCAGCAAAACATGAAAAAATAAATCTCTTTAAGATATAAAATGTGAAATCTAACACACAGTATCTGTGTGACAAATTAGCCTCACATTAGCATTAGCTGCTCTGTTTCCTGCCCTTTTCATTAGGAGTATTGTCTTGTAAGTCACCAATAGCCACATAAATTAATCTTTTGCAGTGAAAGGTATACAAATAAATTCTTCAACCGGCATTAGGATCTTCCTTACTTGTAATAGTCTAGATTGCGAACGATAATCCAGTGGACAGACGATTGCTTCCTGTGAACTGAACAGTCGAGTGTGAATTGACCATGTTTTACACGTCCAAGTTCGTTTTATTAATTTATTTTACGACAGCATGTGAAATGTATTTGAAAAGAAAAAGTAGCTTGTGCAAGAACTGAAGACATCGTCTTGCGGTTTCATTCAAAGTTTAATTACACATGTAATTCGGATTGGAAAGCATTTTTATTATTAATCGTTGAGGCTGTTTAATAAAAGTAAACTCATCCAGGATAAAATAAGACATCTGAACAGAACAGGCTGGTTTAATCGCGTTCATGAATGTCCCACCAAGCTACAGAGGAACATCCTAATCAAGCCAGGTTTAAGCAATCCTGCTAAGTGCAGACTTTTGGTTCCTTTCAAAACACCACTGAATCAAACACAGATCAATTGATTCTGACACAGGAAACTGTTTCTAAGCTTTTGAAGCCCATATGTGAGAGGGGAAACAACGTAGCAATTCAAAAAGGGTATAAATGTTAACTTCTATATTTCAATTCACATTTGCACCCTAAAAAGTCAAGTTCACAACCAAGTGTTATTAAATAATGGCAATTAATGCATAAGCAGATTAAGTCTTTTAAGCAACTAATATCATAACAAAACTGGATTATTGTGAACCTTTGTCATTCCAAATAAAGGTTTATTTAGTTATATACAAAGCTGGTCCTCAGGCCTACTGCCCTACACGCTAAGTTAAATGCTTCCCTGCTCCCAAGCAGCTGATTCAAATGATTGCATTACCTTCTCAACATGCCATTAACTCATGGAGAACTGTGTTAATTACCCACTCATCCGAACCACGTGTTGGGCAGCAGATAAACCCAGGACACCAAGAGAACAAAAAATAAATGACTAACTAAATAAAGAACATGCAGGACAGCAAAGCCCTGACAATCATATGAACCTCTGCTTGTTGTGGATGCACATTCATTGAAATCTGCTGCAATTATCATCGTTTGAAAGAACGATGCCAATGACACACAAAATAATATGTTTGACGATGGCACCCGTTACTTAATGTAAGGCAGCAAGCTACTATTCAGAAAAATTGGCAAGTATAACAATTTGCGCAAGTTTTACAAGGACTAAATCAGGATAGCTGAATGATTGGATTAGACTCTTAGAGCTTCTCCAAACAGGTGGTGGTTTTCCTCGTTTGGAGCCAGAAATTCCACCAAAGTCATAAAAAACTGATAAAATTGTACAATCAGCTTCATCTTACTGCCCATATAGGTTGCTATGCAAGCTATTTAATCGTAGGGTGTGCAGATTTTCTCCTGAATGTTTTGAAAGTCATTGAATCTCTCTTTTTTTTTTAAGTGCATGAAGCAAAACAGAATCAGACAAACTGAAAAAAAATCCAGCCATACATGTTTTGCAAAGCATGTATTTTTGCATGTTTATGTTGGTGAATTGTGTAATTTATAACATAATTTGTGTAGGACAGTAGCACACTTTTTTATATTGCTGCTGCATGGCGATCTAAAAACAGCCTGAAGGCATTGAGCGTTTATATTTTTTGACCACGAGATGGAGCCAGAAGCAAAAATATGTAATTAGATATGACTCCGTGCAGTTGGATGTCATATGTGGACACGATCTTTTCCACTGCCAATTCCTTACGCAAATATTTGCTATTTGAAAAATTTTCTTTTTAAAATGACGTGCTGGCTCTCCATTATAGGGGAAAAATTCATGACAACTCACAATTTGGGTAGATGGAAACAGCAATGATACATAACGGGAGATGGATACATTTAACTTTAAAGCATTATCTTTTTCTTAACTCTTGCAAACCAGGACCAGATTTGAGGCTGTTTGGAAAGGGAAAGTGTAACAGTGGCACGCAGAACAGATTTTGGAATCCTGGCAGTACATATGACCACATTTGTGTGTGTTGCGTGTGGGTGTGTGTGTGTGTCAGTGTGTTTGGCTGACAATAACAGGAAGCTTGTTCAGATGGGAGGAGGTCATAAAGGAAGGCTCAGCCCCCTGATGTTCCAGGAGTGAGGGGTAGCACTGGCTATTTTAAAAATGGATGAACTATTACTTCTCAGTAAACAAGGAGACATGGCCTGTAGAACAACTGTCATATTCTAAATTGCCCAATATTGTTTCATTTGATTGTGTTCTTGTTTTCTTTAAAGCAGCTCGATTATAAATAAATGACACAGTGTTATATCTAAGACAAAAATAACTGGACTAAATCAGTTTCACATTAGGTACTTTGCAGTCACTTTGCAAAGGAGTCTCGTTTTGAACACTATGAAACTGTGATGACTTGTGGAAGTCTATACGATACACAGTACACATACTGGACATAGCAAATTGTAATCCTCAGAGGTGGAACTGTTTACCAGGTATTGTTTCACCTGCAGGATCATATAAAGGCGGACACACTGTACACTGGAGACCAGAAAGAATCAGGATGAAGAGATGAAGAGAGGCTCAGAGCCAAATAGATAAAGATAGAAAGCATTTTTTAGATTTCTGACAGGGAGAGTCTATGTCCTGCTTGGGTGTCTTTTGAAGGCAATGTTTTTGGAGGGGGATTTTAGATAGGGGTGTGGGAGCAAACTGGAAAAGTCCAACTTGTGAAATTTGAATTTATAACAGTAATCATATTAACACATTGTATTTGCATAACACTTTTCTAAACACTCACACACTTTACAGGAATCAAGCAAAACTACTAGCAGGACATTAAGCACGTCAAACAAAAGCATAAAAGGAGAACACTTAAATACATAGCACCTTTTAAAGAAGTAAATAAGTAATAATAAAACAGAATAATACTTGGAATTTTTTTGAAAGAATTCTTTCAAAAAAATCTAATGAAACTTGCATCGTCTTCCTTCTGCGTCGCTGTTATGCACTTACCTTGTATTGTTCTGGGAAAAAAACTCTCAACAAATTTCAGTGAGGCTCTAATGTAACAAAAAGTGAACAAGGTCAAGACAGTGAATGCATTCTCAAGGCATTGTGTCATGTTTATGTGAAACCGTCAGGATGTCGATGGGGAAATGTTGAGCTAGTGCAGTGGATTGCTCCTGGTTATTGGACCTTAAATCATAATTTCTTTTTTCAGGAATCTGAAAGTTATGCACATATTTGGCTCCAGAGTTGACTTTGTCAGGAGGAGAGCCGACAATAACAACGGGATCAACGGCTTACATGCAGGTACCTGTTATCAATCAGCGTCGTTTATTAACTATGACCTAACTTCTCTGGTTATTAATGTGCCCTATATGCAGATGTTGAAAGTCTGAAAACAAGTGAAGATGTTTTGATTGATCAAAGAGCATATAGAGTGCTTAAAAAAAAAGCATTAGAAGGAGAGGTACTAGTCTTAATGGTGCTCAGATGTGTGGATGGCAATGATTTACCGCATAATACTGATTTTTACAACCACACTAGTCCTGTATGGCAATAAAAATCCTTCCATTTTTTCCTACTGTTTATAGGTGTCTGAAATCAAAGGGAGAACACTGAGGACTGATTTGCTCAGCACCGTCCAACTCTTGGTAAGAGCCAGCTGGAGGAGGCCGGTGTTAACTTTGGACTTTCTTTTGTTGGCTTCGTGTGTTTGAAAAAGTGAGAGGAAGAAGGATGCTGTTTATTTATTTATTTTTTTTACCCTCTCTCTCCACCCTGCTGCACAAGTCGGCAGGTATCCAGAAACAATCTCTTCCCAAGCCAGACAAGGACTTTACGAATCAGAAGGGATTCATGCAATGATCCAGACATATTTTGTTCACTGTTAAATACAAAAAGCTTCAAAAGAAAGATGCGCACCGTCATTTCTGTGAGGCTGCAAATGTAAAAAAGATTTAATTAAAAAAAAGTTTCATTCAAAGAAATTTCAGATTTTTCTGTGGATTGTGGGTTCTACTTTTCTGAAATGTCGAAACATTCATCCACGCAGTACTCGTTCAGCAGTTAGATGTGTGAGGATTTTCTTTCTATAATAAACAATGTTTTCGGGGCCAATCTAAAGATCATTGTTCTGCTGAAATAACCTCCCTCGGATTCAGATTTAGCTTTCAGACAGATGATGACCTCCAGGTCTCTCTAAGCACTTTTTAATGTGATGCAGAATTCACTGTTTAATTCCCAGCGATTTCTTGGCCCAGGCTCCAGACCTTGGAATGACTTTGGTTGGGGTTAACATAGTCCACCGAAATCCCACTGAGAAAGATCTAGCTAACCTTTACAGGTTAGCTAGAAAAAAGATTTTGCTTTTTTGCTGTTGACTAGCTACATTTTGTTGAAGACCAGTTGAGAACCATCTATACATCCAAAGTAAGGCTCATAAAGGTCAATTTTACATTAAACAACTGGATGATGAGCAGGTTTCAGTAGCCATAGATGGCATGCAGAGAAGGTCATGCAATCATTTGATCAGGTGTGCTAGATTTCATAGACACATCTAAAACATCTAGGGGAAGGGGGCCTGAGGACCAGCGATGGGAACCACTGCTGCTTAACAAACCTGAGATGCAGCCTGCATCCAAGATGGCATTCCCTCAGCAATGATCCATATTACATGACCGTAAATGAGGACGAGTAAATTGAGAGCGTCACCTTTTTAAACTATTGCCTCATTTTCACTAAGCAGCACTTGTGTGTGCGATTCGATATGCTTTTTTTTGGCCATTTCCTCTGTAGAAGCGGTCCATACAGCTGACCCGGACCGCACCATTCCTGGACCCCCTTCAGTTGTAGATCCACAACGGTGGAGCGACTGGTGTCACATGACACAGTCCATTGTTTGAGGGAAAGAAAAACGTCACTGATTGCAACAAGCACCAACATGCTAGCGCTTCATTTATGTCATCAAACTGGAATGACCAGTCCAACTTACAGCGGACAGACTTTCCTAAATACGGCAAACCAAAAAACACCGACCTGTGCCCTGTCCCTCTGTGGAAACATGAAATAAGATATTTTGACTTCTCTGGTTGGGTCAGTTACTGAGGTGCTACCCAGGAAGATCAAGGTAATCGTTTTCCAGATGAAAACTATGACGTAGGGTTTAGAGAAACAGGCTCTCATCCCAGTCACTTCACACCCAGCTGCGAACGCCTCCAACACATGCTGCAGATGCACACAGAACCGCATCATCTGCAAAAACAACCCAAACATGACAGTCTGACTCTCCCAATAGAGACAACATTGTTCCAAGAGAGTGCCTGGAGATCCTGCCCACAAACACCAGAACGATTACTGGTGACCAGGAGCAAGCATAGATAGATGTTGATGATACTGTTTTCTAAAAAAAAAAAAAAAAATGGAGAAAAAAACCACGATTCAATTTATATTGCTCCCTTGGGGCCATGTTTACACCAGATTGAAATTAATTTTGTAGTCAACTCATAAAACATTTAATAGCTCTGCTCCATCATACTTCACTGACTTCATAGTTTGCTCTGACCCCTTTATCACTGTATCAAGTCTTCATCATGGCCTCCATAACATACCCAAACTTTTCCTGACATACAGTTTTAAAACTGTTTGAAATCTGAATAAGTGGAAATCTGTCCTGGGTGTAGCCCACCTGCTGCCCAGTGACTTATGGAGATGCGCACAAAATCCTTTTTATGTTCTCCAGAGGATCTAAGCAAGATCTTGCAAAGATTTTCCACTTTTTATTCACACAGAGTGGTTTCTTTATCCAGAGGAAAAGGCCATGTGGTCCTGAGTTTGACACCAATGTTTGGTCGTTCCTGATGAATTTAGTATTTCTTCCTGTGAACACAGGTTGGTATTTCATGCTGCTGCACTTTGTGATATTTTGTGCTACAAGTTGCATGAGATTTGATGCAGAAGATGGTACCCGTGCACCACAAAATGTCAGTTCTCCTTTTTTTCAATGGCCTGTAGCATGCTTTTTTCTTCATCTCAGCTGTATTATCCCAATATGATGTAAATAATCGGTTAGGCAGAAACCCGCAGATGTATGAGATGTAAAGTGATGTGCTCCATGGAACATGTTTTCTTTTCAACTTTCCAAATCTGCAAATCAACATGCTTTTGTGCGTTTACCACAGCAACAATTTCCGTCCTTCTTGTCACAGGTGCCATCTTGCTAGTGGCGACTATAGTTACCCAGTTGCACAGCGGTCAAGAACACATATCAAAGCAACTCCGCATTTTTTCAGAAAAGAAAATGGAAGAAATTCCTTTAAAAAAAATTACTGGTAAGTAAAACTGTGGTGTGTTTCTACTCATAGCAGATCAGCTATATTTATTACAGAAGTCTGGTATGAAAGGCTCACCACTTTTAAAAAGTTTTCTCCATTTGAGGCTAACCGTTTCTAACTGGACTCCCACAGTTTTAGGAATGAATATATTGACCTTTTCCAGACTATGAGATACTTTGTTTTTCATCTGTTGTAGAATTTCTTTAGATCTTTGCATGATGTGTTGTTATTTTTTTTTTGGGAGGGGGGATATCCATCAAACAGCATTTCATGCTGTTTGGTTGTGTTAAAGTGATTTCTTGATTCTACAGCTGCAGACTAATCGACCATGTGTGTATCAACAAAAATCTAACTGTCGACAATAATCAGCCTCTGTTTTAAATCATAAATTGACATTCTAGCATGATTAGAGAGCTTAAGTCTCATCACATGCTCTGTGTCTCATTTCTTCTGCCCAGTCAGCCGCTGTGATCAACTGTTGCTCATAAACAGTAATCTCTGCAGAGTTAATTTGGATATATTATTCAATCATATATCTGTGAGAAAAGATTAAGACAGGGACTCTGAAATTAATCTGGTTTAAGCGTAGCATTTGTATTTTGATAGCAGTAAGTAAAGCTATTTTATATAGGAATATTGTGTATACATGTGCATGTCTACACAGCGGCACTTAGATTTTGATGAGGAAATGACTGCAGCTATACAGAAAAACCACAACAGAGTGAAACTCCAGGAAGGTGAATTAATCACAAAGTGAGTGAAGTGGTATATATAAGAGCATCACATTTAAGCTAACTGAAAAGTTGAGAACCATTGTCTTCCTATTGCTAATGCTATGTAGAAAAGGCCAGCCAGCAAGCATTTCTCAACATCTGAAAACAGCAGGGGAGGGATTTCCTGTAAGTTAGCATACAGTGTCTGCCTGTCGTGTGTCATCTTATCTGTCATGCCTTGCAAATTGGTAATCAAAATGTTATATAAATACATATCTGAAGAGTGTGATATGCAGTGGTATTCAGTTATTCACCTATACACAAATCTGGCCTTTATGGAAGAGTGGAGACTGAGGAGATTCACCTTCCACACGTCAGCCTAAACAAACTATCCCCATTTGATAGATGGTGGCAGCAGCATGCGTTGGGATGTATATGTATGTTATGTTGCCAAAAGTATTTATTAACCCACCTTAATCCTTGAATTGAGGTTTAGTATGTTCCAGCAAGGTACCCACACATTTCAATGTGTGGGACATTGAAATGTTCCACTGTCCACTGTAGGGGGTGTAATAAGAAAGCATTATATGGAGTAACAATGGGATGCCACTCCAGTTTATGTGTTAGATTTGCTTATGTGTGCATCATCACTAGCAGCAGTCTTACAGTATTAAGGATTATATTGTAGCATGGCAAAACATGGAAAACAATTAAGGCTGTGAAAACATTTGCATGACACTAGTAAAATGCGAGGAGTCAGCAGATAATCGGTAATTCAGATTTGAGTGTTTGGGTTGCAAAAGGCCTCAAGAATCGAGGAGAGTCGAAACAATATTTGACTTTTAATATGCTCATCTGTGGCACTGTATGTTTGATAATAAATTAGTGCATGAACAAACTTATTGATTTTTATTGCGTTTGTTGTTTAAACATTGCCATTTCAAAAATGTTTTTCCGACATCAGCGGATTATCAACAAAGTTTTACATACATTTTTAAGGGAAACATTAGAGGCCGCACTTCCTTCTTCCAATAACTTCAGCATCGTTTGCGCTCGTGGTTCTGGTGGCTTCTTGTTTGCAGATTCTGCTCTGTGTGATGCATGTAGTTTCTAAGAGGTTTTAAAGATTCCCTCTCTAAATGCAGACCTCGAGGTCTACGTTTCCTGTCTCAGCTGAAGGACTTCTTGCAGATTGATTGTTCAGATACATTCAGAACAGACTCTGGTCAGACCTGCAGACTGACTGGCATGACTGTCCTATGGCAACTGTTGAATCTTAATGTTCATTTCTGTGTAGGTGTTGGTCATCGTAGATCGTTTTGTCCTTTTTGTTCTAATTTTTTTTTTTTTTTTACTTTATTTGAGTAATTGAAATGTTCTGCTTGTGTAAAACATGCCATCCTCCCTGTTTGATAGCCTGTCCTGTAGGTGTGGATTTATGTGTGGGCGGGTACACAGCCCAGTATACTAAAAATGTGTCTGTCTTTTCAAAAAGCCCATTTCAAAATCTGCTGCGTTCCTGCTGCTATGCATTTCAGAGCTGCCTCTGTGATTTACTCACTCAAACTGACCAAGGAGCTGTTTGTGCCAACTTTCAGCATTCTGCTTTAGTGTTAGTGTGCCACAGATAAAGGAGCGTAGTGGTGACCAGTTTAATTTTAAATGTAGAGTCTGGAGTTATCAGCAGTGAAATGTGTTTTTACCACTGTTTCTGAACGGTAGCCAGTGTTTTAGGCACTGAAAAGACGACAAATGAAAATAGTGTATTATTATGAAATTACACCCATGGGGTAATCAGAAGTAGAGCTACAACAGATATATTGTGACTTGTCGTGAAGTGATTAACAACAAAAATAAAAACAAAACTCCATCACCTATAATTCTTTTCATCTCACTTTTTAAAATAATTTTTTTCTGAGGAGAGACGTGGAGGAAACTAGGGGTTGAAAACGCCACACACCTGCTCTGTCCTTTTGCAAACAGTTGTCTTATAAAATTGAACTTCTACTCAATGAAGGGGCAGTCGACTCCCTTCGCAGACTTCTTCCATATATTTATCATCACTGTAGTCTGCTTTCTTTATTTAAATTTTATTATAAAGTTGTGATTTTAATTTACATTAGTATATATTTAATCATGTAGAAACCTATTTTTATATGGGCAAAAAGAAGAAATCAATTGCTCTTGTTCCCCCCGGTGGCTGCGGTAGGTAATGTTTCACCGGTGATTTGAGCTGCAGTTCAATGCGTATTCATAGAAAAAAGCCAAGATAAAGGTGTGTTTGCATATTTCTTGGTAGAAGAGACAAGAAAATTAGCTTGATAGCGACCTTGAACCGTCCCCTTCAACAGTCAAACATTTATGCTAGCTTCCTTGTATTTGTGTGAAACTGGGTTTGAGTTGATTCTCGAGCTTGGCCCTGTATATTTCTGAGGCTTGTTTGGCTTCATAATGTTTAAAAATTAAAACTTCTCAATGTTTGACATTGTCTGCTCTAGCAAAATGTTTTTTTTATGTCTGGCTACAATAGAATGTTCAGTTCCAATGGTATCAATGACATCAGCAGTGATGTCATCACTCTATGATACCACAAAGGAATCTCTCTCTTGAATGTAGCTCACAGACAGCGTTTTCTCAGACCTGTTCCACAGTTTTATTGCGACAGAACACTCTTCAGAGCACGTTCGAAATTTCAAAGAAGCAAGTATTTACAAGAATACAGACATGAAGCAAACACAGACTATTTGTGACCATGAAGCTTTCCCAACTGAGCTTTCATGGATCGACATGACGGAGCTCAACATCCAAGTTGACTACGACGAAGTCATTGTCTTTGACGATGACAGTGAGCCGGAAGATGAATCAGCAGAGATTGAGGAGGAACAAAGTCCTTCCGGCGACTTTGAGCGCCCAAGATTATTGGAAGTTGAGCAGAAAACAACTCCCTCTGCTGGCTTCAAGAGCAACCCCTTAGTGAAGGACGTGGAAGAGACTAACCATCACATTATCAAACTCACAAAGAAGGTAGATGATCTTACAAAAGTACTGCAGAATAAGATTTTTGAACTACATGAGGAAAGAGACCAAAGGATGGCATGTCAGGCTGAAGTGAAATCACAGCAGGAAGAAATACAAAAACTGCAAAAAAAGTTGGAAGAAGAACGTCACCTGCGAGTTAAATGTGAAGATAAATTAAAGGTTTCTTCCTCTTCCAAAGTAACAGACGACAAGAGTGTTCTTGAACAGCTGGATTACTACAAGAGTGAGGCTGAAAAATATGCCTCCCGCCATAAAGGTCTGGTAGAAGTGATGATTGAAGGATACAAAGTGCGACTTAAATATGAGGACCAGCTCAAAAGTCACACTGAGCAAGCTGCCAAATTCAAAGATCAGGAGGAAATTCCAATCAACCAGGGAGGTCTGAAGAAAGATGAAATTGAAACTTAAGGCAGACCTCAAATCAACCAGGGAGGTCTGAAGAAAGACTTACCTTCAATCAACCAGTGTGGCGCGAGGAAAGGCAGACCTCAAATCAAGCAGGGAGGTCTGAAGAAAAGCTTACCTTCAATCAACCAGTGTGGCGCGAGGAAAGGCAGACCTCAAATCAAGCAGGGAGGTCTGAAGAAAAGCTTACCTTCAATCAACCAGTGTGGCGCGAGGAAAGGCAGACCTCAAATCAAGCAGGGAGGTCTAAAGAAAGACTTACCTTCAATCAACCAATGTGGCTCGAGGAAAGGCAGACCTCAAATCAAGCAGGGAGGTCTGAAGAAAAGCTTACCTTCAATCAACCAGTGTGGCGCGAGGAAAGGCAGACCTCAAATCAAGCAGGGAGGTCTAAAGAAAGACTTACCTTCAATCAACCAGTGTGGCGCGAGGAAAGGCAGACCTCAAATCAAGCAGGGAGGTTCGAGGAAAGATGGACCTCCAATCCACCAGGGAGGTCCGAGGAAAGATGGACCTGCAATCAAACATGGAGCTCCATGCAACAAACCTCTACAGGTAGCATGGAGGGCGTTCATGTTGGTGTTGGCCTGAAGGCCAATCTAGGCCAGGCTCGGCCTTTACGCCGACCCACACCCAGGTGGCAATAACCTAGGTAACTATCAGGTTTTGCCAACACTGGGCATTATATTATTATTATATATTACTATATAATAATAATAATAATAATAATAATAATAATAATAATAATAATAATAATAATAATAATAATAATAATAATAATAATAATAATAATAATAATTATATATTATTATAAAAATTCAACGCTTTACACAAATTTAGGAAATCAAAACAGACAGGCAAATAATACTTCTAACTCAAAACTCAATGGAGACAACACAAGATCAATTTCAGAGTTAAAAACACAAAAATAAACTATTAAAACTTTCCTATATATAAAAACTACAGCAGGTAAAAATTCTATAAAATGAATTGAGCTCTCTAAATTGTCCTAAGTTGTGAATGGGACAGAGAATCTGTGAAAATTACTCAGATTCTGCTGCTGTCCAGAATCAACCAATCAGAACCAAAAGGCAAACTTTTAGTTCTGATTGGTTTTTAATGTGTTGAATGTGTCTCAGCACATTAGACTACTAGTGTACTGCAGTTATGCAATTGGCAGAAATACATCCTAACATTATATCATCATTATTTATAGAATGATTTAGAAAACAAAATGCTATACAGATTTGTCAAAACTATTTCGACCCATATTAGAAATTTGCATTCATTTCCCTTCAATTTAGTAGCGGGGATTTTGCTTAACCCAGACATTTTCCTAACCATAACCCTATTCTAGCCTATTCCTAACCCTAATGTTAACTAAACAAATCCTACCTCTAAACGTTACCCTTGACTCAAA
The DNA here is from genome assembly GCF_019740435.1 of Gambusia affinis. Classification (NCBI taxonomy): domain Eukaryota; kingdom Metazoa; phylum Chordata; class Actinopteri; order Cyprinodontiformes; family Poeciliidae; genus Gambusia; species Gambusia affinis. Next base: position 2,917,136 of record NC_057877.1, read on the forward strand.
GCAATAAGTCCAACATATTAGGATCAGGCTTTGATCCTAATATGATGGACATAATAAAACACTGGACATATTGTGGTGCGTTCACACCAAACACGTTTTGAGGATCAGGCACATCTGGTTTACATTCAAGTCGAAGGCCGATGTGGCGTGTAAAGCGAGTCTATGGCGTCCAACGTTCCACATAGACTTTGAATGTAAACCAGACTTTACTGACACTCAAAACGAGTTTGATGTGAACGCATCATTAGAATGCTCAGTTCCATTGGTAACAGTGACATCAGCAGTGATGACATCACTCTTTGATGTATCAAAGGAATCTCTCTCTTGTTTAGCACACAGACAGTTTTTTCAGACTTGTTCCTGTTTCAGACTTATGAATCTTCTCCAATTATTTGAAGATTCAGAATCAGCCCATTCTCAGGTGAGAGAGACTCACCTGGTATAAAGTTAAATTTTAGGTACTGTAATTACACCAAAGATAAATTAGTTTAATCAAGACATGTCAGGAATATGTCTTTGTGTACTCTGTCTTAAGTCCAGAGCATACTTTGTTTTGTTTTTTTTACTTTTACCACTAGATAACACTAGATGTTATATGTTATATCTATATAATGTACCTATATAATAATACAATTTACCCTACATACATACATACATACATACATACATACATACATACATACATACATACATATATATATATTTATATATATATATATATATAAGGGCCCTATATTGCTGTAGCTGATTCGGCTCCTGGTAATACAACCAATTTATTGCTTATTTAATTCAATATGCATATAGGATGTACAACTTTATTCAGAAATGCAATGAGTTTATAGCAGCTGTGCAAATTATCTAATAGTCTGTTGATTTTCAGCAATCCACATTAATAGCAGATATAGAGGGCTACAAAACCAAATTTTGCTTAGTCCCCATGGAGCAGTGCTTCAAAATTCCAGTCCTCAGGCCCCCCTGCTCTGCCTGTTTTAGATGTGCCTCCATCAATCCAGGTATGTGGCAGATTGAAATACCTAAAACATGCAGGGCAGATGGGGCGTGAGGACTGGAATTGAGAAACACTGCCATAGAAACCTGGCCCAGTGGCACCGATGCCAACATCTCCAGAAAACATACACTCAACAAAAATATTAACACAACACTTTTGTTTTTGCTCCCATTTTTCATGAGATGGAAGCAGAGATCTAAAATTCATTCCAGATAAACAATATTACCATTTCTTTCAAATGTTGTCCACAAATCTGTCTAAATGTTTGATAGTGAACACTTCTGCTTTGCTGAGATAATCCATCCCACCTCACAGGTGTTCCACATCAAGATGCTGATCTGACATCAAGATTAGTGTACAGGTGTACCTTATACTGCCCACAATAAAAGGCCACTCTGAAATGCGCAGTTTTGTCTCACAGCAAAATGCCACAGATGTCGCAAACATTGAGGGAGCGTGCAATTGGCATGCTGACAGCTTGACTGTCAACCAGATCTGTTGCTCATCCATTGAATGTCCATTTCTCCACCATGAGCTGTCTTCAAAGGCGTTTCAGAGAATATGGCAGTACATCCAACCGGCCTCACAGCCGCAGACCACATGTAACCACACCAGCCCAGGACAGCGCGGCAGACAGCGTGTGTGGTGTCGTGTGGGTGAGCGCTTTGCTGATGCCAATGTTGTGGATCGAGTGGCCCATGGTGGTGGTGGGGTTATGGTATGGGCAGGCATCTGTTATGGACGAAGAACACAGATGCATTTTATTGATGGCATTTAGAATGCACAGAGATACCGTGATGAGATCCTAATGCCCATTGTTGTGCCATACATCCATGAACATCACCTCATGTTTCAGCAAGATTATGCACGGCCCCATGTTGCAAGGATCTGTACACAATTCTTGGAAGCTGAAAATGTCCCAGTTCTTGCACGACTAGCATACTCATCGGACATGTCACCCATTGAGCATGTTTGGGATGTGCTTGACTGGTGCATACGAAAGCGTGTACCAGTTCCCACTAATATCCAGCAACTTGGCACAGCCATTGAAGAGGAGTGGACCAACATTCCACAGGCCACAATTGACAATCTGATAAACTCTATGCAAAGAAGATGTGTTGCACTGCATGAGGAAAATGGTGGTCACACCAGCTACTGACTGGTTCTGAGTCCCCAGACCTCCAATAAAGCAAAAAAAAAAAGAAAAAAAAAGCCCATTTCAGAGTGGCCTTTTATTGTGGGCAGTATAAGGTACACCTGTACACTAATCATGATGTCAGATCAGCATCTTGATGTGGCACATCTGTGAGGCGGGATGGATTATCTCAGCAAAGCAGAAGTGTTCACTATCAAACATTTAGACAGATTTGTGGACATTTGAAATAAATGGTAATATTGTTTATCTGGAATGAATTTTAGATCTCACTCAAACAAAAGTGTTGCGTTTAGATTTTTGTTGAGTGTAATTAGACTGTTCATGTCTTTCAAAACAGATGCACATTTCTGAATCCTCATGCAATGAGGCTGACCTAGATTTTAGTTTTACAGGATAATTGAGGTTTTGCATGGTATTGCACACGCGAGTGACAAATCGATCGTATGTCAAATTCGGATTAAACTCATGACATCTGTGAGGAAAGTGGTCCCCCTATCTGTTCTGCAGAGCTACCCAGTGCCGTATGAAGGGACCGCGCGCTTTGCTTAGGGACTCTCTCCTCTCGCTCGCAGCTCTCCTCCTCCCTCAGGCCCCGCCTCTCCTCGAAAACCCTTGCAGTAAAACAGGCAGATAGACGCTCGTGAACTTAAAAACTTTTAGTACGGGGCGTTGTGAGGGGACAACTTTGCGAACAGTCGTTTTCCTTCAACAAAACTACCACTCCGACGGCAGAGACGAGAGGGAAGAAGGACTTTCATTCCCCCCACCCCATCAACCGGAGTGACTTTCACTAAGTTTTTCAGGGCATTTTGTGAGGACTCTTCGTGGTACGTCCGCTCTTCTTTTAAAGCTAACGGTTTGACTTTTTTGTTTTTGTTTTACCTAAAAAAAATAACATTTTCAGAAATACCTTACTGTTCAAAACAACATCTCAACACCCCTGTCTGTTGGTGGTGTATTAGAACCCGGTTTTAGTTGCGGAAACTTATATCCAGCTGAGCATCTGTCTCGTGCGTCCGTTGACGTGCAGCTCTTCAATCTCTCTCGCTGAAGCGCTTCTAGCTTATTGCATTAAGACATGGCTTCTTACATCCACTTTATAACTTTTTCTTACTAATCTATGAAAAAAAAGCAAATCCAAACACATATGAAGAGAATGTTTAGCCAGTGTGATATTCCCTTCAGATATCTAGAGGAGGTAGTGGGGCTGTGAGTGTGCTGTCAGGCTGGCACTCCACGCGTTGCTGTGGGGCGAAACGTGACTGACAGAACATGGGTGCAACGTTTGGGATAAGGACTTCTAATCGGTCAATAAATATATTTGCAACTCCGTTAAAAAGATGGCATTGTCTGCAGATGCCCCTGATCTGTATTTAGATCTGTTACAATATAAACAAAAAGTAATCTGTTCTTAAAGATGCTGCCCTCTGCTGTATATATTTCACTAAAAATACACACTACCTATAAAAAATTTGAGTTATAATTTATTAATTTCACCGCAAAATACGGGGAAAAACCCTCCAGATGCAGCTTTGTTTGTATTTGGATTGATGACATCACAAGAGACATAAGAAACCAGCTGAGATTTAAAGATCATGGAAGTTGCCATTAATGTATGTATGACTGAATTGAAATATTTTTGTTTTGTAAAATGCCTTGAGACGACATTTGTTGTAACTTGCTTATACATAAACAAACTGAATTGAATTAAAAGTCAAGATTTCTTAAAGAGTCACTAGAATTCTTAAATTTAATCATCTTAAAGTCAAGTCAACCTTAACAAGTCAACTCTGGGTCTTTAAATGTATTTATATCTTCTTACATTTATTTCATGTGTTTGTTGTTTTCAGGAAGGCTCTAGTTTTGTTCTTTTGTTCCTTGGAACAAAAGCGGCAGGGAGCGCGTTTAGTGCATGCTGCTTCTCGCCCGATTCAATGCATCAACCATAAACCTAGCACTGGGGAAGCTAACTGCTAATTTGTCAGTATTTTTGGAATTTTTTTTTTTCAGATGTTGTTTAATGATAATATAAATATAATATGTTATATATAAATGTAATATAATATAAATATTGCAAGTGACCCGTATTGCTAAATAGAAAGAAACACTGTCACTGTTAACACTGTAGAAAACCAAACCACAATAGAAAGGACAAGTAGTGAAAATGAAGACATTGTGCAAGAAAAAAAACAAAACAAAAAACATGTTCTGGATGTGCATGCATATTTGTGTCCATTATTAAATACCCATTTGTAGCATGCACGTATCTTGTCCCACATGTTGCAAAAATGTCCTGCCTGAGGCTCTCCCAATGCCAACCACTGCGGTGAAAAAGTTTTCACAGACAGTGCCTAGGTGTAAAAACACTAAAGTCCCATCCCGGAATTGGAACGCTCCAGTTTATCCTTGACAAAGTTTCATTTAGCTAGCTTATGCTGTTATGTGAAATATATTTACATTTTTACATCTTGATGTTCTTAAAATATTTTAAGAGTCATCCACTGAACTTACGGAAATTTGCAGGAAGTGCCAGTGTTTCTCTAAAATTATTGACATATTTGACTGACATGTTTTCATGTCAGCTTTCAAACATTTTTCTGATGTAAAATGGCTGAAGCAGCAGCTTATTTTCCACCTGTGACTCCATATTTCTAGAATAACAGATTTAACAAGTGCCATGTTAAATCTGTTACTCTATTATCTAGTTAATTGGTCAAGATAATCTGCCAGTTTGCTAGCAGTTTGTCCTTGTTTCAGATGACTTGAGCTGGTCAGCCAGCTGACCTACAGTGTGCAGCTACAGGTGGTGGGAGCGTTAGGGGCTGCGATATTCAGTTCTCCATACAGTCAGATAGAAGTCCAGCCTGTCTGGCTTTTTGCCTGGCATCTCATTACAAGGGTTTTAAACCATCGGAAAAGTACGAAGGAAACTTTCGCTGGATTTGAAACCATGAATTTTGGATGTCATGATAATCACTTCATGGTTAGTCATTACTGTATGCTAAAAATTTGCTTCAGGTTCTAAATATAGGGGATTTTTTTGTAAATATGAACATCACTTCTAAAATGCTATATACAGTTATTTGCTTGGTGTTGTCAGAGGGCTGGTAACAGGCATAAAAGTATTGAATGAGAGCTGTCTCATAGGTCAGTTTGATTATACAATGGAATAATGTTACAAATACATACAATTAGTCTGTGGTATTTCTTTGTAATTTAAATAACAGAGAAAAACCATCCATGTTTTTCAAGGCATCTTTTATTTGATATGTTCACAGCTGAAGACAGGCACAGTCAGTTGAAATATGTTATGATTGAATGTCTTTGTCTAGTGTTGGTGGTTTACAGACTTTTTAGTTGTTGTTTTTTTTATCAGTACTTTTTCGAACGAGGTATGAAATCTGAATTTATATCGGTGAAATCGGACGTTGTCTGTCTCTCCGTGCACATGCCTGGCTCTGTCGGTCGCTCTTTATCTGCCAGCAGCAGGCTGAGCTGCAGACTCCTGGACCACTTCTCCTCATGGTTGTCAGGTTCTGGGCATACCTTCTCCAAAACCACTAACAGCATTAAATGCAGTCGTGTGTTCTGTGGCTAAATTCTGTCCAAGATAGTTCCTTCCACACTGTGTGTGATACTGCAGTGACTGTGTTGCTTTGCATGCTAAGGAAGACCAGAGTAGAGGTTGAAGATACCAGCCCTGCCTAACAATGCTGCTTGTTACTTTTCACTGTTCGCCACAGTGATGTGTTGCCTTATTTCAGACATAGAAACATGTAAAAAGAAGACTCACTGTATTGTCCGAATTGTTACTTTTTGTGCATGAGGTAGCACATTAAAGTTAGAAAAGAAGGAACCAGGTGTGTATTTCTTAGAATGTTTGTACCATGTAGTAAATATTTGGTGTTTTCTCTTTCTCTACTTTTACGTAACTAGCATTGTTTAAGTAAATGAGGGTAGCTGTAGTATCTGTGCTTTCAGGATTAAGATTATGTAAAGCAAAGAAGCAAACCTCTACAAAATCAGTTGCTCAGGTTGATTATTATAAAAGTGGGGATTTGGGGCTTAGACTTGTACACACGGATATGTGAGATAAAAAGATGACGAAGTCAGTTAGATTTCATGTTGTTTAGTTAAACCTTTCCGCAGTTTATTAGTCATGTTGTTATATTGTTACATGTTGGCCTGCTACAGAAAATAGGCATTTCAAAAAATATGTGGTGTGTTACAGAGAAAGGAATGACATCTGAGCAGCTAGTGGTAAAAGCTCTTCTAGAGATTGGTTTTTATTTTGCAGATTTAGCAGTGATGAGGTCTCATTTTGGCAAGTTAAAATTTTTTACCTTAAAAAATCTTTTAAGGTAAGGTTTGACAGTAAAAGTCATTTCAAAACATGTGCAAGTGACCAAGCAAAGCAAAAAAAAAAAAAAAAAAAACATCTCTAAGGAGGCACATACTCTTTTTTTAACCACAAAGGACTGTGAGGCCCCACCTTGCTAAGATATCTGAAAAAGTGACTGCAGTTATATTCAGCAGAATAAAGCACACAATAATGCTCTCATGTCCTTTCCCCGCTCCACACTGCTGGTCAGCTGGCTGAAAGAAGGCCTCTTCACTATTCCTTCCCTTACACCACCAGCTCAGCTGATTGGAAATTTTTCAGGTCGCAAATAGAGCACACCCTACCATTCTGATTTCTGTTTAGCATAAGCCTGTCGCAATAAGCAATAAATCAGTTAAACACATGATAAATCAAAACAAGCTTGATCATTTCCATTTCCACAGTTGTTTGTTTTTCTTGTGTCCCTCTCTCTTTTATCAAAAGCTGGATGATGAATGGTTTCAGCCTGGTGCATTGGTCTGAATATCAATTTTGCTTATAGAGACGTCAGTATTAATTTAATTTGTTTAGCACTTTTTTAATGTATTTTGGACATTTAAAATATCATAGAGTTTCAGTGTTAACTATTTGTTAGAAATAAAGGTTTGTTAATCTTTGAGAGGCTGCACCTGCCATTATAATGCCATTTTTACCATTGTAATATTGAAAATGATCTCAATATAACAATATTATTGTTTATCGCAATAACTTCTGGGACAAAATTTGTTATTGTGACAGGCCTGGTTAAGCAGCCATGTGCAGGTTGGCTATCTGTGCTAGCCAACCTGTACATGGCTAGCACATGATTGCTTGGCATGATTGCCAAGCAATAATGCACACTTGAAGTCAGTTCAAGTTTTTGCATTAAAATCAAAATAACGCACAGTCAACGATAAATGTTTAATATATACTTATATATACTTATAAATGTATAAGTATAAGATATGGAAACAATTGTTTGTACTCATTCTATCACACTGTGAGAATCCGCTAGCTGCAGGTGGCCACAGAGCAAGCTTGTTTCAGATTAGTAGCTTAGTCGTCCAGATACAACATGTAATACAGACGGTCTGCTAAGATTTCCCTCTGTGATTACTACAACAACATCTCTACTCTGTTCCTAGCAACACAACATGCACAGGAGGCAGTCGTGATGATAGATGGAAGCCAGGGCTTTAACACTGAAGCCACCACAAGTATGTCACTTGGTTTCAGCAGTTTTCAGGAGAATCTGGTAGCTCCTTCAAAGCTCTCCGTGTTCGGATGAGATTTCCAGACTTTCTTTGTGTTGCCGCAAGAAAATCAAAAGCTTTAGGTGGAAAACTGCTAGAGTTATCTCACACCAGGTTGAAAACGTCTCCGTAAATCTTTTAATATGCCTGGGTAAAGCGCCGCTAATCTGCAGCGCAGCAGAAGAGAAGAAGACGACAGCAATTTGCCTTTGATTGTGGTCTCTGCTTCCCAAAAAGTGTTGCAACACAGCCTCACCGTGTTTAGTTAGTAAGGAGGTGAATGTCAAGGAGGAGCATAAATCAAACAGAGGGGCACTAATCCTCCCTGATGAGCTAATAGTGTAATATTTGTCAAGATCTTCCCAAAAAGACTTCCCAGCCCATGCAGCTGCCGCACACTGAAAGGCCCTTTTGTCTTCTGAACGCTGCTTGCTCTGCAGAGTGATGCACCTAAGCGCTTTGTGCATCACTTCCCATGCACACTTTTCGGGTTCACTGCAGTGCACATACGTGTGCACATGTGCCTGCTGTTCGCGGCTTCCATTCTGGTCCAAGGCGCTGCTTTTAAGCTGTGAACAAGTGGGCTTCCTGTTACAGTACCTTGCACACATGGATTTTACATCGATGTGGGTACAGTTACAGTCTGGTTGTCATGACGAAAATAGGCAGCACTTAAGGTAGCGGTGTGCTTGACTTTTATCTGGACCATATGTTTCATGAGAAATGTGCACAGTATATAGAGTGTGTAGGACTCATAATTGGTTTGAGCTTTCTGTAGGATTTCCTATCCATCCATCCATCCATCCATCCATCCATTTTCTGTTCACCCTTGTCCCTAATGGGGTCAAAAGGGTTGCTGGTGCCTTTCTCCAGCTACGTTCCGCGTGAGAGGCGGGGTCACCCTGGAGAGGTCGCCAGTCTGTCGCAGGGCAAGGATTTCCTAAAAATCTATAATTTTTTTTGTTTCTTTTTCGAAGTTATAGGATACACAAAGTTTATGGCAATAAATTTAAGTTTTTGTCATTGAACCGTAAACACCACTTTATGTGTTTGATTCTTGTATTTGTACAGAGAAAAATAAGATTTTGTGATTCTTGTACAAAATGCTCAACTGTAATTTTTCATGCTTGCAAGTTCACGCTGATGTGTGCGACTGTATCAAGCTGCTTACTCCCAGACCCCACTGGCAAGTCACAGTGTGTCCTGATGCCTTTAATGAAAGTGTGTTTATAATCTGTGGCATATTGCAGAGTGTTTAACACCCTCCAATTAAGTCACTCCTGCACTTTTTACACACTCTGACCTTTCACAGAGTTGTTTGCAGAATGGCCCTTTGAAGCGTGTGTTACCCCCAATTAACCCCCCAAATTAATCCCCTGGTCTGCAAACTGGCTGCTCCTCTTGTCTCATCTGATCGCTCCCACAGTACAGACAAAGCACTACCCTGTCACCCCCGCTGTTTGTTCATGCTCAGGTTTGACTTTCTTCCCCAGCTGACATCTTTTATTTCTGCTTCTTTTGCAGCTGGAGCTGGAAGGTGGCTTCCTGTAGACCCATTTACGGGGAAGAAAATCTTTACGAAAAACAGAGAGAGAGAGTTGCAACTTACCCCACTGACATCACATCAGAGGCTGCAAGGAAAAACAAAATGGCTCAAAGATCCTGCATTCCTTTGATGCTTCTTGCATTATGCTGCCTGACGTCAGCAGGTGAGTTTACTCAAGAGATCATAGTAAACATGTGAACCTGGGCGTTGCATATGCCCTGCACATCATGCATCTGTTTACAGGATTTCTGTTTCAATATTCCATGATGTTCTAGACTCTAATTTCTGTATATTTTTTTCTATGCACTTTGGACATTCAAGTGCAAAACATTACTCTTGAACCTCCCTGAGTGGTTGCTTGGTCTTATTATTTATATAGGTACCACAAATAACGTAATAATGAAATAAGTTAATGTGTAGTAACGGGGTATTTTGCTACTTTTGTGGCACCTGGACTAACTTAGATGAGATCTGACCTGCCACATAATCAATTGAAGATGTTTGATGAAATGACACCTTATATCATGTTTGCAAAGATGTTGGCAAGCATCTTTGCAATTTTATAGCCATTACATGAGTTATCCAGAGACCAAACATATAAAGAAATGACCCTTTTGGATATCTGAATGAGTGTATCTTCACTTCAAAATCAAAACACAGAAGATGTGATGTGACAAATCAAATAGTAAATCAAAAGTGTAAGTATGGAATACATAGACCATCAGGAAAAAAAAAGACAAGCTCATTTTGTGAAGGTAAACTGACAGAATTCATTTAAAAGGCCTCAGAAAAATGTTTCTATTATAGGTCATGAAACTGTCATAAATCAACAGCGTCTTCAGATTAGTTGCAGGACTGACTTCTATACTTCCTGCCCACAGCATCACTATCTACAATGAATCTGAAGATACTTAATGATAAGAGTTGCAGCAACATTTACTTTCTCTTTAGGATGAATGAAGTATTCAAATTGAATTTATGTGCTTAAGTATCTATTTGATAATGTTCTATTTGCTTATTTGATTATGAGCACATTGGAGTTCCATATTGCTCTGTCACAGAGCCTGACAATCACAATTTAGGCTATGCTGTGGGATTTTCCACTTTTATCTCCCAGCATGCCTTTCTTGACAGTGCATGTCAGAGTCGTGAGTGAGGAGGATTAATACTCATGAAAGTGCTGACAAACACAATCTCAGAATGAAAAGACCCAGCAGGCCTCAGCAGGTGTACTTGTCAGATTGTGTGGAATGACATCATAATGCTACCAATTATGCAGAAACAGAACAGCAACCAAAGCAAAAAGAGAAAATTAGGAACTTTGGCATGCTATGTCAAATTAGCTCTGGATGACATCATCAAATGCCTCAACCAACGCTACTAATCCTAACTAATTTATCAAACTGTCGTTCATTGTTTTGCTAAATGTGCATGTCTGTATTCTCTCCAGTATTTTCTCAAACAGAAGGAATCCTTACAGTTGTTGAGAATATCAGCCTACTGTCTGTCAGCACTTTAAAGTCATTTTTTACCTTCTCATTCAAACCAGGTCTGCTTCAGTGAAGCATAACTTTGTTTTGCTGTAAATTACAGAAGTAGAATAAAGTAGTCAAAGTTGCTGTATCTCTAAAAACTTTAACCTAAAAGCGAAAACAAAAATTGCTTGCACGTTTTTATTTTTTATTAAAAAATAAACACAAATATAAAAACTTTAATTAAATTATTCTTTTTTAGCTAAACTTCTTGAATTTAGGCCTTATTTTGTTGCAACTTCTTTCAACTAGCTGACTAAAAATAAGCAGCAACAGTTTGTAAAAAGAATGCTTCTCTTCTACTTACAACAAAAGACAATGTTAGCCGTCCTGGCACTTTTTAAAATTGCATGTGCAGGAAGTTAAACTGCAGAGACCATGTGATGGAATATTTTGGTGCTATACCTTGAAACTGGAGAAGAGCCAGTGCCTAGCATCTTTGTTCTGATGAAACAGAGCCATCTGTTTCAACTGGTACAACACTCTGAGTTTCAGTTTGTTGAGCTGTCAAAGTCTTAGTGATAAATGAGAATGCAATGCTTACACTTTGGTCAAATTTTGCATAAAACTCTTTGATTGTTTACAATGTAGACAAAAATGATCTGTGGTTTTCCACAATGACTTACCAAAACATAATCTGTCAAAGTTACCTACGTAGAGTAACTTCTCAATAGATAAATCAGAGTATAAATCAATAAAAAATTACTTAATTTCAGCCACTTTAAAATTTTGTCCATTTTACACAGCAAACTTTAAATATTCCTTTATTTGAGGTAACTTCTAGGATGCTGGATTACATAAAATGCTGTCTGGTTATACTGTAATGCTAAGAGAAAAGTCAGGGTAAGACCACAGCTATTAGGTCTCATTTTGTCTCCACTAGTAACATCTCCACCAATTTTCCTGCCTCCTGAGGTTAGTCAGAATACTTTGCTGCACATTGGTTCTGGAGACTGTGGTTATATCTTTCATGGATATCTTTCATGGTTACCCATGAACGATATAACCACAGCCATGGTGTCTCCTCAGCTTGATGCAAGCTATGGAGACATCACCGCTCTAGATAGCAACAGTGGTTTTCTTTGCTTTGCTTGGGAATCTGACCAACTTTATCAGTCTGGTACTCAGCCCCATGTTTTGATGAAAAATCTGTTAAAATAGTTATGGTCATGTTGCAAAGTAACCTTAGACAGAAGTATGTCCATTTCACCTAGATTGGTTTCATATTGCAACATCATAGTATTTTTGCTTTGCCAGTGCAGGGATAGTTACCAAAAAAATAAATAAATAAATAAAAAATCCCAAAAACAAAGCAAATAAATTGTGGGCTGTGTTTTTCATACTTTCAGTTTGTTTGCCGCCAGAGGTTGTTTTTTAAAAGCTCCTCTCCGTTCTCGGGGGATTTGAGTGGCACTCAGCGGAGCTGACTTTTGCTCTAATGAAAACAAAAGCAGTGTAGTCAGTTTGTGTTTTGGGCAGAGAAAACATCATCTGTCCCACAATGCCAGGATCTAGAACACAATGAAGTCCCGTATGAAGTTTTCCTCTAAATTCTTCCTCATACCGCAAGAAGCATTGTTGTATCGTGTCACAAGGGACAGATATTTACAGTCAGACAACCAAGTGCCCTTTCCTCCAAAGTGCACTGGTAGCAAGCGTGCTTGCAATTTTGGTTTACTGACAAAGTTTCAGATATTTCTCTTTAATACCAATTAGGTTACCAGAACATGCACATACTTAATTTTTGTCTGTCTTGCTTGCTTTGTTTGTTGTTTCCTTTTTTGCTTTCTATTAAAATAATTTTGTATATTCACATCTGACTCTACCTCTCATCTTTGTATATGTCTGTTATGTTGTTGCATCTGTGTAAACACTCAGGTCTGCCTTTAAACTAGCTGGAATAGCTTTTGGGTATTGCTTAGATTAGCCTATAATGAATCTGCCATTAGTGAAATGTAACCCTGGATCTGAGCCTCCCAAAGCTCCTGAAACCCAGAGTGTACCTTTGACATCTATATTTCAGTTGCTTTTTGCCGTCGTCATATTTTTTTTTCCTTCCATATAATCATTACCATTTTGTGGTTGCCTCTCCCCAGATTGCTATTACCACCATTTTGGGAGGGGATGTGCAGGCACATTTGTGCTGACTTGGTGTTTTGCAAGGAAATGAAGTCTTTCAGGAGCCATGCCATGTATTACAGAGACTTGCAAAAGTATTCAAATCTTTTGTATTTGGTCACATTTTGCAACTTTGCAACTAGAAACTTATGAAAAATGTTGTTGAATAACAAATCTAAAAAAGTCTGGCATGCATTTGCATTTCCCTCCTTATTCCCGGATTGTGCTGCATTTATCTTTTTCCATCTTGCTATAATTCTGAGCAAATCCCCTCTTCTCTCTCCCTGGTAAAGACAAGCCTCCCCACAGCATGACCCTGCCACCACCACGTTTCATATTGTCACTTTCTTATGTCATTTTGTGCCAAAAGTGATGTTTGCAAAAAATTACCACCTTATTTTTGCGAAGACAATTTAAGAAAAAGAAAACAACAACTCATTTTTGGGGGAATAAAAGACGCAGGCCATTATTTTAGGAAAGTGATAACATTAGGAATTATTATTTTTGAAAAGTGTTGGGCTTCTGCACAGATAGTATTTTGCATGTAATCCAAAAAGTAAAATTTAGCATACGACTAAAGTACCTTTCTATAGATTTTAAAGGTCAAAATGATCATTTCCCCAGGACAAAGCACTAACGACACTGAATGCATTCTCAGCATTTAGGCCACATGCTTTACTTTCAGCTTTTCGGTAAAGTAAACAAGTTCCTTCTGTCTGGATTTTTGTATATTATTGGCAGACGCAAGTCATTGCAATGCCAGAAGTGGTTGTAACTTTTTTCCCCCTCCTTCCACCACAGTTGAGCAAAAGGTTTGTCTCTGTATCCACAATGCTTTCTTAGGGCCAGCGAGAGTCAGCACTGCCAGAATGTATTGTGCAACCACTGTAATATGAGAGTTGGCGTAGTCGGGGGGGAAGAGGAGAGAGGCAGGCGCAGGCGTGGGGCGTCTGGTCCTGATCGACACACTCCACACACGGACGGCGTGCCAAACCGACAAAGTCCATTCCAGCGCGCTAAACCAGATGTTGCTGTGTGATTCATGCCGAGGAACCAGAGCGGTGCAGCGAAGAGGCCGTGCTTCTAGGCATAGTGGTTGGGATGTTTACATAGCAACGGGAGTCCTGACTGTGTCTAATTACAGGTCTGCTCTGCCCCCATGGTGAGGCCTTTATCTTAGCAGTACTGTCCAGGAGGAGGATTCATTCTGGCCCTCTGTGTTTAGTGCTCCTTTAACATTGCATTTCCAACTTTAATGAACAACACAGTGTAAATGGAAGGACAGATGACACACTGTTTTTCTTTACTCAAATATTCTTCCGACTGCAGAAGCACATCAACACAAGGAGAGGAAAGTGCGCATGCATTCCTCCGAATAGATATGTCATGTCTGCCATGTCTTGTCAGCGTTCCGATAAGAGGATGCTTACGCAAATCCGAAGGAGTAAACTGAATCCCGCCCTCCTTTCTCTCTCTCTCTGTCTAACTCTTTTTCTCCTTGGTTCCAGTAAGACGATGTGTAAATAATTTTGGTCGGAGCCAGTAATAGGAGACATCTGGGGTGATAGTGTGCTTTCCATTGTGTTCATCGGCTCTGTGGAAAATAGTGAGTACTGAGGCTGTAGTAGAGTAAGAATTGTAGAGTTACATTTGCTGTGACTTCATAGAAGAAAGAGATGGGAATATTCAAATGAATAATAATAACAATACTTTCCTTGTTGAGATAACCTTAGAAGGAAGGTGTTTACATCGTCACTTTATGGCTTTTATTATTATCAGCTGTAGTTTCAGCTTTCTGAATGACTCTGAAGGTCTTTCTAGGGGGTGTGAGCTAATGGCCTCCAGGGTGATATCGTTCATCAAACTAGCCCCCTCCTTTGGCCTCAGCTTCCCCACTCCACTTCCACTAGTTCCAGTCTTTCTGAAAGACCTGGTCCAAGTTTTTGCAATGGTTCTGTGGAAAACCCAATGTCTGTCCAATGAATGACAGTGTGTCCTCATTAGATGTCCTTAGATAACAAAATACATTCTCAGAAAAACAGTGCACTCTTTTTCCACTTGTGTTCCAGAATTTCATTTTGGATGTAAAAGTGGGAAGAAAGAAAATTTAGAGGAAATAAATGAACTCACAGGTGCTGTGAATATTTGAGAAAGTTATCAGATAGGCTGGTGCTTGGCTAGAAAATAGCTAAATCTTCTTATTTATTGTGATAGTTCAAATTTTTTGATGGAAGATTTTGAGGAGTTATTATCATTAATAGTTCCTTTACTCATTCTAGAAAGTCATCAATTGGTTGAAAAGTGAAGAGCAGGACAGGGAGAGGTACATCGAATCGGGGGCCACTGTTTTGCTAGTTTTAGCAATTAGAGGATGTTTTCACACCTGATGGTCTGGTAGACTCGGTTCAATAGGGGACCAAAATTGTTACGTGTTCAGCTGGCGCAGATCGCTTTCACACTGCTTGGTTGTCAAACGAACCAAACCTTTTGAAAAACCAGTTTAACCCCTCACTTATGGCGACGCTGCACCAAGAATGACTGAACGAAACAGCACAAAAACCTCAGACACTGAGGACAAATTCCTTCTTCATGGAATGTAAACAAATAGAGTAGTGTCAAAACCTGGGTTTTTAGGTGGACCATTTAAAACCTGCTTTTAGCTGGTTAGGTTGAGTCCTATCAATGGCTAACATATTGATAGGACTCAATGTGTTAGCCACCGAGTCTTATCAGATTCTTAGTAATCTTTTAATTCTTACTGATCTGTCTCCATTCAGTCATTGAATCCCAATCCAACTAATCACACGACCCAAGTGTATTTACTCCCCCTGCTTGCTTCATTTCATTACTAAATTATACTTGTGCCTGTCTCTGAACCTAGTTATGCCTCAATTTCTCTTGCTGCATAGAGTTTGGACATGGACATTGCTTTGGCCTGCTAAGCAATCACACACATTGAAAGTAGATTTAGGAAGCTGGCACCCTCTACCTATGTAACTTTGGCATTGTAACACAAACTTTGTTTTGTTGAGAAAGCGATCACAAACTGAACAAAGGTCTCTTGTGGAAATATAAATGGTTAATATGCACACTGTAGACTGGCAATGTTGTAACATAAATGGTTAGATACTGGTACAACACTCTGAGAACTACAATCATACAACAAAATGACATCTACCTATTAATATTAAGGGAACTGTTGCTGATAAAAACATAATTTTAAACAAATCTAGCTACCACTTTGCACTTTCCATAATGCATGTTGTCTGGCCATATAATGTGTTTTTCTTTTTGGTCAGAAAGAATCTTTTGGGCTTGTTTGCTGTCTGGTGCCTGTCCTGACCCGCTTGCTATTTATCACACTTTGTATTTTGTTAACTGTCCAGTTAAGAGGTCCTCCCAGCTCCTCCGTACGTGTTAATACTTGAGGCAGAATGGCATTTGACAAGTCATTCCTCTTCTTTTCCCTCCCTTTCATTGAGGAAGCCCCGTGGAATGAAGCCTCTTCCAGTCTGTGTGTGAAAGTGGCGTTTGCCTTGGCCCTATTCACCTCTGGCTCTGTCACACTGGCCTTCCTCACTGGCACAGAGACTCGGCATTGTTTCAGCTTTTGCTCTCTGTTTATGGTAACCTATAATTTTTTTTCTTGAGCTTAAAAGGAAGGAATTGTCAGTTTGCATGCACGATTAAAAAAAGGAAAATATGTCTATACCTCGAAGCAGCATCATTGTGATCAAAACCAGCATACTTTTACCTAACTTTGTTGCTCAATGTCTGTTGATTCAAAGACAATAAAAATACATACAAGCCAGAGACATCTGAGTAAAACCAGATTAGGAAAATATTACTTAACTGGGACATTTCTACAGTTTATGTCTCCAGTTTATGAAAGTTTTTTTCAAAGCCCAGATAAAGATGGGCATTTGTCTTTACCAGAGATTTGTGGTGAGTTTCTAAATCTCCGTTTTTAAAAACAGCTACTAGTGGTCTGCCAGTAAAGATTTTGGTTAACCTCAATGTCTCTTTAATCACAATTATTATCAATTTTTCTAAGGATTTTTTTTTCAAGTTTTCTTGCTGCCAGCCATTAGTTATATTAGAAGCAGATTTGACATCACACTGTGTGTGTGAGATAGCAGTTATTTCTTACAATAGTTTTAACCAAGATTTAAAAAATGACAGTTTACATTTGCTGTCTTTAGCATCTTATGCTAGCAATACGCATAATTAGTGCAGATAGTATTTCTGAAAGACCACTTTCTGTATTTATTCCCTACAGAGGCTGTACTTCTTTACTTTAATTCTAAAAATACCTAAAGCCTGCCAGTGTTTACAAATGCAACATGAAGTTGAGGAATGGAGTTTGGAAACTGTAAACAATAAAAGGGTTCCAGGTAATTTTGCTCCTTCAGTTTTTGTAACTTTGCAGTTCCAGTTGTTTCTTTCCTGACTATTTGTACTGTATTGTAAGGAATTGCGATTTTATGGCCCCAGTTAGTAAAATTCACCAACGGAAATTATTTTGGCTTGATCATGGGTCATAATATGTTGCATTTTATAAAGAGTCAGCTTGCCATTAAGAACTAAAATAAATGGGTTGAAATCAATATATTGGAGAGTAATATCAATTGAATTCAGTTTTGTCTAAGACTTTAACATTGCCACTGTCATCTGGACTATGTCTCTTTGGCAACAGTCACTTCAAAGATTGACCTAAAATACCAATCAAACTGTGTAGTTCAGAGAATAAACTTTAAAATACTTTACTATTCATAAACTGTTCTTTTATAAATCTTTGAACAGCAGAAAAATACATTAAAGACCTGCTGTCATCTTGTCAAACCTCCAGATCAATCAGATCTTTTGGTTCAAGTCTACGCTGTATCCCCAGAGTCAGAGCCAATCTGGAACAAACTTCCAGAAAAGTTCTGAGTTTGTTTTCCCTCTTTTTCAGTTAGACAGAACATTACTGATTTTGTTCTGTACACTCGATAAAAGGATGACATGCCTCCTTTTATAGATTCTTACTTTTAAACTTTTCTTTTGTAGATTCTTACTTTTAAACTTTTTACACTAATACTTTAAATAACTAATTTAGAATTTTCTTCCTACAGTAACAAGATCCACACTGAGGAGTGTTTAATTAAATTCAGAAATACTTTATTGATCATATTGGGAATAGATGTTGGGTCTTTGAGTTTCCAACTAACTAGTCAGATGAGCTCAAACAACTTCAGCTTAAAGTTTGCAATACTGACCACCAGATCTCCGTTTAATTCAATGCATCTGTTTAATACATCCCCACTTTTTGGCTAAGATATTTGTGGATTATTAATACTATATTTGAGGAGCCCAGATAATCCAGCAGAAATGAAAGAGCTGATACTAAACGGGATGAGACAAACTGCCCCAGGGCACACCTCTCTGTTTCCCTTACTGGGTTCAAATCCTAAAGTTAATACTAGGAGGCTCCCGCTGAACCCCCGCCAAGCTGCTGTCAAATACAATGTCTTTTTCAAGCCTCTATGACTGATGAGAGAGATGTCCTTCGAGCAGCTCTAACACATTCTGCATATTGCCAAGCACAGGCGGTCATGCCTAGGTGCTTTTAGTATCAAACTGCATTGGATTAATTGAGAGCAGTTGCAGTTGACTTCTGGTGTCTCACTTTTCATGCAGTTGCCTGGTTTAGATAATGTCTCCCAGCTCAAGCATATTAATCCTGACACTGCTGTTGCTAATCTAGCATTCCTGCTGTTTTTTTTGTTTTCCTGCAAAGTGCATTAACCTATAATCTATCTAATGACTCATACCAGCGTTTAACCATTTTCTCCTTTGTCATTTCTTGTGCCGACTACATTTTTTAGTGTTGATATTATAGGTCGAGACAGCACATGTCAGCACCCATCAGTAACGACATATGAAGGTAACACAGCTAGTAAAGTGTTTAGTCATACGCACACAGGCCTGTTCTCAGCCAGCTGTCTCACTTTCCACAGTGGCTCCTGTGTTCCTGTGGGAATCGGCCTTGTCATCCATCTCTTCAAAGCCCTCTGATTTACGTCTGTATTTAGCAGCAGAGAGGAATGCAGCACTTTCTATCTTCCCTGCTTGCCTGTGGCTACATATGCTCTGTGTAATTGGTCATCTAGTCTTTTTTTTCGTAACATCTTTGATGGTTAACCAACAGGTGCCCCTGACATTTGTCAGGGCTAATTCATAGGGAGCCACAGGGAGCCTTTATTGGTACTGTCAGTACCAATAAAATGTGTTACGTTCCACCCATTCTCTAGTCTAGAACATAGGGCTGACCGATTCATTCCAAAGCAAAGCACAATGGTGGCATGCGCTGTTGTGATGCTACTGTCAGTGACAAGAAGACTATAAACTCCCAGCTAGGTTTATTTTCCCTAATATTGAGGTAAAAAGAACGCTCAAAGGTTGGTGTAAAGGGACAAAAGTCACTTATTCATAATGATGTGGTTGTAGAAATGATTGTGTTAGCGACTTTACTTTAGCATCAGTTAATGTGATAGCATTAGCAGCAGAAACTAGCTGTAGTTTTGATACTGTGTGTGTTATGTAGGGATGGGCATTTATTGCTAAAGTGGGCAAAAATTGTGTGTTAAATCTATCTTAACAAATTCCAAATGACGAGAAATGATGTTTGAAAGAACTGATTTTGGAGGTTGTTTTTGATTGTATGTTGCATTGAGGAACACAACACTGCCCCACCAAAACATCCTGCATTGTCTGCCAGGGCAGATAGCACTGTTAATATAGCAAGCTAATATTAGCTTGCTATACTTGTGTTATTTCATATAATAAGGGTAAAAATTGTTATTATTCTGCAATCAGTACTTGAAAAGTACTACTAAATGTAGTGTTTATTCTATATTTTTTTGCAGAAGTGTATTTCTTATAAGAACAGTAACTAAACATTTTTCCAGCTACAGTAATCCAAAAGCTATTTTAGCAACAGTAAGACAATTTCTTGTCTGCAGCTACACCATATTACATAATGCTGCTCTAAAGTTTTAAGCAAAAATTTTCATTGAGAATCTCATACCAGAGCATGTGCACCATCCACTCTGTCATTGTCAGAATCTTGAAAAGTTGTCTGCATGTGAATGTTGTTTTTACATGTAAAACACATGATCTCTCGTGGCTTGATTTAGGCTTTTAAGTGTTATTTTCTCTGCTCCATTCTTAAGATTTTTCCATTAGAATGACAGATTCTTCTTTTCTTTTGAATTTAGTTTCTCTGTTGTCTGTATAGTTTTTTTCACCATTCACAGGAGTGTAATTTATTATCTCAGCACCTGTTAACATACTTTGTGAGTGAAAGAGGCTTTGTCTGGTTATCCAGTCTTGTGTCGCATCTCCTTCAGACAGTCAGAACAATCTGTAGAATTTCCTCTCTGTAAACTGCCTCGTCAATTATATGCCAACTGATGGGATTATGCAGACAACTTTGCCAAATAGGAGCCTGTGGCTGATATTAAGTTACAAAGAGAGTTTTGTTGGATATTTGACTTCAGATTTCACACTTTGATCTGGGAGTTTACGACTTCCCTAATGGAGTGTCTGCTCGACCCCTTTCCCTCCTCACTTCATTCCATTCCAGCTTCCTTCTCTTGCGCCTTCGGTTTTACAGTCCAGAGATAAATCCTTTTCATAGGCACGCTGGTGAACTGAACTTACACTACCCTTATGGACAGCTTTAGTTACTTCCTGTCATAGTGGCTCAAGGTTCAGGGGTGAGTGGGCTGCGCTAATGTCAACACTGCAGAGCTTAAGTCCAAACCCTCGGAAAACAGAAGAGGGTAGAATATTGTGTACTTCTAGCTGACTTGAAGTGGTCCATGGGAATTGTTTCCTGCAGCAAAAAGGAAAGAAAGAACAGGATTTGTTTAATACAATACCTCAAATGCCAACTGTTTCATTTTGCTCTGGATGCAGATGTATTGAGTAACTTTTTATTTGTTCCATTATCTTAATATTGGATAAACATTGTTTATTAAAAATGTCCAGGATGACTTGTTGTCTGCTTCTCTGTTATTGTTTAGGAGAAACTTTAGCAATAGTAGCTCCAGAAATACTGGGAACGGGTTATATCTGCATGTTCACACACAAGGGGAAAGTTATGTTTGTTTGTCTTCGGAAATGGCTTTGTGGGAATATCAGCCTTGTCCCTAACTGGCACACAGACTGACATCACTTCCTGTACCCTTTTCTTGGCTCGGTGTTACAGTGTTGAAGAAAATAAAGTGCATTTCCTGGAAGCAGAGGCGTGTATCTCCGTAAGTGTACAGTGGAGCGGAAATTTCTGTTTTTGTATTCTCCTGATGTACATTTATCACTTGACTGTTTTATGCCTTTAATATGAATATGTGCTGACAAAGTATTTGTCCTGATGTTAGAATCTGACCAAATTTTCAGAATGCACTTTACTGCATGAAGTCTTTCCAATGGATTATAAACCAAATGGATGAATAATGCAACAAACAACTGTTGTCTTTTGCAAACACACCAAGGAACAAAGTGATCAAATCACTAGATCAACAGATAATAATGTATGTTTAGCTAAAGAGAGGAGATAATCTGACATTCACTTCATGAGAGCAAAATGAGACAAACATTTTGGAATATTATTCTGAACATTTTAGGCTTGTTTATTTCTAACATTTACAATACAATAAATGTTAGAAATAACATTTCTGCCTTTTGGGGGTACAATCAATCAGTGCCATTAAAGTGTATTTCAAACACAAACACACTTTAGTGCATTAATTATGATACCAAACAAACAATATTAAACAGGAGGTAAGTCTTTTGTTAGAAGCATCCAGTTAAATACTTTTAGATTTAAATCAGGGAAATATGACAGAGCGTGGTGGAGGATAAAACACATCGTCCTGCTGCTGTGACAGGAGGGCTGAGCTGCTTCCTTTACAAAAGGAATGTTGATTTTATATAACTTGTATAAGGGGTCATAAAAGGTCATATCTGTGTAATCTTTTATTAAAAGAATCAGTGAAAATCTCACTTCATGAGAGCAGTATGAGTTAAAAAAAGGGGGAGATGGGGAAAAAATAACATTATTTTATTTTGTCAGCATTTTTGTTTAGTTTCTCTTAGTGATTTTTGTAAAAAAAAAAAAAAGAATAAAAAGAAAGTATCTGGGGCATTCACTGATTGGAAGAAGGTCTGACTTCTGAGTTTTTGACTAGTCTAGTCACCAGCTGATTTCTTATTTTGTCTCTTTTAGGGATTTTTTTTCCCTCAGCCACTGAAATCGATTAGTAGGAAATGTGAGTAGCTTGTACAACAATAAAAACAAACCTTTGAATCCATTTTATTTTATAACACACTGAAAGTCTGTGGAATGACTAATGCATTCAAAGAGAATATCTGAACAACATTACTGTTTAAATCATAGCTGAAGTTAGGGTCCAAATTCACCCTGCCAAGGACTGTGAAAAGTGTCCGGTGACATCACTGGATGGATTTCACACTGTTCAAATATATCAAAAGTGTTTGCTGGCACAGTCCCTCTCTCTGTCTGTCTCTGCCCCTCTCCCTCTCTGTCTCACTTCCTGTCCTACCTCTAATACTATACCAGACTGGCTCAACGGCATTTAAGCAGAGTAGAATAATAAAAAGAGAATAATTAATGTCCTTCTACAAAAATAAATAAAGCCTGCAGTGATCTTAGGAGGCAAATTCAAGATTTCTGTTAGGCTCGTATTATGCATACTTGATACTGGAGACTCCTCTGTCCCCCAACCAAAGCCAAAATTGAACAAATAAACTTTTAACTGTGTGGTAAGAAGTGTAGGTCAAGGTGAACGTCAGTCACTGGTGCTTAGTCTTTCATGTCCATGTGTTTAACACATTGTGACCAATCAGTCATTCTGCAGAAGTCCCTCTCATGAACTCTGGAGAATCTGACCACAACTGAAAAGAGTGTTACACTCACTAAAATGAAGGACAACAGAAGATGACAACTTCAGATTTTACAATTTATATTTTAACCTCTAACAGTGGAAATGTCTGCCTCGATTTCTGATGCTTCGCCTTGAATGTCCCTGCAAAACTAAAGTGGATATGTTCAGAATGTAATCAGACGCAGAAGCAGACAGGGCACCCGAACTTTAAACACAATGACATTAAAATGATAGAATGAAGTTTGAATTCACAGTAACAAGAATCACCAAAGTAGAGCAATCAAACAGAAAACAGGGCTGCTAAAGCGAATGAGGGCTCTTGGGGTGGAAAATGTTGATGAGTAGTAGTGTTTTCAAATTTAAATGCCCATAACACTTTAAGCAAGTACATAAAATGAGATGAAGAGTTAAGTTTAAAAAGAAGTTGCAGCTTTTCATCCACATTTCCAGTTTAGTGCAGGTTGAAAAGTTCCAAAGTGGTGTTTTTTGCTAAGCTGGTGTTACAAGTTGCACCTCAGTCTTTCTATGTTACCATGGTGAGGACACATCAACCTTAGCAGAGCTGTTTATGAATATTCCACATCATTTTCTTTCAATATGTATGAAATCAGTCACAAGGAGAACACAGGAGGACACAGTGTTGCTGAGGAAAAGCTGAGTCCCTCTTAAGATATCAAAAGAACAGTAACAAAGCTTACTGGGTTGATGAAATTAAGTGTTCAGTTTTTCTTTAGATCATCTTGCCTTACAACAAAAAGCCAATCCTTTGGCTCGCATGCCGACACCTCCACACACCTACCAGTGAGTCATGCTAGAAGCGCATTTGGTATTCGTTTTCTCCTTGTGGTTGTTGCTCTGAACACAAATAATAAGAAATAGGAAAGGGGCGGGAATTTGAACATCACTTGCTTTATAGCTACTGGTGCACATTCTCTGTTGCCATGAGTTTTAAGGTGATTGATTTTTAAACCTTGCATGGTTTTCTTGCATATTAATTCAGTTTGAGACTCAGCTCAAGTCCCAGTAGCTTCATTTCTGAAGCCACCGACTACCAGAGAGAATAAGCGAGGCGGTGAAAGTTTCTAAGTGCTTTTAACTTCTCAGCCTCAGAGCTAAAACCACAAAGTCTTGTTTCACTATTACACGTGGTTTTTACACCAGCGACTGTCACTGAAAGTCGCCTTTCCTGATGCCTGTCTGAAATGAAGCGTGTCACTTTTAAGCTATTATGTAGCTTATTTTAACGTTCAAAACAAGCTTCCCTTAGGCTTTTTAAGGCCATTGTGGCTCCAGTGAACTACAGCAGTCTGGACAGCAGCCATGTTTTTTCTGGATTCCATAATCTAAACAAACTAATCTATTTCTGAGCCTTTGTTTGTTTGTTCCATTTTACAGTGGCTGTCAAGAATCAAAACCTGAACAGTTTCAGATCTTTCTCTTGATAATTATTCAGTCAGCATCAGCGTTTAAAGCTTAAGCAGCCGTTTTTAAATGGTATCCAAGGGCTTTTTCCTTGACACGATTTTAAACGTGCAGAGTTTCATTTGGTACAAATAAGAAACATATATCAACTTATTAAAATCTCTTAATTATATAAATGACCTACTTTCAGACTTAAAACTGTTGCATAAATAAAATAGTATCTATTAAATACAATATCCAAATTTAAAAGCCTGTGTGTCCTCTATGACTTATTGCGGTTGGCGTAAAAGGCCTGACCTGGATAGAACACAACCGGTGATGAAAGATAAAGAAGAATAACTGAAAATGAGGACAGAAGCGGGGGAGAGAGGCAGACAGATTATGTGGTGGAACCAACAGATGCTAACTTTATTTCCTGTGTCTTCTGGTTTTAGTCTAATAGAAATGACATATGCACTGGAAACAGAACCAAGGACTTTAACTAAAGGGACAGTTCAGGGCTTCTGTTGGGGCTAAGGCAGCTCAGACCATACCTCCTGTAGATAACTCTCATAGCAGATTCTTTGAGTATAAATCAGATTAGTTGGTCCCTGGAACAAGAGGGGGCAGAATTAGGTTTTGTTATATATGAAGCATGCAATAGTGAAGCATTTCCCTTTCTCCACCTGCTACTGAACACTGGCTGAAAGAGAACTGACATGTATGCTTTGCTTATAAGAAAGAAAAGTTTGGCTGTGACAAATATGTCTGCTTGTGAAGAAGATGCTCAATCATAGTGTGAAAACCTAAGGACTGCCGTCATATGCTGTTATGCATACGTTGGAACTACGAGTGGAAAACTATGAACTATGAAAAGCGTAACTAATCGAACAGCTAATATCAGTTTTAGTATATGAAGAACAGAAAGGCAAAAAGGTGTGGAATTCTGCACTTGTAAACTACTACTGCTAGATTTATCAGGATTTTACTTAAAGGTTTTTTGCATCAAAATAAAAAAAAACAACTATAAATAAATAATAAAGATTATATTCCAACCACAATAATCCGAGTATAAATGCACCGATTGCAGTTTTCTAGCTATCACAGCCTTCAAAAAGACTGATTTACTGATTCTGATTTCGACTAATATCATTTCTTTTTTGTTGGAATAGTGACTAAATATTGTAATAAAGTGGCTAAAGTAAGAAAAGTGGGATGACTATTGTTTACTGTGCATATGCAGATCTGATCTGGTGGCAGTTCTGTCAGTCAACCCTCTCTCAAGGCAAATGATAAGAATCATTGTAAAAGATCGACTTTACATGTATTAGCTGATTGCAGATCTCCGAAAATGAAAGAAATCAGGGCTGATGTATTGTTGCACCTCTAATTAGTATAGCCACATTAGGAATAACCGTTTTGCTTTTGTTTCCACATTTTTATTGAAACTCTTGAAACTGCCACATTTTTACAAAATGTGTCTACATTTAACATTAAAATGAGGCTGCACCAAAATAAAAGCTCAAAGATATTCTGTTGACTTATGTGAGCAGTACTTCATGAAGCTTAGTTGTTGTCAGAGTTATTTTGAATGGTTATGAACATAGTCCAATGGTAATGTACACAGGAAATGGGGGCTGGAGGTGGTGGGCCACCAATTATCTTCCTGTGTGAAACACCTACTGGGTACAAAACACGTAGGTTGTTTCTGCCCTAAGTAACTATCTGGAAATAGAAGCAGTGACTTATAAAAATCCACAAAATAGCATTATATTAAGTTCCTGAGACATTTTCAGATTGGAAGTTTAAAAAATATAAATAATTCGCTCTAATTTGGGTTCTTCTAAGACTAGCCCAAATATCAGGAACCAAGAAAATAAAGTTATCCACTATTTTCAACATTTTAACAGTACCTTTCCTTAAAGCTTCTAAACTATCCCTTTATTTATCTAAATGTGTACTGGCAAAAAAAGTGTAGTCTCTTTACTTTTTTTCCTTTCTTTATAACTTTTGTTTTGTTGTGCTCCCAAACAATTAGAAAATCCGATCATTCTCCAACTGGTGCTATAATCTATTGGAAGTCTCTGACACTGAGCTGTGTTTTTCTTTGTTTGTCTGGCGGTTGTTTGTTATTCTCCATGTGAGTAGGGGGGAAAAAGTGAGTCGGAGTGCCCTCGGATGTGTTTGTGGGAGTGAGATGTGATGACATGTTCAGGGAGGGAATTGCCTGCGCTCCTTTGGGAGGAAACGGGTATAGGGGTCAAAGGCAGAGGGTGGAAATACTGATCCAACACAGGTTTTTGCCATTAGGCCTTCTGTTTTTATCGCTTTGCAGGATCTTACTTTGTCTTAATCAGTTTAAACATGATCTTTAAGCTCCTAATAAGCTTCTGTTTCCCTGTGTTTGGATAAATGGTGAGGCGGCACAAAATTCAGCTCGAGATAGCTTTTCCCCTTGTCAGACAAGTATGGGAACAATAAAACGTGCCCGATTTTCTCACAACAAACGCAGGGGAGCTGTGCCATGTGTGATGTGCAGCATTATGCTGATCTAACGTAGAGTTATTGGAGAGCACAGAAAGAAAAAACAATGGCTGTGTGTTCGAGGTTGAAAAAGAAGCCGACTTTTCCCCAGCGGTTTATCCCTCTGCTGAGGCACTATGTTTTCAGTCGGGGGAAAATTTACAATTGCCATCGAACTGTCTTGCGCTCGAACTTTAATTGTTTCCACATGTTCCATCAGATTGCTGTTGGCAAGCTTTGCGGGTTTCATGCCGTGCATTTGAAATGTTTGCGGGCCCTGACTGGTACAAGGCTGTTGGATATACTGAGAGGTGAAAACCTGACCTTGTTATAGCCACATTTTACTGGGCGGTGTGCTGCTTTGCTTCAACGACTGAATGTTGTTATGTACCTCGCTGCCTTTGGGTGACAAAGTAAAGACCCTGGCTCTGAGTAAGTGGGTCGTACAGATGGGAAGCAGAACGGAAGTGTACAGTGTGGCATGCCCTCATTCTTCAGTGCAGCCTGTAAACAACCCATAAATCTTGTTGCTTAAATGTAGTTTCATATTAGTAAGCACTGACAGTGACCATAATTAAAACATAATCCTGTCCTTATTTAGGTTGATCCCCTCTGTATACACGACTCAATCACAACTTCAACTCTTTTGCCTAGTTGCCTGGACGATGTTCATTTTTGCTTCTGGCTCACTTCTGTTGCCAACCAACACAAGGCTGTAAAAAACAAAACAAACATAAAAACCTTTTAAGCTTGGTGCTATGGATGTTAAGACAGTAGAGAGCCATATGCAGTGCGAGAAGCACACAGATTCTGCCGATATCCGCAAACAGCCTCCAAAATGTTAGTTTTTGCCATACTTGATTGTAGTTGAGTAGAATCTCCTCTTCATCCTCTACATTTATTGTATTGTTGTTATACATTTTATTCAAAGTGGCATTAAACAGTCTTAAATTTGACTTGCTGAGGCCTGCAGGTACTCTTAGTAAGGTGCCTTGCTGTCTTCGACCAAAGCCACTACAAACTTCTCAGTATTTCATTGGGATTTGAATCAATCGGACCACCAAGTCTCACTGTAGGCATGATATGTTCATGGTGATGAGCAATGTCAGTTTCCTGTAATCTGCCAGAGTGGAAAAAAATTTAAGGTGAACAAATTATTATATAAAGCTGTTATTTATTGCTTAGCTTCATACTATTCAACATGTGCTTAGGGTTAGGATTAAAAATTACAAGTATATATTAATATATATGTGATGTATGTGTTCTTTGTGATTTTTTTTGCATTGAAGGGCCATTACTTCGCAGTCCGTGTGAGCTGCTGCCGGTCGGGACCGGACACCCTGTGCAGGCCATCCTGAAGAGCTTCACCGCCATGTCAGGCTGTGCAAGCAAAGGCACCATGAGCCTGTCTCAGGAGGTCCACGTCATTAACCTGAGAGGACATGCTGCAGAGGGCCCAGACAGCACTCCTGCAAGAGTGAGTCATTCACATTTGAAAAACAAAGCCAAGGAAAGTCTGAGGATATCTTTTTCTAAAGACTAAAGTTCAACTCTGTCACACTTGATCTGAATTAGCTCCGCCTCCTCATCTATGTAGCGCCTGCAAAAGGCCATCCTCTCATGTCCAGCTTGTGAGAAAATCCACACACTGTGCATTTTGATATACCGGTGTGACCTTTTAACACACAGCAGTATGCGATGAATTCACACAGATTCACCAAGTAAAGCGACTGTTATCTGAACCTGATCACATTAGCTTTCTCTACTTGAACGTAAAAGTTTTTTCAAAGAATGAGAAAAGGATCAAGTACTTTGTTGGTCCTCTTCATATCTCCTGATAGTGAAACCCCTCCCCATCTTCAGGGTTTATGATCCTGTGGCTGGACTGCAGCTTGTCAGCCATACCTTGAACGTGAATCATGTGTGAAGAAGTCTCGCGTCTGGATTTTTAACTGTCACCAGTGTGTAGAGTAGCATGTGCAGGCTTGCAGCTTGGAGCTGCTGAGTGGAATCCAGAAAGCGGCTTTGAGGTACTTGCAGCAGAAGAACTGTTCCTGTACTCCTGAGGCATTTTACAACGTAATAATAATAACACCCATTTGATAATTGCTCTCTCATACAGATGATAATTACAAATAATAACTCTATTATTTTAATTGAGAGATAGACGTTTTGCTTTTGTTGCATGTATCTTAAACTTAGATATCACATATTTAAACTGTTAATGTTCCTTTATAGTCGATAACAGTGAGTAGCTTTTTAATTATTTTTTTTTTCTAGGCAGAATACTAAAAGTCACTTTAAATTTTCCAAAAGCTAGTCTCAGCAAATTCACCAAATTTATGAGACGTACAATTTTCCCTTCCTCATAATGTCTGCTAACGCTGACCTACTTGATTTTAGTTTCTATGTGAAGGCTCGACAGATCCAGAGAGTTTTTGGATTTGCATCCAAAATATAAACGTTCTGATCTTAGATCCACTTCATGTCTTTTGGCTTGTGACATGGTACTTCATCATGTTGGCTTGTATTATGTCCATTTCGTATTTTGATCATACTCTGCACATGGTGGTGTTTTAGGATAGAAATGTAAAGAAGCCCACTCCAAACACATGAACTGTATGAGGACACTTTTTTTTTCTCCCCTCCAGGGGATCTTTTGTGGGCTCTAGTGTCTTATTTGAAAGTGGGCTGACAGGAAAGGGGGAAGACAAGCGGTGAATGTCAACAGGTCTGGGAATCAAACCCGCGACGGCCGCGTCGAGGACTACAGGTCTTGCACTACAGGTCTTGCACTATCCCCAACGCCACCACATGAGGACACTTTATTGTGAAAAGTAAAGGCCTCAGTTTATGTGCAGATGTACATCCAGCCCTGTCATCCATAATTCTACAAGACATTCCTCAGGAGGAGACGGTTCTGGAGCTGGCCTGGTCACACTAAAGTTCACGGTGATCCAGAAAACTGTTTTTGCAGCAGTTTCCCTGCATGTGAGGAAATTTTTATGCAAAGTGAGTCTCTTGTATTCTTTGGATGTAGCCATTGATAACATTAGAAGGCAATGGTTTGAAGCACATCTATCATATCTACAAATTAATGCTTGGACTCAAAAAATTTCTAGTGGAGTTAATTTCAGGGTCTCTAATCACCTAAATAATTGCAATTAATTATATTTTAATAAGAAGCAATGTAAAAAAAGCTGCATTTTCAATTTAAAGCAACTTCTTTTAGTAAATTATTGAATAAATTGACAAATGGGCTCAACAACAAAGACATCTATTGTTCTGCATCTGTTATTTAGGTTATTTGTCTATCAAATTGGTGCAAATCCCTGATCATTTATTTAACACCTGTTTTTAAAAACCTCTTTAGAATTGTGGACTGTGATCTGCTACATGTTTAGTATCGAGACGCTATTTCAAACTTGAATAGCTTCACCGATAGGCTAACTCCTTTTAGGACAGCTTGAAAACAGCAATAGTCTTTTCCAGCATTTGATCAGATTGTTTTATGAAGCAAAACTTAAAATGGTTGTTGTTTGTGGATGTTGCTTGTGCGTCAGACTTACGGTTGTACCAGAAATGCACATATAGAAGGGTTCCAGCCAGAAATTTGGTATGTAAAATCAAACAAACAATCAAAAAAGCGACTAATTGCATTCAATTTGTTTAATGCTTTAAAATTAGTTAATCTAAATTAAGGTATCAAAGTTTTAGCCCTACTACAAATCTGTCTGCTCAGGAGTTTGAGTGAATCTTTTCAAACTCTGTCACAGGTGCAATATGCATGGAGCTTCCTTAAGCTAATAATTTATCAGATCAATATTATTTGCCTTGTCTTCCAGTGTTCAGTTTTTTGTGCACATCGCCTATTATTAACATAGAACCACACAAACCACACAAAGATAAAGCCTTCTTCCTTTGTGACACCATTTACATTTACTTCCCACTTTTCAAATGGAGCTACTGATCACCATGCTAAACTTAGTTTTTCCGTTACAGACAGCACGTTACAGACAGCACATTACAGACAGCACTTCACCTTGGTTCATTGTCAGCTAACAGCTTCAAAATGTGTTGGCTTTACTCAGGTTTAATCATGTGTGCTGTAATATTGATGAAATACCACCAGAAATACATTCTGATGAGATAATCCCATCTGTGTGCTTCATAAAGACTTGAGAAGATGAGGGTGAAAAAAGGCCATAAATATATCTATTTCTTTAATCACTTTATTTTACACTTAGTTTTTGCCTCTTAAATAATGCTGTTTTTATTTCACACAAGGCCCTTGCCTCTAACCCGACTTAGCTTTTGGTTGCTCTTCGTTTTTTTTTAAATAAACCCTCAAAACTCTACAAGTGTCAGAGTTAAAGTTTATAAATTTTGTTCCAGGGAGTCTCATATTTTCTTTTCAGAGATGTACAGAATGTTTGCTTTCATCATTGAGCTCGGTATGTTGCTTTGGAGTCAAGTCATCTTCTCATATCTGTAGGTTCAGCTCACCCTATAGTCCATTCTTGGCTACAGAAAGTCACTTTGGCACCAGCTGATAAAGGCCTCTGAAGGACCATTGCCTCTACCCACTCTGATCCACCTGAGCTGTGGAGCACAGTGCCCTGTTTGGACTCAAATTTCTCCTCCTCCAGCTTTCAGTGGGAGTGTGGTAGAGATACACCGTCACCAGCTTAATCTGCCCCTGATCTTTCATGACAGGAAGAAGAGGTTGTCTGGTAGATTAAAGGAATTATGGGTAAATAAAGAGAGATAAAAAGATCTCAAATCTCCTTGGCCACATTCACTTGAAAGAGCAGAGCTAAACAGCCACTTTGTTCTCAATTATTTATCCTTGACGGCTCCAAGTAAACAGTTTGTCCTGCGATCAAGAGATTGCCTTGTGAAAGAGTTTCTCCCAAACCTTAAAGCTGATAATGTTTTTAGATCACCAGGGTTCCAAATAAAAACCTTATTAACTGTCATTAAGTTAGTCAAGCACAAACTTTCTGTCCCACACAGGAGCCTTTAGGATCTGTAACATGAGGCTCCAGAGCCACAAGTGGCTTTTGAACCTTCTACCGTGGCTCCTAAGACTTTTCTTGGATACATTTTTTTGTCTTTAGCTTTGAAACTTTTTTTTACATTATTTCAGCATCCCACAGAAAAGAGTTTATCCATTCCATTTGTTTCATTTTACCAAATCTTATGTTTTTCTTTATTTTAAACCTAAAAATAGAAACAGAACAGTTCATGTAACATTTGTGGCTCTGTTTTGCTGGACTGAGGGGAAAAATTACTTTTTGGATTGCAAATAGCTGATTTAGAAAATATGTTGGGTTTAGTGGTGTATCTCAAATTCTTATATAATTAATGGTTGTGCTGCAGTCCATTCCAGGTTGACCCAGTTTGTCACACAATCCAGCCTATCTACTGTTGAAGTATATAGGCTTTAACAAGCCTATGAAGCGTTGGCCCTGAGCGACGGTGCATCAATCAGAGATTTGGCTGCTGATTTCCAAACACTGATGGGAAAATAATTACTAAATCAGTTTTTTTTTGTTTGTTTGTTTGTTTTGCTATGCAGATACATTGAAAATTGAACTTCCTCAGTAGTATTTAAAAAATACTCAGAGAAATAAAAGACACACAGAAAGAATCACAACACAACCTAATGAGACATTTTTCTTTGGTTTTTGGAACTTCTACTAAAAAATTTAACCATATCACAAGAAACCAAATAATGGCTGTTTAACTTTATTGAAGAGAAACTGGGCTCAGATTGGCTGCTATTTGTTAGTTTGCAAAACTATTCATTCAATGTTTGCACATCTGTATGAAAGGTGTCATCATAAAAGAGAGTTATGCTCTTGTTTAGTGATCAGACAGTTTCTGTTTCTGCTCATATTCTGTAGTTGTTTTGGTGTTTCTCAAAGTTTCACTTGTTGCAGAAATACAGCGGATGTTTTTCTTTTTTACTTTGAACAGATTTCATGTAACCCTGAAGTGTGATAAATCAGTTTCCTCCTTTAGCATCACTTTGCTTTTTTTCCAACTTGGTCAGTGTGCAGTTGAAGAAGTCTCTCCTCTTCACCTCTGAGAGAGGAAGTAGCATGTTGGCTGAGGAGCAGGCTGTGCCGGTGTGTTTTGAGCGACGGCCTTGCAGCACGGGGAACACCTGTGGCTGAGCGTCGGCCGTCTGCAGCATGAAAACACAAACTGACCCTCTGAGTCACAGCGAGCAACTGCACAGCCGAGTCTCGAAATCAGCTTTTACATGGGCTAATAAGGACAAAGGAGAATTTCAGACACACACCCTGCTGGTGCAGTGCGTGAAGCCTGCTTCGTGTGAAAGTCGTGGTTCGTCTCCGCCTTCTCTAACGCAGTGAAGGATTTCCTGTGTGTGCCAGTGAAGGTGCTCTGCAGAGACTGAACTGTTAGCCACAGGTGAACATGACTCAGAGTCAGCATTCTGGCTCCAGGCCAGTCTTTTTTACACCAATACTCTATCAGTAGGTGCAACACAGTAACTCAGTAGTCACTCTGCATACATCATGGTCTGGGATAAGCTCACATTCATAAGCCTTTCAGTGATATTATAGAAATGGTCTCAAAACCACAACATTCTCACTTAATGTAATAACTTCTGAGATAATTTATCATCCAACAAAATTTGCTACGGTGATCGGCCTACTAGATGGTTTAACTGATGGCACCCAATTTATCAGGTGTCCCTGTTATTTATTACTAATGTTGGTCCTTGTCAGTGTGTTTCTTTCACACTGAAATGTCATTTCTCTAAGTGATTATGTTAAAGCTAAAGAGTAGTGGCATGTAACTAATATTTTGTTAAGGTCTCTTAAGGAGCTATGAGTCGTGTTGATGGTTGCACCAGACCATCTGAAATTGATTCTGCTAGATAGAAACATGTAGATTTAACCTTTTTATTTGTTCTCTTCCTCCCTTAAACTCTTGATTTTGAATATCTACGTCCTCTAAATATGAGACTTCTTGTGTGATACTCTCTTAAGTCTCTGTTTTCATAAAGTTCTGAGCTCTGACATAAGCATGTCTAGACAATTTTTTTTTAAGTCTTTCCCTTGTGTTATTAGCATTTGTCTGCAATAAGACATGATGTTTTCTTCAGCTTCAGTGGCCCTGACCAGAGTAACAGATACCCCTCTCCTCTCTTTTATGCATGCAGGCCCCCGAAGAGAGCGGGGACGGACTAGATTCGAAAGCATTACCTATAAATAGGCCAAGTAAGAGTTAGCGTGAAAGCTGTAGCGCTTGGATGAAACACAAGGCTTCACTACACTGTGGTTTCCTAAAAAGAAGTATGAAACGCTTTCACAGTTTCAGGGAATGACAGTGACTTTTACTTTACAGAAAATGAGATTCAGGCAGAGTGGCCTGCTCATATTTCACTTTAGCTTTAATCCTTTAGGGATGTTGTAGTCATATTTTTACAGGTTGACCCAAAGAAAGAACATTTGCCTCATTCTGACTCCTCTGCTCTGGATTCAAGATCCAGGTATCGAGTTTTTAGCATTTTTCCACATGCATTTGCTTCCGAGCAGTGTATTGCGCCATGGCGACGAGCTGGAAACGTGTATTAGCTTGGCACAAATTACAGCATTTCAAAACAGAGTCCCGAGGGGGGGAGCATAAACAAACGGGCCAGTGATATCTCAAATCGTTCCTCCTTCTCTAATCAGTACAACAGACATCAAATGCGGCCGCAGACCCTGATCAGGGTGAGGCAGAGCAAATGATTGCTTTATCAGCTGGAATTCACAGATATCATAGACTGTGTAAGTGACTGGCTGGAGGAGCTCTCCAGGCACAAACAAGCGGTGAGAACAGATCTAAGCTGAGCTCACACACTAAACAAAACACACACATTGGGAGCTGTCAAAGTTTGCTCTCAGACCTGCTCTCAGTGGTTTGTTACCACTGAAGCCAGGATTTTGCCACATCGTGTTCCCTTTAGGCGACTGTGCTTTTGCCAGATTTTGTTTAAGCCTTTTAGGTTTTTGTGGCGATAAAAACGTAAACTAGATTATGTTGGTAGCACAAACCAGCAAATTTGTCACTTTGGTTGAAACTTGTGTAGTTTCAGCTTCGTCTGATGCAAATGTAATCAGTGGGTCCACACAGCTGGTGCAGCCATCTGTGTGGGTCTACAGACATTATAACAGTTTGGCAACAATGCACACACTCCCTATGCATCTGAAGAAATGCATTTTATTTTCTTTAAAAAAGCACATTAAAATGAAAGTACAGCAGAAAAGCACACTGTTATCCACCCCTTCACAATGCCCCATTAGATACCAGGATTGTGGTCTCATTATATGTCCATTTATGGGGAGCTTAAGCAGTAGAACCACATGCACATCAGCAGAGGCTCAGTCAATTCACTCATGCATACATGGAATCCAAGATTTGGCTCTCGCATCTTCTGCTCTGAATTTGCTTGGTTAATATAAGAATCAATGACTCTTTGAATCCCCTTAACAAATAAATGTACTGGCTTTAATATTAGTTTTAAAGTCTACTTTTTTGTATTTAATCTGATTTATTATGTGATAAATTAGCACAAAGTAGTGCCACCTTGTGGAGGTAAAATATATCTACTTTTCAACATTTTAAACAAACAGAAAACTGAAAAGTGTTTCAGTGGACTCATCGCAACCCGTTACCCTTACAAGACCCCTGATAAGTGTCATCATACTGTTGACTCTTACAGGGGAGGTTTGATGGGGAACATTAGTGAACCAAAAGCATCATAAAGAGAAAGTGACATAGGTTAGGGAAAAGGTTGATTAGGAAGTACAATTAGGTACATCAGCAGAAAATAGAAAGAGCATGTCATAGCTGCAAACTCACCAAAACCTTCAAGGAAGTTGGTCAGAGTTGATGAGAAGATGGGTGGAGTTAAATGCAGGTCAAACCTGAAAGAAAACCTGTTCTCCTTCTAGGAAGAAAATAGTTGTGTTCCTACTACAAATGTGGGCGAAACTTTGATATTCCGCTAATGTTGAAAAAACACAATTTCGTAATTGTGTATTTGCATTAAGCAGAAAAATGCAATTAAGGCCACCTGTGAATAAGCTTGTTCATGCGATAACTCATTCAAAAACATTCCTCGCCATCATCTTGTGCCATTTCCTGTCATCTTCTTTGTCTTTTCTGCCAGTATTAACATCTCGTTGCTAATGATGTGATTAGTGTGATGCAAAACAAGTGTTTCACTCGCAGTTTTGAAAAATGCACTCATTTTGATATGGCCAGGAAACCACCTCCTCAAAAGACCAAAACTTCAGATTGAAAAATCTGAGTTTTTTCAAAAGTTGCTTGTTTCCATTAAGCAAATTTATTTTCCAAATGTCAAATGGTACAATTTTAAGGGATTTGAATATTTTTGCAAGAATCTGTAGATCTGTTCCAGTCTTTTTAAAGGGTTTTATCGAAACGCCCCATCTGACTTTGACGTCTTTTGGGCTTTTTCTTCTCCTTTGGTTTTCTCTGGTGTCTGACATTGAGCAGAGTGCAGACTGATAAGCATCACAGTTCATGGGGAAAGGCTCCAGGTAGAGTCCCTATCACACTGGAAAATGTGGATCAGACTGATAAGAGCCATTGGTTTGCCTTGCTTCCATCACTGAGCTCCTTGGCTACAGGTTCATTTTTCTCCTTCCTCCCTTTGTGGAACTGCAGTGATCCAGAAAGAACCAAGATGTAGACAGACAAGATACACCCTCATATACAAACACACATCAGATAACTGAACAGATTGGTCCTTGGCAGGTCGAAGCTGCATGATTTTAAGCTAACCTTAGCAGTGCTCCTTTGTGATATCCTTCTAAAAGGTTTTTGTTGTAATTTCAGTTGTCTGTGTGTTTACCGATTCCTTAAAGTGAGCTCCTGATGTTCATGTTTTGGGACGCCTTGTGCTTTCATTCTTTCTTGAGCTGATAATTGTTTCCTGGGAGGGAGAGTGTTTGGCCAGATTAGTCTTACTTTTTTGCCTAATTATAGGATGTTTGGGGTTTTCTTCTGAATTGCTGAGGCTCATCAGGCACTTAATTACCTCTGTCAATAAAGGAAACTCCCTTTTCCTGCAACGCCACTCTGACGTGGAGCTCATCCTGCAGGGTTGACTGCCGCGTACGCCACTGGGCACAGTGATCGACTTAAAAGGGTATCACATGACCGTGTTGATGCACGCTCTTTGTAAAACACTCTTGAAAGGTAATGTAATTTACTCGCCTCAGAAGATCATAAAATTAGAACCACATGCTCAGGACAGGGGAAGCAAATCACCCACAACAGTTACAGCACACTATCACCAGAGGGATTTAAAAGCCCCCACGTGGGCTTGTTTTACAACAAAGAGACATCTAGGAGAAATCTTTTTCAGTGTCTTTAAGTCAAATTTATTTGTATAGCATATTTCAGCAACAATTCAGTTCAAAGTGCTTTACACCATAAAAACATTACAGAGTTAACAATTATGAAACCAGCAATAAACAGTATGTTTTGTCAAATGCCATTATCAAGCAAATATGCGTCAAATATGTTGATAAATGTTCCACTTACTACTAATCAAAGGCATCTCTAAGCTGGTGGGGTTTTAGCCTTCAGGATCTTTACAGTTTTTTGAGAGTTTGTTCCAGATTCATGGTGCATAGAAGCTGAATGTTGCTTCTCCATATTTGGTTCTGTTTCTGAGGATGCAGAGCAAAACCAGAACCAGATGACCTGAGTGGTCTGGAAGGTTGTTGCAACAAATCTTTAATGTATTTTTTGGTATTTCAGTTGTTGTTTGGAATCACCGTTCTCTGGTTTGGTTTTTGTTTCTCCATTGTTTACATGCTACCTTCTTGATCTGCCATGCCTGCACAGCTCCAGCTGTCGTCCCCCGTGTAAAGTCTAATTTCAGTAATACGATATGCCTAGACAAACCTACCTCCGTGGCTGCTGGCAGACACACCCTTAGACCCTCTCAATCCCAGCCCCAGCCTCCTAATAATCCATAAGCCCCAGCATCCTGTCTTCAAACAAACATGGCTGATCCTGACAGAAATCACAAGAGGTACTCCCATGTTTTCTGCACTTCTTCCCAGGCCCATCTTGCTACGAAGAGGTTTCCTGCCAAACACACGAGCTATGCCAGAGCCTCATGATGGCAGATCTATGGGGAGAGATGTTAACAACAGCTGCTTCTGCTCCTGAGTCCTCAACAATCACTTGCAAACCAGTGATGCCGTGGGCTGTTGGACTCATCCTCTGTCTGCCATTGATGTTTACAAGTCAGTTTTTCCAAGGGCAGATCAAATCTCAAGTCTCAAGTGATTGAAATTACCTGCTCTCTGCCTAGAACACATACTTGCTGTGAATTACTTGCTCATTTATTAGTTATTCCTAGACCTGATTGAAAACATAGACATTTAACACTTTCACAGTTTTCTGAACATGGAACTGAACTGGCCAAAAATGGCCTTGAATTGTGCTTACCGTATTTTTTCAGACTAGTAAGTCGCATTTATTTAGAAATTGTCAAATGTGTGAGGTCTCTCTCACATTTGACGATTGATGAAAGGTTCCGGTGACACTTTGTGTTTATTTGCTTTTTAACAAACTTACAGAAATAGTCAACCTTGGCTTGGAAGTCTGCTGTCAGTTTCTGATGCACTGATGTCCATTCCCTTAGTCAGGGTGGTCAGGAATGACTTTGTAGCGGAGACGCCTACAGTAAATCCAGGGCACGAAGAAGGTTCGTCTGCAGAGTCATAGGTTCATCTCCTTAGCAACCACCAGGGTGTGGAGATGTAACTGTCTCACAAGTCTCACAGAACATTATTCAAGCACCCAACTGTGGAGTCATTCTTCCAGTTCGGGCCAGCTAGCTTTACGCCAGCGATTAGGTTTCCTATCAGCTACAGAAGGTAATATTTAATCCTTGGTTCTTGTCTGTCATTATGAATGAACATTTATCGCATCAGTTAAAAAAAATTATCCATGAAGAGTAAAAGAAATATATATTTAAGTGCAAAACCAGCCAAAGTATGAAAAAAATTGCAACTTTTAGTTTGGAAAATTTGATAATTACTTAAAAAAATATTTATGTACACTAACAAAGATAGAAATATGCATTTGTGTTCAAAGGAATCTTGGTCAAATATGTTCTTCTTAATGAGTCGAACAGGAAATACCATTTAATATGAAGAACCAGAAGTGACCTGATTTATGACGATAGTTTAACAGCAAGAGATTTATTTGTTGAGACTTTGGTAAGATTGTTTTGGTCAGAAATGTCTGTGTGCTCATTATTCTAAAACTACAACTGTAAGCAAGTTGTTATGAACGCTTAGTAGCTGGAGGTCTTTGAATGTCTCAGGTTAATAAATACAACGCACCTTTAACTGGAGAATCTGCTGTCAGAGTATCGGCCTGTGGCTTTCATTCTGTAAATCCTTGCTTAATGGCTCCGTTAAATAAAAACAGAAACTTGGAAGCTGCTGAGAACTCCTTTTACAGGCATTTTTTATTAGAATACATTGCTGTAACTCAGAGGGGGTAACATTAATCAAATAATGGATTACTTTCACCTCTGATTAGACTTTTATCACTTTAAATTAAAAAATGATTACTCATAAGACTCAGTTCCCAATACGAGTCCAGGCCAAGTCTTTCTATTTGCCACTTCAGTGCAATTAGATACTAATTGACAACATCAAGTCAAGCCCAATGCTGCTAACTGCTTAATCTCTCAAAAAGAAATTGTCCAGAATTAACACAATTTTCACCCTTTTTGACCCTCATTGCTTCCTGGCAGGTCCCCTTCTCAGCACTCTGTTTATGCGTGTGTGTTCAGGTGACTCACGTCTTCTGGATATGTTTCTGTCTGGCTTTAAAATTCCTCCTTTTTTTTCAACAAGTCTCCCCCTCGCTCTCATTCTTCTTTTACCCCCTGTTCCATCTCTCAAAGCCAGGACCTCAAAGCCAAGCCAGGTATGATTATATCTCAGTTGTTGTTATTCTCAGAGGAACAACACTTTTCCCAATGTCTGGAGTAAAGACGGCGTGAAGAAGAGGAGGTGAGGGGGCGGGGGAATCTGGAGGAAAGACAGCGAGTCTGTGATCTGTTTATTTAGATCCTCATCCAGATTGCCTCATAGATAAGTGTTCGGTAATTTCTTCCATTTTCCTGTCTCAAAGGAACATCTCAATGATTCTTGCAGCATCGCCGTTTTTAAGCGTTCTGCTTTGTGTTCCTCTCCTCCTGGGGTAAAATATTTGGGCTTTGATGCTTCTGTTTTCTCTCTTCGCAGTGCTGCTCTCTCCTTCTAAATTACTTTATCAGGGACAGATTTTGTAAATGCAGCAGTGGTTTTATTCATAATGAAAAAAGAAAAAAACACTGACGTTCTTAAGTAGAAAACATCTGATCCTAATTTTCAGTCAGAATCTTGAGTGATTACAAGAAAATATGAAATTCTCCATTTTCCTCATTAATGTGATTATGCTAACTGAAAAATTGAAAACTGACAAATGGCTCTAAGATTCTGAACCGTTTCGTATGAAACAGCCTGGCTTTACAGCATTTATTGATATATCAATGTTATTCCTTCACAATATGATACCACATCTGTATATCAGTGATACACAAACAGCTGATAAATTATACAAACACTTTCATGTATGAATATGAATCTAGAACTTTGCAAAAATATGTTTAGCTCCTGAAACGTTCCCCTTTTTGTCACTTTACAACCACAACGTTCTGCACACTTTTTTCTTTAATTTTAGATCATAGCGCAACACAAACCAGTGCATATTTGTAAAGTGTATTTAAAATAAAAAATGTGTGACATTTTTGTTCAGACCAGAGAACCTCCTTCCACACGTTTGCCTTGTCCCCTACATGGTAAAACGTGTTAAACTTCTTACTTTCTTCTTGTAACTTATGTCCAAATGATTGTCCTGGTAGCAGTTTCTCCAACCTGAGCTGTGGCTTAGTGTTTTGTAGGTTTCCATTTTGTGTTAATGGATTAATAAGTAATCAATGCGATGTGCAGAGCTTTGGATATGTTTTTTTTTTTTTTTTTACGACAGGCTGTTATTCTTATATGACTGAGCTTATCTTCCTTTAGGTAAATCACATCATGATAAAAGTAAAGCAAAATCAACTGAAGCAGATTCAAACTGTTTTCCTCCACTATGCTAGAACTAGAACAATAATATACCTAGCCCATGCTTGAAAGTTAATTATTTCTCCTCTTTGCGTTGATCCTCCTATGGTGAAAATTTCCCTGTAAGATCTTTGCGACAAAAACAGAGAAAGAAAAAGTGTGCAAAGTAAATAACACGTAGTTTGTAAAATGTTAATACAATTAAAGCAGATGTAGTACTCTGCTTGAACTTGTCTTTACACCAATCATTTAAAACAGCAAAGTTTAGTTTTTGATTTTCCAAAAATAAATAAATAAAATAAAAAAAATTAGATATATATATATATATCAAATCACTTCATTTTCCTATAAATAGTCTCCATGAAACATTGTGTTTTCATAAGAAGCAGGACCAATATTTTTGTTAGCTGTAACTGATTAAATTACTTTAAGGGTCGCTAAGTCCCATAATATGGGCTGAGCGTGTGATTTACTGGCTTTTTCTGCTGACACACTGAATGGGCCTAATTGGATTAACGTGAGTAAAAGGAGCCTTTTAAGACGAAGAGCGTTACTGTCAGCTCACTAAATCTTTCAGTCAGTTCCCAAAACAGCCTGAGAGAAAACAAACTCTGGAGGTGCGAAGCTTACAAATTAAAGCAGAATTTTAAAAGTTCAGAAAGATAACTGAACAAAGTGGCAGATTTGTGTCTTAGATGAGTTCGGGTTCAGTGGACTTCCATGCTGAGTTGTATTTAGTCCAAATGATCCAGGGAAGAAGGAAGCAAAATAAGGTCCCGCATGAAAGTTGTTTTTCTTTCCTTCTTTTTAGCAGTGAAAATCTGTTTGAATAGCGTTCTGAGAACCAAACACATGGTTGCATAGCTGTAGAGATCACAACAGAGACCAGCCGGTTACTATGCTTTCTGCTTTTAACAAAGACTCCACTGTGTGAAAGTTCAGATCCCTCTGAGGATGCATATCAGAGCAAAGCAAGATCCTTTTAGGGAGAACCCAGCATGCTGTCTTTTTCCACTTTATCAGAAAAGTTCAGAAACAGCTCCAAAAGCCAGATAAAGAGGAACAATCTACAACACAACACATCTACGTTTACACAATGATAGTCCCTTTGTTTTGCCTATTTCTTGCTAAGGGGAGAAAATCCAAAGGTTTGATGTTGATGTCATGTATTTGTATTTGAAAAGAGATCCTGATGTGCGCTATGGGTTCCGCTGCTGTGAAAAGGAAACCTTGCTGTCTTTCTCATGGGAACTCTCTCTGATTCTTATTTCCTCCTCTCACCAGGTTGAGCTGCATCTCAAGCCCATCCAGTCTGTGCGCCAGCACCAGAAGCCCTTGGTCTTTGTGCTTAACTCCCCCCAACCTGTGTCATGGAATGTTAAGGCAGAGAACCTGGCCCCGCACATCCATCATACCTTTCATGTGAGTCCAGCATCACTTAAAGCTTTTAAATCCTTCTTCCTCAAGCTTTGTGTTCATTTCCTCACTGTCTTCCCTTCCCGGTTGCCTGTCTATGACTAAAATATTTGATGCATCGCAAATCTGCAGAGGAGCCTGGCCTGCGATGTGAAAATATTTAGTGCAGCAAGTTACAGTAAGTTAGTGTACTGTAACTGGGGATTTACAGTTACAGTACTAATAAGTCATTTAGTAATTGGTTTTTGTCACAGTTAACAAACAAACTTTATTCAAGCAGGTCTTTGTGTTAATTTTTTTCTGCAGTAGTTTTGGTCACACTTTGATGCAATTCTTGTCCAGACTCTTTCTCATCGTTGAATCATGAACACTGACTCTAAGTGAGGCAGATGTGACCTGCAGTGCTTTATATGTTTTTCCACATTCCTCTGTAGACTCCTGGATGAGCTAATAATTCACTCTTGAAGTAATTTTGGTTGGTCAGTCACTCCTTGAAAGTTTCACCACTGTTAAGTAATTCTTTTTCCATTTGTGAGTAATGGCTCTTTCTGTCCAGGAACATGATAGATTTTTTTGTGCCAGCATTTTGTATTCATTCATGTACAATAAAATAAAAGCAAAAACACATAAAATCTTCACTGCACTAACACAAACACTACAAAATTTACTTTGACGTAACTCTTTGTTGAGATATAAGAGCTTGTTTTTATGAAAAAAGTACAAGTTCAATTGGCAAATTATTTCACAAATAAAAGGGAAAAAATGTCTTATAATTAAAATTATCTTTCAATTTAGCTAGTATTTTTCATCAACATTTTAGGATTATGTAATAGGAATTACCAGCTTAAAACAAAAATTCCTGTAGTATAGGTATTATTGTTGCTAAAAAATTATATCTTGCTGACAAGTTACTTATACTTATTTGAAGTGTTCTAAGATATTTTCACCAGAAACTAGTTCAAAATGACTTGATAAGCTTTTGTCATGTCATGTTTAAGTTATTTATTATTTTGTAGCATCTGTTATTTCAGTGTTTAAATCTTTT
This sequence comes from Gambusia affinis, assembly GCF_019740435.1. NCBI lineage: Eukaryota > Metazoa > Chordata > Actinopteri > Cyprinodontiformes > Poeciliidae > Gambusia > Gambusia affinis. The sequence goes on from NC_057877.1 coordinate 2,960,637, forward strand.
TGTTGAGGAAGTTGAAGAGGTATCAGTGTTCAGCCTGATTTCCAGCCTCCTCTAAGGTTGTTCCGATGTTCAATTGTGTTGCAAGCAGATTGTGAAATGCTTTTAGAAAATATCAAAAAAGGTAGTCTTTTTCCACACATTAAGGCTATTTTTGATATATATGAAGGACTATTAAACACACTACTGTAATATTTTTATAAGAATTGCCTACACATGCTTGACCCTATTGTGGAGGGTCAGACATAATTACTCACACAGCATTAAGTATTTACAAGATCACCTTAATCTTTTTGAGGGTTCTGCAAAGGTCAACAACTGATTGGCAGGCTATAGTTTCTCTTTGCCCCCATGAAAGAAACTTATTTGACATTATTTGGCACTAGGAGTGACCACTTCTTAGAACAATTGGAAACAACAGTCAAAAATCTAAAAGGAGAGTTGTATATTCACACAAGTTGGGAAAGCAGAGAATTTAGATCATCAGTTCAAACAACTTTACATAAATAGAAGTTCTTTTGATGTGTCACCATGTTGCCAGGATCTATATAAAGGCCCAAACTACCACCCTCAGCAGCAATCCAGTACTCACCACAGCTCAAGCTTGCCATGAACCATAAAGAGCTTGGAAACCAGTGTTCCTCTCTACTGAAGAGAAGTGATTCTTTGTATTCACATAGAAATGGTTCCTATAGATGGAACCAAAGTCAACACTTTGAAGCTGAACTGAAATTTGCAACAACCCAGTTGGCAAACCAAACCGGTTTTGAGAAAAAACAAAACAAAACAAAAAACAAAACGTGAGAGGTTTGGTCAGTTTGAGAATATGGATGTTTGGAGGTATGAAGGTAAGGTGTTGGTAGCATCATTCTGAGGGGTTGTTTTGTTGCCACTGGCACTGATCCGTCCCTCAAATCGGAGCATATTGAGCATACTGTGAGGTAGTCTGCATGAGGGGGGCAGACTACCTCACTTCACATCATTGGCTAAACAGCCAAAATCTTCTGGGTGATTGATTGTTCCAGTTCCATTGACCTTAAACACACATCAGAACTGGTTTGGCAGTGATCAAAGCAGGTTATCATTAGGAATGATCTCTTCAACACATTTACAGATTGTGGGTTATGCTTGTATCCTCAATCTGTTCCAGGAATAAAATAGTTTAAATGAGCCCCAATAATTCTGCCAAGTAGAGTGGTCAAATATTCAACCAGAATTATGGCTGATTATTGTTGATGGCTATGAAAAGCGTGTGGTTCATCTGCATCTTGCTAAGTAAGAAACAGTTGCTGGTTGGGTAAATTATTCTACACTATTTAAAGAATTAAAAAAATTACAATCCCCAAACAAATATGTTTATCATTGTCATGAGAAAACCCCGCCTCTCACTCAGAACGTAGCTGGAGATGGGCACCAGCAACCCTCCTGACGCCATAGAGGACAAGGATGAATAGAAAATGGATGGATGGATGGATGGATTCTCATGAGGAGTGGCAGTAAATGTTCTAGGATTCAGCTCTTGTTTTGTAGGAGTTTATTAGTTTTTTTCCCCTGTTTTGTTTTTTTTCTGTTTAGTGCCTTATCCCAACAGGGATTATTGTTAGAATCAGGGTACAATTGGTTGAGTAAAATGAGAATATTTAGTGAGGGATATCTTGGTTTAGCCAGAACCGGGTCCCTGAGGGAGCCAGCAATATTTAGCAAAGGTACCAAGGGGCCTCTTTGGGAAATTTAATAGAAAACGGCCTAAAAATGGACTTCTTTAGTGCTCTTGTTGAAATCCTGTGTATCACACGAGAAGAATTGCCGCAGAATGCAAACCAGAAGCCTAGGCCAAGCCCTTATTATGTTATATGAAAATCTTTTTCCTTTTTTTTCCCCCTCCGCTTTTGCCTTCCTGTGGTCTGAAGGCTTTTCTGTGTTTTGGCCTTCCCAGAAGCAATCGTATCATTTGCAATTGCATCTTAACACCACGGCATTGTGGAGGAATGCAGCATCAGGTACACAAATGATTTCCACATGTGCTCAAGTGTTTCCTGCTTACTTCTCCAACGCAAAACATCCTGCTGTAAAAGCCAACGCGACACGTACCGGCTGCAGAAACGGTGCACTTGCCTATAAACGCATTCATTACGTTAAGAGCTGTTCCACCCACATATTTTGTGTGTCCCAGCCTATTTGACATTTAGAGGAAAGTATTAATAAGCCTCCACTAGACCTTATGAAACTTCTTTCCACTTGCGTGACTGGGGCTTTCATCGCTCAGTAATATTAGTAATCTTCACCTCCACATTAAAGTGCTTCCTGCACAATAAGGTTTCTGTGTAGTAGCTATGATGTTTTTTTATTTTTCTTTTACTGTGTTTCATCTATTATTAAGCTCTTTTAATAAAAACCTTTGAACAAATGGCTTTCAAAACAATATACACGACAGCCTTAAATGCCGAGCGTCATATGCGTCAACGTTCTGTAACATAAATATTCTCGTGTCTAACAGAATGATGCATTCAATGCAGATGGATGTGTATTTGGCCTGGGAGTCTGTGGGGACCAGCAGGCCAGTGTCAAAGTAAATGCCTCCACTTGTCAGTAGTGGCAGACAGAAAACAGCTGAGGAGCATCATTAAAACATGCAGTTCAGGCAGAGCTGCTGCTGTGTCCAACAGTGTTGAACATCATTCCCCAGTAAAGTCATTGGTTTTCACTTCTGCTTAAACTCCAAGGGAGGAAAAAAAGACTTAAGAAGAGCCACGTACCTATATTTAATTCAGATCTATGTTGCTACCATGCCTATGTCAGTCTGTCACAGAAGATGCCGATAAACTACACTGACATTTGTGGTTGAAACATGACTTAATCTGAGAAAAGCTCAAGCGATATGAATAGTTTTGCAGCGCACTGTACGTCTCTGTGTTGTAGGAATATATAGCAGACATATCTGACAATCACGAGTATATTCACTGAGTGAAAACCAAAGTGTCAGATTTCACTCTTAGTGTTTTCCGCTGGTATTCGTCAGATGCTCAAAACCCGGGTCGTTAAGTGTGGAAACTTAACAGTGGAGCGGGAGGCCCCTGCAGTCAGACAAAGCTGAGCTAATGGTTTTACTGACTCCACGGGCCCCCACTGAATTAGGTGTTAACTATTTCATGTTTGAGTGACAGCTCTGGAGCCTTCTGGTATGAGAAGCTGCTGGTTTCTTGTTAGCCCACCTGACTTGCTTGCTGTAATATAACCCATAAGAGTTACAGGCACCGATCTGCTTCTCTGCTTCTCTCCACTGTGACACCTCCTTAACATGCCTCAAACTAGGAACACCTCGCAACACATTGTTGACGGAACAATCTGCTCTGCGCTTCACCGGTGAGTTTAGAAACTAGAAGGCCACTGAGATACGCTTTGTTTCTCAGCTACACTCAATAAGCTCCTACATCAAATTTAAAGTTGTTCATTTCTGGGATCTGATGGCCATGAAAAAATATTGCCCATAGCAATATTTCTTGCTGTGGAAAAAATATTGTCCCAAATTATCCTTGCAATTTACAGTAAACGATTAAAACTTAAAGTGAAATTAAAAAGTTTAGAAATTTTTAATTTCTAAAAATAAGATTCAGTTCGGAAATAATTATATTTTCTTTTTCACCAGTGCACTCTTTGAGTTTTCAAAGTTTAGAGTGATGTTAGCCCACCCACGAACTACCATAATGTTTGACAAGCATGTTTTGCAACTTCTATTTATTTCTACTCTGATGTCAACTCACAGGGAATGATGGAAAAATTAAAGCCAGTTTTTTAAGATATTTTGGGTCAATTGTAAAAAAAAAACTTTAAGAAAAAAATGAGGGGAAAGAAATTGAATTTGGTATAAAAAAAATCAGAAACATTGTGCCATTCCTTGTTTCCTGGTCTGAGTTCTGAATTGACTCACTGGCAAAGCTTCATAGATGTTGAGGACACTGTTGCTGTTGGCCACTGGACCCTGCCAGCTTTCAATATGCCAGAATCCAGAGTTTTGTTGTAAAACAAGCTCTCGGCAGTACTTTTTGTCAATCAGCAGCAGCCAGGAATCATCCTGGTTATGAAATGACATGAAATATGAAGACTGAATAACAGCCAGTTTTCATTTTTATCAAGGGAGAGCAGGATCTGAAGTGGGACACATGTGCAGAGTGTGCTGTGTTGACTTTGCGGTCAAATGTATATATTTCTTTTGGAGGGTTTGGTTTTGTTGGGTGGCTGGGGAGGGGGCTCACTTGCATCTTTCAAAGTCTTAATCTGAAGCAAATGTTTTATGCCTCTTGATGGAACAACACTGTAAATTTTGGTCGTTGGCTTGTGTGTTGGTCATTGTTTGTTTGCCAAGATTCGCCTCTTTACTCCCGTGTTTCTTTCATTAGCTGAAAGCTTGTAGTTTGAGCTCTCGCTTGAGCACTTCCCAGTGACTGTTAATGGAAACCATGGGTATTCACTACTGGGTTTGATTCAGACATGGGGACGTCAGAGGAACGCTCCAGAGTGGCGCAGAGACATATGGTATTGTTTTCTCCACCACGGGGGCCCCTCCGGTTTTCAAAAACAGCAAGCCCTGCCATTAGCTCCCCCATATCTCATCAAGAAAAAGAGGATGAAATCAGTCAAAAAAGGCCTTCAGCACATTAGTACCACCAGAGAGTTACTGCATGTTCATTTCATCCATCAGGCCTTTCTGCACATTCCACCACCATCTTCTGTTTGCAACACCTCATGTTTTCTGCTTTTTTTTTTTTTTTTGCCATTTCCCAGACTGGGTGTTCCTCTTCCAGCACTTGGGTAATTGATCTCAAACATTTGGTATGCACTTCTCCTTTCTGATGTACATGTGGCTACGCTATGTTGGAAGAGTTGGAAGGATATATATGCTCTTACATGTTTTAGACCATACAAGACAGATAATGTCAACAGATTATTATTTTTTTAATTTTGTTGAGGATAATGAAGCGTTATGATTTTATAATGAGTGGAATGTGCAACGATAGTTATAAGTTGGTCTTCTCTCTCATTAGTTGAAAATGTAACATTTTAGAGAATTACAAAGAATTATCTAATACTATTAATAACTCTGTCAATGCGGATGTGCCTTAACTGTTGGATGATCTTTAAAAACTTGTGAAAACTTTTAAACTTTTATTAACCATGAAGTTTTGACACTTTGAATAAATCTGGCGTATTTATTTATTTTGACATCCTTGTTGTAGGGTTATGTTACAATGATTTATATAAGATGTTTCAAAATGTAATTTACATTCAAATGTGCATGACAATGGTAACTATGAAAAGGAAGGTACTTTAAAAGATTTTTGAAGATGTTTTGTGATCACAACATACAGTAGGAAACAACACAAACAGTTTTCTGCCATCATCAACCTAATGGCTAATTCTAGCTAGTGTAACTTTTAGGTGGAGGTTCAGAATAGTATGTTTTTTTGTGGGTAGCTTCATACAAATGTTTCAGATTTACTTGTCTAGCAGCATTATGCACAGTGTTCCACTTACATTCTACAGGGAAACCAAAATAACAGAAGATTATTTGCCTTAAACAGCTTGACAAGCATCTCCTTTGTTAAAAGCACCAATACAAAAATTAATTAAGACAGAACCTTTTCAGTAAGTGCTCTAAACCTTAAAAATGTAATTTGAAGATTATGCAAAGATTATTACAGTATGGTATTTACTAGGAAAAACACTTATATTTATGATTTCTGTATAACTGAATGCTGGGACTACAGACTGTAATTGTCATCAAGTTTGTAAATATTGAATCTGCTGTAAAATATTTTTGCTATTCAGAGGAATTTGTTGTTCTCTCACAGGACGTGAGGCATCATGTGACTGTAAAACCAAATCATCACCATCGCCATCACTGGGTGGAGGAGTTTGTCCTTTAGATTTCTTCCAATGTGCTGCTGTGTTTTGTGCCAAATATTTCTAATTTAGTCTCATGGGTCTAAAGGGCAATGGTCCAGTCTTATAGTTCATTCAGACATTACTTTATAATCCAAACCGGTACTACCATTCTGTTTTCCAAGATATGTTCTGACAACAAGTCGTACCTGTTCAGTCTTTTGTTCTGGTACCAGTAACATGAACTATAACACATGACCACTGAAGCCTCCAAGGTCTGAAATTGAGTTTGTAGACTTTCTTGCGGTACCTTTTATGATTCAACAGTTTGATCCTGGAGTCAACTTATTGTGAAATCTGCTTCCCGAAAGACCAGCAGATGTGCTAACTGCTTGGAAACTATGAATAATCTGTCTTCTTACTATATTTCACTTGCAATACTTGGAACAGGTTTGTAATCCTGAAATCAAAGGTTGATGTTCATTATGTGTCCTTATGAAAATATAAGGCAAAAAAAAAAAAAAAATTCATTACTTGCTAATTGAGTGGTTGCTGCCAACAAGAATTTCTACAATCCTGAATAGATGGGTTTCACTCTCTGTACTGCCTTGGAAGAATTTCTCTCAATTTAAGGCAGACTGCAAATTTTTTATAGCACATTGCTCCTTTAAAAATATTTCACATTTAGAAAAAACTTGGGATTGATCGCTATAGATTGCGTAATAAGCATTGGGCTCTGTTTCGTGGAAGTTCTGCTTTTCAGGGAAATGCAGCTTCAGAAGTTGGATGTCTTCACCTTCAAATTTTTCAGAAAGCTGTGGTTATCTATTCTGCAAACATAGGTCCATTTGCTTCAAAAAGGCAATAGTTGGATTTTAATAAGGCAATTAACTTTATGAGTGTGCAATCAACAGACGTAAAACTGCAGCAGTTTAAGTAAATAATATGCTATGTAGTCTACTTATATTTATGATTTCTATATAAGCCAGTGGCAGAAATTGCTCTTTGGTTTTTTTTTTTGAGCTCCGTTTTGTCTGTCAGCTAAGTCAAGATGGAATGTGAGTGGAGAAAGTTAGTTAATCCCAGAGTGGGTCCTCGCTTCCCTGTTTCAGATTCCTGAGGTTTTCAGCACTCTGGAAGGCCTGGAGCTAATTTGGCTTTCAGGCTTCCCCCCTGTAATTCTCTGCGACTAATTATGGTCGTATTCCCGCAATTAAACTGATAAACTCTGCTGAGCTTGGCAAGAATAGTGAAGAAACTCCACCCCTGCTTCTCAGCAGCTCTGGGCTCCACCCATTCTCTTTTCGTAATCTTCCCCTCTGCAGCTTCTCGTCGTAGTAAAGTCACTAAAAATAAAGTCAAACAAATCCGGCGACAGAGTCTGTGCGGAGGATTTACAGCCTCCGGTGACAATGCCAGGAACATGGAGAGGAACGTCCAGAGGTCAGACAGATGTTGCCCACGAGAACTAAATAAAAAGAAATACACATCTGCTTGATTTAAACACCACAAAGACTCATCGCTATATTATTATTAAACTTGATGACCATTAAGGGGTAACTTTGTTGCGTTGCTATAAAAAAGGTATTGCGTAATATGCTTGGAGTGAAATGCATTTAATGTTTTAATTGGGACTGCCTTGACTGAGCACACACACACAGACTGGGCTACACTGGAAGAAAGAAAAATAAGCACAGAAATAAAATGAGGTAGACTGTCTATGCCATACTCTTGGAGTCATTTGGTTGTTATGTAGCCTTCCATCATATGGAAATGTTTATCTCTGTGCAGTAAGGTACATGGTTGAGCTGCATTAAATGCCAAAGGTGGACCTTCCTACATGTATTCTGGGCAGGCTTACTTTTCCTACTTGTGCTTTTCATTTTTCAAATCAGACTGGAACACTTTTACTTGCTACACGTATGTGTGGGTCTGTGTTTTCCTGGCGGTCGGCTCCGTCTGATGGTTTATTTGCTGTGAAGTACTTTTGTGCTCCCCGACCTCTCGTGGCTATTTTGAAAATACACCTACGACATTCTGCTATGGTGTAAACAGGGAAAACCGGACACCACAACGGGTTCAGGGACGTGGGTAGAAAACAGGCAGAGCATATTTGTGGAAGCTTTGCAATAATGACTTGGGCACAGTGAGGGATTGGTTTCGGCCATGTTTAAAGAGGTGGCTTAATTTTCAAAACAGACCATCAGCATGTTCTTTTTAGCCCCAAAGGTCTCAGCTGAGAATAAACCTAAAACATCCATGTTGAGTTGGTCTACTAACTCCTCACATCCAGATTTGGTGTATTATAAAGTATTCATATCCTTGAAAGTTTTCCACATTTTGTCTCATTACAATGAGAAACTTCTAGGTATTCCACTGTGATTTTATGTGACGGACTAACACAAAGTCGTGCATAATTATGAGGTGAAGGAACATTTTTCAAAAATAAAAAGCAGTGGCATGTGTTTTCATTCAACCTCCATTCAGTAAAGAGGTAGAACCATCTTTCTATCCCAACGCAGATTCAAATATTTTGGGGTGTGGCTCTAGTAGCTTTATGCATCGATATAGCAAACATTCTGCTCATTATTCTATGCAAAACAGCTCATGCTCAGTGAGATTGGATGGAGAACCCTTTGGACAATTCTCAAACTTTGCCACAGAGTCCCAACTGGATTTAGGTTTGGACTATGACTAACACTTGAGTATACTTCAATCTGAACCATTCCATGGTAGGTCCGGTTGTACGTTTGGGGTCGTTGTCCTGCTGGAAGCAAAGATCAAAGTCGAAAGAAGAAGTTTATTATTAACATTATTGTTTTCAATTAACAATAACGGCAACCACAGCGGCTTTTGTTTGTAAATTCCTCATGTTGGACACGAGTGTTGTAGCTTAGCTGTAGACAGACGTGGAATAGAACTGACAACAGATTTGGGTTTTTTTTCCAACAGCTCCTTTTGTCTCCTAACACTGCTCTCTTTTCTCCTCCTTCAGGTATCACTGGGCTCAGAGGTCCACTTTAAACAGACAAACTTCTCCCTGAACACTCAGACCCAGAAGGAAAGCCTTCCCCAAGGCAACGAGCATCTCCTCAACTGGGCCCTGAAGAAGTATAAGGCAGTCACCTCTTTCTCTGAGCTCAGGATGACTCAAGCCATCTACATCAAAGTTGGAGAAGGTGTGCACCAGATTCAGTAAACTCGCAAACATAGCTCTGGGCCCCCTAGCAGTCCCTCGACCCCACTGACCTTTAGCTTGCATAACTTTTCTTAGCTTTTGTGTTGTGGCCCAGCCTAGAGGTTTACTTTCACTGCACTTGAGAAAAGAACTGCCTTCCCTCAAAAGGAATTCACCTCCTCACACTGTTTTATTGCCTATTTGTGGTTTTTCTTAGTTTGGCCTATTTACAGTGTAAGGAATTATTAGACTCGTGAGGAATGAGGGTTGCATTTGGCAAAACTACAGCAGCTTTAAAATAAATAAGTATGATTATACTGGTTTTTAGGTTTCTGGTGGAATTTAATAGCAAATATTACCATATTTATACAAAAGAAATGATTTTCAGCTGTTTATCTTAAGATGAAAAATAAAAATGTGTTGAAAATATATATTTTGATGAAATGCATATGTTTTGGGGTTTGCCTGAATATCTTAAAAGATTTAGTGAAATATCAAAGCATGCAACATATATAATTATAATTTGTTGAAGACCATAGGTTTATTCTTTAAGTTATTAAGAGCAGAGGTGACATAACCTGCTATAAAACAACATTTTATGATTGTAAGACAGAAAAAAGGTCAGTTCAAATTGTTAGCATTTTATATTGGGGTAATATAAAATGCTAGCATTTTATATTAGCATTTTATACACAGCCAACCACCATTAAAACATAAAACAGCGGTCTCTGTATCTTCTAGAGATTACCTCTGAGATTTCCAAAAATACACAAAGACTTTTCAATTCCAGAGTGGTTCATAATCATAACAGACAGAAGCTGATTGCTCAGAAGAATAAAATTGAACAACTTTGCTGTATTTGGTTATACATTTAGACATGTCTGTATGATAAAACTGCAGTTTGTCTTTCAAAGATTCTGACATTTTACATGTGCTTTTCCTAGAGAAGAAGAGTTTCAGTCTTTCAGCTACTATAATTTTTTTTTTTGCTATTACTTTGCCCCATATGTTGGCATATTTGAAAGTTGTCTTAAGTGGGAAAAACAGGGAAAAGAAATGTTTTCTGAAACATTAAGTCCACCAATTTCTACTAAGACGACAGTATATGTGGTGTTGCAGTATTACAAAACAGAATTTATTCTGACGTGTACAGAAACATTCTGTGGGAGTCTGGCTTTGCTGGAAATGAAATTGTTTGTGCTACAGAAAAAGTGGTATGTATCTAAGATCTCATATCATTCTATTCTTTGAAATAGAAGGTGGATACGTAACCGTGTGACTGAGATTATGAATCATTTCCATTTTACAGAATACTGTTATCTTTGATTAAGGAGGGTTGGCTTTGAAAAAAAGAGAAACCCAAAATGTTAACATTTCCTGTGAAATGCATACAGACAAAAGAGAGAAGGCATCAGTAAAGTAACTACAGCTAAAGAAGCTTTTTTACTCTTCATATGCTGCTTGTACAGTAATCAGATGTCGTATTGAGGTTTGCAGTTCACCAACTCTCAGACAAAGAATCTTGTATTTACTGACAATCTTTGCATGCGAATGAAACAAAGCATGCGGGAAATCTTGGCTGCATCATTGCTGCTGATTAGTAAGTCCTCTCTCCTTGTGAGCCTGTGGTGAGCAGAGTGGTCTTTCTGCCTTCAAGCAGTTGCCTTGTATCATTAGAGGGCTGTGGTTTGGCAAATTGCCAATTGACATGATTCATACTTCACATACAGAGCTCTAAATTTCCACTCCTTCACATTTTCTGTGGAGTTTCATGAGGATGAATTGGTTCTTGCTGGACATCTCAACTGGGCCCATAGACACAATCTTCCTCAGCTCTTAAATGCTGAGAAACACTCAGCACCTAAGGACTTGGTCTAGCCAAAGTCTAATCAAGGTCTAAAATAGGTCTAGCCAAGGTTGATGAAGCCTTGGTGTGTGCCAGAGCCATTAGACTTTAGCTTGGACTTAAAGTTGGTAGGGTTGGCATCTTTTGTAGTTTGTTAATCTGTTTCAGTTTAGATCAGAATACATTTGTAGATGACCCAGGCAATAACACAAACAATTCCTCTCTTCTCAGACTCAGTGTTTTCTGACACTTGCAAGATTGACACCAGGTTCCTGTCTCTGAACTACCTGGGCAGCTATGAGGAGCCACAGACGTCAAAGGGTTGCATCCTGTCGGTGCCTAACAGAGAAGTCCACATCATTGAGCTGCAAGCCCCGAACTCCAGCAGGTAAGCAGCCAACATGTCCAAAGCCAAAAGTACATTCTGTCATGGCCTATTTTTAAGGGCAGGATGCTCTCAGTAATCTCTGTAGAGTTTATTTTGGATTCAAGCAAAGATGACGACAGAGGGGGCTTAGCTGTCCGCACAGTGGGGTTCCTTTGAGGAACGTTTTCCAAAACAAGCTCTCAAAGACCAAGCTGTCGCACAATGCCTTCAGTATTTGTTGCAACAGGATTCAGAAAACACAGGAGTGCAAATCTGGGAACGTTTTAGTGTGTGTTCAGTATCTCTCCTTGGTGCTTTTTCATCTGTGGAGCACATGTCTGTTTATTTTCTGGGAGTGCACCCAGCTTTTTAATTAGTTGGATAGACACAAGAAGCATGATAACACTGTGGTTCTTTCCCATCTTATGCTTTTTTTTTCTGTAGCGCTTTCCAGGTGGATGTCATTGTGGATCTAAGGCCTCTGAAGGGTGATGGCTTGGTGGTGCGAGATGTCATCTTGGTGCTCAGATGTGCAAAGTCTGTCCACTGGGTTGTCAAAGTGCACAATGTGCAGGGGAATCTGGAGGTTGTGGTAAGAAAAAAAATTACTCTGGCTCACAAGTTGTTACACAGGAAGAAATCTTTACTTTGTGTACCACTTGAAAAGAGATTTGTCACACCAAGATGTGTTTTGTGATGGCACCTTGTCCTCATGGGACAACTGGTTTAGAGGAAATGCAATTTATGCATTGCTTTGCAGCCTTGGTGCTGCTTTGCATCACCTTTGATACGAATCCCAAATAGCATTAGACTCTGGCGTTTTATAGTGCCTTGCAAAAGTATTCATTCACTTTCAGTTTTTTTTACATTTTGACATGTGAAAACCACAAACTTCAATGTATGTCATCAAGCTTTTGTAGGTCAGACCAACACAAAGTAGTTTAACTGTAAAGTGGAAGCAAAGAGAAGGAATTTTTAAAAAGGGTTTTGTAACTAAAAGCTGAAGGTGTATTCAGCCTTCCTGAACTCGTAGTTTTCATATCCAGTTTTGTGATGCCTTTACATCTGCAAATCTGTATAGCTATGGCACTGCCAAATATGCAATTTCAATTTCTGTTGAATGTATTATGTATTTATGTATGCAACAGTCATAAGCATTCATGAAGACTCCTTCATGTTTATAACAGGAGTTATGTCATGTTTATGACAGTGTTATGTCAGTCTTATGCCCACCCCCTTCAAATAATTTCTTTTTTCTTTTAGCAAAATAGCGTAAGATCCATCAGATTAGATGAGTAACATCTGTGAACATCAATTTCCAAGGCTTGGCAAGAATTAGATTTTTGTCTGAACTTTGACTAGGCCATTCTAGAACATGAACATCTTCAGTCTTTAATCTAAACCATACCGTTTGTTTTCTATTTTTCTCTAACAAACCTTGAGACCCTCATAGAACAGCTGAATTTATACTGAGATCAAATGGCAAAACTGTGGACTCTGTTTTAAGGGTACCAGAATAAAGGGGACTTAGTCCAAATGCTAACTTTTTTGATGGTTCAGATATTTTTCAGAGCGATGAGAACCTTTTGTCATTATCCTTCCAGTACACTGCTATGCACTATGTGGCGTTGATGTGTCACTTAAAATCCCAGAAATTTATGTTCAGGTTTGTTGATGTCGCTTCATGTATGTGAAAAATTCAAAACTAACTTTACCATATGTTAAAAACTTCAGCACACGATCCTCAGAGTGACGTGTTAATTATGCACAGCATGAGTATAGCAGAATTGCTATTAAGTATTTTTGTGCCGTTCAAGTCTTTATGGCCACTTTAAAAATGTAGCACCTACAGAGAAAGAATAGTGTAGCCGTATATCATGTTGATACATAACTTGCAGTTGGAATTTGTCTCTAGTGTAAATCAGTGTTAAAAAAAAAACTAACTGGAAGAGCCTCATCAATATTCTGCTTTTCAAATTGTCTCATAAATATGTTGTCAGAGGTATTCATTATGTGACGGACTGTCTCTGCTTGTCAGTGTGCTACTGTCTCACATGCACCTCTAGGCTGTCTTCTTCCAGTATTCCTCTCAGAGGAGGTGGGCTAACAGTTCCTTAGTGTGTGGTAAAGCTAATGCTGCTGTAGCCATGACACCACACTTTTCACAAGCTTTTGTGTTTGCACAGCTGTTTGGTGGCTGCTTTACATCAAATCAGTCAGATTGTCTGAGTGTAAATCCAGGTCAAACCCTTTGAACTTCATGTGTCAGTGGGTGAACAGTGGGCAGAAAGGAGCTATAGGATTAGCAACTATGTTTACATAGTGTAGACTTGTGTAAAGGTGAATATTTGTGTTTTTTACAGTTACTACTGTGACTCATTGTTGCCACCTAGAGTAAAGTCAACCATCAGCAGCTATTGTGTTTAGTTCTTGACCTTAGAATGTAGCACAGAGCTAACTGGACTCCCATAAACCCCAAACTTTAACTATTGTAGCATTCATTTCAATCAGAAATATTTTTACTTTAGCAAACTAGTTGTTGAATTAAGGTGGCTTTAGTGAATACATGCCATGTTTAATAGGCATTTGTCAGTCAGCATTGTGTAGGCAACATTTTAAAAAGATATGGTTTTAATAGCACTAAATTTAAATTATTCATGTACAACATGAAGCCCTTTTCATGAAATGTCTGAAGAAATGCTATAGGAACCAGAAGTTTGTTTGGCTGTATTACAGAGTACCATAGGAGCAGGAGGGGGAGGGAGTTGTTGAGGGGTTGGAGGAGTGAAGATGACAAATTGGCTACCATATCGATGTGCTATCACTGGGGGCATGCAACGTAATTACTCAAATATCGGAAATTTACAGGAAAATACTAATACGGGAGCATCTCAGGACAGAGGGATAAAATACGGTAGTTTCCTGGCCAAAAATTACTAGAGCCACGTTTTCTTTAAAAGAAAATTTACTAATTTCAGATTTCAAAACTCCATTTCAGAAATGAGTAAAAAAAAAAGAAAAAAAAGCACTCAAAATATACAAATTTAGATAAAACATAAAATAAGTATAATAATTTTTTGACATTTTAGGGTCTGTACGGGTCTAACAGTTGTGCCCTTGATGTTGTGGTTCCCTTTCCCTGGTAGCAGTGGTTCATGAAGTTCATGGAGAGGGTCAAAGGAGTTTGATGTTCAGAGTCATGTTCCTGCAGTGGTGCTTCCAGCTGCCATATTGCAGCTGGAATACCATGCAGAAATGCAGTGTGTCAACACATTCCCCACTATCCACAGCTGTTATTAAATTACAACTTTAGTGACATTCTCGTAACAAAGTCCACACCAGCGTCTGTGTATGAGCACCACTCAGACTGATATTGTTATTGTAGTTTTGTCTCTGATCAGTGTATTGAAATTGTCATAGAGGAGTCTTCCTGTAAACCAGAAGGGCTGCAAACAGCTGGTAAAGCCAGTGTAGGCTCCAGGTAAACTACTGTCCTAATCCCAATGACAAACTGCTGGCTGACACTTTCACTTGACAGTGAGGATAGACAGGATGCTGTGCTTGTGCAATCACTGTTTTGTAGATGCTCAGCTATGCAAGTCATTTGATGGCCTAATAAACTTTTGTTGGCGTTGCTCAAGAGGTTTGACTGTGTGGGAAACGACTGTGAGAAAGAACAAATCCTCACACGGTGGGAGAAGCAGGGCAGGAACCTAACTTTTAAGAGCAAACTAACATAACTTCTCAGCTCTGATCAGGCTGTTACACGCCCATTACCTCAGCTGTATTCACATGATTCACACTCACCACAGAAAAAGAGCAGGACTCTACTTGACAAATATCCTAATGATGCCAGTATACTAAGTTTTTTCTTTTATAATTGTAAAAAAGTGGAAGGGGGAGAAGGGGTTAGGGTAAGGGTTGAGAAGGCCAAATATCTGATGAAGTGACTCTTCCACAGGCTTCTGATACAGTGGCCATTAACTCCCAGATGACAGAGAGGATTTCCCCCAGACAGCCTTTGCCATCAGGATCACAAGCCTTGATCAAGTGGGCAGTAGATAACGGCTACAGTCCGGTCACCTCTTACACCAGCACCCCTATGGCAAACCATTTCAACATCCGACTGCGAGAGCAAGGTAACCTGAAGGTCACAGTCACACCGAAGAGTTACTCTATCTGGTGAAAGTCATCATCACCAGGCTGCTTGTGTCTTCCAGATGTATCAGATCATCTGGAGAGGAGATTGCCTCCTGAGCTGTTCGACCTGCGTCATGTCAGCCCTCTGCCAGAAAAAGGACCTGCGGCACCACGCTCCAGTCTGCCCTTTACATTTCCTGCACACTTGCCTGTCAGTTTGTCCAACTTGAACTATGACGACGAAGAACCCGTTGACGATAGAAACCTTTTGGATGTTGAACTCAGTGTTCAATGTGAGGAAAAGAGGATGGTCGTCAGCATTGATAGAAAGAGCCTGGAGGTGAGTGTATATGACTCACAGCTTTTTTTGTATTATTTATAATTCATGGATCGATTTGTCTGTAAAACAGACAAACCATCCTGCAAAACATAACAAATACAGATAAATACAATTAAAAATATCTGTACATTAATATATTTTGGGACAGGAAATGCCTCAAAAGGATTGAATATACTTTGTTAACTGCTTATTTTCCTTTTTTCTTACTATCACGAAAAATCCTTCTGCACACGACATACAAAAATAATTTCAATTAAATTTTTTCATCAAGGACAGCACTTTAAACAATGCTACATGTTTAAAACAAAACAACAGTTGTTATAATTTTCTGGCTAATTTGCAAACTGCAATGTAATGAAAATTTTCTTGAAGTTTTTAAAACATTTGTTGCCTAATAATGTTTTTTGTCAAGTTTTTCTTCATGCAACACAAACTTAATCTGGCAAACTTTGAATAGAAGGGCCAAAAACAGTCCAGATGGCAGTCACCCAACAGAGAATGATCTCCACACTAATTATGAACCTTATTGATTGTCATCTCCACAGTAATTAACAACAAAACTCTATTGACAATGCTTCAAAAGCTCACAGAATCTCCAAATGAGAGTTATTAAAATGACAAACATCAACTGATGGTGATTATGTGATAACACACCAATCTGTGTGTGACATGTCCGTGCATCAGCAATTCCCGTTGTCTGCTTCAGTGTTTCATCTGCTCTGCAAAAACAATGTGAAAGACTGTTTTGATCATAAAGAAGTGAAATACTAAATTGTAATGAAGCAAACTGTTTCCACATAGACTTACTCTGAGCCACGCAGCGCTGTAGCAAACATTTGGCACCGAAACGTGGGTACAGCTCAGTCAGTCCACATCACAGAATGGAAACTGGCATACTCTGTAATTAATAGCTGGAGCCAGACCACCTTGTGGGATTTGTTTATTCCTGAGAACTCCATTACACAACCATCACTTTAGCGTTTTTATTCTGCTTTTTACTTTTACAATTCTGAAATTGACTACATAAAGGCATACTGTACTTGATCTTTATCCAGCGTTGCTGTGTTTGAATGTTTTCCTAGGCAAAAGGATTTGCTAATGCCAGCCTCACGCTGACAAACCCAGAATGCAAAGCAAAAGTCAATGCAACCCACTACACACTGGAGACATCTCGGACTGGATGTGGCACCATTGTGTTTCCTATGTATAATAGCCCAGAGGTCCTTCATATCAACTCTGTGAGTATATATCATGTCTCTTTTTCTTAAGAAAAGGCCTAACAATGGGAAAAGCATATTATTTAAATGACCTGTACTGACTTAACACTAATTTAACTAAGACTTTATTGATATTGCTTGTGCTGTTATTTAAACAGATACGTCAAAAAATGTAAGCGACTTTTTGTTATAAAGTTAAAAGCTCTTTGTACCTTACCTGAAGTAGATAACTCAATCAGACGGGGACCAAAATCAAAGAACACCTACAGTGGCTGGAAGATTATTGCTGGGTCACCAGCTCCTCTATTTCCTCTGTCAAAACTAGAGATGCAATGATCTGTACCAGTCCTGAGATTGGAAAAAATTCTATATTCAGTATTGGTGACAATGTAATTGATCTATAAGGGTAACTCTACTCTGTCTAATTCTATGCTTTGTTCACTGAGCGGCATCATGCTTTATTATTTATCTTACATTATACATAGAATTCCTAATTGTACTTTATGAATATTTAAAATAAGGTTTGTTGCAGTTTATTTTTTACATGTTTGACCAAGGTAGTCAAACTATTGCTTTTAACAGTTTCATTTGTTTTACATTGGCTGTTATAGTCACTAATTGCACTGACGTAACAAATGAAAGTTGTGTTGTTTTTACATGTGTGACCAAGCTTGTGAAGCTGTTGGTGTATTTGAGTGTGCTGTACTGGTACAGAGTTATCAACTAAATTTGTTATTCAGTACATTTATGTCTGTGTTAAAAAAAAGAGAAATATTTTAAGTCAGTTCTGCACAGTTTGTATCATATCAGATTGTAACAAATAATATACTAAACCTCAGACATCTGTATCAATATCAGAAGTGAAAAAAGTGGATCGACATAGTGAAATTTATTGCCTTCCCTTTAAATAATAAATAGCGCATACTGATGAGATTTGCTAGGAGCCTTAATATAATGAGCTTTTTTTTTTTTTTTTCATTTGATGAGCAGGGATTGGTTGTTACATCTGCTTGGTGAGAGCCATGTGACAAGCAGCAGTGGTGCCAAAATCCACTGTTACTTACTAGGGAGCACAATGCTTACTTTATCCATCTAGTAAATGGTGTAATCATATATATATAAATATGTAACTAAACAGATTAGATAGCTCTGTATCTAGATTTTGAAGAGCTACGGTCCCTAATGTGACTTGATAAGAACTGCTCATGTCGAGACTCTACAAACGGTTCATCTAAACACATTATACAAACAGCTGAGCAGGGTCAATCCTTCACATTTTGGAAGTAGAATTTGATTACCTTAAAGTTTTATATAATGTTGAACTGTTTCTATTTATTTCCTTTTCTTTTTTTTAGTCATTGTTCACGCCTGACATTCCTAGTTATCATCATTATAAGGGAATGCATTCATTCAGCGCATTCGTTCTAACAAGTCAGGATGAATCACTTCCTCTCTGGCCTTTTGAAATCTTTTTGTGAGGGGAAATTTGGAACAACACTTTCTTCTGTTTGTCACAGATTGAAAACCTGGGCGTTTGTCCAAGGTCATCCTTTGTGACAGTGCATTAGCGCTGGAGCCATCTCTGATTTGTGCTCAAAAGACATTCATTTTCATTCCCGGGGTCCCAACATATCAGAGATAATCAGTTATAGTAATTGTATCTTCTGTTGTGTGTTGACTTAATTCTCTGACAGCTCCGATGCTGGGTCAGCAAATATTTGGTCCAGACATCAAGACAGCCTCATTTGTATAAGCGATTTTGTTTTCGCATCATTAAATCGCATTCTTTTAGAGCAGCATACTTTATCTGTGACCTCTTTCACTGAGATATTGCAAATGTGTTTTTTTTTCTCTTTTAGGGCTGCAGCTACCGTGCTTCCTAAGTTTTCACAGTTTACAAAGTAATATTAAGCTGACTCTTATCCAAAGTGTTGAAAACTTTGCTAAAATTGGGCAACTTTCACATATTGGGGCTCGTCAGGTCTGAAAATAGTTCTTGTGAATGTAAAGTAATTGTTTTCTCTGTTGACTACAGGTAACGGTGATTTCTGACGAGGCGCAGGGTGATGACGATCCGGTCTCCACCTGGTTGACCAGATTTGGAGAAGATGCAGGGAGGACACAGCCTGAACCAAATCCACCAGCTCCTTCCAGAACCGTAAGTCAGAGCATCTTTCTGCGAGAGCTGATCTCAGCAGCTGCAATCAAACTGAAATGTCAAAGTACAGTTGAGTGGACAGTTGGAGGAAATTGTATGTTTCAGAGCCCCTTGGTGGCTGTAAAGCTTACTTGGCCACAGCAGACTCCCCATCTTTCCATGATACCCATGAATAACCCTGATCTGACTTTTCCATTTTGAAATGTCCCCATAAAATTTCAACCAGTCTATTTTCCTTTATGTTATTAATCCATTTCTCAATTCCTTGCCATTGTTTGTGTTATCTCATAACAACTCCTACCAGTTTCAGTTTTCCTGCTGATTAAAGCATCCTTACAAGCTGATGCTTCCTCCCAAATGTTTAGGAGTGAGGGTGGAGTGTTCAGGTTGAAGTACAGTCAAACCTTTCTGACATTTATTCTGTTTTTTTCATCGGCCAAAAAGTTTAGGGTTAGTCTCATTTGACTGCTTGCCTTATGGACTGTCTTATAGTTTTCTTTCAACCTGTTTTTTTTTGTATAACTCCTCCATAAAGGCCAGATTCAATAGGTGGACAGCCTATATTTACTGTGTCAACTGAATCCCCCACAGCCATGTTTACAGGCTGTGTAAAACCATTTTTCCACCATGTTCTCCCTAACCTGTCTGCTGTGTTTTTTGACCTTCATTAATCTGTTCTCTAATGTTCTCTAACAAACACAAACATTGATGCAGTTTAATGTCTGGTCCTTCCTAATTGTTATTTTTTGTATTTTGTTCTTTTTGTAGTTCAACTGCACATACAGAGAATCCAAGGAAATCCCAAATCCTAAACCTGGTCTGAGCAGACAGCCAGTCAACAGCATAAGTTTTGAGATGGAGCTGTACAAAACTGAGTCTTTCAACGATCCTCCGCAACAGGGAGTCTTCAGTGTTTCTGACCAAATGGAAGTGTTTGTGCAGGTAATGCTTTGCATTCAGATCCCACTGAATCAAAAATTTAATCTTAAAATGTAATCTTTTTTTGAGCGAAACATGCTGTGTGACCTTTCTGTATGCTCTCTTTGATCTCTTTGAGTGGCATCAACAATACATGATTCTGTTTTGTCTTGTTGGGGCCAAGATGCTCAGCTTACTTTGAGTGTCCCACATTCATTTAATTCCCTCTCTGCATGTTTTCTTATCCTGCCTGTCTAGCTTAACGTACTTGATCAGAAGCATTCATTTTGGTCCTAATATATAGCGAAGGCTCATGGTCCAAAGGTCCTTTGAAAAAAATGATTTATGATGCTGTCAGCAGGAGACGCTTCACTGGCAGACAGGACAAAGTGTTGCCTGTCTATGCTATGGCTTAACCTTCCTCTAGACCTCACATTGTGCTGAGACCTGACCTCAGGCAATAGCCAGAAACTCCACAATTAATAATCACAGAGCAACGTATGTTTTCTAAGAACACTTTGTTACCCACTGTGAAAATTCAATGCAGTTATGGTAAAAACTTTAGGATTTCATGGCATAAAAATCACAAAAAAACATTTAACATTTGGCAAAGCAACTTCAGAAGAATGGCAAAACATGATGTAGTGCAAAGATATTCTGCATTCAGCAAAAACCTAAAGCAAGTAAGTAAAATAAAGAAACAAGAAAACTGAAAATCACTGGCAGTAATCACCTTAGTAAATATAGTAGCTTTCTCAAATTATTGCTTGAAAGCATTCCCGTTTTGTGTGCTAAACGGGAATGCCGTTAGCACAAACAGTTGCTAACGGCAAAGAGCAATGAGTAAATTATATTATTATATGTGTATTTGGCTCAAAACCTTTTTCTTTTGTTTCTTATGTGCTCCAGATCACGTCAAAAGCATCGGACCCGGACATTGGACTAACTATCACCTCATGCTTCATCTCCCCCAACTCCAGCCCCACAGTGTCCTCTGACTACAAGCTTATTGAGACAGTCTGTGCCGAGGATAACTCACTTAAATGGATCCAGAACCCTCAGAGGCACTTGTTATTTTCTGGAAAGATGGGGGAATCTTTTAGCTTCACCTTCAACTCCAAAACGTTGAACTCAGCAGTTATTTTTCTGCACTGTGAGATGTCTCTGTGCTCAGAGGATTCTCAGAGGAACCAGGAACTTCCACAGGTTTGCATGAAATCCTCTTATGACCTTTGTTTCTGCTCATGTCTGATGAGTTGTTCTCTCTAGAGCCAATCAGAATTAGCAGTTTGTTTATTCATATTACCATTGAATATTTTACATTAGATCCTCTCAGATGGAAACATGTCAGGTATCAAAGAACTAAACAACAGAAGCAGTTTTTCTGTTACTGATTTTGACTAATTCCCACTTCTTTTTTAAAAAACAAAACAGAGGTTTGAAACTGTCTAAAGCACCATGTATTAGCAGTTGGTGCAGCTAACATGTCTCCCCAGTTGGAAAGCCTGGGGAAACCAAAAGGCAGCCCACATTTCCTAATCCAGCAAACTCAAAAGTTTAAAAGCTACTTTGCTACAAAGTGTTTGTCCTCCTTTGCTCTTTCACAGCCTTAATGAACATATTAAAAAATACATTTCTCTTTTAAATAGATTCTTATATCATTGTTCATCTACTGATTTCCTCTTTAACACCACTGTAATAATGAAAATCATAGGGGTGCACCAATAAATCAACCTCCATTTCCTTAATTTTGGGAAATCTTTGATTGGCCGATAACTACATGACAAACAGATGTTATCTACTAATTTTACCTACCGCTACTAAAATACAAAATCAGCCACTGTCCCCATGTTTTTCCAAAATTGTTATCAGCAGGTCAGTCTTGTTAAAGATCGGTGATCGGACAGGAAACTGCAATCAGTGCACCTCTAGAAAATAGATGGCAAATGAGTTCTTTCCTCAAAGTAGCAACTTCCAGAATGAAAAAAAAAATGTTTGTGCAACTTGGCAGCACTTTCACATACTATTCATTCAGGGTTGGGAAACAGTGGTTAAGATAATACTTTCTCTTGCAAGCACTGTTTTCTACTTATGTTTTATGTTTTTTGGGGGTTTTTTTTATAAGGTCAATAATCCACATGTGTTGTAAATTTTGCTTTCTCAAATGTCTATTATCTTGTCATTTTGTCTGTACAGTGCCTGGACCCAAGAAACAACTGCACTTCTCTGACTATGGAGACAATCTTTGCATTGATGAGCAACAAAAGGTTTTTGACGAAGCCGATGGCTGTGGTTGATGACAGTGAGTTTCCAGGTTAGTGTGATGAAGACACAATTATCAAAGGTGTTACACGAAAAAAACAGCTAGACAGAGGCAAACGCCCGTTCTAATGGTGCCATAGAAAGGTTAGATAAATCCACATTATACTACACATCTGGTAATCATTAACTGAAGCGTGTGTATGTGGGTTACATGTAACCCTGTATACACACGTGACGGTTGTGCACGTGTCTCGGGTTACGCTGATGGCTGTACGCAAGTGTGTGCTTTTGGCAGAGAATGCATCCTACCACAGAGTTGACTTCAGCAAAGAGGAGTGAGCTCTGGTTCTGGCCTCCTGGATCAGACCAAGAAGAGGAAAATGTGGAAAAACAGGAGTCATGCGGCACTGAGCACCAGTTGTTTTCACTTTGGCCCTTCTCTGTGGCCTCCCTTTTCCATCAGAACGGGGGGGAAAAGGGGACTGGTGGTCTTCACATTGATGTTGGGAAGCCAGCCAAAAACTAAAGGCCCCTCGGTTACGGCCTGCGCATTCACTCATCCATCCACTCGCAGCGCCTTTCGAGTCGTGGCCTAGCAAGGCAGGCGCTCGCGGGAGGTGGGTTCATGACTTAACTCTAATTAGATTGTTGCGTTTATGACCTAAGCTCAGATGGGTTGATGTCATGAGGCATTCTCCGGTGCATTGTTGGGGATTTCTAAATCAGCGTCCCTTCTTCGATTACATGAGAACTGCAGTGAGAATGAGTCATCATCGTTCACTCTCGATATGAAATCGCTTGCATCATTTCCATTAGGCAGAACTGTATGTCATCTTGGCAGATATTAGCCAATTTAGAGCTGTTGTGGATCAAATCAGATTATTGTTTCTGTGAGCTCGGCAGCACAGCGATGCCCTGATCTCTCAGGGGTGGTCAACTGGGTGGGATTATTATGGAGGATTGTCTCACTGTGTTAACATCCATTAAAAAAGAGAAACTGGCTGTAAAATATCAAAGCTTTACACGCTGTTGCATGTTCCTGATGAACTATATTGGTGTTTCTGAAACCCTAAAATAATAATATAATGGATCTTAGCGTTAAAAAAAATCCAGAGTCAGAGTTGTTTGGGATAATTCGGGGCAGATATGGTTCTCATTATACTTTGGATTTTAGAACTGGGCTAACGTGTAATCAGTTTAATGTCTCAGTAATCACTGACTTCATCTACTTAATTTGCGCTGCTCACTAACATGGAGACGGCTCAGTTTTCATAGGAATACGGTAAGCAAACAAACCCACAGTAAACACTGCAAATGGATTCTGTTTCAAACGACATGTTTTCTGATGCAAACAGATCCTCTGTGCTGTTGTGGAAAACCAAACGTTGTCTTGGGTTTACCAAGGAAAGAAAGGAGAAGAAGAAAATGACTTCGAATCCCTCCAGTGAAAGTTAGATTTACTGCTTTATAGCATCAGTAAATTATCAGTGTGTGGTAGATTTATGTAAATGTAGCCCCAGGCAACAAACATATGACATGCAATATTGTGACTTTTTGTAAAAGATAAACAGCTAAGCCAAAATAAAGAGGCACTGTGTGGAAAAAATGAAGAACTAACTTAAATAAATCATAGTTTGTATCATATTATCAGTCTTTATGAAGAGTTTTGACCCACTTCTCTCTCCGACATTATTATTGCTCATTGAGTTTTTACCCACCACAACTTTTCCATCAGTCAGGTTGAGTTCTTAATTATAATAGAGTCGTTGCAACAGTGCAACAAAATCCTTTGCAGCCATCTTGTTTGTAGATTTGCTGCCACTTTTGTAGTATATCTACTCTATGTATTGTTTTCTATGATGTTCCATATAAATTTACTAAAATATTAAAACCTCAAGATGGGCATTTATAAAAATTATATCCTATCTCACATAAAACTGCAGAACTGAGATACGTTCTGCTATCTGTTATTGTGATTTATCTCTGTAAATGACAGATTTCTGATAGAAATATGAGCAATAACACCTCAACTTAAAGCCTACTCCAGTTTTGACTGCTTTATTAAACCTCCAAAAGTCAAATTGACTACCTCATTGACAGAATTAACATAAAATAAGATGAAGCAAATGTTAAGACTTAATCTGTATTTCAGTGCTTAAATCCACAATTATTCCACAGAATGTTAACAGATGGATTAGGAAAAGGATGACAGATAGTGTGAAGTTGTGTTATATGGTAATGTGCTTTGTAGCGCTGGTAGCTTTATGGAGCAGGTTTTTTCTGTAGTGACTTGTGAAATTCAGCTGCGTCTAATCTGGAACCGTCTGTATCAGGGAGTCTTGGCAGTGTGACCTCTGTGGTCGTGTCTTTAGAGGTTGAGGAAAGTTCACGACTGAACCAAAGTAAGTCGTTATGCGGGAAGGCGCTCACTCCAGGGCAAGAGCTCTAACATAAACAAATGACGTTTGCTGAGATACCAGTGCTGTTCCAATGCTGACCACACTCTCATATCTGATCCTATCTGATTCTGTTAAAGCAGCGAACACGGCCGGCCGGGAAGACATCCAGCATAGTTATCCACAGCACGCATCAGGACACTGTGTGAGAAGCCTTAGTGGGTCCTCGGCTTCATAACAGTGCTCTGCAGAAGTATTCATGACGTTTTAACAGTTTCACATGTTGTCGTTGAACACGTTAAAACTTAAAGGATGATGTTTTTAAGAGTTTTGGCAGGTAAAGTTTGGAAAGTGTGCTGTGCATTCATATTCAGACCTTCTGAGTCGATACTTTTTAAATTTGTTAGTTTTTAGTTTAAAACTTTTTAATTGGTGCAATTTCACCTGCAGGGTCCACTCTAAAAATTACAATTAATGTTTTCTTAAAAAGTTTGGTGCTACAAATTTAAATAAAAAAAATATTGAGTGAAATGGAAACCAGTGAAATTCTGTAAATATACTTCAACAGAAAGTGATAATCTTTTCCAGTGCAGTGACAAATTTGAAGTTTAAGACAGCCTCTTCCTGTTATGCCATCCTCAGTTTGCTGCAAGTGTTACTGACCTTCCTGAGCATTCTTACCATAGCAAGTCGCCTGGATCAGATAACGTGGAGGGGTGGGGGAAAGGGATAGGGTGGCGGGCCGTCATCTCTTCTGTTATTAAACGCTTCTCAGATGACCTGTCACCATCCATTATGTGAGCCAAACGCTCCTTACAGGAATAGCAGCCATTGTGAAGGTGAGCTGGCCACCTACCAGCTCTGCCTCTCTGCAGCACATAAGCGCCTTTGTTCTGTTAGTTAAGACATCATTACAGCTAATTTCACTTTTGAAAGGCTTCCAGATGATTTGCAACAAATGGCTAAGCAGAACCTAGTGGAGTCAATAGGTCCATCTGTGAGGGGACACTCTCACCTCATACGTAGATGTGCTCTCGAGATTTTTCCTGCTTCAGGTTTCTGCATCGCATTCTTCAGTGGATTGCTTATCAGCACAAGAGTATCTGCAATCTGCTCTTTCTGTGGCATGCGGCTGACACAGCCATGTTTCCATTGTAAGCGTGCAGGGAACAGTTGTTATTCTGCTAACATGTGTTGTTGAAAAAGAAACAATGTCGCTATTGTTTCCATTAAATAAGAAACACAATTAAAATCATACATGAATAAGTTTGTTTACACAATGAGTCATTAAAAAACATGAAGCACCATCATCCTCTTATTACTTCCTGTCGTCTTTTCTTCATGGTTTGCACCAGTGGCAACATCCGATTGTTGACCATGTGACTGGTGTGATGCGAAAAAATGTTTTCTTTCCAGATTTACAAAAAAAGCCCATTTTTGATATGACAAAAAAAACTACCTCATCTCTGATATTTTGTATGGCAAAACTCTTTATTGATAAATAGCATGCTAAGATCATCCCCAGTTTTTACAATTTGTTTTTTAATCTGAATTCCAATTACAATCCAAATATTTTGACACCTGTATGAAATGTTAATGGAATTCCCCACTAATGCATGTTAATCTTATTCTTAAAATACTATATAGATTTACAGTATTGTGAATTGCCATACTTGTTTGTAGTTGTTTTGATAAAGTTTTATGTAAAAAAACACCTCGTCCCATTGCCAATATTTATTAATAGAAAAACGAGTTCTTTTCAAAATTGCCGTGTTTCCATTCAGCAAATTTATTTTTGCATTCTCAAATTTCACAACTATATAGCGAATGGAAACAGACCTACTGACTCATATTATGTTTGATATCTTCATGTTTTTAGCTTGATACTGTGCAGTTGTATCAATGTCAGGAAGCAGGTTTTTTAAGTTTTCATTTATGTGTTCTGTTACAGATCATCCTCCAAAGAAACCAGAACCTGAAGAAGGTAAAAATCAAAAAACCAAACTTTTTTCTTTGCTGTTGCTTTTTTTCCTGTGTTTTCCATTATTTTCATGTGTTAACTAAATAAACTGTTTCATGTTCCAGCTGAGATGTTTCTCTTGGACACCACCACGGTGGTGTTGATCGCCTTCGCCGCCTTTGTTATTGGGGCTCTGCTGACTGGGGCCCTGTGGTTTATCTACACACACACAGGTAGGTCCCTCACCTACCGCCCTGCCACTCCCACCCGACCCGACCGAACCCCACCCACCTCGAAGCTTTAATGAAAAAAGATAAGAAGCAGAGGAATGTCCCAGCATGCCGCTGTGATGACCAAACATCCTGTAGCTGATAGAGGTCGCCTCACAATAACATATTGACTCCTTCACTGTAAATATATCCTGTTGGTCAGCAGCGAGAGCTCCCCTCTTTCCTCCCTTTGAATGTTTTCGGGGGGCCGCAGGCGGTCAGCAAATGTTCACAGCACAATGGCTGGAGACAAGTTGGAAATCCCCCTCGCTGGGTTTAGTGGGCGCTCACAGGAAGAGACACACAATCTGTCTATTAGATGCCAAGACTTTCCCCGTCGTCCCCAGCCCGCTGACCCTGGCCGACCCCTGAGAGGAAGCCCTCCGAGTTCAGCGCTGCATGGAGCTCAGCGTCTCAGCACTGATACACTGGGCCACTGACCTGCAGGAATGTGGCGGTTCTTCAGTAAAACTGTTTGGAGGTTTGCATGTGCATTCTGGAAAGAGCTCACTTAGTGTAAAATGACTGCATTAGTTGGCCAGATCCAAACCGCTATCAGAAGGATTACAGTCAAAGAACTCTTGGTCACAATACTCCCATTACATTTCCGAGGAGGATTTGTTGCCGCAGTAACTATCCCCTGTAACAAACTGAGCACCCTTATCGTTCTCCAAATATTTCTCTTGGCTTTTCTTTAGGAACACTCTTCTTTTCTGCTTTATGTATTTACATGTGAGTGACCAACAAAAGAACACAACAGGTCTGCTTTTCCAGAGATAGTGTTTTCCGGATAAAAAATCAAGACGTACACACCCACACGCACACACACACACACACACACACACACACACACACAGCAGGTTTAAAGATAGACAATATGGAAAGATTCAGAGTTAAAGGTATGTTTCTGTTGATGTTGTGAAAATAGACCACTTTTGGATGGGGATGTTAACTGTGTCGCCTACAGATGACCTTATATGGCAGTGTTTGCATTTAACCCCAAGAACGTAGATTCCCTAAACAACAACCAAAAATATCACTTTGTGAGTGTACTTTTAACCAGTTCAGAGTGATGAGGCATGAAAACACTTTGGATTTGTTCCAGCAGCATTCAGACAGCCCTTTAAGAGTAATTTTTTCCCTCTTTTGACGGTTATGATGGTCATGTCATTTATGAAGATATGATCATTACCGAACAGTCTCTGTTCAGCAAAATAGAAGCGTAACTTCTTTAAAGTGAAGCCACATACCATCATAATATCTGGAATTTTGCACATTATTTTGACACGTGCAGTTTACAGTGAGCCAGGCCTAAACTTTCTTCTTCTGTGGAAAAATGAAATCCTCCTTTGTTTACTTGGTCTAAAAACAGCACAGCTAAAAACCCTCAATAGTTTCACTGTTTTGAGAGAAATTCATAGTATATGATACAGAGAAGATTTACACATCATGATAAAGCTTAGGGCTGTTAAAATGCTAAAACTAAAGAAAAATGCTTGATGCAATTTTTAGTGTTTTACACCAAAAATACATTGGGGAGCAATGTGATCCAAACAACAAACAAGATATCAAACAAAAAACTTCCTATAGTCACAGTAAGATTCATAAATCAACACGTCACATTTTTTAAGGTTGTTTTTGTTTTGCTGCAGTCTTTTCAGCTGACTATCTTGTCTAACGAATGGATTGTGAAATTATAGTTGACACCAGATGTTTACATGTGCTGAATAAAGAGACGTATATGTTTTTTCTCACTGTTTGATGTTAAATCAGACCAAACGTCTGTTGCTAGGTCAGCTAGAATTGCAAATTTTCTGTTTGTGAAATGCCGCGATATTGGTAGAATATGTCAGAGATGTATTTATTATTGTCTTTAGAATCAGATTAATCTCTTTAGACATTGAAGAAAAGCTCAATTGATGATGTCATAGCTTTGGAAACTTCCAATAGGTTGATCTGAGACGTTTGACTTAATTTTAGGCACACATTTGCATGTATTCTAAAGCCTCACCTGGAACACATTAATCTTTAGTTTGACACGATTAGAAGATCAAAAGAACTCAAACAGTAAAAGCAACATAAGGTGATTGCCTCCTCCTGGCTCTGATTGGTTGTTTCTGGCGCACTCCTGCAGATGACAGTAGGACCACAGGCAGAAGAGCTTAATTTTTCCTGTCATAATATACAGCTGGGATATAGTGACAGTTTTAGCAAATATGGAAAAAAAAATCCTCATATTTATAAAAGTTACATACTGCAGCTGTAGGCTTCTTTCCTTCTTGGGTTTATCCTGCACAGGAACTGTGGTCTTTCTCATCCTTATAGAAATAATTTCTACACCTAAAGTATAAAGGCCAAATGTCCTTGAGCAGACATCTGTTGCAAGCGCTGCACCTAGGGGTTTTTACGCACGCACAAAGTGTTTTTGTAACAAAAAGAATGTGCCTTTATCTCTCCCATCTATAGAGATAATATCAGACTTGGGAATTCTAGTTTCCTTCAACAGCTGAGGTGAATCCCTTTGTTTTTGCGGGGCTCTGGTCGGTCCTGTGAGTGAAGGTCTGCTGGCAGCCAGCCCTCTCCTAATCATTAGCAGAGCTGTGGGGCCTGACAGTGGGAGAGGGCGTCCATATCACCTATAGGTACATACAGCTGTCATATACGAAGGCACTCGCTCCCACAAGTGTGTATGCCATTACCAATGTGCGCAAATGTTTGTTGCTATTCTGCTGATGTCGGAAAAACACAATTTCACAATTGCAGTGTTTCTGTTAAATAAAAAATTAAATTAATTTCACAAATTTGGTCATGCAATAAGTCGTTGAAAATCATGTTAGGCAATGGAAAGAAGCAGTTACATGAGATCTATTCACAATTTAGCCATGGTGCTGCTGGCACTCATCATCTATCGGCCAATCAGAGGAGACGTAGGCGTCTTATTCAGAAGAAGCAACAAGCCCTGCCTAATTTTTGAAAAAAGATTTGTTGAAATTGTAGTCTCTTTTACAGAAGAACTATGGATTGAACACGTTCTAATGACACACAGCTTTCTTGAGCTGTGAGAGCTCTGGTGGAGCCAGCTGCACAATGTCTGAAAAACAATCAAAAACAAACAGTGATGCTCCTACTGCTCCCTGTCGTTGTCTTCATCGTCATCGCCAGTAGTAACATCCAGCTGTTAATCATGTGACTCATATGATTTTCCATTAAACAAATTTACTTTTGTAATTTCAATTTGCACAATTCTACAGTTAATGGAAACGCAGCTCAAAACTGGTTCAGCTGACATTCTGAACAATGTGGAAACCAGGCGGGCTCCTCCTGTTTACCTTTAGTTGACTCTGCAGAGTGCACTGCAGTCATATTTTGGTGCGGAACTCAAATGAAACACAGACAAGGATTTCTTTCAAAAACTCCTCAATGTCCAATGGAGATGTCTTTTGTAAACAGACAAAATAAGTAATTTAAGCTTTGGAGGGAGTTAGTTTATGATAGGAAATGCTTTTTTAGACAAAGAACAATAACCCAGAAATTTGGATGATAGTAACTGGGTCCTATGCTGTTTCTCCTGTTTTGTACTGAATAAAAGCTAATTAGTTCCAGATAACTAAAGGCACAAAGTCATGTGAAAACCAAAACATTTCTTTCAAAATCTGTTCATAAAGGATGTGACCATTTGGCTCTGGACCTTTCAGGGGACATCTTTAGGGACGTCGTGCTTCTCATCCTACTGGCCAGAATTCATCTTGGATTCCTTTACACATTTCAAGCTTTGTTCTCTATATGTTTTCCTTTGCCTGTGAAAGAATTAATAGATCTCACAGGACAATAAAAAAAACCCAGAAACTATGGGAACTGTCAAGCAATAAGCCGGATACATTGACCAATTTGTATTTTCAGTCAGATCACTTCGTCATGTTTTTGGCCGATTTTAAAACCAGTTCCGTTTTCTCTTGTCCGATTTCCCGTGCCCCTTCTCCCCATCTCCCATCCCACCCCTCTCCTGCCCCGCATCCAGGTGGGACCGCCAGAGCGCAGCCCGTTCAGAAGCCCCAGCCCGTCTCGGAAAACAGCAGCGCGGCCCACAGCATAGGTAGCACGCAGAGCACGCCGTGCTCCAGCAGCAGCACGGCGTAGCTCGGGAACGGCGCCCCCGCACGCACCGGCCGCAGCACCTTCACGCAAACCGGTTCGTTGGTCTTCTAAAGCGTGATGCGGAAAACAGACAAAAAAAAAAAAAAAAAAAAAACACCGACAAATGTGCTGCGATGATTCTGAGATGTATCTCAGCGCAAGAAAGAAAGAAAGTTCTGTTTAGATGGGTTTTTTTTTTTTCAAATCCAAATGCTGCTCTTCTCATCACAGTTAAGCCTTTTTTGTTTTGTCCTTAAATGGTTTGAATTCAGTCGCTTTGCTCCAACAGTGATTGAACACGAGAAGATTTGCAGAGGTTAGGAAGTGATATGTTGATGGCTGGACCGTAAACACATTACTTTAACACACACAACCTAGAAAGTAGCACAGGAGCAACACAACCACTATTAGAAAGAGGACAAAAGTGCAGTATGAACTTGTCTGTCATTATCCTGACGAAGAGAGACAATGGAGGTGTTGAATGTATGAGAGAAGAACAAGCACCAGCAAATGTGAAAGAACATTGTGAAAGATCTGCAGGTAGACCTCCATATTTTACACAAAAGAAGACTTTTTTTTATTTTGGATTAAAGTGTAAACAATCGATAACAGTACATCAGAGCGGCTCAATAGGTGCAAGTTTAAAATGGCTACATTTTCAGAGTTAAAGCATACTACTTTGCTGAAGTTAAAGGAAAAGACCGATACTTGTTTTGTGTCTGTGTGTGACTAGCCTGGCTTCATGGTGTCAATCAAATCAAATCGAAACAATCAATCAATTTTATTTAGCTGGAAACAGTTGGTGTAGGTTGGAAGAAATCCTCAAAATCTGTCCTGGCGTTTTATTCAGTTCAGGTTATTCTCAATACATGTAGTCTCTCAAGACAATTTATTAGAAAGTAACATGCAATTTATGTAGAGAAATAAGTGGCGCCCCTAAGGGGAGAGCCACTTGAAAAAGAATTGAGCCAGAGAATTGTGTTCAGGCTGGTGTACATGGCAAATGGAATATAGCGCTTTATCACATAATTTACATGATCATCTTCTTCAATCACAACATAAATGTATAAAAAAAATAAACTGATTTATACAGCTCTGGAAAAAATTAAGAGGCCACTGGAATGAATGACAATGAAAACCTCATGGTTAATCCACTAGGTATTGATTTCTAAATATTTCCTGAGTTAAAACGTTTACATTGTAGTTTCTAAATGAATATGAACTTCCATTATTTGAGGTCTAAAAGCATAGCATCTTTTTTTCATTATTTTGACCATTTCTCATTTTCTGCCAATAGATACTAAATATTTGCTTGGAATTTCAGAGACGTGTTGTCAGTAGTTCATAGAATGAAAGAACAATGTCCATTCAAACATGTACCTATAAAGAGTAAAGAGAAACAGATCTTAAGAAACTCAGTATTTCACATTACATCTTCCACTGAGTCCAGCCATTACTTTGTAAGCCAAGACATTCTTTGCATTACTATCCTTCAGACACAAGAGAGGTCTCAGTCTTCTCCTCAGCTGTCTTTTTTTATATCTTCTGAAGTGTTGGTGTACAGTTCTGGTCAGAAGTTTTCATACACTTGTTAAAATGAATTTCCTCATAATTTGTGGATTTAAATTATGTATTTCAACTATATTTTTTGATGACTGTTAAAATCTTAAGCAACCTCAACTGTGAACTATACAACAGTCTCAAATACACATCGCCACAAATCCTTGGAGAAAGGTTTGCTAGCAGAGAGATCTTTGTATTAACAGCCTGCTGGGAGGATTCTGGCTGCATATTTGAGCATGTAATGTTTTATAAATCTGTCCGTGGTGGGGAAAAAAAAAATTTTCAAATCAAATATTTTTATATTAACAGAACCAAATTAAGTCACCATTCATGCTAATGGTGACCATATGCAAACTTCTGCTCCAGACTGTCGATTTGTATTTTTATGTCAATAATTGTAAATAGGCAAATGTGTTTCGAGGGAAGCACATGTGCAAACTTCTCTTTTCTGCTTTATCTGTGCCAGTCCCTTCTTTTATAACCTGAGGAATCTCATCCACAGTGTTGACTGACTGACTGACTGACTGACAGCATTAACGACGGCCATATTTAAAGAACAAGCCAGCGATCACAGTTAGCCTTTGCTAGCTCAGATCTTTCCATCTGTCCGTTGAGCATGCAGCACATTGTCACAGGAACAGAAAGGCGTCAGATGATAAAATGGAGTAGCGCTCCCTGTTTGTAATCTTCATCAGACAAAACATGAGGCATTTCTCCATGGTTTGCAGACACCAGACAGTCAGTGTTTGGAGTTCCTTATCCCACTTGGTTTTGTGTAAATCTTGGCGCTCAGTGTGTTGTATGAGCTGCAGCCAAAGTTCTTTGTTTCACATATATTTTCTTCAACATCGTAAGCTCCCCACCACTTTACAAGAATATGAATGTTTTCTCTGTGTGCGTGTGTGTGTGTGAGAGTATCAATTGTGTGTGTGTAGGGGAACAAGCGGGGGCCTAGAGTGGGATAGAAGAAAATATGTTTCCCTGAAGCAGCAATAGGGACACAATGCTTTTTATCTGTTTTTTCTTCTCCTTTCTCAATGTAAACTTATGTACAGCTTTCTACAGATGCTATAAATAAATATATTTGTGTATAAGATTATATTTTGGAATGTATTTACGACAGAATTTTATTGTGATGTGTGTGTGGAAGTACTGTGAACTGTGGATTTGCTCATATAACAAACATATGGTTTGGGAAATTCTTTGTAAAGCATACATAAAAGTGTTGCACGCTGTCGAATACGATGCAGTTTAGTAAATAATTATACTATAAAGTTGTTGCTAGGAGCCGCCTTTTCTTTAAAAAATTTCTAGACATATTAGACATTTTTTGTCCTGTGTGAAACTTTACTGATCTGTGCAGGCATTGCTGATGTTCTACACCCCATCCAGCTGTTTAAAACGAAGAACGGGACTCACAACTCCAAATGTATTAAGCTTTGCTTTTTGTCATTTTAAAGAATATAAGCTGAAGCTTGTAGACGCTTCATAGCTTCCCATCTCTAAAGTAGCACATAGTAAAACATAAAACCAGCTCTGGTTTGTAGCCTTTGGGTCATGTGCAGTTTGTACAAAATGATACTGCATCATATTAAGCCACAGCCTCCCTTCATCAATAATGGCACTTTTGGTAAAGATGAGCAAAAAGCCCTTAAATTGATTTTTTATTTCAGCAGCATTACTTTGTTGCAGTTTTTTTTAAAAGATATGTTGCCTATAGTACACAATCTGTACGCTTAACCTAGCAACTATTTTATCGATGATCTTCACATGTTGTTCTGTCGTTCAATTCATTTCCAAGACAATGTGTGGATCCTTAGGGGAACGTAAATGTTGACTTTTTTCATTCAAGTATCTTCAGAGAGTTGTTCCTGCTGTTTTCAAGTGAGAATCTGCAGTAGCAGTCTTTCAATCTAGAGAAGCCTCTGACTGAAGACGGTTGCTGTAAGACAGTCTCATGACCGTCATGACATGCAAACCACTCAGTTTCCAGGCAGCAGAGACAACAGTACTCTAACAGTGGTTCTACTTAACCACCTCCTTTGCTTTTGCCGATCTGTCTGGCAGATAATTGTTGAAGTTGGAAGAGAAAGTTTAACTTTTTCTCTTTTTCTCTCTGCACTTTAAATAATAAAGTAAAAAAAAAAAAAAAGAATTAAGACGTGAAGCACAAATTATCAAAAAGCTTAAGCTACCCTCACTTTGTTTAATATTTACTATATCAATGGATGTGTCCAAACTGATCCAATTAAAAAAAAAAAACCTCAATGTGGGATTTTTATATCAAATCAAAGATTGGATTATTTTCTTAAAGAAATTTTTCAATGTTGAATTAGTCTGCAATAAAAGCTGCGTTCAGTTTAATTCCTTTTACTCATCTTTGCCAACATGTAAGGAGGACACGGTAATTAGAGCACAAATCCATGGATCTATTGATTGTATTTTTTTTTATGTGATTTGACTACCTCATATGTTTTTTGAATGTTGAGTTTGGATGCCTGTATGTATGGAAGTGCTATAGGTTAAGCAGCCGTTTAAGATTTAAAGCTCGATCATGACTTTTTTTTTTTTTAAATCACACTTTGTTATTTTCAAAGAATCTAACAGAAAACATTAATGTTATGATAACCCTTTTAGTTGTGAGCCTTTGTACGTTTAAGTTGATCGTTTGACTTTCTTTGTGTTCATAAAACCTTTTATATGCTGTAAATATGCATGACCCCTGTACACTCATTATGACCAATAAATATTTTATAATAATTACAGTGAGACTCCTGTGTGTTTGATGATCTCCTGTGTTCATCATGGCCACACACTCCCCTACTGTATATGGAGTTAGTTTAGAACTCTGATCAGCGGTGATGAAGTGTTGGGTTCGGCTCTGTGGCCGTGAAGTCATGACTCGTCTCTGGTGAGCTCATAACATGATACAGACCATGAGCGTTGGAGGGTGTAGATGTAAGGGTTAGATAAAAGTAAGGGGTTCCACACTGAGAGAAATTTCACTGACAGACACACAGACTGGCATTTCTCTCTATAATTACCCCTCCTCTGGGGCTGTATAAAGCAGCGTGCCTTGGCGTGAAGCGGCCCTGGGCAAACGTCCCTCCGCCGCCGGACACATCCCCAGCGATTGTGATATCATACGTGTGATTCTTCTGTTTTCCATAAGGAGCTCGTCCAACTTATGAGTAATATTTAAAATGTTCTTTTCAACGAATGATCACAGACCTCATCATTCCCTTAAAGGTGATGTCATTATTTTCATTTCCAGCTTCTCCCCCCTCTGCCTCCCTTGGCTACTTTTGCCAGAAATTAGTTGTTCTACTGCTAATTCATTGAGTCACTGATTGTATGCACCCTAGGTGATAATGATAAACACAGGATCAAATTTAAAAGACTAAGTAGGTTTCCAACACTGACATCAAGAATGCGCCTGGTTTAAATTTGCCCTCGGGTCATAAACTTGATTACGTGAATTAAGTAATGTGAAATACTTTTTTGCAAGTTGTGCAGCAGTAGAGAGAGATGAGCACGGCCTAGCTTCCTGATCACACCTTTATACCTGTAATGCAGCTAAAGTCCAGCAGGAGCTCTGCTCCTAGCTTCATGTTGGAATCTATTGCAGATGTTTATTTTTTAAGGTTTTCAGGGTTTTACAGAAAGGGAATTTCTTCTTGTAACAGTGTTTAGCAAAAGTCTTCATACCTTACAACTTGAAACCTTAGTGCATATAATTTTTCTTCATAACAGAAGGTAGAGAAAGGAATATGACCCAACTATAGCAGCAGTTCAGTCACAGTGGAGGTTTTCTCTCGGGTGTCTACCTTTCCTTTTAATTATATTAAAGATTAATTTACCTGGAATTAATACTGTTAATTCTAGGTAATTAACAGTGTTAGTTGTTAATGACTTGTTACTGTTAATGACTGTTAATGTTACCTGGAATTACTTCAGGAAACATTTCATCACATGATTTTTAAGAAATTAGGAATTAAGAGGATAAATTTTGTTTTTTATTTTTATTTTATGTTTTACAGCGCTCTGTTGAAGAGCTATGAGTAGTCAGTATCATACCAGCCATAGATAACCCCTCAAGTTTCATCCCTTTGAAGCCAATTAGCTTTAGAGCTCAGGGTCATACTATCATATGAAATTCAAAACTGCTCCAGCAATTCTTGCCAACTCAATTTTTATAAATCTTAGATATATGTGTAAACAATGTCTTGAATTAGACATTGTTTACATAAAGGTTTGTAGTTGTTTTCACAGAAATCTGTGTTTGTAACAGGGACCATGTAAGACGTGCTGCAAAAGTGTTTTGGAATTGTTTATAAGATCGGCACATTCTTTGCAGCTCTGAGGTAAATGTTGCAGTGATTAATATATTACATATGGATATTATCCATAACAGCTTTAAGCTCAAGCCACGCAATTTCCAAATGCACACAGATTACTACTGGCTTGCCTCTGTTTGATAAAAGTTTAGAGCAGATCCAAAGTTTTGTCATGTGGCCTGACTTTTATTCTGGTTCATTCAGGTAATTGTTTTTCACGTATACTGTGTAAGTTAAGTTATAGGTTAAGTATGGAGAGCAGAAATCGAACCGAGTCTACCAGACTGTCAGGAGTGAAAATATACTTAGTCAGGCTTTTACATTGTGTAGATCCAGTGACAGAGGGCGCTGAGTCAGCTTTCATTCCTAAACTGGTTCATCATTGTGAATGGCATGTAGAACTGTTGCTAATGCACAACACATTGATGAGGCATTGTCTTGGCTAAGCTTGGGAAATGACCTCAACAAGAGTCCCATGGTGCTACGTTCAGTACGTTCAGTAAGGAGTCCACCCACCAGCCTGCTATCATATATCTCATAAAATGTAATCTCAACGTTACATTATTATTCTTAAGAGTTTTAGTTTAACTACTTAAACACTCAATGGATGCTGATGACTACTCAGCATGACAAAAGCTTGGAGCAGTTCCAGCTCATGGCAGGCTGGCTTTCTTTTGTACTTTTTTCATTTCTTTTTTTTTTTACTTCATGGGTGCACTTATCGACTTTGTATAGATTCAAGTATGGAAAATTGAAATAAAAAGTCTATGTGGGAAACTTAGGTGCAACAAAAGTGAGTTTGAAAAACAATCTAGAAGTAGATGTTCTTCAAAATGCGCTCCATTCCTTGTTGTAGATGCGTTTTTAAGATATGGGAACACATGTCCAACAGACAACAACGTGACCAAAGCCCATGTTAGTGGTCATTTCTCACTTATATCAGCCACAGAAATCTGGCGGAGTTACCCCATCATTGCTGTAGCATCTGCCCAATTTGAGCATTCCCCAAAAACAACGATTCAGGTCTGACTACATCTAGAAGGATTTCTCACAGAAGTCCTTCTAGGCCGCCTCATTAAATGGAGACGGCTTGACGTCTGCATTGCTGCTATGGCAAAACACATTGGAGTTTTTCAGTAAGTTTCAGGTTGGACTTATTGAGCAGTAAAAGTGCGTATCAGGTGCAGGGAGTATAGTTCTCCTGGTGGGGGGTGGATTCATTTAGCAGCTGCACTGAAACTATAAACCCCCTGGGTTAGGTGTGCAAACTTTAGCCTCACATCGCAGCTCGTTGTTATGCTGCACAAAAGTAGAACTAGTTTCATATTGCTGCCAGAATCCATAAAGTGGGTCTGATTTTGCTCAGCTGGAAATTCTGTTTTGATTGTGGCACATGGGTGCTGCATGTGCGTAATAATATATATACATATTTCTTTATAGATTTGAGGCCCTCATGCTTTCTGCTGGAACACTCTGGAAGAACTCCAACTGGAAAGAAAGGAAACAAAAAAAAAAAGGAAAAGAAAAACCCTCTCCATATGGCCCTGCTTATAATGAAACAGCTCGGTCATAATTAACTTCATACCCCAAATGTCTCCCAGTCAGTTCACGTCAGCATCTTTTTTCTCTTGCCTGTCATTTCAAAATCCAAAATGGACCGGTGAGTGGACTCATGCATATGACAGTGTATTTATACAGGAAAAGTATTCCCACCCTCACAGATGTCTCGGTTTATTTACTTATTTTTTAGAGATATTGAAATGTTTCATATCCTTAAACAAAAGAGAATGTCACAGAAATCTGTGTTTGTAACAGAGATTACATACAAAAACAAATACGAAATGCAAATAAGACAAAACTAACTCACAAGTAACTTTTCAGCAGTATCAGAGTTTGTTTCAACTCAATTTATTAATATTAAAACCTGACAGAATTTTTCACTTCTAACATGGGAAAAATGTCTTTTTATAACGCCACCTTCTATCTCATATTGTTCTTGCTATCTGCAAAGCAAATTGCCCTTTGGGGACAATAAGGTTTATCTAATTTTAATGACTTTGGTCATTATTTTAGGTAAGCTGACGATAAGTGAAAAAATCTCCCAGTGTAACTAGTACTTCTTCATCAATATTAGGGAATTACTGACCTAAAACAAATTTCTATATATTGCAAAAAAGTTCCTTATAAGTAAGTTTTGTTTTATTTCTGACATCAAGATTTGTAATAAAAGTCCCCGATGACATTAAATCATCCCAGTGGTTACTGTTGCTGATTGGCTGCCAGAGCAACAATCCAAGCCAGAATGAAGAGAGACAGGGGGGGGGGGGCTGGTCAGCCTCTTCATGCTCCTGCACTGTTTAGATGAACTGCTCACATTAGGGTTTTCACTTCTCAAGTCCAGGCAGTGAAATCAAACCTCCCATAATCGGGGTGCTGTGGTGGCGTAGGGGTAAAGCACAACTCACTGAAGCCTCAACATGGCCGCCACAGGTTCGAGTCCAGGACTGTTGACCTTTGCTGCATATCTTCCCCTTTTTTCATTACCCTGTCTGTCCACTCTCTCAAAACCTTTAAAAAAACATCACATCATCTCACTGTGGGATTCATTAAGGCAGAGCTGTTTCATCCAGGACCTGAGCGCCGTTTGTATTTACATGTTTTATTAAATTTAGCCTGACGTCTGATTCGATCAAGCCGGCTCGTTTTCTGTGAAAACAGCTCACTTTGCATTGGAAGCAGTTGAGCGTTTATGTTTCCGCTGCTGTGATTGAAGTCGTAGCCCTTTAGGAGGCGCGTGGCCTGGACAGACACATGGCTCTTTTACGCTTGACCAACTTGTGGCCTCAACCACAAAGTGTCTCTGAGCACTCTGGAAGGCGCTCCTAAACACACAGAACGCATTAATGGATCAGAATCTGGTCGTATTCGGACTCTTCTTTGCTCTCGACAGAAATAAGCAGTGGACATGTCGGAGCTAATAGACTCATTCTGGTTTGCTTCGTTTGGGGGGGAAATAGGCATTCAGTGACAATTAAAATCTAGTGAGAGATTCAACATTTGAGCAATAAAACCTATTGCGAGCAGGGTGGTTGCTATTTATTTTCACCGCTGGGGCCTTTTGCTGCACTCATTTGAGTTTGTGCCAACACAATCATATCATCTGTGTTGCAGATGATCCTCATGCAGCAGATGGTGGCTGCTGCCGTGCTAGCAGCTCTTCGGTTTTTCAAATTAAATTCACAGAGAAGAAGTTGCCAAACCAAAGAAAAATAGTTTGCGTCTCTTTCTGCAAAAATCTCTATATTTTTTCTAAAAAGTAATCTTTAAATGGGATATATTAAATATTTTCTAGGCACATAGTGCTGCTTTGCAGCATAATCAAGTAACTGTTAGCTTCTGTTGTTATGTAAATGCTTCATATATCAAATATAGGCCTAACTTTAAACATTTTTTTGACTTCATTATTTAACACCTTGAAATTGGGCCCCTGTCAGTTAGAGTGGCTGAAATTCAACCAGGCTAAATGAAATCACAATCAATGGTAGAAATCCCACACAAAGCACAGAAGGGAGATGAGAATCAAGCTGAATTGCATGAAGGCAATGGCCAGGCTCTGACTGAGGGCAACACTGGCTGATAGGGTTTTAAAGGTTGCAAACTCCTGTCCCTATATCACAGTCGCTCTGTTTCCCATCATGACAGCAGTGGGACTCAACCTCCACAGTGAGAATGACACTTACTAGAGGTGGGATGAAACACGGTGTCTGATAGGACTCAGCGGTGCTGGTGCAGGCAAAGGCCCGAAATCCTTTAAAAAGAACAAAAGTGTTTAATAGCTGAATTTAACAAGTCCAGATTTTATGTGTCTAACAGAGATGTATGACACTGGAGTCTTTGTTTGTGTTGTTTTTAAAGGTTTTATGTGAGAAAAAGGAAAGACATGCAGCAAGACATCAGACTGGGACTGGAACCCATGATGGTTCATGGGTCAGGCACCCTGCCGTTTACTCCTTGGACTCAGCTACTTGTTACCACATTTCAGTTGGAATAATATTCTCAGACTCAACATGTAACGATGGTCACTAAGGTCAGACACTTCAGTTTGATCTGACCACAGGACCTGTCCTTGTATACCACAATGTGTCAGTCATGACCGCTTCCTCTCAGAGTGGGATTCTAACCCTATGTCCATACAGAACTTGTTTCACTAATTAGTTAAACTCTTGATGTGTGTGAACTTCTGATTATGAAGAAAGTCATAAAAATTCTGTCTCATTATTCTGGCATTTAAAAATGAATAATGTTGGTCGTCCAAACTGGCCTTACGCAGGAAAACTTTAGTCTGATTTGATGCGGGAAAGAGAAAAAAAAATAGGTCATGTCTCTTTTCATATGGTGTATTTTAATAATTAATCTAAACTGTATTCTCCTGGACTCCTCTTGTAAATGTGTGTGCTTCAAAATCAAATCATTTAGTCTTGGTCTGCATGTGGAAAAACTTACATCCAACTTGGACGTCTCCATTATAGTGAATAGGTTTTTTGTTTTTTTTATGTCAGTGAGTATGTAACTTAACTCAAATTATATGTACCATCATAAATCGAAGGCTGTTCCTTGTAGACACTTTCGAAAAGAGATCTTCTGGTATACAAAGAATAAAAAATGTCGCTGTTTGGAAGGCAGCGGGGCAGCTGTGAGAAATGATATGGTATCTCACATTGCCATGAGAACGCCAAGTCTAACATCTGGGACTTTTTTCCACCCACTTCAGTTATTAAATAAAATAAAACACTCTTTCTGAAACACAAAAAAGGGGCAGTAATAAAGTGAACTTATGGAAGCAGGTTTTTAATAGAACCACAGGAAAAAAACCCTGATCTCTGCAAAGAGTTTCTTTCATTTTACTTGCAAAAAGAAAAAAAAAAAAACAAGTCTCCCATCGCTGCCAGCACTGAGGAGCGACAAACAGCAAGAGAGGAGACTTCATTACGGTCTGATTTTCCATCCAGGAGCCTCCTCGACGGGCCCCCAGAGTTCAAATCGACGCTGCAACCAAATCAAATAACCTGGGTCCAAGTACCCACTGCTAACCACTAGCAGATGTCTGCCCTCTGCTAGGGCCCAGAGAAAACACACGCCTTCGCTGCGATTGGCTGAGCGTGTGCAGCCCCAGCTGATCGGCGGGAGCTGTCATCCAAAAACCAGATGTGCAGCGGGGCCGCGTGCGGAGGATCCGGTCGCAGCCCTGGGGCCGCAGCTCAGAGGTGAACGGAGCAGAGGTTTAGCTGAAGGAAAATAACCCAGCAGAACTCCAGAAACCATGAGGAAAATGGATCTCCCATTTTTTTTAAAGCACTGTAGGATGAGTTCATGTAAATATGAGTCTGCTTGGACTTTAGTCAACCTGTTGCATAACACAACGGTATGGATATGAAGAATTCAAGGCTGAAAAATGAGACCCTCGGATTCATCGTGTTCGTTGACGTTACGGAGGTCAGGTGTGGTTAAAGTGAAGGAACAGATGCAGTGGATCAGCTGGGATCAAATGGTTCGTTTTCTAACAATTTGGATTCTGCATGCTGATTCTGGATTTGGAGATTAAACACAGACAGCTGCAAACAAGTTAACTGATCAGGACCGCTGCAGATTCCAAAGTGACAAATGAGGGAGAAATGAAGTTCATAGCATGATGATGACACCAGGAAACTCACCACCAGAGGTGACTGAGCACTGGGGTGAACTGAATGGATTGCATAAATGTAATGTGTCCAAAAAGTGTTCTTTAACAAAAGCTGTTGGGTGGAAGGTCAGTCAAGATTATTAGTGTAGCACATTTCAGCAACAAGGTAGTTCAAAGAGCTTCACACCAGAGAAACATGATGAACTAACCAATTATGAAACATTACATTTTGTCAAATGCCATCATCAAAATTATCAAGCAAATACTCACCAAATACGTTGATCAATGTTCCAATTAATATGCATCAAAGGCAACTGTAAGCAGGTATCTTTAATCTTCAGTCAAAGGAATCAGTGTTTCCACTGTTTTGCAGTTTTCTGGAAGTTTGTTCCAGATTTGTGGTGCATAGAAGCTGAATGCTACTTCTTCATGTTTGGTTCTGGTTCTGAGGGATGCAGAGCAGAACCAGAATCAGAAAACATGAGAGGTCTGGAAGGTTAAAAATATTTCTTCACTCTGATCAGTGAAGAGTGGTCAGAGTGGTCACTCTGATCACTCTGATCACTCTGATCACTCTTCACTGATCTAGACTAAGAGTCATTAAGCTCTGCATTATCATTTTTGATGCAGAGATTTTTCATCAGGTGGAATGTTTGTCAAAAGTGGGGACATTTCATTATAATTTCCTGCATGTTCTCTTCATCCATGCATGGATTCTCATTGGCTACGTTGGCTTCCTCACCTGGTCCAAAATCATGACTTTTAGGTTATTTGTATACTTTAACATTGAACTTGTGTGAATAGTTGTTTGTTTGGATGGGTGAGTATTAATGAATAACTGACCAGAGATGTTTTAAGATGGTGGAAGTCTTCTTAAAGATGTTTTCACTCCTGATGGTTACACTTCATTCGGTTTGACTGGAGACCAGAATTGTAACATTTGCTACATTTTCAGTTCACTTTCCTACTACACTGTCAAATGAAACACTCTGTTTGTCTGTGGAGGAAAGTACCAAGAACCACTGAAAGGAACCTCTGAAGAAGACACTGAGTGAAACTTCCCACATCACAAAATAGAAGCCAAAACAGAGCTGTCAGATTTTAGCAGTTGGAGGATTTCTTTTTTTTGTCTCTTGGCAAACGTGCCAAACCAATATTCTTCAATAAAGGCTCGATGAGGCAGGAGTCCATGGAGAATGTTTTTTTTTTTTAGGTTTTTAATAATAATTTTAAAAACCGTCGGAGCAGAGTTCGCTTTTTTTGGCTCATATCAGAGTTTGATTGTGCATTCATACTTCTGTAAACAAACCAGACTTTCTCGGCAAACAAACTAGAGTTGGATTAAAGTGGTCTAAACACGGCTGGTGGGAACGAACCCTTAGTTTTGGCTTCTCTCGGTTCGGCCATTATCTTCAACCTAAAGGCCGATCTGCAAGATCACCTTCCTATTGCTCTTGTTTCAGTGCATCGAGCGTCAGTTTACCTCAAAGGACCAATAAATCTGGATTTAAACCACATGAAGACCTTTGTTGACTGCAGGTAAGTCATTAGCTGCTTATACATTTTTACCAGAATCAAGTGAGATTCTGGTAAAAATGTATAAGCAGCTAATGCTTATACAAAGTTCTGTCCCTTTAAAGACTTGTTCCAGTTCTTGGATCCCTGTAATCAGCTGGACTAGTTGTAACAACGGAAAAGCAGATATAGGAATATCTGAAATGAAATATACATGTGAGTGGATTTGAGGTCAAACAGTCGCAGGTGGAACCTGAAACGAGAAGAGCAAGCCTGACACGAGCTTTTAAAGAAGCTTTATATGCAATCAAAATTTTTCAAGTACGCCATCCTGGCCATGCTGACAAAGAGGAATAACAGAGTGAGAATGTGAAGGTAACCTTTAAAGCGGGCTTTCATTCTGGCCCGGCTGAGTTACGTTCCACAGACACAGGGCCATAAAGTCTCCCTCAGGAGCTCTCATCTCTTCTCACAAACTTAATAACAGACTCTTCCGTGAAGCACAGTTAGGTCAGACCTGGCTGAG
Organism: Gambusia affinis; assembly: GCF_019740435.1. Lineage (NCBI taxonomy): Eukaryota > Metazoa > Chordata > Actinopteri > Cyprinodontiformes > Poeciliidae > Gambusia > Gambusia affinis. The sequence goes on from NC_057877.1 coordinate 3,005,320, forward strand.
GTTTTCGTCTCTTTATTCTCCCACCACCACCTGCCTCTCCTTCCTAGCATTTCAAATCCCAGATGCTAATTTGCAAAGCAAATCTTGGTAGAACTTGGTAGAGTTGACAGGAAGCTCACTGAGCGATGATCATTCATCCAGCTCTTTTCGCCAGGTCCCAACAAACACCTTTCATGTCACCCTGTTTTTTTTTGTTTTTTTTTTGTTTTTTTTAAGGCTGTCAGAGGCAGAGAGACAGCAGGAGAGCCTCTTTCTCCAGAGAAGGCCTCTGATCCTTCTGGAAGTCTCTTTCGTCTGATTTCTCTGGTGTAAACAGAGCCACAGATCCAGCCGCGCTCCACTGCCCCGCCGAGACTCTGCACCCTATATGGTCAACGTAGTAAAAACACTCAGGGTTAGGACCCCAAACAAATTATTCACGAGCACCTCTGTTTATGAAAGTGTCGACATCACTACGTCTCGCTTTTTTTTTCTTTTCTTTTTTTGTGCAAAGGTTCCTGTCCTTCGCTGGAACCCAGCTGCACAAAATCCGCCTACCCCTCAGCAGCCTAAACACTAAACGCTCGCCACCCAGATTTATGCTCACATCTCAATGTTATAAACCCCCAGTGATCAATATATCACAGAGATGATTAGCGCTGACGTTCATTAGAAATGTCACACATTCCTCCCCACTGTGAGACCTCTGCAGACCAGCAGATGTTGCTCACCGTCAGTTTACGTCAGCTGTTCTCTGAGTGGCGTGTGTATGTATACCTTACTGTTTTTTTTGTTTTTTTGAACGTCGTTTTCCAATAATGAGGGAGATTTACTGGCATGCTAACACCTCGGCGCTGCGGTAAATCACGAAGCTGAGCAGAGAACTGCAGCCTCGCTCAGTAGGTTCCTACAGGCCTGTTAGACTCACAGACGGTGTTTGGGTTGGTTTGCTAATGCAGAACCCAGCTGCACCCTCTGCTATTAGAGACCAAAAGCTGATCTGTTTGGAAATTCCTTCAGCTTTTCGGCATCTTCAGCTGTGTTATTATATTCTCGTTGCAGAGGTTTACATTAAAGCAACTATGAAATCAAACTCTTCTGAAAGATTATTAAAGGGTATCAAAGTGTTTACTGAGGATTAGATGATGGATGTAAGTGGAATCATTACTTTTATTTTCCTGAGAGCTTGTTAAACTTTGTGCAGTGGATTTGGCCTATAACATGTCAGTCGTGTAGGTAGACACAATGCATTATCGTCACCTTTCTAAATGATTAGCTTTAGCAGGGTCGGCCCAAGGCATAAGCAAACTAAGCAGCTGCTTAGGGCCCCAGGGCCACTAAGTACGTGTAGTGCGGCGTACCATATTAAATACCAGCTAACAGAGAGGCAGATCTAGCTATTAAAAAAATGTTTCTTCCCCTCCACTGATTTATTTATTTTTTTTCACATTTTGGTACCTTCACCTAGGGTTTGGTATTTATCGCATTATCATTTATTGTGATAAATTTCTTATCATGATAAATTGTGTTTTATTATTGTCTTGATAAATTCCAATTCACGAAGTTTAAAAACTCATAACTTTTAGCTGTGTGGCAGGAGACGGTTTGTTTTGATCAGGCAGATCCACAGCTGACCCACTGGAGAGTGTGGGGTCCTTCCAGAGCCTGCCGTGGCCTCTAGGATCTAAATCTATCACTCCTGCCCTTCTTCTGTCTCCCTGCTGCTCATCCACACACTAGGAACCTCTTTCATGGACGGCACCAAACATTCAGCACGTGTTCTCTCGGATCAGTGTGAGAACCTTTTTTTCTGACACTTTGTCGTTTAATGTTTTAAAATGAAACACTTGTCTTTTACAGCAAGAAATATTTCCAATGACACGCTGCGCAGAACGGTTCTGTCTGCTACATAACTTCACCCCGGCCGCCTTCATGTAAACCCGGGCTGAGAGGAATTGTGATTTTCCTTTTTCTTTGGATAACAATCTTGTCGTTTGCATGTTATTTGCATGCCTACAGTGCAATGAGCGGAGAACGGGACGCGGTGGAAAGATCCTATCAGTACAGGGCGGCAACATTAAAAAATAACAGCATTCATATGGGACTGATCCTGATAAGACATATTCACCATAATGACCAGGCAGGACTCGGAATGCCCTCACGTTATGCCACGCTGCGTCGCTCAGGTCTGGATCCCAGACTGGAGCCAGCGATACGCCGTGGTGCCAAGGAAATGCTGTGTGTTGTGTAAAATGCAGACCACATGCTTTTGGCGGCCTCGAGGCGGATGGGGACCGTCTCTGCAATAAACCTCCCTTGCGCGGCTCGTGCGGTAGAACCGCATGAACACCAAATCTCCGTTCCCAGGGGGAAAGCTAATCACACGGGCAGTCATTAGGATCCAAGCCGTGTTGTGATCAAAATTGTGGCCTGTGCACAAAAAAGCTCCCCCTGCTCTAATAAAGCATACTTAGACCATTAGATTAGCCACAACTGACAATTAGGCTGCTGGCTGGCTCCCTCACACGTTTTCTTTAAACCTTGTTCAATTGTTAAATCCAATCTTTGCACAGAGCGAGGAAGGAACTGCTCCATCAAAACGTGTTAAAAATGTTGACTGGCGCAGATCTGTGTCACACAGTAAAACAGAGCGGGTTGTTGTTGAGTTTATTTATTCTTTTTATGTGTAACTCATCTTCTGCTAGCCAGATGTTTCCAACCCTAAACCATCCGTGTGGCTTAAAGTGAAGGGAAGTTTCATCAGCCACATTTCCAGACACTGTCACATGTACACACTCACACTCTTGTATGAAGAAATTCTTGGCTTAGCCCCTTATTCAGCACTCAATGTATGAACTTTAATGCAAATTTGACCCCTTATATTTATAGTTTTGATGTTTCTTTCAGTTGAAGATGGTCCTAAAGCCAAAAAACATTTACAAGTTTTCAAGATCACACAGATCTAGCCTGGTTAAAACCAGCCACTTGTTCTAAGCTTTGCTCCGTACAAACAATCTGGACGCTCAACTTACAACCAATGATTGTTTGTAGGAGGCGTGGATTCAGTGGACGTTTTGAACATTCAGATTTGATTTTACCCAATCGCTAACATTTAGCTGTGGTGTCGATCATGACAAAAGCTACGCTATGAAGCTTACCCGAAATTGCCTCCAATGTAGACAACAGAGAAGTGCTGAGCCAAACAATAATAACCCTATTCAGATCTGGCCAATAGATTTCACACTAGATGATCACGTGCACTCCAGATTCTCTATTTAAAAAAAAGTGAAGCAGGAATTTAACGCAACTCCACTATGATGATTTGACTTTTCACCTTCATGTTTAGTCAAGTAAACAGAAAACACTCATTCCAACGAGATCCATTTGTTTCAGAAAAATAACCGAAAGGAATATAAAAAGCAAACCATCGCTAGAAATATGATGTTAAACTCTAAGGCTTTCCTGGAAACTCCAGGTCTACCTGCTGCCGGGAAGCCACCTGCTCAACCCAACGAGAGCACCAGAAACATCTGGACCCTGGAGAGACATGGCTGCCACTGCTGCCGTTTGCTCGTTCAGCAGACACCAAATCATGTCACAAGCATGTGGCAAAAACATGAAGAAATAAAGCAGGACTCACAGATGTTGTATCCTAAACTAATGCTGATGATCTTACTGAAATGATGGGAAGAAAAGGGAAAAAAAAAAAAAGAGCTTGTTCATCCAGATGTGAGGAAGATGTGTCTCCCGGGGGAAACTCCTGGCAGAGGAGCACAGGCTCCTCCAGACGGGACAGACAGGCATATTTCATCCCTGGCCGTGCAGACTCCTGTTTGCATCATATTTGGGCTGGAGGGTCACAGCGTATGGGAGATTATCGGCCACAGATAAATCCAACTTCGCCGCTCAGCATTTCATGCTCTTCATAATGTTTCGCTTTCCCAACTGGAAACTGCTTCTACTTAAAGTAAAGATTTTCTTAGCCTTATCTTAACAGCTTAAGCTTCAGACATGTTTTCTTCAGCTGGAACCAACGTTACCTGTAAGATAGCCAAATCTGGTTCATGCTGAATGCAGATTCTATTATTCACATAACTGAACTCACTGGCTGAAGTGACGGAGTGAGCATACAGTAGCAGTTTAATCTGGCTCGCAATAATAGCCCTTAGTCAACTTTCACAAAAAAACAAACAACCTAACTGTAATAAAATGTTGACAAAAGTAAAACTCGTTTCCATATGAATTTTTCTACAAAAAAACTGACAGATGAATGATGTTGTTTTCATTACTTTGGACCACAGATGGTCCATCCATTCTCCTGCTCTCCCTTCGAGCGTCAAGTTCGTTTTATTTATTAAATTGCACCAGACTACTGCAGACGTTTTGTAAGGCTATAATCCATTCAGAACCTCACCCTATCTAACTTATCTACACACTGACACATCATTTCTCTCTCTAAATTAAATTCTCCACCGGTCTCTCTAACTCAGACAGTACAGTTCTTAACTAAACATGATCACGAAATGTAATCGGATTTTAGCAGTTGTAGGATTTCTCTTTTGCCTTCATTTCTCCTGCTAGCACTAGACTCACGTGTTAGCGTTGGTTGTATTCACCCAGAATGCCCTGCGGCATAGTTCACTTCCTGCTTTGGTCTCTGCTTGGTGTTCACATATGCATCCGTACCAAGACCTAGGTTTGCAAATGGACCAGAGTTTGCTCCTTTGGTCTGCATCAGAGTTCAGTTCAGGGCCTCTCAAATAAACCGGACTTTCTAGGTGAACGAACTGGAGCTTGACTAAAGTGAACTAAACACCTTAAAACAAAATACATATCACATACTATCTACCACCATTACGTTAGGCTCAGAGGAAGCCTTCTTTGTTATACATCAACAAATATATTTCTTGTTCACAGATCAGTTGATGGTTCTCATTTGAAGGAGACTGTGAAGGCATCGCTGCTCAGACAGAGCTCTCTGTGATCGCTGACGGCACAGAGAGGGGTTTCTGCTGCTTCTTCAGTTGTGTTCATTGGCACCGTGAGAGTTCACAGTAACGCACCATAGAGGCAGAAAATATTTGTCTTGGATGGGGACCAGAAGGGAGGGTTGCACAACATCAGGCAGAGCGCACTATGTAATGGTGGGGACGGGAGGGAGAAGACAAACTATCGGAATGAAAGGCTGATGCATCCCACTGGATGCTGGTTAGAGTCTTACCTCCTGGAACTGGAGGCAATGAGAGGAACGGGAACTGGACGTAGGCAGGAAAAGCTGGAGTCAGGTTCCAATGTTACTCCAAGAGGAGATAAGAGTTCATTTGTAACTCAAAGGACAATATTTTCAGGTACAGACAGACTAATGTAGTAATACTAGGATGATAAACTTTAGCTCTTTAATTTTTTTTAAGAGCAAAATCTTAAAATTGGGTCAGTCAACCCAACAGTGCTATATACTCAGGGAAGATGTAATCTCTGAGAGCCACTCCAGGCGCTGCATGTTGGACCATTGTTACATAGAAACTCAAAACTCCTGTCAAAAATCTTTAACTATAAACTGATTCAAATTGTTTCAACATGATTTATGATGAGTAACGAGAAAGATTATGTTTACAAATGTTTGGCTTCTTTCTACTGGCACTCTCAATGTTATCCCAGTGTTCCTCTCTCTGTTGTCTGAGCTCCAGAGAAATGGCATTAAGCAAAACAAAACAAAACAAAACAAAACAAAACAAAACAAAACAAAACAAAACAAAACAAAACAAAACAAAAATCCTGGACCACCCACCTTGCCTGTTTCTTTCTTAGCCTGCCCAAACTGTGTCAACCCATTCTGTGACTGGATCTGCTGGAGGTTTCTTACCTAGTGAAAAAGTTTGGTTGTTTTCTCTCTGCAGTCACCCTGTTCTTGCTCAGGGTGGAAAAACCAAAGAGACGATTTGCTAATTATCATTATATCATGAACTGAACCTCACTGTGTCGCACTCAGCTGAATTCGATCCTGAATCTGACCTTACTGGACAGAATGGACTGAACTGAACATATTTAGATGATAAACGTGCAATTTATATTCTGATATGACTCTGACCAATTTTGCTCTTCCTGTTTATCGTTCTTGTGACTTGAGATGACATTTGTTGTGAAAGGAGGCCAAAGACATGAGCTGAATTTGTTTCTTTCTTTCTCTGTTTGTCCTTCCAGCTGGAAGTCTCTTGCCCTTTCTTTTCCTCACACATTCGCTCTAATTAGCTTTCACTCCTGAGATCAAAAGAAATTTTCTTTGCCATTTTCAGCAAAACTGAAAATTTTCAGTTTACTGAAAATGCCAAAGCCTTGCGGTATAAGACTTTCTCAGTCTACGGTATAAGTCTTGGTTGGTTGGTTCATAAGTGTTTGAAAAGCAGTCCTCCCAAAAGGTGGTTTTGGGTCAGATCTCACCTTCCTCGGTGTGGAATTCAGTCTGGTTGAGAACGATGTTTGGATTGGAATAAATGAGACAAATATTTTCTGCTTGAATTATTTTTTACTTCATTTTATTTTACTTTTTTTACCCAACCAAGTACCCCTTCATCCGCAGACTGTAACAAGCATGAGCTCACCTACAGCGCCCTCTTGTGGACATCAACGGATATTGAAGACGATGACCAGGATAATTGAAAATGCTTCCACTCGGTGTAAAATGATGTCTAGATTTTATTGGGAAATAAGAATATTCTTTGAAATAGTAAATTGAAAACACTTAATTAATTTGTTTATTTATTGTTCATTTAGCAGTTTGAAAAGGTTTTTTATTATTATTATTATTATTTCTCTTTTCTGCAGAAGTGACAGTCAGTGATTTAGACTGTATAGATAGTGTTTTTCTTGCCTCAGCTGAAGTCCACACTCATCTTTTGAACATATAAGCATTTACTGAACACTAAACAGAATCAATTATTACATTCCACTCTGTGGTTTCACATAGTGAGACAGTACACAGCTGACCCAAAGTTAAAAAACAAGAGGAAATTTATCAAGTCTAAAATGATATGATATTCAAACTGTTATAATGTAATAATTTAAGCCATCAAATGTTCTCCTTTATTCTTATCCATGTTGCCTGCTGTAAAATATGTTTCATCTCATTGTGTACTTCCTGGAGTTCGTCGTCAACTGCACCAGTGTTTAAATATAGCTTTCTTTATGGCAAAGCAAAAAAAAAAAAAAAAAAAAAAAAAAAAAGCCATATGTCTGGACTTGAACTTGACTGAACCCCTTCAGCGCAGACAGACAGGTTTTTTTTTCTTCTTTTTTTAAGTAGGAAGGATGAGTTAGTGGAGGAGTGCAGACTGCATCCTGGAGCCAAAGTCTGCATTCCACCGGCCAACAGAGAGCCAATCGTTTCTCAGGACACTTTTGGACGTTTATTTCAGCAGCTCAGAATTAGATATTTCAACAAATGCCCAAACTTAAGTTAGAATATGTTCATTCAGTGGAGGTGGAAATATTCCGTGTTAAGAAATAAGGTTTTTATAAAGTTGTTGTTAGTCGCCTAGGTGACAGGATGTTTGGATCTCCCACCCAGACCTGTCAACCTAACTACTGGCTGGTAGTGTTGGTAGAGTGTGATGGTTGTTATGGAGACTTTTACACAAAATTACACAAAAAGCAAACTTAAATTAGAATATGTTCAAAAAAAAATTTTCACTTTCTTTACCATCCTCCTTATGGTGACAAAATAAATGTGGATTATCATTTAGCCCAGTGGCTGAGAGAAATGACTGTCATATCATATTTACAGTGCTTATAAAAGGCATGCACTCCTTTTAGATGATTTTTCACCCTTTTCTTGCTTTTAAAAATAAAATATGACCAACATAATTTGGCTTTCTTTTTTGACCAAAGTAACAACTGAGTTCTACAAAATAATGACAACCAAATTCAAATATTTAACATAAAATAAGTGACTGCATATACCGTACATTGAGCTGCTTTGAATTGAGTAAAATACTTGAGTGGACGTCCTGGTAGTCTCACTTTTTTTTTTTATGAAAAAAACAAAAACCATTGTTGGTTTGTAAAGTCAATAAAATGGAAACCATCCAGTACTTTTTATTAACACTGTATACCTCAGAGAAACTGAATAAATGCACTCAAACATCAGGCTGAAGTTTTCTCATTACGTCAATGTGAGACTGTGAGGCTACAAGACGTTGCCCGTGGTGCCAATAAAACATGTGACCCACACTCTGAAGCTGCAGCTGAAAGATCTCTGGAGTTTGTGCTACCATCTAAAGAAACGAAAGATTTTTTTGTGTCACACTGATACTGACACGCAGCAGCTGAATGTTAACATGGATGCCCAACTGGGACGGTATTTTAAACACCCGATGATCATTGTAAACAAGAAAACTCCCTCATACCGTACCGCCGTAGCGTGAGATCAGACTGCGGGTCATTAAAACCGTCCCGCTGCTTGGCGCCCCCCATGGCTGCGCCGTCCTTATACCCGTTTGTTTCTCAATTAAACTAAAAAGTGTTTCTATCATCAGGGCACAACTGTAAATAATCCAGCTGCATGGGAACTCAAAGACTGTCAATCAATTATCCCATTAGTGGAAAACTTTGCAGAAGAGCCTAGTTTGTCTTGTGTGATTTACTAACTCAAACGTGTAGCAGGAGGGGGCCCCACTGGAGGCGGAGGATCCGATAACAGGCAGGACTGGAGCGAATCCTCCCCCCCTAACCTCGCTTTTACTCAAACGAGCATGTGTTTTTCTTTTGTGCAAAAAAACAAAACAAAAAAAAAACAAGGTCATCCTTTATCCTCTTTCTGCAGCAGTCACAAAAGGCAAAATGGGCTTTATTGAAATAATGAGCGCAGGCGTGCAACATCTAACCCACCACGTCTGTTTCTGCTTTGAAGAGAACAAATATATTGGTGAAACTTTAAGCGTTCCTTTTTAATTCTCTTCCTCAGATATGCTTGAAAAAAAAAATAAAATACTATCATTGCAAACTCCAAAGAGCTTTTCATCTTCAGGATGCAAGAAACTCATCAGTGTGTGTTTCCGGCGCAGGGGCCCTCTCCAGTGTTTATTAGCTGCATTCTGACCCCAAAGCGAGGCGACATGAAGTAGGAAGTGGAGCGACGAGAGGATGCGGCTCGTCTTAATCCTGCCTGCTTTAACGTGTTTACAGGGACACCAGAGGTCAGTGTTGTCAAAATCAAATAATTCCACCACACTGACTCCAGCGCTCTCCCTGCTCCTTTCTTCTTCGACAGTAACGTATAATTAGGATCAAAGCCAGAGCTGCTTGTTTATATCCCAATAATGACAAAAGAAACTCCGACCCTCAGCTGGGAACAGAAGTTTGCAAAGCTTGATTCGCAGCAAAAATGCAACAATGTCTGGAACCCATTGAACTTTTCCACATTTGATCATATTACAACCGCAAGCGACAATTCGTTTTATTAGGATTTTTTATGTGACAGGTCAGCACAATGTGGAGCAGAGTTTTGAACTGGAAGGAAAAATAGTATGTGATTTTTAACTTGCACTAGAAGCATTCCATGGACGCTTTCTAAAACCAGAGTTTATTGCAGCTACAAAATTACAGCATTGGGGTATTAGATATTGTTGTAGTACCACCTTTGATGGTCTCATCTTGGAATCAACCGCATTTGCGGTTTGTCTTGAGTCAGACGTTGAGGACTTGGGATTTTATTTCAAGACCAGTCAAGACAACAATTGTGAAAATATCAAAAAATTATTGTACTGATGCAAATTACAGTATATTCATGCTGTACATCAGCAGGTGATGCATGGCAGATTATGTCCCCTAGCCAATAACTCCATGTTGGTCCCAAAAGAAATCAATTGTAACTTTATTTTTTTCCAAATACTTGAATAGTCATAAAAATCCCAAAATATTAATACAACTCACCTAGTTTGGGCATATGAGTTAAAATACAGAATTTTCAAAACTTCCAAAAAAAACAAACAAAAACGACAAGAAAAGGTTTGGTTCCCCACAAACACTCTCACTCCAAGACAGTGAGCTGTGGTTGTCTGAGAGCGGTAGAAAATGGCAGCACAATCTTCAGTAATATAATTCGGCTAAATAAATCATCAAAAATATATTTGTGAAACAATATTCAGAAGAAAGTGCTTCGTTATCAGAGACGGTACGGACTACGCCAAACTTTTACCGTCATCTAGACAGGAAGCACAAAGAAAGATAAGCTATGTGTAAGAGATGCTAGCCAAGCTAGCTAGGTAGCAGTAGCTATCTGCTTCTATAGCAAATTTGTTTGACTTGAACTTGTATCTTTATTGTAAGAAGCTAATAACCAAGTCTGGCCCACCATAGTTTTTTTATGTGCCCTTTTAGACTCTAAATTACAAAAAATAAGTCCCTTCAGTTTTGCACAAATCTGCAAAATTCACACAAGATCAACAGATCTCCACTTTAGTCTGTTTTTATTGAATTTTATTTTTCTCAAAATTGGCCAAAAACATTGTGATGAAGTGACTGCTGCCTCAGCCTCGCTTGATATCAAGTTATAGTTCGTGACAGATACAGCGATTAATAAAAGGTTACATTCAACATCATGCATTTGCACAAATATTGCAAAGATTTCTTACAAATATTTTGAAATTAGCACCACAAAATCTGTGATTTTAATTGCAAAAAATAAAAATCACAAAGTCCTGGATGGACTGATCAGTGTGAACAGATGTTCAATATTATTTCATTTTAAGAAACGCTTACTGAATGCTGAAACAGCTTTGATATATTTACATCAGTACATTCTGGAACAACTGGCCCTTTAAGAACATTCAGATTTTTGATATGACCCAAAAGGAAAATGAGTTCAACACCCCTGGTCTGTCACCTAAAGTCCTGAACAAAAACACAGGTTCCTGCTTGTAATGCGACAAAACTAGAATACTTTTGCAGGCCAGTGTTGTTTTCTCAGCCAACCTGCATTATTAGGGTAGTTGTGCAAACAGAAACACAGAACCAGTTCTCTCCTCTCATGTGTGAGGCCAGCAGCTCTTCACTCCGACTGAGAGCTGCTTAAGATCCTGCACCAGCACTAGAATGGGATTCTGCGCGCTCCACTCTAGGCTCATCAATGAATTATGGCCTGCTGCTTTCCAAAAGACACCACCATGTGAGATCTGCTTAGCCGATGAAAAATTACATCCACATCAAAGAAGATCTTCTTAAAAGAGAAAGTTTAGAAGAATTAATATTTGATAATGCTCAAACCCTGCATAACCACACAGCCAACGAGTGCCTGATAATCTCCTAAGAATATTAAAAGCCCTAACGTGCCATATTTACTCATTTTAGGGATTAAAACAGCATATAATATGCATTTAAAAATCGTTTTGCATATCAAAATACAATTTGTGAGCAGTGATTTAATGGGAGTTAATAAGACCCTTTTAACAAGAAGTACATGAGGGGATGAAGACAGCAGGTCTCTCTCTGCCACCTTGTGGTCATTTTTTCAAACTGCGGGGGACAAGAAGGAAGACTGCATTCAGATTCGACAATCTAAAATGTTCTGCTGCCGGAGGTCAGAGGGCAAGCTGGAAATTTCCCCGTCATTCCAACGACATGAGCACGCAGCCCTGGAGGATTTCTTCTCAGCTTCTATAATCTGTATATTTTTGCCAACAGAGCCTAGAGATAAAAGACTGCTGCAGACAGCATGGGAACGACTGTATTAGCATATGTCAGGGTGGTAGAGACATGTTAAAGAGCACGGTTTGGATGTGAGCGCGTCTTTTCTCCCTGACCTTTACAGAGCCGTGGTACAGTGTTGTGCTTGCAAAAATAAAGGACAGCGGAGCAGGCCAGGGAAAGCAGATAATCAGAGACGCAGCCAAGAGGCCTACGGCAACCCAGGAGGAGCTGCAGAGAGACCGCGCTCAGGGAGGCAGATCTGTCCACAGGAGAAGCGTTATTCACCTAGTCCGTGGAACTGGCAGCAGCGGCAAAGAGGCACTCCGACTGCTGCACGTCATCCTGAACACACCAGCCCCTTTGTGAAGCACGGTGGTGGTAGAATCATTACAGATAGAGAGCAAAATTATTATTTATTGCAGATTAAACATAAATTTTTTTCCTTTTACTTAGCATTAATGCAGAAAGGGGAAAAAACAAAACCGAAAAACCACGGCAACAAATATAAAGATACATAATAATAATTATTATTATAACATCACTGACAAATAGACAGCACAAATTAATGCAAGACATATTTATTGACAACTGTAGCCCAACATAGAGTCTGAAAACACATAACATTGTTTTCTACAGTGGAACTATATTTATTGGCATTCCATCAGCTTTTTCTGTTTCCACTGAAGTTTTAATATTTCATCTTTGGGGAGAACCTTCAAGGTTTTTTTTATTTTATTTTATTTTTTTTTTGAAGGCCTTTATCACCCTAATGTTTTTGCTCACTCCACAGATTCTATGTCAAATTCAGATCCGGACTCTAACTCTACCACTCCAAAACATTAAGATCACTTCCAGTCAGGGAACGTCGGTGAAAAGAAAGTTCTGTAAAGGGCCAAGATATAAGTGTTATGAATTGGCAACTAAATTGAATTGAAAATATTATTTCAAACCTAATCTTGCCAAAGGTGTGAATATTTCTGCCTTTAACTGTAATTGTAAGAAAATTCTGGAAAAAATAAAAAACTTTGGTTGATGCTGCAGAACACTTGAGACGGGGGCGGAGCTTCATCCTCCAGCCTCAGCGATATTAAAGAAGCAGCAATACATGTAACAATTTCTGCTTTGTCTGAAATTCCACCTTATAACTTGTGCTTATAATTTGACAAATGTGGGAAAAAATGGACAACTTTCGCAATAAATGGAATTGCGATGACAAACTAAACTAAGACTATTGCGACCAAATATATGTTCACTGCTTGGAAAAAAAACAACAAAAAACTCCAACCAAATATGCGGAAAAGAAAAGTAAAATTCTGGGCCTGTTTTTTTTTTGTTTTTTTTTTAAACAAACCATCCCCCCCCAGCCCCCCAGGTCAGGTTTAGTGGAATTGATAACAGAAAATATCCCATTTAAAATATCACGGAGCGGTCGGGTGGTGACCTTGCAGTATCAGGCCTGGAAGTGGCTTCATTAGCGAGACGGTTCACCTGACATGACACCGCCGAGACGATCCACGAGCCGCTACATCCCATTTCTTCCTACCGTAATTCGCGCGCCGCCTGGCGCCCCTGCGATTCCAGCCGCCCCTCTGCCTCGTCTTTGTTAACCAGCTCCGGCATAATGATGTAGTTTTCTGTGATGTTCCAACACCATGGCTGCGGGCAGGAGTTTAGTCAGCAGCATGCGGGATCAAGAGAGAGAGAGAGGGGAAAAAAAGCCACTGAAAATTGGGGGGGGGAGGAAAGAGGGGTGGCTTGCAGTACCCCAAGGTAGGAAATAAATTGCAGGCGATAACTAGTGAGGCGAGGTACAAACAGCATAATAAATTGTTCAAGATCTTCTTCTTCGTCTTTTTTTTTTTTTTTTGTGGTCTCATTTTGCAGAGCAAAATCAAACTTTGGAGTGCGCGGCTGGCAGGCCATTAAAAGAATTACTTCATGCTCGGAAAACAGAGGGAACGTGTCAGTCCCTATAACTGCTGCGGAAGAGGCTCCTCGGAATTGCTTTGTGCTTTGAGTACAATGATGAGCTCAGATCACAGCCAGCCCAACACAAATACAGTAAGCGACTCGGAAACGGCTTTGAAGGGAACCTTCTGCCAGCAAACAGACCTAAACCGGGACTTAATCCGCACTGGCGTGGTGGGGGTGAATATTTATGCACAAATATTTATGTCTTACAGTTTTCCAATATATCAGGATTAATAATTAATCGTCTCGCATTCCCCACTTTTAATAATTAAGTAAAAATAAATAAGTCAAATTATGCAGACTCTATAAATATTCAACAGATTTTGCAGAATTTTTTATTTGTCTGTAGACTTTTTTTCCCCTTTTTTTCCCTTCTTCTTGTTGATAACAGCAATCAGTGGGACAGGACGCACTACAAGAGTTGTTTGTTGTTTGCATAATGCGATGAATATTTAATCTGTGAGTAAATTAGAATTACAACTCCAATCAGCTCCAGTGGCGCTGCAGGAGCCACACGCCGGCTGTTACTGTTGGATTGTTTAATGGGAAGAAGTAATTAAATATCTGCATCGAAATGTATTGATTATATGTTTTTATATGAAGGTTCATTAATAATGCATCTCTGCTTACATTCTTTGTCACAGTTTAAACGCTTCACTTGTACAAAGTAGACCAGATGTTATTTTCTCAAATTCATTTAAAGAATTTCAGCTCCTGATGTGTTTCTGTTCTGTTTTTAGCTCCCGAACACGCCGAGGCTACGTTCACCCAGCAGGTTTATACGACACAATCAGATTTCTTTTCCCCACATGCAATCAATGTCTGACTTTTTCACGGTGATCTGAACCGTGTATTTTGGTGAGGGATCCACCCAGGGGACAAACGGGGGTGGGGGCACCAGGGGCCACATTGCCTGCTGGTGCCCATGCTCATGTGGCGTTAGTCAACAGTCATAGCAATCTGAATTACCGTAAATTCTGGTAGTTTATGGTAAATAAATTACCATAATTTACCATAACTTCTAATCTGAATTAGAATTTATTCAGACTAGAATTCAGCTGGAATGAAAACATGAAAAGCAAAACAAAAGAGAAGTTGGTTTTTTTTTACGTATTTGTTAGAACTGTCTCAATGCTGTAACAGTGTGGTATGAGCAGGAAAACCGACGACAGCAGAAAAACGTTTTTCGGGAACGGTGAGTTATTTTTTCACTGTTAGCACATTTAGCAGATTGATTGACAGCGTTAAGCCCCTCCTCCTGGCTCTGATTGGTTGTTTTTGACCAGGAGCGGTGCATTTCTTCAGATGGCAATAGCAGTGAAGGGAGGAGGTGGAGGAGACTATACTGTTGGGACATGGTGACAGTTAGAATAAATATGTAAAAACCTTTTTTTTTTTAATAAAAGTTACATACCCCAGCTTTAAGTCCCATATGATTTCTGAAAGATCTATGAGCTGGATCATTTCCAAAAGAGCTCAGGGATGTGTCCTCCATACAAAATCTTCACTCTGCTCCACTGATCAGGTGGACCAATACAGCAGCTATCATCATTAAGCATAACTTCATGGTAGCAACATGTCGAAAAATGTTCATATCAGGAAACATAGAGTTGAATGCCAGTGATAAAAGTGCAGAAAGGAAATTGATTCTGCAGCGAATCACATTTCCCATTCCTGGGAATTCTGAACCGATTCAGGGTGCTCCAAAATCAACTTGAGTCTGCCGGGGTTTTTGTCACATTATATTTTAAATAACTCTTCGAGATTTTTTTTCATTTAAGAAAAAGCCGGGCAAACCTATTTTTGGTTGAATATAAAAACTGTTTCTGAATCAAATTGTGACCCAAAAATTTTAAATAAATTTAATCACTTGACACTGAAAGGTTTGGCTCTTTAGCCACTGACCTTAGCGGTTAGCTCTAACTGCTAGCCTTGCACCACCAGTGGAACTAGTACTGGTGATTAACTTCCCAGAACATTGTGGCTCTGCATTGCATCAGATTCCTGTTATCCAGGCTCCAGGTGGAGGTTTTGTTAAATCAAAGGGTGGACCTACATAAATGGGCTCATCTCACCCTGCAGGTGTCCTGAGGATGAGCTCAGACGACTCCCGAAAGCAGGCCAGGACATGCTACGCGCCCACTTCTAGTCTGATTTCATTAGTGCGCCACAGAGAGGACGGAAGCCAACCACTCGGCCCAATGAATCAGGCGTTTCAGGCACGTTATCCGCAAATTGATTATCTGTCTCTTGACAAGGTCAAATATTTTAACCAAGATGCCTGAAGTCTCTGAAAGCTCTGCAAGGCAAACAGCAGTGTGCTCTCTGTTGGCCCGGCTGGCTGCTTACACAGCTAGAAATGAACACACCTGGGACTACTTAAGTGGGAATACACTGGCCTGAATTAGCAGCTCTGCTCAGGAACAGCTGCAGCCACGAGATATTTCAGTAATCCGATGCATCAACCAGGAACACTGCAGTCTGGAGAAATATCCTGGATGAGGCAAAAAAGGAGCAGTTACACTATTAAACTACATGTTTAAATCGTTCACACGTGTTATTCTTGGTGGCAGACGGTTCGGGCCAAGCGTGAAGGATTTCACCAAGAGAAGTGCTTTGAACATTTTTTTTTTTTGTTGAAACATTTATTTAAAAAATAAAATAAGTTTGATTAAACCATGAGACGTCTGAGAGAAAGGTTGTTTTCACCACCCAGCAGTAGGATTTTAGACTAAAGACACGACTTTACAGGAGCTTTGCAACACTTTCTGTTTCGATGTATGTAGTTTTTGATTCCTGGTGAGTTTTTCGTCCGTCCAGCTTGTCTAGATTTCGCACACCACTCAACAAAACCCTGGATTGTGCTGAGAGATGCAAACTTTATGTGAGTTTTGTTCAAAATGATTGAAAATGAAAATAATTAATTCAATCTTTAGTTTTGATTTGCTGTGATCACCCTGTTCAGCTCTTTTCCTGTGTTCAGGGTTTTCACGTTTCCCACCCAACTGCACTGGATGCTGTTAAGTGAACTCACCTGGTTTCCATGTCACTAATCAGCTCCATGCGATGCTAGGTACCTGTAAGTTTAGCAGAGCACTAGTTCCCAAATTTGAGGTCAGGAGGTCATGAATATGTACTCTTCAGGTCCTCTTCAGTATGCAACAAGGTTATTAAATTTCTGAAGCTTTTTGTCGATTATCCAGATCCACTTTAATTTGTAGACTAGTGGTGATAGTAATGCACTTAAATTAGTCTGCCAGGTGCCAGTAAAATCAAAAGGGAAGGTCCACTTCATAAATTAACCTAAATGCCCTAAATATCAAAAAAATGAAGAGAAACCGTATGGATTTTAGAAATCATATCATTCCATCGACCACAAATGGCTACCCAGCCACACTTTGGACACCCTTGCTTTAAGGTAAAGTTTGGATTTTTAAGGTGAGGGTCTGATAAGTGATTATTAGTGACAGTTTTCTGTCTTGTAAAAGAATTATGTGGTTATGCACAGAGTTTGTAAATAAGTGATAAATCCTGATTGCAATAGAAGGCTAACAGGGAGTCAGATGGACCCTGTCGCCTCACATTAAATGGTTTTGTGGAAGTGAAACACCTTAAATTGAAAATGTTTGTTCTCTTGTGGATACATTGCTGCATTAGTGTTAAATGTTAAGTATCAAATAAAAACTTTGACGATGAGCGGTGAACTACTGTTGTTACACTAAAGTTAGCTTGGTAGTGGCCATCAAGCTAAAGCTAACTTGGAGGAAAAGCTAACTTTAGTTTGGTAGACAAGCTAGCGTTAGTGTAATATCGTACATAGCAAGAACATGAACAGTATTTTATAGAACTGTTAAAACGTGCTAGTATTGGATTCCATCCCACAGATGTGAACATTTAATGCTTCAGTAGCTAAAATTAGCTGTTAGTCTTTGTTAGGGAGAGAAAACTAGTGTTTTAAGAAGGTTTCTGTGGATACCTGTGGGGGTAGGTGCCAATAGTACTTGAAAAGAGGCACAAAACAAGTGTGAAAAGGCCAAAGCAGAGTAACAGAATCAGTGTGAGCCAGAATTTTTTACATACATTTCAGGTTATACTCAGTGCAAGATTCTAACTGCAGCACTATACACGTACACACTCCTTA
Source organism: Gambusia affinis (assembly GCF_019740435.1). Lineage (NCBI taxonomy): Eukaryota > Metazoa > Chordata > Actinopteri > Cyprinodontiformes > Poeciliidae > Gambusia > Gambusia affinis. The sequence continues at coordinate 3,023,093 of NC_057877.1, forward strand.
TATAAGGAATTATTTTAACCAATAACCTGCATCAATAACTACCTGACAGGTTAGCTCACCAATTGTTCTAACCAGTCAATGTGATTTTGTTTTCACATAGCTGCATGGAATAAAACATGTTTCCATTTTCAGAACAGGGCTCTCTCTTTGCTTGGGATGCTGTGAATTAGGTGGAATGGGGAGAACGTTCTTGTGTGACCACAACAAACCAGTCCTAGTTTTTTCAGAAAAACAGTGTTTAAATATACTAATTAGAAACTATTTTGTGGTCCTCTTTCTTGCAATAAAGCTTTCTTTCTTTCTTTTTTTTTTTTACACTTTCCGCTCTGAGGATTTCTTGACGTCTCTGTTTACTTTGGGTAAATCATCCATCCACTGTCTAAACTAGCTTATTTTTGCAGAGTCCCTGAGAGGCTGGTGCTTGTCTTCATCGGTCATTACATGGGAGACAGGATACACTCTGGACAGGTTCTTGGTAAGGCAACCACTATTGATAACATCAGAAACTCTCACTTCAATAATCCAGGCTGTAGCTTTAAAGAAATTACACACTTTAACCCATCATTTGAACTAAAACTGAACCCTGTTTTCTCTGTTTTCTCTTGAACCCTGGCTACTTGTTTGTTTAAAATATAACCGTTTTTATCCTGGCCAATTTTACAGTGTATGAAGATCATACCCGGAGCAAATCAGATATTAGGGCTTTCATTAGTGATGGGACTTGATTGAAAATTTTAATCAAGTTAATCACGTTTTAACCAAAGTATTTATTGACAAAATATGTAACATTCTCAATTCAAAGACAGTTTTTGCTGCCATATTGTTGAATAAATAGACCTAAACAGGTATTTGTTGTTTTTAATCTGTTTTTTTTTTTACTTATTCCCTCATTAGATTGATACAAAGTGTGATTCTACTCATTCATCTTTCCAGAGTTTCATGAACTCCTGATCATTCATGGAACTTCTTTAGAAATGTGGATTGTGAACGTTGGCATTAGCTTTGGGGATGTCTGTGCTGCTGCATGTTTAGCATTGAGAGACCACGTTAGCCTTGGACAGCTACGCCGATAGGCTAGCTTCGTTTAGCACAACTTGAACACAACAATAGTCTTGTCCCTTGTCCAATCAGATCAAAGCAAAAATGACACCCCGGCGGGTCAAGAGAATCGGATTTGTCGTCCATCGCTGTTTGTGGATGTCGATTGTGCGTCATGTTTACGGGCGTACCAGAAACGTGTGAATGTTAAGGTTCCGGTCGGAAACATTGCATGTTCAAAAAATAAATAAATAGAGCGATTAAGTGCATTAAAGCTTTTAACACATTGAAGTGAATGTATGTAATTAACTTGTTAAAGTCTCAGCCCTATTTTTGACACAATACAAAAAAAGTAAAATCCCATTTGCTGTGCTTTTCTTTTTGAGTGATGTATTATTCTGTGTAGCAGGAAAAACTACAATAACTCTGTAATTTGTGTCCCTCACACTTTCACACCGTCAGTCCCACACGTGAAAAATTTCCGTGCCATCATTAGACAGTAGCGTTGTACTAAGAGATATTATTTACTCGTGGTTTACCAGCGTCCCCAGCTGACAGCGTGCATGTTTGTGTTTGGTTTCAAACAGCCGCTGAGCCGAGCTGAAGCTGCTCGAGCCGATAACGATGATCTCCGCTCCGGTTGCATTTCAACTGAAAAGTGTGGAGTCTAACTTTCTTCCTCTGCCGTCGCTGCTAAAACCATAATGGCAGAACATAAAGCTAAAATGTGACTGTGTGTGAAGAGGTGTTATCATTCAGTGTCACGGCTGCGTGCCTCCTTACCAGCTTAACACCTGAAACTGTGGCTCAGATGTGTGAAACGCTCTGAAACTAAAGGTGGGTGTGATTACCAGTCAAATTAAACCTGAGATGTCAGTTACATGTGTCAGTGCTTCCACCCCTACACTTGGCAGGTTTGTAGGGGAGTGACAAGCAGGCTGTTGATTATATTCCAGTGTGAAGGCAAATCACTGACACACAGCTACTGTTTATGATGCCATATTCTTTGTTTGATTTTTTTTTTTTCTTTTTTACTGAAAAACAAACTTTTTTTTTTTTGGTTCTCTGATGTTAAAACTGCCACCGCTCTGGATCGTGTCATCATTAAATAGTCTAGAACGTCGTTATTCCACGATCCGATCAGCTTCTCCCTGTTTTGTTTTCAACAACGCGCCTTCTGATGCAAGCAGCTATTTTTGCCTAAATTTAAACGCATTTCTGTTTGTGTCGACTGATCACTGTAAAAAAAACAAAGCATGCATTTTCACTTAGCAACCAGGAAATGTCAAAATACGAATTAGGGTGCCTTGCAAAAGTATTCACACCCCCTGGAACTGGGTCAAATCTTCCAAGTTGCAACCACAAACCTTTGTGTAAACTCATTGGCATTTTATGTAGCAGACAACATGCGTGGTGCTTCGCTGTGAAGTAGAAATGAAATGTAAAAAAAAATCTGAAAAGTGTCGTGGGAATTTCTGTTTAGCTCTCTTTATGCTCATAGGCCTTAAAGAAGAGGGTTAAGGGGTATTATGTAAAATTGACTTTTTTTTTCTTTTTTTTTTTACTTTACAAGAAGTTACAATGTTATTCCCTCAACACATCTGGAGTGTTGCCTTGAATCTCCCGTGGCAACCATTCAGAGGTGCCTTAATGACTGCTCCTCCAGACTAGCATCAGCAGCAATTAGCAAACATCTGCTGAGCTCCTAAGAACGGTTGTAAACGACATCAATGAATACAGAAAGGGTAGGAGCTTCTTAAAGGCGACAGATATGGTGAAAGACAAATTCCTTCTCTTTTTCATAAAGCATTTTCACAACATGTGAAGGTAGCATAGTTACTTCATTGTGTGATATAATGGCAGAATGTTCACAGTTTAGACCCGAGTTGCTTTGAGCAAATATTTCAGCTGCAAAACTAGTTGAATAGAACCTCAAATGATTTCCAGCTGTAATTGCAGCAAAAAAATCTGTAAACACAAATGCACACCACACTTTTCGCATTTTTATTTATTTATTTTAAAAAAATTAAACTATTTTAGAACCTTTCCTTCCATGTCAAAATTGAGCTACTTTGTATCAGTAAATGACATAAATTGATGCTGGTGGTTGGAACAAGACTTTAGATCTGACAAAATAATTTGTGAGGGAAATATTTCTCATCTTACTGCCGTTTCCTTTGTGTTTCTGCTGCTTACACTCCAGGAAATATTCATGGCTGCAGCCGTAGCGAACAGCATAAAGACGCGTTTCCATTCCCCTAATTTGTAATGGCTGCTCTGTTGTGATGGATTCCCAGAAACATAATTGAATACATCGCCGAGGTTACGGCTGATTGACACATGATGCCGCCTTGATTATATGGGAAGCTGCTTCAGACGAACTGCTTCTGAAACTGATTCCAGATTGTCAACATGCAAACGCCGGCGTTTTTTTTTTTTAAATTTTTTTTTTCTTCTTCTTCTTTGTTTGTTTGTTTTCCAACTTTGGGATGTTTTTCATGTTCTCAATTTGAAATTTACATATATATCGAATGGCATTCCCCCTTCAAGGTGCACAGAAGTGAATTGTTTCCAGGGAGGAATTTCCCTTTTAGACTTTTAGGTGCTTGAATCTTATTTGGCGGGGGGATGCGAGCTTGAAGCGGCCCATCAAAAGGCCGAGTGAAGCGCCGAGCCGTGAGCTGTCTGCTGGCCACCAGCCCTCTGCTGGCTCCCCTTCTTTCACTTGGGATGTGGCTCGTTTTCTCCACTAAGGGGCAGAATATGATCACTGATGCTCCCATGCTGAAAGGCAACATCTGGTAGCATGGCCTGAGTGAACACTGAATGATTCATGTGTAAACTCTGGAAATTCAAACAAGATCTCCTAATGAAAAAAGGAAAAACATCGATGTCACTGTGTGCAAAAATGTGGATGGAAGCTAAATGAGCTTTCAGTTGAATCTAATGAATCTGGGTTTTCAGCTTTTTGTCTAAAAACTGTGTTTTCAACCAAAGCACACAGGTGTAAAAGACTATTAGTGGTTTTTGTGCACAACAGTCTGGATTTTCTGTTCTAGTACTTGTGGATGGTGGCGGTGGCTCCGATTGTTACTGAAGTGCACAGCACCTAACCCGTTCTGTGCTGCCTTTCTCAGGTTGAGCTCAGCACTTTCCTCATTAATTTGCCTCTTTTATTCTGCGAGCTGGATGTGATATTTGAGAGACTTGAGCGCGCGGGGCACAGGTTAGGCCCAATTATGCTGACGCCGAGCTTCTACCGGCGCGCTCGACGACGTCTGGAGTATGGGATTAAACGTGGAGAAACTTACATAGATATTAACCTTCATTTCGGTCTCCCGCTCCAGCTGCTGAAGGTAAATCCTCCTCCAATCGGTGCTGTTTTTCCGTCCGATCGATGACCTTCGACGCGAAAACGAGGCGCCGTTTCTGCTGCTTGTGCTTTTAAAGTATTTCTTTGCCCTTTTAGGAGCTCGAACATTTGTTAAACTACACCCCAGCACAGAGTTCTTTTACTTTCTTGTTTTCTTTTGACCAGTAATGTTGTACTTATGCGTGAATACAGAATTTTGTCACACTTTATGGATAGCCAGGGCCGGTTTTAGAAGGGTGTAGGGCCCTGGGCTGGAGCTACATTTGGTGCCCTATTTACTACAGGAAAAAAATGTGTACTAATGCAAATTACAATATATTAATAGGCAACCTAATTCATGAATTGATGTATGGTAAGTTTAATATGGCCCCTGAGAAGTGGCTTCATGTTCTAAAAAAATCACTATAAAGTCATAATTTTTGAGTACTTGTATATAAATCCCAAATTATTAGTACAATACATAAAATTAGATGTATTAGATGTAAAGTACATTGCAAAACACACAAAATGTATTTTATTTTTTTAAATATTGTCTTTGGGGGCTTGGGGTCTATAGAATAACTAACCATCTGTTAAATTAGTTGATGGCATTAATGGATAACTGTCATGTTAGGTTCAATTTGTTTTGCCCACATGCAGAACACTAAACAGAGGAGACGAAAAATCAGTGAAGGCAGTTTATTTGTAAACAAAGGATGGATGGAACGGTCCTGTTCCGGGGGGTATAGGCTCAGGAAACAAGCAGCACACTACAGAAAGATTGCAAGGGAGGTGGTGAGTTCAGGATAATCGGAGAAGGGAATGTTAGCGCAGTAATGGATCAGTCTTACTTGTGGGGTGGGAAAAATAGTCTGGGATCTTCTTTGTGGTTCCAGATGGTCCGGTGTTTAGACAGAGGATAATCCGGGAGACGATATGGAGGATCGGTGGAGAGCGGGCAGGTAGGCTCGGACGTGCAGGAGGACAGACCAGAAGAACGACTGCCTGCCGGAGGAAAAACTGGAGACGCTGGAACAAAGGAAAGACAACGTGGATTAACTCGGAGATCTTTCACGAAAGGAATCTCAGATAGCTCACGTCGGGGCTCAGAGCACCATGGAAGGCTAACACTCCAGCGTTGAAGTATAGGTGGTGCGGCCCTCTTGTACTCCAACACAGATGAGCTGATAGACTGCCGGTGTGGAAGGCGGTGACACACCTTTCCGGGAAAAGGTGGGTCAGGCGCCATCTAGTGGACGGAAGGTGAGTCACAAAAAAGTGGAACAAAAAACAGAGCCCACAGAAAACGGGGACAAAAACCCAAGTTCCTGACAGTACCCCCCCCTCAATGGTCGCCACCTGGCGGCCGGAAAGAAGAAGAGGTAAGTGAGGAACGATAGTCCCTAACAAGGGAAGGATCTAAAATAAAAGAGCCGGGAACCCAGGAGCGATCCTCCGGACCGTAGCCCTCCCAATCAACCAGGTATTGCCAGCCCCGACCTCGCCGACGGGAGTCCACGATCCGGCGGACAGTGTATGCAGGGTGACCATCGATCTCCCGGGCGGGAGGAGGGGGTTCGGCAGGAGGGCAAAGAGTACTAGTGTGGACAGGCTTTATCTGGGAAACATGAAAAGTGGAGTGAATGCGAAAAGAAGCAGGGAGGCGGAGACGAACTGCAGACGGGCTTATGATGGATTCGACTTCAAAGGGGCCAATAAATCTCGGGGAGAGTTTTCTTGACATAGCCTTAAGTGGGATGTCCCGGGACGACAACCATACTTTCTGACCCGGGGCGTAGGTGGGAGCTGGAACCCGTTTACGATCAGCGAGGCGTTTGTTTTGATTGGCTGTGTTACCGAGATTGTGGATGGTCATTCTCCAGACCCTTTGGCAGCGGGGGCGTGATATGACGGACAGAGGTTACGGCAATATTGTCTTCCTCAGAAGGGAGTAGAGGTGGTTGATAACCAAGAGAGGTTTGACGGGACAAACCAGTAGCGGCAGAAACATGACTATTGTGGGCATACTCAACCCAAGTGAGGAACTGACACCAGTCAGATGGATTGGCTGAGGTAAAACAGCGGAGGGTGGATTCAAGCTCCTGGTTCATTCTTTCGACCTGACCATTAGTCTGGGGATGGAAACCAGATGTTAATGAAACCTTAGCTTGTAGGGCCACACAAAAATTTTTCCAGACTTGTGATATAAACTGGGGCCCGCGGTCAGACAATATCTCAAGTGGGATGCCATGTAGGCGGAAAACATGTTTAATTAGGAGTTGGGCGGTCTGAAATGCTGTAGGCAGTTTGCGGAGGGGAACCAAATGGCAAGCCTTGGAGAACCGGTCTATAATGGTGAGGATGGTGGTCATACCTTTGGATGGTGGTAATCCAGTGACGAAATCCACAGCAATGTGAGACCATGGGCGTCTGGGTATGGGGAGAGGTTGAAGGAGACCGAACGGAGGTTGGTGGGACGATTTGTTCCTAGAACAGACTGTGCAGGCTAAAACATACTCCTTCACGTCTCTGTGTACAGAGGACCACCAGAATTTGCGTTTAATGAGGGAAATAGTCCGACTGATACCTGGATGTCCTGAGAAGCGGGACGCGTGGATCCACTGAATGAAACGGGCCCGGACGGAGGTCGGAACGTAAATCTTGTTTGGTGGGCAAGAGTCGGGGGGTGGTTCGGTTTGTTGGGCCTGTTTGATGAGGTCCTCGATTTCCCATGTGACAGCTGCCACGGTGCAGCTGGGAGGAAGGATGGGGGCCGGTATCTCCTCTGCGTCGTCTGGAGCATGGAGGCGGGACAGAGCATCTGGCTTGACATTTCTGGTTCCTGGGCGGTAAGAAATGGAGAGATTAAACCGTGAAAAGAACAGTGACCACCGAGACTGGCGGGGATTTAGCCTCTTGGCTGATTGTAAGTATGATAAATTTTTATGATCGGTCCAAACCAGAACCGGATGTTCCGCCCCCTCTAACCAGTGTCGCCACTCCTCCAAGGCCAGCTTAATGGCCAACAGCTCCCGATCTCCAACATCATAGTTACGCTCTGGCGGGGTCAATCGGCGAGAAAAAGGCACAGGGGTGAGTCTTATTATCACAACTGGATACCTGGGATAGTACGGCCCCCACTCCGGTATCCGAGGCGTCGACCTCCACAATGAACTGCCTGGAGGGGTCAGGTTGGATTAGAACGGGAGCATTAGAGAAGAGGGTCTTGAGTTGAATGAAAGCAGTGTCTGCTTCGGGAGTCCAACTGAATGGGGTCCTAGTGGATGTTAGAGCAGTTAATGGCTGGGCGGTTTGGCTGTAGTTTCGGATGAACCGGCGGTAAAAGTTGGCAAACCCAAGGAAACGTTGCAATTGTTTCCTTGTCTCTGGAACCGGCCACTCCAACACCGCCCGAATCTTCTCTTCCGTTGGCCTCACCTGCCCGCCCTCTAGGATGAAACCAAGGAAGGAGACAGATGTTTTGTGAAATTCGCATTTCTCTGCTTTAACATAAAGCCTGTTCTCCAAGAGACGTTGAAGGACTAAACGGACATGACGTTTATGCTCTGCTGGGGATTTAGAATAAATCAGAATGTCATCCAGATATACAAAAACGAATACATTTAGAAAGTCTCTTAACACATCATTGACCAGGGCTTGGAAATAAGCTGGGGCGTTGGACAACCCGAATGGCATGACCAAATATTCAAAATGGCCGATGGGAGTTTTGAACGCGGTCTTCCACTCGTCTCCTTGACGGATGCGGAGTAGGTGATAAGCGTTCCTCAGGTCTAGTTTGGAAAAAATGGTTGCGTCATGAACCGGCTCAAATGGATGACAACAGAGGTAAGGGTACTTATTCTTTTTATATTGTTTAACCCTCTGTAATCTATACATGGTCGTAGCGAACCATCCTTCTTGGCCACAAAGAAAAACCCCGCCCCTAGAGGAGAGGAGGACGGACGAATGAGGCCGGCAGCCAGAGAATCCCCAATGTATTTCTCCATAGTTTCCCTTTCCGGTCTGGAGATGTTATACAAACGACTGGAAGGTAGTGGAGCACCGGGCAAAAGGTCTATGGAGCAATCGTAAGGACGATGAGGAGGTAATAAAAGGGCCTTGGACTTACTAAAAACTGGAGCCAAGTCATGATATTCTGGCGGAATGTTGGACAGATCGGGAAGCTCCGCCTCTTGCGGTTCTGCCGGCGACAAACCTGGGGGAATGGCAGAGCGGAGACAGGACGAATGACAAGTAGTGGACCAGGACTCGACATGTCCGTCTGACCAATTAATGTGAGGGTTGTGCCGTTTAAGCCAGTTGAAACCCAGGACTATGGGCGAGTTGACCGTGGGAAAAACAAAAAAAGATGCGAGTTCGCTGTGGTTGCCGGAAATTAGTAACTGCAGGAGCTTAGTCCGGTGTGTTATTTGAGGAAGAGTTTCTCCATTAATAGCGGTGACACGAAGAGGGACGGTTAAAGCTTCAGTTTCAATTGACATTTTCTGAACGAACGCTGAATCCATAAGATTCTGCTCGCATCCCGAATCAATAAGAACTGACAGCGGAAGCGTCTGCCCATTGCTGATCAAGGAGGCTGGTAACAGAAAACGAGGAGATTCGTCCCTCATAGATTGGTCCACCAGTCCCCTCGCCTACTGGCGGACCTGGGGGTTTAACCGTACCGGACACTGGGCAAGGAAATGTCCCGGAGAGCCACAGTATAAACAAAGGCGGGACGTAATACGTTTGCGTCGTTCCTCCGGGGTGAGGCGAGTGCGGCCCACCTGCATGGGTTCGGGGTCTGTGGGAGTCGGAGGAGGGGAGACCGAGGGAATAGAGACAGCGGCTGCGTAGGTCCTAGCCGGGGAACTTCTCCGATTTTTTTCTCTAACCCGGGACCGGACCCTGTTGTCAAGACGGATGGATAAGTTTATTAGCTCCTCTAACGTCTCAGGCTCGTCTAAGGTTGCGAGCTCATCTTTAATAGAGTCGCTCAGGGCGTGAAAATACGCACCTTTTAGAGCGGTAGCGTTCCAGCCAGATGCCGCGGCTCTTATTCTGAAATCGACAGCGAAATCCGCCACCGTACGCTGTCCCTGTTTTATCTTCCAAAGCTCGCGTGAATTGAATGATTTGTCCGCATCCTGACTGAAAACCTGCTTAAATTCCTTTAGGAAAGCCTCAAATGTGCACCCATAGTTTATCGAGGAAGAAAAACGGGCCTCCGCCCACTCTAATGCCCGACCTGACAATAGAGAGAGAACATAAGAGATCTTGGCGCTGTCCTGGGTAAAGCTCTGAGGTGAGTGATTAAATATGATAGAGCATTGCAATATGAAACCTCTGCACTTGCTCAGATCACCGGAGAACCTCTCAGGAGTTGGGGGTCGGATCTCACCAAACACCGGCTGAGCTGACTGGACCGGATCTGGGGCTGATACAGGCTCCGGAGACGGGGAGGGAGGAACAGAGTTTTGCAGGAAATTAGTGAGCTCCGCTAGCCGTCGATTGGTTTCGGTTTGGCGGGTACTTAGCTCTCGCAAGGCGGCTTCGTGGGATTGAAGGATAGTGTGTTGCTCGGATAGCGATCTCCTGATAGCGTCCGCTGGGCTGCTTTGTTGGCTGGAGTGTTCTGTCATGTTAGGTTCAATTTGTTTTGCCCACATGCAGAACACTAAACAGAGGAGACGAAAAATCAGTGAAGGCAGTTTATTTGTAAACAAAGGATGGATGGAACGGTCCTGTTCCGGGGGGTATAGGCTCAGGAAACAAGCAGCACACTACAGAAAGATTGCAAGGGAGGTGGTGAGTTCAGGATAATCGGAGAAGGGAATGTTAGCGCAGTAATGGATCAGTCTTACTTGTGGGGTGGGAAAAATAGTCTGGGATCTTCTTTGTGGTTCCAGATGGTCCGGTGTTTAGACAGAGGATAATCCGGGAGACGATATGGAGGATCGGTGGAGAGCGGGCAGGTAGGCTCGGACGTGCAGGAGGACAGACCAGAAGAACGACTGCCTGCCGGAGGAAAAACTGGAGACGCTGGAACAAAGGAAAGACAACGTGGATTAACTCGGAGATCTTTCACGAAAGGAATCTCAGATAGCTCACGTCGGGGCTCAGAGCACCATGGAAGGCTAACACTCCAGCGTTGAAGTATAGGTGGTGCGGCCCTCTTGTACTCCAACACAGATGAGCTGATAGACTGCCGGTGTGGAAGGCGGTGACACACCTTTCCGGGAAAAGGTGGGTCAGGCGCCATCTAGTGGACGGAAGGTGAGTCACAAAAAAGTGGAACAAAAAACAGAGCCCACAGAAAACGGGGACAAAAACCCAAGTTCCTGACAATAACAACAACTGATGAAGTAGCTGAGAGAAATCAAAGGAGAATTTGATATTTACTTTAGGGATGAACCGACGCACTTTTTTCACTTCTCATATGAATTCAGATATCAGAGGTTTAGGATCGGCTGATACCGCTCCAATATAGGTATCTGATCGGTATCAGTGCTGAATTTACTTAAAAATGTTAGTTTTTTTTATTTATTCTGAATTACAAATGTATCCAACTCTGCTCCAGTACAGCTCACTTAAATACACCAACAGCTTCACAATCATGGTAAAACATGTAAAAACAACTTTAATTTGTTCAGTCAGTGCAGTTAGAAGTAGAACAGGCGATGTATGATAAATAATGAAAAGACTGAAACTGATAAAAACAATAGGTTGACTACTTTGGTGAAATGTAAAAATAAACGGCAACAAATCTTTCAAATGGTTCAGAAAGAGCAATTAGAAATTCTAGATGTAATGTAAAATTTAAAAAAAGCATAGAGTAGATCTTCCCTCATGGATCGGGCACATTGTTGCGTTATCCGATCTAGGTTTTTTTTCAATATCAGAACTGATACCAATATTAATATCAGATCGGTGCATCTTTAATTTATTTGGTGCTCAAATTTAGGAAGAATTATTTTTACTTTCCCTTGTCTGTTTTCAGGTTTTTGCCACAGGTTAGCAGGATTATCCGATGGTTGGAAAAAAACTGTTCCTGTGCTACTGATATAGAAAAAAGGAAAGCTAAGATATCACAGCTGTTAAGCACCACTTAAATGATTAAATCTGTCACTGTCATCATTTTCTAATTATTACCATGCAGGGTTATTTAACACAATTAGTGTTTAAGTGATACTATATGACTTTCATCCTCTCAGCTTGACCGATGTGGCCACTTCTGGCTCATTTTGCCTCCGTTTCCGCGGCGACGCTGCAGGAAGAGCAAGCCTTTCAGAACAATGGCGCTTCCCTCCCTCGTCCCTTGGAGAAAGGGACGCATTTTGAGCCCCTTTGATTGGCCGTGATTTGTTTTGATGTGGGGAGTGAGTGCTTTTTAAAATCTCCTTAACTCCCCAGGCCCGGCCCGGCCGAGCCCAGCCTCCCACGGGGCTAATGACCGCAGCCCAGCCTGCCCTGAATAATACAGACGCTGGCGAGGGGGCGAGTCGGGGGGTTAGAGACGGTCCCTCCTTCTACAGTACACCTCCATTGATAAGATTGCATTAATTGGTATGAATAGAGAGGGCTTTCTCGCTCTCCTTGTATACATTTACCATTATACTCATTAGCTTCCTGTTGCCTCCCAGCGAGTTTCTTCTTCACATCCCCCGGGGTCTCCTGGGAGGCAATTTGCATCTCTCCATGGTGTCTCTCTGAGGTTATAGAGGAAATATTAGCGCCTTTTCTTCCCCGGTCGACCCTTTGATTCGTGCAGAGCAGGGGCTGATAGAGTGCCACTCACATGTTAATGACAGGCGCCGATACAGGCCCCCTGGTGCAAGACCACTCATTGATCCAGGTTAGAAAAGGTGCAATTGACAAGCAGCACCGGCTAATCATCTTGCATGCGTCTGCTAGCGTACACGCGCGCAGGCCTTGCGAAGTGACAGGGGATTCCCTCTGCTGTCAAGGCTGCCGTGCTCCAGCTGTCCACTTCTCCTGATAGAGTTGGATAAACAGCCTTTTGTTGCCCTTCAGAATTCCTCTGCACTCTTTGACAGCCGCAGTTTTTTATTTTTTTGTCTTCTCGTCTTCAGAGGCTTTCTTCTCCTTTGTTTGCCACTCTTGTCGTCTTTGACCTCTCTGTGATCACAGGCGTACCGTTTCTTTTTTTTTTTTTTTGGCCTCTCCCAGGACTGTGCAGCCAACATCTGATTCCAGTTTTTAGTCAGATTTCTGCCGCCTTGTCTAGTTGTGCACTGATAAAACAAACTGCTAACATTTAGCACTAAAATGTAGACTTCTCTGTCCTAAATGTCTTTAGCATAGACATGTCATAATAGTAATGGTGCAGACAAATTAGTTGCATTTGTATTCTGTATGTTTGTACTACACTTGTATAATAGAGATATACCTCTATGCTGTACACTTAAGCAAAAATAGTGTAATTTAGCTATTTTTGATGCCATTAAACAAATAAAAAAATGACTGATGTTAATAAACTTCGCAACTCTATTCTAACATAGTGGCAAAGAAAATAAGCTGCTGCTTTGGGCTCCTCTTCCAGCAGGGGGCCCAAAAGAGTATTGACTTCTTACACCGAACATAATGTAGCGAGAGCAGAGAATAAGAATGAGCCTATGTTTGTCAACATCCTATACTATTTAGAATACTTTTTTTTTAAATCTAGAGCTATTTTGGATTTAAAAGTACTGAACGTTCAGAACTCATTCTGAACTGACATAAAAGGTAAGAGCGGGGCGGCAGCGGGCGAACATAGAGTAACGTAATGAGACCAGGGGACCAATGCAAGAGCAGGAGGAGGGAATTTTATACCGCATTTATGGGAAAATAACAATACGGGAGCACGGTAGGAACGGGGGCTAAAAAAAACCCGGTAGTTTCTCAGCAAAAACGGGAGACTTGACATGATTAAGGACAGATTTTCTGTTGCTTGTAAGCAAAATCAACTAACCTCTTTCTGGGCTCTCCTGAATCTGAATTGAAAATCCGTACACCGAGCCACATGAGTAAGTCTTACTTTAATCAATACTGTGATCTGGTTAATGTGAAAGTCACATTAAAAGTGTTGTTTATTGCTAGATCAGTTGGTGGTTAACTCACAATCCATCAAGCTGAACTAGGCATGGCAGCTTTATTTATATAGCACCTTTCAGCCAAAGACAATTCAAAGTGCTTGAGCAAAAAAGTTAAAAATATACAACTAGAAGATAATAAAATAAGTAAATTAAAGATCAAACAGATTAAAAATGAACAAAATAAACATTACAGTTTTGAATATAGTTAAAAAAAAACAAACATTTAAGAATAGGCAACGTCAAATAAGAAGGTTTTTAACCTTGTTTTAAATCAACTCAAGGTAGGGCAGTCTCATTGGTCAAATTCAGCTTTAGGGGCCCCATACGGTGTTGGCCAGCTCTGCATGTAAACCTGCCACTAATCTGCTATAAAGGCCTTTAACAGTAGAAGATGTGAATGATGGTATGGTGGCAACGTTCTTGGTGGAAAGTCAGTGGTTGAAATAAGCAAACCGATTCAAGACAAGTCAGGGAATAATCCAAACATTACACTTCTTTCTTTTTTTTTTTTCTTTTTTTTTTCTTGAGACGGGAAAAATAACTGACCATGACATGTCGAGATCAAATCAGCACGGTTTCCAATGTCAGCAATGGATTCTGTCATTGCTGACAATGCCTCTTCCATATTTCTGTAGTTTGTCTTTGACCTTTAGGTTTCATGCACTAAAACTCTGCTTATTGATGTATTTTACTGCCAAGATCATAACGTTCAGACTGGTGGGAAAAAGCTGATGGTAAAAAAAAAAAAAAAAAAAAGTTTCAAGAATATTGTGGCTTTATCAAAATCACAGTATTCACCATTTCATGTATTCCTAATTCATGTGACCTAAAGTACTTTTCTATTTACAGAAATATGAATAAATAACTAATAGACGAATTGAGTTTATTTCTATTTGTTGAAAGTGACTTGTAAAAATTTTGCACGTCTTGTACAAACCTTCTTTAAAAGAGCAGAATTATGTAAAATCAACTCTTTTGAGCTTTATGTCATATTATAATGTTGTTCAATCCAAAAAATAAAATTCCTGGAATCTTGCTACGATTGTTTCATACATATTTGAGAAATCCTTTAATCTCCCATGTCAACTATTCAGCCATGCAAAACCTCTGGGTGGATCTAGCAGTTTTCAAGTTTTCAAGCTTCCGCATTGCACAGCAGCCCCACTCAGCTCCTTCAGACTAGCCAGCAGCAATTAGCAAAACACCTGGTGGAGCTGTACATGTGCTGGGCTTATTATACAATCTACTTTTCAGAGCAACGCTGGTAAAAATGTGACAGAGGAGCCATGTTGTGATGACTTCCTGAAAAGAAAGAAACTCAGCCTTCACATCCCAATTTCAAGGCTTTAAATATTGATTTCAAATTTCTGTTAAGTCATATTTGATACATAGCATTTTTATAACAATTGAAGGTAACATAGAGTCATAATTGTGCTATAAAATGGCTCTGTGTGCCTGGAAATTGCACAGTGCTACTCCTTTAACAAGTCTCTAAATCCGGTTGATGGGAATTTTAAGTTCCACCCCTGAACTGGTTAATGCAGACTGAAACCAAAATATTTCTCAAAACCAAGCAGCTATTATCATTCGCATTCAACCGTATTTGAATAGTGCATTTGAGAAATAATTTGCCAAATGAAAATCAAAATCATTCCCATCAGTATTATTTGGTCCCATCAGAAGGTCTTTAGTTTTTTTGTTGTTTTTTTTTCCCAGTGTTGAGCTCTATTAATTGGTTATCATTCCAGAGAACAGAGGCCCAGCCCCCCCTCACCCCCCTCCCTCCTCTCTCCTGCCACGGTGCGCTCACATTAGATTTTAAAGACAGGTAATGAGAGATTTCATCCCAACAGCTGCTGTGCTTGACATGCCTCGAAATTTCAGCTCACTGATGTCTGCTCGGTAATGTGGAGCCTGTCCTCAATTTGGAGAGCAGTTTGACATCGACTCCCTTTCATCTGAATGGTCACATGTCTGCGGCAAAGCACCAAAGTTTGATATATATTTAATTTTTCCTCCGCGCATCACTTGCAGCGGGAGAGCATCAGAGCAGCAACTTCTGTCTCTCTTTAGTGTTTATTTACTTCCAGTGAGATGGTAATAATAACATTTATTAAAAGTCAACATCCTAACCGCCACTAAAACAAGAATAGCAGCCGCATCCTCTCTGCATATTTATAACAGATTAGAGGTTTGCGTATATCAATTGGCCGCCTCATGCATATGGTTATGAGGCGGGAAAAGCGCGGGAAATGGAAATGTGCCATTTGGACGATCCGCCGCCGCGTGCCAAAAAGCAGGCAAGTGGGCAGCGCTCTCGGCGGCGTTCCGGGTTTGTTTTCCTCTCGGCGTCGGGAGATGAGAAGTCGTGTATCTAAACAGAGCAGAGACGATGTTTACGAGCGCCATCTGCTTGGCGGCTCTCCTGTGCCCACTGCCCTCCTCAAACGTGAGAGCAGCCTCATTAAAACGGTCACATGCCTGAGAAATTTCTAACTGCTGTGTTTTCTCTTTCTTTCTTTTTTCATTCTCCCTCCCCGGCTGCCTTCTTCCTCCTTTTTCTTCTTAAACAAAAAAAAAAAAAAAAAAAAGGAGTGGAGTTTAAAACTAACAAAGCCCTGGGAAATCCCCATCAGACGTCCCTCCCTTAATCCGTTTAATTTTGAAAGGTATTGTTTAAAGCTTTAAAGTTTATATCGTTTAATCCCCCTCCAACACTACGGGCAGCAAATGAGGCCGTGTCAGCAGCTTGAACAGATATAATCTACTCCACACAACAGAAAATCCTCCTTCAAGACGAGGTTGCATGGTTTTCCTGTGAACTCTCTGTTTGATGTTTCTACCTGCTATTGAACATGACTTCTGTCTTAACCCAACTGTCACTCGCTCCCTGTCCCCTTTTATCACTCCCAATGTTCTCGCCTCACCTTTTTTCATCAGTAAATCTACCATCACAGCCGCTTCACTTCTTCCCTTTTTTTTTTCTTTTCCTTTTTTTGGGGGGGCCGAGGGGAAACCTGTTACGGACAGTTTTTCAAGAGGGTTTTTTTCTTCTTCTTCTTCTTCTTCTTCTTCTTCTACACTTGTGTTGAACTTTGGCCAAAGAAGAGATTGTGTTTGGTTTAATGAATTTGGGATGTTTACAGTACTAGTTGGACACAGATTTTGTTGACAACCCATGCTGTGGTCCAGATTCAATCTACGTTTACCTCCACTCTTATAAATTTCTAAACGTCGAGGAACCTCCTGTCATCATCCTCAGCTTGATCACACTTTGACAGCTTAACAACTGCATTGCCCTGCCCACAGGCTCTGCTGCTTGGTTGGTTAATTTCTATTCTATTGCATTGGGAAACAAGCTGATGATGAGAGTCCATCTTCATTAGCTTGTGCTCTGCTAGCTCAGAACAAGATGCTCTCCTTGTATTTACATTTGGTCCTCCTGCCCCAGACACATCTGGCCAATGACATAAAGCTTCTCGTCTGGTTAATAGTGAACAGGCGTTTGGTTTGTTTAGTTTTTTTTTTTTTTTCGGTGTGAAAAGAAGCTGAACCACTTCGAATTTATTGAAACTGAATTAAACAAGCATGAGATTTGAACACAGTGTTGGTGTCATAAACAGACAGAGAAAAAAATCTGTAGGGGTGGAAATACGTTTTCACAGCACTGTGTATTTATATTTTAAAGGGCCCACATAGCAACTGGAAATGCATAGAAAACAGAAGAGAAGCATGAATTTGTTGGAAAGGTTTGACAGAAATAAACTTCTCTCTCGACAAATATAGCAGCTTGCAAAGTTGAATCTGATTCAAGAAGTTTGCAATTCTTTTAAAAGATGAAGCCAGGCCAGTCACGATAATAAACAGCAAAATGTGCACTTTACCTGTGAAGCCAGAGCCACATGGAATACAAGCGTCTTCCACAATCATTCTGTACATTCATGTACGGAGGGAAGTTTACATTTTGAACATTCACACACCATTTGTAGCCGGAGAAATCACATGTGATAACAGATGTGCTTGAATTCTTAGATTACGCCGCCTTTACTGCCTTTTAGGTATTATTGAAGAGGTGTGTTACAACCTTCTACGTTATCTTGAGTAGACTGCCATCAAAGTTTCATCACCTCCAATCAAGTGAGAGCATTTTCCCCACATTGCAAGAATTTTCTGAAAGATGCATGAGAAGTAACTTGGACGAGAATCTTTTTCTTTCAAATGTACACGGGATTATTCTTGTTGTTGCATCACCATTTTTTTCCCCCTCTTCCTTCTAAGAACATAATATTCTCGGGATCATGCCACCTCTGCTGCTTGTATTTTCCATTCTTATTTTTGTAACCCGGCATCTACGGCTCCAATATGTGCCTCCACTCAAGCAGTAAATTATATTGTTTAGCTATCAAAGACCTTATGTAATTACATTTGTGCAATTCAAGACGACATGGCTGACGGTGTCGGCGGAAGGCACTGGCATACATAATCACAGGCGAAATCCCATTAGGGAAAGCAGAAACCATTATTATGGAAATGACCTTTGGGTGACGAGGATTCAGAGGGATAAAAGAGAACGTAATCCTGACAAAGACGTTTGGTGACGCCACGCTCCCTCCGTCTCCTCTTGAGCAAATTTAAGACTCTTTGGGTGTTTTATGAATGTGTGATTGTGTTTTGCGGCTTTGCGTTCTCAGTCGGTCACTTTGAAGAATGAGACGGTGAACATTGCTAATTTAAACCCAATTTTCTGTTGTTTGATGCCGTGGATGACGGCAGAGCTGCACTAGCACAACGAGAAAAAAAACAAAAAAACAAAACAGTTTTTTTAGTTTTTCTCTTTCCACAGTGGCTCTTCATTGAAAGAACAGCCTCGCCTTGGGATTACTGTGGTGTTTGTTTAAGGTGCGCTTTGATACTCTTACACTAAAGGGGCCTGCTTCATAAATTCCCATTGTGTCAAGTAAATCAATAGATCCTATTAACTGAGGAAGTTGTGTAGTGCAGTACTTAAGGGATGGTGCCCCCCAAACCCTCTTCACTTGTTTAGATTTTTTTTTTTCCTGTGAAGTTGATGGCAGAGGAACTTCAGGTTTCGCTCTTGATCCATACAGACAGCTTCAGTGGTTTAAATGGTTTTACTGAATTGTCCCAGTTGCTTTTGGTCTACAAACGTGCTGCCACAGAGGGTTTCAACGTTGAACAGGAAGAATGGAAGTAAAGAATTTCTCCAACAGTGGTTGTGTTCTCACCAAGCTGTTTGCCCGTTGTTCTGTAGCCAATCCCAGTCTACAGTTTAGCTCCTCTAACCTGTTCAGTTTCATCAATGATGATGAAGTTGGAGTCTGATTGATTTTGTGGAGAGGTGACTTTTATACAGGCAGTAAGTTCTAACAGGTCCATTTAATACAGGTAATGACTGGAGGGCTTCTTAAAGATGAACTGGCAGGACTGAGAGAGCTGCTGGTTGGTACGTGTCAAATACTTTGATGTAATAAAATGGCCAATTAATTATCTAAAACTTAGAGTTTGATTTTCTGTATTTTTTATATTTTTTTTTATACCGACATATTTAGGACAAATGAATGCTTCTGAAACAGTTTGACAATACACCTTCCTGTTCCAACATGACTGTACATCAGCACACAAAGCAAGATCCATAAAGATATGATTTGAAGAACATGAATGACCCGCACATACTCCCGCTCTCAACCCAACAGAAAATCTTTGATTATTAAGAACAGAGACTCGAAACCAAACCTACTTGTCCAACATCAGTGTGCGATCTTTCATATAATTTTGTGCTGCTGAAAGAATGGTCAAATGTTTTGATAAACGCTCTCCAAATATTCTACTACTTTCCAAACAATTCACCAAAGTCTGAAAATATTTTCTCATCTATATATTTCTAAATATATGCTGTCAAAGTGCACATCACTGCTGACACCAACTGCTTTGGAGGGGAACTGCATGTTCTGCTGGCGAGTGGCCTTCCCACTGGAACAACCAATCACTGTGCTCCTGTTTGTGTCCATTTTAGTTTAGTGTGTTCTTGTAAATTGTCTTTATAAGAGAACGTGTACAATATGAAATTTGGATTCTTTGGATTTGGAAGTTAGAATTTAAAATCTACTTTCTAACATTAGAAGGACAAGAGATGTTTGATTATCTTGTGTAAATGAATGCATAAGCTTCCCATAAATCTCGTTTTCCAAACTAACAAAAAAAAAAGTGCGTTGGGGAAGATACTGGGCAGGGTTAGTAAAAGCTTGTAGCAGATTGATCTGTGCATATGGCTTAGATGTATTAAAGCCCATAATCCCTGTAAATATCTTCAGGCAAGGCAAAGTCAGCCTTTTAACTTTGACTAAATGAGGTAAATAGAAGCAAATACATTTCTAAAAATCACTTCTCTGCTCAAGCCCTCTTCGTTATATATAGACACAGGTTGTGTGAGTTGGCTGCTAATGAGCCTTACACGTTTTTTCCACTGACATATTTTGATGGTTTTTGCCACCCTGCTGTTTGGGAGTAACAGTGAAGTTTGCTTTTAAATGTGGAGCGTCTGTTCTCCCTTCAAACCTTCCAACACCACAACAGATGGGGAGAATATGGAGCTCAGGAGGCTTTACCTCTGAGGTGGTAACAGTGAAGCCACTCATTAACACTGAATTTACCACTTCGTTAGCAATGCAGGTTCCCGTAGAGAGCAACCAGCCCAGGATATTAAGTCCTCTGAGTTCACGTTTTAAACTAAATCAGCTTTGGACAGGATGGTGTACGTTGTTATAAGACGTTATGTACACTTTTCGGTTATTATCCTACTTAATCACTCAAAATAATCAGTTTGGTAGATTTGAACGCTGATTGAAGGTTCAATCCCTCGTCCTAAACGAATCTGCATGTTGTCTAAATGTGCGTTCAGGAGAGCACGCTTTCTTTGTGGGGGTTTGTGTTTGTGTTTTTAGACAGATTGTGTTCCTGCCAATTTGTCAGGATTGAAGCAACAACAGTCTCACGCTGGGATCTGGGTTGGCACCATCACAGAGTGATAAGACGCAATATGATCTCATTGGAGGTGTACTTTGTTCCCATGGAAATTGGTCAATTTTAGCAGGCGACTGAGAAGTTTCGGTGCAGAATCAGGGAGGTTGTGTCCCAGAGGTGCGCTCACATAATTAAGCCGCCTCGCCAGGGTATTCAGGGCTAACAGCAGGGTTTGTTGTGAATAGAGGTGGCGTAAGAGGGTGTTGGAAAATCATAATGCAGCACAAAATAATACCTTTCTCATTTTGTGGAGCAATGGGAATGCCCTGAAGAACACTTCTTTTAAAAAAACAATACCCTATTGCCACACTATAAAAATGAATTTGGAAGGGTATTAACTAGTAAAATTATTTAAATGTAGAACAATTCGCAAATGTATTGTTCGAAAAGGCTCAGTGGTTATTATTCGATGTGTGCAGCATCCAGCAGAGAACGATTTATCTATTTATTAGGGGTGAACCCATTTATCAGTCAGCCAATTTATCAGGGCCTTAATTTTGGGAGATCGGTGATCGGCCAACCTGCTTGTGAAACCGATCTCATTTAAATCTACAAAGGTCTAAAAATCAGCCACTGGCCTCTTCTGCTTTGTCCTGACAGAGGTTTGACTGACAGGCCGACCCACCATGTCATCTCTGCACATTTGCAGTTAACAATTGCCACCCATGTTGTTGCCAACTCAGTAATTTTCTTGCTATGTTTAACGTCATTTCAGACAAAAAAAAAAAAAAAAGGTATAGACTGATATTTGGAATCTGCAGGTCAGGCTTTTTAAAGATCGGTAATCTGCGATCGACCAGCTTGTGTTATAAATACATACATCAACTTAGTGAGAGCCTAGTATTGTACTGAGTTTTGTGCCTTCAAACGTTGATGTGTTCTGAGCTGAAAATGTGGATTGTGCTACTAAATTCTAATAAATTAGAAAAATTGTTGCAAATTCACAAAAATAAAAACGTTCTAACATGCAGATTAAAAAACCCCAACAACCATTTCCATATGGTGACCATCAGTGTGGGCGGATATTAGAGTATTAGATGCAAGGACTGACAATGGATGACTAGAATGATAGGAAATAGGATGGACATGTCAAAGCAAGCTGCATGATGATTTATTGACTTTGATAAACATATTTAATAGATTTTTTTAATGTAAATTTTGAAGCATTTTCCTTCAGTCTGAAGGGCATTTCCCCGAGGAATACAACTGAGATACGTATTACTGTGCCAGAGATAGATGGAGGGGAGTGGTACGACTGCAATGAATTCAACTTCATATGTTTGAGCCAAAAAACTCAAAAATACTCATTTATAATGTAACTCATCATCAGTGACGTGTGGTGAGGTTCATAGCTGGTGAGGTGCTGACTTAATCAAAAGCAGATATACAAATATACATTCACTGCATGTTTACATACAGAAACATGGCGCATGCGGACAACGCAGGAGGGCAAAAACACTATTCTTTAACATGCCATCCATAGCCGCGCTGCCGCCATAGAATAATTCTGTTAACTCAATGAAACTTGGAAATGTAGGTACTATTAGTTTAGTGTTATGCTGTACAGCAAAGGGAAAAACCAAAGTACAACTCAAAACCACTTCTTTATTGGAATTAATTGCGACAAACAATACTGTTGTTTTGAGACCCTTTTCAAGATCAATACACTTTAAATTCTGACAACAGACATTTAAATATCCAAAATAAATAAACAAAATGGAAACAATGAATAAATGAATTATAAAGACTCTATAAACAAAGAGCTTGTCTTTATTCATCATGCGATTAATTAATCTATTGCCTACTGCCACAGACTTATGAATACATGTTAAGTCCTAAATAAAAAGCATCAGTATCATTTAAAATACGGTTAAAAATGAATTGTTATTAATGTTGCATGGCTTGATATGCAAATATTTTTATTTAACAAATAATAAACATAAGCATTTATGTTTATTATAAGCTGTAAAGTCCTGTAAACATAGGACTTTACAGTTTGAATTAAGTGTGTTTGGTAAACCGGGGGTTTTGTAACACAGAAGGACTCTGCATGTCTGACCCAATGCCAAAAGCACAAAAGGACAAAGACGTGAAATCAGCGTCTGACGACACGATTCCTACTCGGGAGCCATTACAGAGTCACACTTCCTCCCCGAAGAACAATGCAGCAGGTCTGTCCTCAGATGAACACGAAAACCCTTTAAATGGAACCCAGCCGAATCCATTTGTATACAGCAGTGTCCCCGCTGTTCCCCACGCAGGCAATTCATTGCCTTCAGGAGCACTTGTTAATGGACCTGGTTCACACCCCACCTCAGAGGTACGCCGTGTCCTGAACAAAGGCTCTGTTTTACCCAGCCGTGTCCTGGATGCCACGTGGCAAGCGGAGAAGGACATGAGCCCCCGAGGTGTTGCCGCCACCCAGCGAGCTTCAATCAGACGCTTGGAAGAACACAGCGGGGCCCGCCGTGGAAAACACTGGTCCGCGCATCCAGGTGTCAACGCGCCACCGTCTCACCCGGTACAGAATGAGTCTGAAGCGGCCTGTTGGGCGCCGTCAGGTGACAGTGCGGAGCACGGGCACATTAGCCAACCGTTGACAAAAACAGACAATGAGCGAACCGAGATCTCGGCGGGACGTAGAATGGTCCGGAAGCTCCGCGGATGTTTATGATAATGCTCGAGTAATCAGATGGGATTCGGCGAGAACGACGGTTGTTTCGCAGTGACATAAGGCTGGAGACCGACGTGATGCACCAAACAGTCAGGAGGTGCAGCAAACACACACAAAATGCATTCCAGGCATCCAGAATTAAAAAAAAGGTTAACAACAACTGCAGATATTTCTGCTCTGGTAATGATGTTGAAAGTGTTGACACAGGCAACAGAGATGCATCTTTTGGGTTCGCGGTCTCGTATTAAATATGTAGAAATGCCATTCAAAGACCTTTCCAGGAACAAAGCTTTAGTCTCCCAGCAGCGTATTTATAGCACAGTGCAGGAAGGCTGTAATGAGGGAAATGACCCTGAAGATGAAAACAATGCCAGTCCAAAAGTGGAGCAGTTGGAGCGAGAGCAACTTGTGCGAGATCTTCTTTTTCCTTTCATGCGGAACATGCAATGTTAATTTCAAGGAAAAGGGAAATTTCCATAGTCATATGATGTATCATTTAGGGCCAGCATAATCAGCCCAACAGTGGAAATCTTTCACGGCCCTTTGTATGCAGGCAGTGTAGGCGTTTGCTCTGTGATAGCAATTCCCCTGATGAGGAAAATCATTATTCACCGAGACAGGCAGGAAGAAGTTCTATTAAAGGTCTGAATTTGAAGCAGAGCGGCGCACTCACTTTGCATTTAACTGCCTCAAACATCTTGACCAGCTCGCCGAAGTGCACAAAAATCTGGCAACCGCACTGAGGCTGCAGAGATTTTAAGCACATAAAATATGGTGCACACCTGAACGCACCGGCCTTGATTCAGTAGAGTGACTCACAAACGGGGCGGACCTTGTTCAGCTCTTATTTGGGATGGATTTTTCCAGCAGCAGACACAAAGGAGAAGTGCTTAAGCAATCTAGGATCAGGAAATGCACTACAGCGCCTTGCAAAAGTATTAATGCACTTTTCTTTCCTATTTCAGCGAACCTTTGTTTTTCGTGTGGGTTAGGTTCCAAAAAGAACCCATGATAGTCGAAATCCATGAAATAGTTGCCTTTATTCTTTTTACAATTATCATACAGCATAACTGAAATACATGCATAAAATACTCTACATTGAAACCAAAGAACAAAAACTGTTTTCAGGCCTAAGCATTTTTTTTAAACAAATGGAATGCTGTCTTACAAATAGCTACAGCAAAATAATCACTTTAGTCATCAATACGAAGTACAGTAAGACAAATTGTGACTGGCGTATTTCACTGTTCCTCTGACTGTGACGCTGCGACCTCACTCCGCTCTCTAGTGTCTTTTCATTCTGAAGCCTGTGGTGCAGGTGTGTGTTTTCTAGAGCAGAGCATAGTTCTCGGTAGTTGTTGTCGTTCTTTTTTCTTCCGGGCAAGAATATTTGCCAGAATTTGCCAAGCTGTATTACGTATATTTAAATGCCGTAACGTTATTCGCACACAGGTATAGAAGAAGTATGGAGACTGTTTAGCCAATCAGGACACGAAACACAATGCACTGTGGGGGGGGAAAAAAAAGCTGCACAAAAAACCCTGCGAGGCTGTGGAAGGTGAACCGCGTTACAGCGAGGGTTCACTGTATTTTTTGCAATTAAAATCTGAAGAGAGTTGTGTGTATTCGACCCTCTTTTACTGCAACACACTCTAATAAAATTCAGTGTAACCAATTGTCTTCAGACGTCGCCTGGTTAGTGAATAGAATCAATCTAAGTTTACAGCTCTTCTGTGAAGACCTCAGAGGTTAGAGAGCTTTAGTGAACAAAAAGCATCGTGAAGACCAAATAACACACAGAGAGGCCCATAGTAACTCTGGAGGAGCTGCACAGATCCACAGGTTGAATTTGAAAGTCGCTATTAACAGAAAACCAAAAGAACTCCAGTTTAAATTTGTCTCAAGTTGGTTGTTGATGATGGGAAAAGCTAAATGCCAGATAATCCATAAGAAAACCTGTTGCAGGCTGTAAAAGATTGTGGAGTTGCAAAAATGACCTTCCACCAAGAGCCATTGAAGAAAAGACCCAAAAACCACAGAAGAAGACACTGAGCACAACTTCCTCCTTCACAAAATGAAAACAGATGGTGTAAACAAAAGTTTAGCGGCTGTAAGATTTCTCCTTTGTCTTTGGCAAAAGACCACGAGCCACTTCTCCCGCTAGCATAGATTTGCACATTTGTTTTGGTTTTATTTACCCAGAATGCCCTGCACTATAGTCTGCTTCCTGCTTTTAGAGCGGCCTCCGGTCTGCTCGTGTTCACATAGTTCACTTCAACCGAGCCGAGACCTAGGCTAGTAAGTGGACCAGAGTTTGCTGTTTTGGTCTGCAGCAGAGTTGGGTTGTGCTTTTGAACCAGACTTTCTAGGCAAGCGAACTACAGTTGGAGTAAAGTGGACTAAACTGGGTTGGTGTGAATGCATATAAATTCACACCACAGGTTCTACATGTTTTATTTGCAAAATGATTTTTAGCATGTATTCCTTCCACTTCACTGTTATGCATTATATTGTGTTGGTTCATTACAAAAACTCTTATCTTTGGCATGATGTGAACTAAGTCAAGATGTGTACATATGAATGGTTTTGAAAGGAACAGTATTAGATGAAAATATATTTGCTGTCTAGAAATGTTTGTCTGATGTTTTTTTGTTTGTTTTTTTGTTTCATTAAGATGCAGACCAAGTTGATTACAAGGTACTCAGAAAAAAAATCAATTTCTGTGGTTTGGAAACAACCTTTGTCTTTGTGTAGAATTGACAAACACTGAAAATTATGACTAGCAGTAGAAAAAAAATGGATATGTCAAGTGATCTCACCTGTATGGAAGAAAAGGACGCTGGAAACAATGACTGCAGGGCTTTTGGCAGCTCAAAGCAGAATGTTTTGCAGGTGCAGATTCTTTCTACCTTTAACTAGAAAGCTTTAAGAAAAGCAGTTTTCTTTTAGGTAAACACAACTGACCCACCAAGTTGAAGTTCACAAGTGCAAGCGGTCTAAAATTCTGCACTGCTAAGAAAAAAGTCGGCCCAATTGCGTAAAGCTGTTGGAGCTAGGTGTAGTGGTACAGTGGCCTTTCCCATGGGGAAGCAGCGAGGAAATGCTGAGAAAACTGCGTGGTTGTTGAGTAGAAACAGGTTTAGGAGGGTGGCGCCAAGTTCAGGGACGACGCTGTTAACGCCACAGGCAACTAGGAAACTAGAAGGAACCATTCTGGTTGTTCAGAAACGAGCAGAGCTTTTCAGCCAAACACTGAGGCTCTCGCAGTCGCAGCTGACGGAGAGAAAGAGGCAGCGGTTTGAAGCAACGTATAGAGACGTTTATTAAACTATGATACTTATGTCAAAAATGCTGTTTCACTGAATGTATTTAATGTCCTAGCTTAAAACGTCCCCACATGCCAAAGTACTGTTGATGTTGGGGGTGTAAACCTAACATTTAATGCCTGTAAAAAACCATTCACTCCCTTGACTGTTTTGGTCTTTTTATTGCTGCTATAATCATGATGCTTTTTTGAGAGCATGACCAATAGTTATGCTGTCAACAGATTCTTCCATCACAGCTGTGGCTCCCTACAGCTCTGTGATATTTCTAAATTCAACGTATAGAAAAATAAAAAGCAGATTGGACACAAACATTTATTTTTAACGAACTTAAACAGCTCAATTTTTGCTACTTGTCATATCTGCCACAGACCATAACTTGACATGAAGTAAGGCTCAGGCAGCCATGTTAAAGAAGTAACAAATACTGCCGCCTGCAGGTGGGAGGTGGCATAACTTCTCCAATTGTTTTTGACCATTTTTGTGGAATATTTTCAATTAACTCACAATTGTGCATTAGCACCAAAAACAACAGGACTCTGTTGTTTCTGCATGAATTTCCTCAATTGTGAAAAAGTGGAGGGATGGATTACTAGACCTCTGAAGCCAAATGGAAGATGTTCATTTCGTCGTATAAGATGAGAGATGGCTGATTACATGTTGACATCACAATTCAGATATTTATTTGTATTTTCTTGTCTTTTTCATTGCAAAGTTGTGCACCATTTTGTGTTAATGTGTTATTTATGCCTAATGACGTTTTTGAGAGAGGTGGCTGTGCTGTTGCAGCTTTTTTATCTGAAGAAAGGTGCCAATTTAGAGGGACGAAAGAGAATCAGTTTGCTTTAGTTCTGATTCAAATGAGTATCTTCAAAACATTTTTGGATTGATAATATTGATTATTTTGACTCTAATCCATAGTCTGAGGTCATCCAATCAGAAGCTTGTATTTGTTTCCACTTCAGGACTCAAGCAGACCTACCTTTCCAAACTGTGGGACCAAAACAGTAAAGTTCTTCTCCTGATACAGAGATTAGACTTTGTGAATATTTTAAAACAGCAACAAGCTTCCTAGCATTTTTTATGCTAGCAAGCTGTTAGTCATATTTGGGCTATATTGTTTACCGTTTTCGGTTTTATTTCCCTTTTTTTGTGACACACTTTCTAACATTTATCGGTGAAAAAGTGATATAGATATAAACTTACTCACCATTGTTCATAACCGTAAGCAACACACAGTTATG
This sequence comes from Gambusia affinis, assembly GCF_019740435.1. Lineage (NCBI taxonomy): Eukaryota > Metazoa > Chordata > Actinopteri > Cyprinodontiformes > Poeciliidae > Gambusia > Gambusia affinis. The sequence goes on from NC_057877.1 coordinate 3,050,860, forward strand.
TAGATCTGAACTGCTCCCTTGAAACTGCATCATCTAAATGTAAACATACATGCTAACTGAGCTGCCTACAGCATTTAAAAGCTAACAATTCAGACCAGGCCAATTCCATGGTCAACACCACTGCCATCTTTACGGCAGCAGATGTATTAGCATGCTGTGCATATGTTTTTAAACACACCATGATAGAGACAGCACCACATTACAAAGTTGCCTCTCTAGACAAGTTACCCTTTATGGAAGTGGAATGCATTTTTGCTCTGTTTGCTTTCAGACAATCGCCCCTTTTCATTACCAGGAGACCAATGATCAATAATTCAGCACGTATTTTTACACTTTCTGTGATTGATGGAAAAAAAAAAAGCACAAAAATATTCTATTGTGGATAGAACGTTGCCAAGGTGCTTTTGAAGTTCACCTTTAAAAAAATCATGAGGTACTCTTGATGTTGAGTTTGAAGCCAATCATCAGCGTTTGCACAATTTTGTTTAATGTCTGTCCAAATCAAACTTTCAGTCAGGTACTTTGAAATATGCTGGAAAGGATTTAGAATCAAATTGGGGTTTTTTTTTTAGTTCTGTTTTAAAAGGATTGGAAATTCGCCATCTGCTTTCCTCCAAAAAGAGACTTAACTTTTCACTTTTAAAGCCACCATGAGGGTGACAGTTTGTCAACATACATTGGAATCACCTCTAATCTCAAGCTCAGCTCCAATTTGGCATAATAAAATGTAAAATATATGTTCCTTAGATATTATTTACCATATTGCATTGCTGTTAGGTTTTTTTTATGTGTTTAATTCAAAATGAGAAAAAAAGACAATTTTGAGTCATCATTTGGGACAACTACTTAACCAACCTAAGTTGTGTGTTTTTGTTTTTTGTTTTTTTTAAAGGCAGCACTTCACAGCGGCATCATTGACGCTTTTCTGTCATAGAGGAAAAAGATCTGTGATTTTTCTTTTCCCGTCGTGTAGATGTGTGTGGTTTATGATTCCTCTGTGGTTTTCCAAGGTGGTGTATTGTATGTGAAAATAGCCCCCCGTAAGACACAAGATTGTGTTAAACTTTGCCGGTAACACTTTCCAAACAGGAGAGTGTAAATCAGATGCCTCGACTGAAGCGAGGTGGAAGAAGACTTCGAAGCACACTGGGACTAACAGCTTTGATTGCTAATAAAATTAAATGCATGAATATCAAAGATAGACCTACAAAGCTTCTTTGAAGGGAAAAAAAACAAAAAAAAAACACTTATTTGCAGTTGTGTGAAACTGTGCACTATTATTAAAATTGCTTAATTAAATCTTTTCCTAACAAATTATGCAAGGTAAACATAACTTGCATACATGTTAGAGTAATTTGGCTTTTAATGATTTATTGACAGGCAGAAGTTACTATATAAATTACAACTGTGAAACATTCTAAAAAGTCAGAATGGGTTGATTTTTCTCTTACCGACAAAATTATTCAGGCTCAAATGTATCCATGCACGCTGTCGCGTTAGGCAGCCCGGATGTGTACAGCAAAAAGATCCCGAGTTGGAATCCTGGGCTGGATATTTTCTGCATGGAGTTAGCATGTTTTTTCTCTGCATGTGTGGGATCTGTCCACTCCAGGTTCCACCTGTAGTCCAGAGACATAACTGTTAGCTTACTCAGCTACCGTCTCCCCATGACCTTCCATGGCAAAGTAGGTACAGACAGCAGATCGAAATGTATACACCCGATTCCAGTGGTGGGCAACGCTAACTAAAAGGTTAGTTGTGCTAATCCTAAAGCACTAACTGTAAACATTAGTTCTGCTAACATGAAAACGTGGCACAGCATTTAGCAGAAGCTAATGCTAAGATGCTAAACAGCTAACTTTAATTTAAATTATATTTACCTCTGAAAGACCACAACCCTCATGCGATAAATCATATATGTGTCTATTTTGGTTGTCCGTAATAATATCCTGACCAGAATCAGATCCGAAAAGCTTTTTTTCCACTTGGCAATCATCATCAGATAACAATTCTCTCCAAAACTACTAAACATTTGATTAGTCCAGTTTGTGATTAATAGGACAAAATAGGGATAAACAGCACAATTTTCTGTAGTTCTAAAAGAGACAGCTGAATCTGTTACAACTAGTATCTATAGGTTGGAACTTGGCATAATTGGAAATCGAAAATAAGCCGGAAAATATCTTATTGGTTTATTTTTGATGAAATGATGTGACATATACATCATCATCACATCATAAAATATTTATATTTTGTTGTCAATGAGATGTTAAAAAACATTAATTTGAGCATTGCACCTACAATCAATAAAAATTTGGTTTGATGCTGATTAGCAACAGTAGGCACTCAGTAGGTAAAAACAAATTTTTCTGTCTGACCTTGTTTTTATGTAGGCTGCTATCTGTTAAGCAACATTTGATATTGTTTAACCAAAATGCGTGTTTTTGAGCAAACACTGATTTTCCATCATACTGATGTGCAGCTGACTGGTGGAAAATCACTTTGCCTGGTCCTTTTTTGTTGCAGTGATGTGGTTTTCTGGTGTATTACTTTGATCAGCCTTTGCATTCTTTCAGTGCTTTAATTAAAGCTAAATACCACAAAATTACTTTACTGCAGTCACATGAACTACAATGTAATTTCCCCCTGTATTAGAAAGCACTGTTACACATTGAACTTCAACACAATCGTTAACTTTTCATCCCTCAGTGTTTCAAATACAGCAAAGCACTGAGAAATCCCTTTGGTGGACACACCAGAAAGCTTCCATCACTGTTTCTCAATACAAAATACTGTGTTGGGGGTATATATAATAAATTATTTATTCAATATTATTTATTAATTTTTGATAAGCTAAAGTATTGACATAAATGTACAATTTCTACAATATAATTTATGCCTAAATTACTCGCATTACTAAATATTACTATTGCTCATTTCTTTATGCCTAAAATTCTCAAAGCACTGAATTAGAAATAACTTTTATAATATGGGTGACGTAATGTTTGCATTTCTGATTTTGCCAATACTCCGGAGATGAAAGAAAGAAATTCAAGAAGCTTGTTTAATGTAGCCTCTTTGCTTCAGCAGAGGTCAATTTACTGTCATCCACATTTAGTGATTGACTAAACAGTTTGTTTTTCAAAGACTGTTGTCCAAAGACGACAACTTCTGTCTTGTCGGAATTTAAAAGCAGTACATTAAGAGTCGTCTTGGTTCTTATGTCTTCAAGACTTGCCTGTAATCTACCTAGCTGATGGGATTCATCAGGATTTATGGATAAGTATAACTGAGTATCATCAGCATAACAGTGGAAATGGATCCCATGCTTTTTGGTAACACTACATAAAAAAATGTAAAAATCATAAAAATCGCATGTAAAAATCAAAACACAAAATGCTTAACAATGGCGCTGGTCACAGATGTTATTTGTTAGCGCTCCTGTGAAGAGTCATACATCAAATCCTGTATATCTGAATAAAATCAGACCTTGAGGTCGACTAATTACAATGTTTGTGCTTTCAGTCACCGTTGGAATCCAGCTAAGCTGAACCCACTTTGTCGTTTCTTCAACTGTAAACTCGGATCTTAACGAGGAACACAGTGATAAATTATTCCTTTGGATGTTGGTGACTGCCAGGTGTCTGAGGGGGGACAGTAGACGCCTCGTTGTGATTTCACAAAGTTACAAAACAAACTAAATGGTAATATCTGTGAAAGATGGCCATAGCAGCACGTTGAAGCGGATTCAAATGGATTCTTGGAGAATCTGGCGGTTCTGTTCGTAGCAGACACGGAGGAATTTTAGAAAAAACAAAGCTCCAAACGGGTAAACGTACCAGCTGGATTCCTGATGGATTCAGGTGGAATGCAGTTTAACACTGGCTGCTGTTTATCATGTACCACATCTGCTAATCTGCACTGCGAGTGGGGGGCGCCAACAACCTCAAGCATCACACTCACTTTCTTAGCTAAAAACCAATTTCATAATTAATGTAAGGGAAAGTGTCTGTGATTACGGCGCACAGATGCAACTCTTAGCAGCAGCTGGAGTTGCCGCGTTCAGTTGTCTGAAGGTGTCTCATGCGATAATGAATCATTCTCTTTCCCCCGCAACTCGCAAACCCAATTTCACTTTGTTATGCGCAGCAATATTTTTTGCTGCAATTCTTCCGGGTGAGACGTGTATACTTCAGCGTCCCTTCGGAGCCGTTATTCCTTCCTCAATGGGATTTATGAAGGTTGTGTACGATTAAGGACTTTGGTTGCTTTTTCCTCCACCTCCTCCAACCCTCCACCCCCAAAAAAGCCAAAGTATTTGATGTATCTAATGCGTGGTAGCCACTTCTGGGTTTTTCTACTTACCAGTGGCAAAGGGGGATAACCCTGCAGTTTATCTTGGGCAGTATTTAAAGCAGCGATCAAAGCTGTACAAACCAATTGTCGTCATGTTTCTCCGGAGGGAATTTCCAAGTACATTAATGCTCCTTCTTTGGGAAATAATTGTGCCTCTCTGTGACTTCATTAGGTCTTCTGGCTGTTTCAAAAGATGTTCTCTCTGGAGGTTGAAAGCCACATCGCTGGCAGACAGCATCCCATGGGGCTGAATGAATAAAAAAAGAGGAGAGATTATAATGAGATTGAGTTAGCCATGACCAGAATCGGGCTTTTTATTATCCCACTGGCTAAAGAGGGAGAGATGGGGAGGGAGGAACAAGGCTGACAGAAAGATATGTGTTTCTGAAGGACCCTCACTCACCATCTGCCAAGGCTCGTCCAATAGTAGGCAGCCAATGCATGCTTATCATCGCCATGGGTATCAAAGAGGCCTCCTCTCTGGAGAGTTCTCCATTAAAGCGGGGAGCGCTAACCCCTGTGCACACACGGGCACAGAGGAAAACCTGCATTTGATTCAGGGCTAACCTCTCCTGCCAATTAGACTCATCAGAACGAAGGGGCAAAAGTGTTCACGCCCCATGGACTTATTTCACATCCTGTCGCGTTACAAGCACAGGAGTCAATGTGTTGGCCAACACTCTGCAGTGCATAAATATAATGTGGATGGAAATGTGTTTTTATTCTAGTTTTTATTTTTTTATTTGGTGTGAATTTACAATCATGAACACATTTTTATTGAACAGTTTTCAGGATTTCCAGACTTTGGGACTGATGGTCTTTTTTAATCCTTTGTTTAAAAAATAAAATAAAAAAGAACTTGAATTGAATTAGTTAAGATTGGAGAGGTTCTGTGAACATCAATTTTAAAACCATGCATAGTTTAAAATGTTGATTTGGGTCTGGACTTTTTGACTAGGCCACGCTACAGCATAAACATGTCTTGATTTATTCATCAACTCTGACGAGCCTTTCTGCTCCTGCTGAAGAAGACTTCCCCACAGCATGATACTGTCACCACCATGTTTCACATTGATGGACGGTGTGCTCTGGATGTTTTTCCTCCACACAAAGGACATTGAATGTAGGCTAAAAAGTTCTGTTTTAGTCTAATGTGACCTTCCTCCATAGTTCCTGTGTTGGTAGGTTCCTCCTGGGAAATAGAACGTCTTTAGTTTAGAGGTTAAATTACTCAGAGGGGGATTCTGTTGACCAAATTGGTGAGTTCTGTTGCACTTTTGCATTTTATTCAGGGGTGTTGGAGTAAAAGGAATGAAAAGAAATGCATTCCATCCAGAAGTAAAGGCCTAATTTTCTTTTTTCTTTGACTGACTCTGATCTCGCTTATTTTGGTATCGATTCAATACAAGTAAGTACAGCATCAGAGTCAGTGATACCATACTTTTTATGCAGGTTTGATATACTATTAAACTTTTGACCTTTAGCGTGTTTCTGTGGTTCTTCCTTTAAAATCATTTTGTCAAAGTCTAGGACCGAATTTGTCTACAAAATACTTTAATACTATATCAACATGATAAAAACCACAAAAAACATGTTTATGGCCAATTTTTTTTGCATAAACAAAGAGCAAAAAATTATAACGAGAGCAAATCAAAAGTTTTTTGAAGTAGACTTGAGAGGGAATGTAAAACTAATTTATCAATCTTGTAATGCTCGTATTGAACTGATACCAATTTGGTATCGATATTTTGGATCAGTCAGCCCACCTCTAATTATAATTTCTCGAAAATCCCATTGAAGCACAGTAAGGTTTGTGTCTGTAACATGACAAAAATGTTAAAAAGAGAGAAAAAAGGGTTTAAGGGATGTGAGTATTTTCACATTGCACTGTAATTGACTTGACATATGATGCAGAATTGTGAGACACTGAGATTTTTTTTCCCAGCAGGATTGTCTTTGCCAGCCAACCTTGTCCTTTATTTTCCCCCGGTTCAGTTGGAGGAGTAGCAGCGAATCAAAGGTCGGGAGCATTGATCACGACCTGCTCTTTGGCCAGTTATTCCAAAGTGTCACACGTTGTTTGAGTGAAAAAAGTGTGTGGGGGGGAGGGGGGAGAAGAAGAAAATCAATAGGTTTCCATTATCCGGTTGGGCAGTGTCACTGGCCTGTCAATGATCCTGTTACAGCAGCAGTACAAGGGTGACACGGGCCCACACTCAATCGCTGCTGACAAGAAGAAAACATGCTGACAGGCACCGGGAACAAGTTAGAACACAGATTTGCACTTCAAGCAGCCGTCCAAGGAGGTATCGTGCAAGGCCACCGCGCGGCTCACAGGGGGGTGTAGGCTGGGGCAGGGGTGGATGGGCTGGGAGGTGGCGCTAGTGGTGGTGATGGGGTGGTTTGGGAGGTGGGGCGGGGTGGGGGTAACACAGCCGGTCTCCCTCTACTGTCTGTCAGTCTGTCTGTCTAGCTCTCAACCACAAATGCTTTTATCCTCCCATAAATTATTCACCTCTGGATACACCAAAGGAAACTAGCTTGCACTGATTGTGGCTGTGGGCAGATTCATGAACCCCGGGCCCAGCCACCAGCCGTCCACTCCTGCACACTGTCCCACTATCTCAAGCAGAATATGCAATGTACTGTAAACTGGCTGCTTCACGCATACTGGCACACAAAGAGGGGCCTAACCAGATTCCAGGCTTTAAAGAATGAATCGGTTCCAAAGTTCTTATTGACTTCCTGACGTATTACGTCTTTGGAGCAAAGAAAGCTGCGTACCTCAGTCAGTCCAGATGGCCAGTCAGATATTAAGGAAGACATCAAGTGTCTCTTGAAAGAACATGAATCAATATATTTTGACAAGGATCAAATGTGCTTCAGATCAACCTTTTGGCCCCTCCAAAGCAGCCGTTCTCCCCTTGTCAAACCTCTTTATTCCTGTTATTCCGCCTGTAATCATCAGACCCCATTGTGGCTTTTTATTCAGACGCATTTTAGCTCCTCCATGGGAATATTTTTGTAAGTTATTTTTATAAAATATTTGTAAACTGATGAAGCAAACTTGTAGAATTGAATCGAAACACCTGCCAAAAAATTTTTTGAGGTAGATTTTAATATTTCTGCATAAGGAAAACAATTTGAGCTGTAAACATCTGCTCAACGGAACTTGTGAAATTTGCAAGATTTACAAAGTTTCCCAAATTGATTTATTTACTCAAATAAATAGGTTAGATGCTAATTATTTTGTTCTTTTGTAACTTATTCTTTAGACATAACAGTCGATACTTGTTTTGATCCACTTTATCATTAATTGACAGCTCTGTTGGGTCTTTCTTGGCAGTTCAATCAGACCAGTGAACACCAAGGGAGGATCAGAGGAAACACATTCAAACCGCAAAGCATAACACTCACAATATGTTCTTATGGCTTTTGGTTCTTATGTCGGCTCTTGAAATGATCTGGTCAGTCTGAAGAAAACTTTCTGCAGACGCCACTGTTCAGGACTAGCAAGTGTTTTAACGATTTCTTTCATTTTATTGTCTGTTTTTTTTTTTTCCATGTTAAAAACAAACTAAAATATCAACAGCTTCCTGATTAAGACACACAGTTTTAGCTAGTAACAGACTTTTAAAATCAATTTGTCATGAGTTGTCATGTAAAACCTTTTTCTGACAACTATAGCTAAGATGTTCCATGACACCCTCAGTCCCAAGAAACTGAGTTTGTTAGCTAAACTTTAGCTAAAGGCTAACGTTAGTAGCTCCAAGCTGCTAAGCTCCTGGAAACAATTGTCAAATCTTAAACAATTGCAGCTGATATGCTTCATAAAAAGTTTTTTGTTTTTTTTTAAATATGAGGACTAATATTTAATATTACTAATATTACTTTTTTACTGTAGCAAGTTTGTCTTTAGCATTAGCGCTGCCTCCTGTTAAAGCTACAAATGTAAATTCTTGACCCAACACTAAAACTTTCTCAAAGTTTCTCACAGGTATGTTTCACTAAGTTGATACATGAAGTCTTTCTGCAACTCAAAGTTCCTGTTCTCGGCTGGCCCCTGAACGCAACATAATGAGAACAGCTGAATCATCATCTGCAGTTAAAGTACAATCCAAATCTTTTGGTAGGATATGTTAAAGCAAAACCTAACCCAAAACTAAGCGTTGATTTAAAGAAAAAAAAAAAAAGTCAGTTCAACACAGCTAAATATTAATACTCAAAAACAAATTTGTATAGAATTGACTTATTGTTGAGTGTTACTGTTAAAAAGTAATATGCTCAAATAAAACTTTAAGAATTATAAAGGCTAACATTTAACACGCACCCCCCATACCGCCTGCCCTTCTCCGCTGGAAACAAAACTATAAAAATACATTTGTAGTATGCTATAACTAATATTTACTCCAAAAAAAAATGCACGTTCAAAATATTTGATTGAATATCATTTTAATTGCCAAAATTTTACATCACTAAAAATTCATTTTTGTAGTGTTGAAGAATTAAACCACTTCTATCTATTACATGTCCCGGCTATTTACAAATTCAAATAGTCTTCATGGAAAATATGTAGCGTCCGACAAAATTCCTTTTTTATGGTGTATTTTTAAATATGTTGCTCATATATAGTGAGGAGGGGAAACATATTTCTGCTCTATTTTTTTATTATTAAAGCTGTTAGCATCCAAACCTGGCCTTGGGACATAATGTTACATGATCCTCCTCCCGCGCAGCAGCTCTACATTTATATCTATATTTTCAATTAGACTTACATCTGTGCGCACTTTTCCCCTCTTATGCGGGCAATTCCTTCCACGATGACTGGGGAATTCAGGTTAATATGTTGACAAGGTTTAACAACAGCGGGTCATGTTGCACAACACGCATGGCTGCCTCCGCTCACCGCGGCAGCTGACAGGTCCTAATCATGCGCTGCCCTAAAGGCACTGGGGCAGGAGAGGCTTTTAATCACTGAATCATACACACACCAGCAGCGAGGCTTCAAATTGAGATGTAATTAAAGTCAAAGTTGCAATAATTGTTTCGGCTAATTGGGCAGACAAGTGCGTTATGGCGCGTTTCACAGCGTCTGCTCTGCAGCCGCTTTGACTGGGAGGAAAGGAGAAGGCTGCAGATGGAAACCTGCGGAATGATTATTATTTTTAATTATTATTCATTTATAATATGACTCATTTATCTCCACGTTGAAATAGTTATAATAATAATTAATAATAATAATAATAAATCTCTTCCTTTTTCCCCCCTAGGTTTTTTGCTGTTTACTTTTTCGTCACCCATCACATGCATTCAAATAAGCGACGTGTCGTTTACAATAAGGAGCCGAACGGAGGCGGCCAACGCGTCGTCCTTGATGGCGACGCCGCACCTCTCGGCTGCATCATTATTTCCTATTAATTATTCCGCCAAGCAAATGCCTGCAGGAGCCGAGCTGCAGTAGGTGTGACTGGTCTGGGAGCAGCTGCCCTGCATCCCGCCGGGCTCAGACTGACCTCCTTTCCCCCCTATCCCCCCTCCGCACTCCGCTCCTATATCCTCCTCTTCATTTTGCATCACTAAACTGGAGGCTTGACAAGCTGCAGATAAATGCGATTCTAATTTGGCCGAAGAGGAGAAATCTCGAATATGTCAACAAGGAAAGACGATTTACAAAAAAAATAAATTAATTAATTAATAAATAAAATAAAGCATGTTCGGAATAGAGCTGATTTTCTCTGCATAATCATCTATGTCTTCCTATATTTACAGCAAAAGTAATAATCAATTCACCCGAAAATAAAAAAAATAAATAAAATAGGATTGAGGGTGGGGGGGGCTAAAGGCTGCTGATTATTTCTGAATAATCGCACAAAACTGTATAAAACGTCTCTGTGGATTTTTATTTAAACTGTTTACTAACCACTTGGCCCACGACCCCCCTTTTTTTTTTTTTTTTTTTTTTTTTTCTTTTTTCTTTTTATAAACGCTGAAGCCATTCTGCAGTTTAAGGAGTGGCCGGCAGGGGGCGGTGCTTGTTCTGAAAGCGAGCAGAAAGCGATTCCAGTGAGAACTGGTAACAGTAATCACCGAGATAACGTCAGATAATTGCAGGAACTCGAGGAGCAATTTAACAAAATAAAAGTCATTATTTTAAACACTTTTATGTAGGCTGCGTTCTATGTAATAGGATTTTTTTTGTTGTTGTGATATGTAAGATTTGATCGCCTTTTTGATTATATTTTATGCATTTTTGTTACATTTATTTTTATTCCTTTTGTACTATTCACACCCCCTTTCTCTCTCTCTCTCTCTCTCTCTCTCTCTCTCTCTATATATATATATATATATATATATATATATATATATATATATATATATATATATATATATATATATATACATAAATTTATTTTACTGTGACTACTTAAATCCTAAGTGTCCGCGTTTCCATTTTATCCTAGTGAATCTCCAGAGCAGAAACATGACAATAATAATAATTATTTTTTAGTTATTTATATATTTTTATATTTATTGTGTGTGAAGGGGTGAAATTTAATTACAATCGCGGGTGCATCCAGCCAAACACTGGGAACGAGGGGTGAAAATACATACAATATATATAGATAGATATATATCTACCTGGTTTATATCTATATATAGATATAAACCAGGCGACAAATGAATATACAGAGCAATGACAAAACATGAGGGGGAATAAGTGACAGATGAAAAGACGGAGGATGTGCAGCTAACAGGCAAAACGCGGCGGTACAAAGGCGCGCGCACCTTTGAGAGCAGGAGTTTGTTTTATTGCTCTTCTCCCGGCTGTAGCTGCTGTCTAAGCAAAGAAGGAAGGGGGGAGTTACAGCGAACATGCCCTGTTTAAGAAACAAACATGCAGATTAGATGGGATCCTGACAACACACACACACACAGCTCCGACTCCACGTCCCACAGCTCAACTCTCAACAATGAAGGGGGGGAGCATTAAAAAGAAATGATATAAAAACACTCCTCTCAGCGCGCGATTGACGACATTTACCGTCATTCTACAAACGGTAAATGAAAAATAATGAGGTGGCATCTGCAAATAATAGTAATAATAAAAAAACTGGAAGTCAAAACAGTCCGTTCTGGACCCAACGGGCTGCACTGAAAAGTACAATAATAATAATAATAATAATAATAATAATAATAATAATAATAATAACAACACAAGATTATCGTGAGTTTGATGGATTTGTGCGCTGTTCGTGCAGATTAGTTTATTAATAAAACGTACGCCTACATTCTGACGTAAAACTGGTTTGGTCATGCAAAAATAAGAAAAGCAGGTGTTTTGAAGAGTCAGAGGAGCAATGGGCCTCGCATGTGATGAGCAGCATTTCAGGAAGTTGTCACCTGTTAAGGCGCCGGGCCGCATGTCAGCGTCAGCGGAACACGCAGTCACCTTCCAGGATGCTGCTGCCGCTGCTGCTGCTGCTTCGGCCCGGCGGCTCCCATCCTCACCTGCGCATTGAAATTCCAAATCACGGCAGGTTAGGATGCCTGTCGGCACACATTTCAGCAAGAGATCCAAAGTGCATAAAATAAAAAATAAAAAAAACAAACAAACAAAAGAACACGCACACACACAATGAGAACTGCTTTATTTCTGAACAAAGCGTGTATTTTACATTTGAGCAGTTAGTAGTATTTTACAAAGTGTTTGACAAATGTAGGAATTTATGAGTATGGAAGAAGTCTTTTTTCATAAATTAAGATACTTTAAAATTTTTCCTTATTAGAGAAAATTTACACCTCATGTCACTGCTCTCTTATCTGTTTCCTTCATCCAAATTTAAAAGAAAATGATTGACGTATTCTTATATTTTGCTTCTTGCAGGATTTGAATCAAGTGTTTCCACACACAAGATGGATGAAGACAACGTTTGCAAATAACAGTTTACGTGAAGAAGCAAAGAAACAAATTTTAAGAAGTCACACTTGTTCCTCAGGTAAAAAAAACCCCAACAAATATCCCACTTCTATAACCCTGACCTATAATCCTTGTTTAGCTTTATGCTTCATTTTTCTTCACATTTAAAGTTCATTATAAACCAAACCTGTGAAATGAATTGTTACAAATTAAAATGTAATTCCTGAGGAAATATGGGAAATTACATCCCGTCTGAATCAGCTGGAGTCAGGTCAAAAGTCTCTGATTTTGACCACGAAAAAGTGTCATTAGCTGAGTGTCATTAGCATCAGGATACTTTAATGGTGCCAACCCAAAACATATCAGTGATGGAAATTAGCCCCAAATACGAGCATATTTTTGAGATAATTAAATTAGATCAACTCTCAAACAGTTTGCAGTTTTAACAGAACAGCTTTGTTTCCACAGCTGATCTGAAGAGGCAGCTGGTAATGAAAACTAACTCACTGCTGAGCCACATAGTGACTAAGTTATGTCAGGATTAGATCACTTCCTTTCTGGCACACTGATAAAATATTGATGCACAAACTCCAGCCCAACAGATGGCAGTAATGCATCCAACATGAGTTCCCACCATCTACAGAGAGGCAAAGGATTCTGTGATAAATGTAAGTGATGGGAAAAAAATATGTAACCAACAGTCACTGAAAAAGAGACAAATGTTCACTCTGAAACTAAAGTAAACGTTTGAAACATATGAAACTAAAGGTTTTCCCATCATTGAGGCAGTTTTTGCCGACAGTTGATGCAAAATGGGATGCGCTAACATGAACTCCTGCGCTAACGTTAGCTAGGATAGTCCTGCTAAATGTAAATGGTGTAAAGAGTTCAAAACGGGAAGTTTACACCTGAATTTACTGTTTCAGTCCCTCTTCAGGTCTTTCCAATTACCTCTTTCACAAATTGTTTCCAACATAAATGTTCAAGGACCAGCTGTCTGTGATTCTCCACTGACCATTTGGAAATCACAAGACGAAATGGCAAAATCCCACGGTTTAAGAAAAAAAGAAACACTCTGCATGTTGGCAGTGTTGGACCACGAGATTCATGCCGTATGATGTCAACACTACCTACCAAATCTTTTGTATTGAAAACATTCTTTGAAAAACACTAACAGCAGACAAACTCAGTGTAGCCATTCTGTTTCTGTCTGAGGAAATTTGGAATGATATATTTCAGCTTTTTTCACCGTTGTATCTACCGGTACACCCGGTAACCAGGTCTTTGCAAAAGCAAAATTCTCTGCCACATTGTTTAAAAAAAAAATTATACACAAGGATTGTCTTCAGAAAAGTTTTCATGCTCATGAACCCACATGTACATGCCGCTGAGCGTTGTTTTAAACATGCCAAACATATAGGGGGCAGCGTAGCACAAAGCTAAAACCTATGTCAGTCTCAGATTGCTTCAAAACAAACACAACTTCCTGTTAGGAGTTTAACATGGTGCTAGGAGGTTCATTTATTTGGCCAGTTATATAGGTAGAAATATGTCTAAACACCGTATTAGAATATAAAGTTAATAAAACACAAAATGATGTCGATTGGGAATCGTGTTGTGGATACAGTCCAAGACTACAAGACAATATTTATCGCAGAAACTAAAACATTGATGCACGATGTTTTAGGTTATGTTATTTACAATGCGACAAGTAATGTCACATTATGTGTTTTGTTAGAAATGTTTTTTATTTAGCCAGTAATGAAAATTTATTTGAATTTTAAAAAATTGCTTTTCAATTATTTTGTCAGATATTGACCTTGGAAAAACAAGTTTGATTAATCAAGTCTAATGAATTATGAAACATTAAAAAAAAAAATCAACTGATTGCAATGTTAAGCTCTGGGTTTCATACAGATTTTTTTTATGGTTATGAAAAGGCAAAATGGAGAAACTCCATTGGCCATCTGCGTATAGCTCCCATTAAGGTATACCTGGTACTTTACATTTGTTTTGTCCAGTATTAATATGATATATTTTAAAATTCCATATAATCTCTTTTAAAACTCCATTTGGTTTGTAAAATGTTTTAGATTCTGGTACAAGTGTTAAAAAATTTTCTTTTAGAGCTAATTTGAGAATTTGCTCTGTATACAGCTCTGGGATGCGATATTTTTGTTTTTTTTACCCCTGCCAGCTACCACTAAATACAACTTTTCTGAATTATTTCCTCATAACTTGTGTGCCAGTGTGAAGCTACCTTGTTGCTATACTTTAAACTCTCCTGTTTTATTTGACAAACGTCCCCCTCTGAACTGTAACAGGTCTGCGCCTGATGGGCTGCTGTTCCCCAGCAGCCTCATTATTCCACTCCTCTCCTCTATCCAAGGTTGATCTAATCACCAGATCAACAAGGGGGAAGAGTGGTAAGAACAAATAAAGGGGGCGAAATGAACAAATCATTAGTATGCCGTGAAAAGTACAATACGTTACTTATTTAGCATTTAGATAACTATCCGTCCTGAGGAGCAAGCTTCAAAGTTGAACTCAGTTTAGGCGAGGGGGATTAATTCTCTCCGTTGCATGCTTCATTGAATCTCTCATTACCAAACTTTGTCTGTATTGATGTTAGATTTGATTGAAGATTAGAGCATTTAGCAAATCTTGCTTTTCCGAACGCATCAGGCTTTTTTTTTTTATTCAAACGCGCCACTGCGCCCGCTGGTCAATACCCTCACTTTTATCCAGTGTCTGCTTCATTTAAACTTAATCAACTCCATCAATGAACTGGAACAGCCAAACGTCCCGTAGAACAATAGCTTTTGTCGGATAATGCTTTGGTCTTATTCCCAACCGGGTGGCGATAAACCTGAAATTACACTATGATGAACTATTTCAATCAATATGATAATGGAAATTGGCTTGGCTGACTCTTTGCAGAGCTTAAGGAAGCAGGCTAAAGCCTATGTGACATTAATACATGCTCTCTCCCTGCTGTTGCAACCCCCCGCCTCACTTTATTGTCCCTTCTTTTCAGTGACATTGACTACACCATATTGCAGCGCCTGGTAGTTTAATGATCTACCTGCACCAGGGAATGCTGGCGCTGAAATGGGTGCACATGCAGACGTTGTCGTGCATTGTTTCCCGGCTAAATTATAGGCTTTCTACTTTGTTCCATGTAGTGGCTCTGCAGGACGTAGATCAATCACTGATGGCACCGTACTAAAGCAGCCACAAACATGACTTTTGCTGCTCATTTGGACATTTTGTCCTCGTGTGCCATGCCGTGCCTCTTATGGGCTGCACTCCATCATATTTATACTGTCGCCAAAAGACCAATTTCACAAGCCTTAGCAAGGCAAACGACTGCGTCCCATCTGTTGCATGCTAATAAATATGCCACCTTCTGGGAAAATGTGGAAGTGATCATGATGATCAACTGCCAAGAGACACGGCTTACCATAAACATGTTTATTCAGAAAGTGCCTTCTTCAGCAGTAATTGACAAATTTATTTCCCTATCAATTATTTTTTGAAAAATGCTTTATAAAAGACGTGCAATAGTTGTTTGTTTTTTTCATCATCACCCGAGTAAAGCCTTGGCGTATGTTATGAAGTTGATGTCTTTGTTGTGCCGCAGCTCAGTCACAGGAGTCTTTTTACCTGACTGAGTGTGTTCTGCTCTGAAGATATAAAAATCTCCAAATTCATAAGCGCTCACATGAGCTGAGGATGGTTGATGGCAAAGTGACTGACACAGTCGGGTCTCAATTAGAAGGTTGCTGGTCCAGATCTCAGCTGATCCCTTTCTTTATGGACACTGGGCTTGTCATGAACTCAAAACTGAACTCGTTTTCTACCTTCCAGTCATCTTTTGAATGTGTGCGAGTTCGGATTCTCTAATCACTAGTGAAGAAGCTAGCCAGAGCTGAGCGGGTTTATCCAAAAGATTGACAGTATCGATACCAAGTTGGTATCGATATTGGCGCGATACTAACACGGTAAGATCAATACTTTAGTTTCAGATTCTTTCTTGAAATGTTTTTATGTTCAGTTTTATTTTCTTAACTCAACCTCTAAAAAGTTTATTTATTTATTTTGTGAAAACCAAAAGCAAAACCTAAGGGTTAGAAGTTTGATATGTCACATGTAAATAATGATATTGGTTTTGGCGATACCGGCTCTGAAGTTGTTTTTCACTGAGTCGTTTAGAACAAGAACCCAGGATATTTACAGAATGTGAACTCTAATTTGTATTTAACATTTATCAAGCATAAGATTACCTTGACTGTTTTGTTGTTTTTGTGCTAATTGTTGAGATGTTTTGATTCAGCTGAGTCCGATTATTGAATTCCAAAATGGAAAAACAAAATGGATAATTTTGAAATTCTGATTATTTTAAAGGACAAGCCCAGTTCATTGATTGTCCCCATTATCACGAATCTCTACCATGTTCTACTGGAGATATTTCTCCGCTAAATGGTTGTTGTTCCTCTCCACAGTTCCCCGTCCTTTCTAAGCGAGACTTTTGGTAAGGTGAAGATTTGATTTCAGAAATCAAAATTTTGTTTTCTAGAAATGTCTTCTTTCTTAAATTTCAACGTTTTTTTTCTCTAGTAGAATTTGTGACTTTTCAAACTCAGAAACTGCCTTGATTTTTCTAGAACTTTTTTTTGGCTTTTTATTTAAAATGACCCTAATACGCCATTTTAAGAAATAGATGGAGTTTTGACGTCACAGCTTGAATATGAAACCCATGCTCTAAAATGTATCTATTCTAGAACCTGGTTTAAAAAAAATGACCTCCGAAGACACTATGTCCATGTGCGTGTACAACACCTGGCGTACTGATGCACCTGAATTTGTCAATGTGTGGACCCGAGTTCTTACTATGTGTACTGTTGCATTAACGGAATACTAGACACAAAAATTGCACATACAAACAGAGCTATGCTTTATTTGAATTCACGTAGATTGTTCAGGTTCCCTAAATTGTAAATTGAAAGTCTGAAGCTGCATATTTAGTCTGATTAACATCATTTGTGCCTGATAACTCTTGATGGCATGAGCACCTCCCTCTGCCTCTAACCTTTCACCCTTTGAAGCAGCAATTGTCAATTAGCCTGTCCTGTAACTTCCACTGAGCAAAGCTACTTTATATGCCACCGTCGTCTAACAAACTGACACCTCTGAATATGTTGCTTGCCTTTGTTTCCATGTTTTACTCTCGGTGCAAGATATGATTTGAGAGGACAGACGCGCACAACAGACGCAGCACCTTGAACATCAAAGCGCCGATGCTGCAGCATTGTAACGCCATGTCTGTGCTTCCGCTGGAAGCCTGAACATGCACACACCATGCCGCCGTGCACGGGGCATGTGAGCGTGCGCGCACGTCAGACAGAAAGCATCCGAGACAGCCTCAGTATCTGAAACTTTACAGGCCGCCTTTTTTCCTGCTTTGTCTGTCTTTGTTTCGTTCTCTTAGGTGAACAGGGGCCTGAGTGATAGACTCCCGAGCTTTCATCTCGCCCAGCGAGTGTAAATAGCTGTCATGTTTGATTGGCGGTCTGACGTGCGCATGAGATTCCCTGGAACAGAGGAGCGAAATTCAGCGAGGGCCCAGCGCATGCTGGTTCAGCTGTCTTCAAGGCTAAGAGGTAATGAATGAGTAATTACAGAAACGTCTGCCGTCGACTTTTCAGATTTCTCACAGATCATACTGAAGAATTTGCATGTACTCCACAACAGGTTTGACTCCACTGGAGTAGATGCATTTTACCGACTCCAAAACTGATCATGTTTTGTTATTAAACTATTTCTCGTTTGCTATACTTTGAACATTTCAATAACAAGGCAGTCCAAGGTGCTTAACGTCAGAAAAACATAAGAAGTCAAAGTTTATTGCTTTGTAAAACATTGGTTCTGGTTCTGAGGATGCAGACCAGACCCAGAAGACCTGAGAGGTCTGGAAGGTTGATACAGCATCAGCAGATCTTTAATGTGTTCTGGTACTAAGCTGTTCAGTGATTAGTAAACTAATTTATAATTCCCACTTATTGTGGGAGATCCTAAAGTATTACCAAGTGGGAGGGATCCAGTCTGCTGGGCAGACCTTCCTTCTACTGAGCCCTGGGTCTTCCTTAGAATCTTCTTTTGATGAGATGGGCATTGGCATCAAATGACGGTTTCCTCTGCTTAACTCTGAAGGTTCCAACATACTTCATCCAAAGTACCGTCATCGACTCTTATTGACGTAGACACATCGTGAAAATTGTGTCATTTTGTTCGCAAAGAGGAACGTGACACCAGCCACGGGTTGAGCTCTGTGCGAAGCGTTGTGTGATTGGTAAGAAGTTTGTTTCCATGTTTAATGTGGAAACGTCCACATCCAGTATCTATCTCTTGAGTCCGCCGGACACATAAATACTTATGAACAATTGTACGAATCTTCATTTAACTACAAAGACTGTCAAACAGCTAAAAACTCCTGGATGGAACTTTAAAAATTGATGTCTACAAAGCCTGTCTGCAGAAAACACAGTGGCATGGTTACAGCTTTCGTCGTAACCATGTAGCCATGTGTCAACTGTCAACTTTGAAGGGAGTATTGGAGAGGCTTATGGCTGAGTCCTGCCACCCTATGGAAGAAGTTCAATATGGTAAAACTCTATCAGGTCAGCCTTATGGGCAGGTTTGAGGTTTGAAAATCAGTTGCTCTTCTATAATAAACTCAGACATTCTGTTTTCTTTATGGCATACTAGTAGTTCACCCCGCAAAGTTGTGAAGAGTTCTGTTTCTTGTTTGCTAGATTCATTATTACAGTTATGTCCTACTCAAATAACCAGGGTCAGCACCGCTGTATCCCCCCTGTTAAATTCTGACTAGTTACTGTACTTTGAACATTAATCATTAACTATGTACAGTGATGGCTGGCTGCCTTGACACACTTCTTTATTTGGCCTCAGATTCATAGCACTGATGTATTTTACAATGACTTTTTTGCTTTGATTTTTATACACAAAAGCACATCGCTCTCATCTGCAGTCCAATGGGCTGGAACTGGCAAGAAGTGAAAAAAAAAAGAGAAAACAATTTAACCAAAGAGAATATATGCATCAAATGAAAAGCAGATGAAAAAATATACAATTATGTTCCTGATTGCCTCAGTTATTTCTCTGCCAGCTCGTGCCAGCTACCAGTAGAACCTGTCCCAAATGGGCCGCTTCCAGGACCGGGCGAAGCCCCAGAAAACATCACATCCTAACGGTGCCATCTCCCGCTGCATTTGTTTCCTCAGATCCGGGGCCAGTGAGCTCCCCTCGTTCCCCTCTCCTCTTTGCTATGCTCACGCCTTCGCCGTTGTCCCAGATAATGGAGCTTCTGTCTGCCAAAGGGTCTGTGGCTGCCCGGGAGTAATGACCTGAGGGGGTACTTTGTGACAACCGGGGTATAATAATGCCTCCAGCCACAGACAAAGCAGACCCCAGGGGTCAATTTTTAAATACTTTTATGTTTTTCACTGAGGGTAGGAGTCATTTATTTTTATCGTCCGCTGCACTAGACATATACACACCGGAAACAATGGGGTTTTTGTTAAGTAATGGGATGTGCTGTGCACCCGATGTTGAGTTAAACAATATGCGTCGGTGACGTGCTTTCGCTGTCTGATGAAATTTCTTCCATTTTTTGTTTATTTTTTTTTTCCACAGAGCTTATCCACACATTTCTGTAGGCCACGGTTCCTTCGATCAGAACCGTCTTATTGAGGTTCGCAAGGGAGTAGAGAATCACCTGTGAATGAAAGGCCTCCCTTTAATGGGTTAATTGTACCAGAAGCAGAGGGGCTTGCCCCATCGAACAGTGGAGGATTGTAGAACACAGGCCAGTGGAAATGATGTCAAGCAATGCGTTGCCTGCGTTGCCCTGAAGGCCCAGAGTTTGTCTGTCAGCAGTTAAACGCCTTCCCCTAACACTCAACAATCAATTTACCTCCTCGGGGTCCATGAACCCAAAGATTTGACCTTGCACACTCCAGCTTTTATTCCGCCTCATCTTTCACACCTCAAAGTGTTTGTATTAGAGCAATAGTTAGACGGGTTTTCCAGGATACTGCTACTTGACTGTCCTGGCCTCAGTTTGTTTGAGGAAACTCTTGTAATTGAGTCGTCAACGCGCCTCTGGTTCTGTTTTGACTCATCTCTGCTTCAACGGGGCTGAACACCTTATTTTTTGCACTGTTTGTGCTCCTTAGTTTTACATCAGTCAACCAATTGTATTACTTACTATTATTTAAGTATGTCCTTTCAACAATACTACTAAAGTACTTAAAATTTAGAAGTTTAAGTGTAAGCAGTAATAGTTAGGAAAATGTCCCTCTAATTATCATCAATAATAATGCATTAGTCACATTTTACCTGCTTTTATTGATGCTCAGACACTTTACAGTTTCAAGTATTCGGGCATTGTTCATTTAATAGTAGGACAAAAATGATTCTTCTTCTTCTCCAAACTGGTGTAAGCTGCATATCGCCACCTACTGTACAGAGTTGTAGTGTGTAATGTTATCGTATGCGTGTGGAACAAGATAAACACAAACTACACAAACAAGGCCAACAGACGTAGCAAGTAACAAAAGTATTTAGAGCCATGTAGTGAAGTAAAAGGTATGATTTATTGTTAATATGTAGTGGAGTGAATGTATTACGTTTCCCCCAAAATGCTACTCAAGTAAAGGATAAATTCTCAAACTGTATTTATTTACAGTACTCAAGTAAGTTTACTTTGTTTCTGCTCAGCTTTGCTTCTGAGAACTCCGGACTCCAAACCAAGTATCTCCGGTGGTTCCACAGTTTGAGACTGTTGGGCTTTTAAAGTAACTTAGACACTAAATTACTGGTAAAATTTCCAATACTGAAATTCAGTTCAGTAACTATAATTTAATCACATGTGGCTCCAGGTGTTGCATTGCATTCATTGATTACTCCAGTGTTTACTTTGTGTGGGTTTTTTTTATTACAATATTTCACTTCAAAATATTGGTTTAAGTTTTGTGATTTATTTATTTATTTTTTTTGTTCTTTTCTAAAGTAGGTTAGCAAACATGATCAACAGCATATGACGAGTCTTCCTGCATCAATACAGATACACCAAAATCAATCTAATTCCAGATAAAACACATACAATGTTAGTCAAAAACCCAAGTAATTTGTAAAATAACTCAACATGAGTTTCCAACACTGCAGTGAAATGAGGGTCCCTCCTGCCTGTCTTGGCTTGTGCTTTACTGCTCAGTTAAGAACTAAAACTGTGTGCAGTTTGTGCTGCTGGATTTTTCTTTAGCTGAGGGGAAGACAGAGTGGTTGAGGGTGTATACACGTGGGGGAAGAGCAGCAGTAATAGAACTCAGCTGGAGTAGGTTACTTCAGGGAATGCTTCAGGAGCAGGAACGCTGCCAAAAGAGCGAGGAAACATACTTCACTTTATTGATTTTGTCGATCGTCTTAAATGAGGGGCACTCCAGGCCAAGGGCTCACCTCTGCATTGTCTTGTGTGTGCTCATGGTGCACAGTGGACAACATGCAGCACTTATAGACACTGTGAGTCAGAAATGAGGAGTTTTACAGTGGCGGATATAAACATTTTTTACATTGGAGGTGGCAAGAGGTCTTGGCAGGGTGGCCATGTTGGATCTCCTTGGTGAAGTATTGGAAAAAAAAAACACATGTAAATGGAGTCAACATCCACAAAAACACACAAAAAAAAAAACGATTTATGTTTTCTGCAAAGATAGACAGTAACTAGTAATATTTGCTCATTGAGTTATGTTTTTTTTTTTTTTTTTTAAAAATTAGTACTAGATTTTCTGCCTCTACTTTTAGCTTTTACTTGAGTAACATTATGTAGAATCACTACTCTTACATCAGTAATATTTCTGGATGTAATTTTTAAAGTCTCACCTTGAATCCTCTAAACATATATGTCAATGTAGCCCAATATCTCAATGTAAATATCTGATTATTATCAGATTTTTTTACTTTTAAAACTCAGATTTGAGATTACTCTCAACTTTTCATAGATTTTTTTCAAGCAGCTTCTTGACTTTAGTAGTTTAGACATTTACTTGGTTTTTCTAGATTATTTCTAAAATCTATAAATGTCTTAGTTTTTTTTGGTATAAATTTACTCCTGCTTTTACTTTCTATCTCATATGCCGTCATAGGTTCCTGATGAATCTCCTTGTATAATAATATGTAAGTTGTATTCCACCTCCAGGAAAGTGAATCTTTTAGGTAAATCTCTAAAAACCCATAAGCAATACATTCATGCTAATGATGAGTGAATGGAAAGTTCTGGTCAGCCCGGTGCATTTAGCGTGAGCTCCAGCTGTAATCTCTGCTCTGAGGCTGAACAGAGCTCGGCTGTAAATGAGCTCATTGTTTCATCCTGAGCTTCCTAAAATGAGCAGCCATCTCGACAGAAGTTAACCCCCACCCCTCATCCCCCGACCCCAGATCATGACCTTTAGCTTTACACCAGAGATGCAGCTTCTGTTGTGACTTATTCATCAACGGTGACTTTGTTATGAATGACTTTTTAAGGCAAATATTGATTAAGTCAAGTGCAACATCACCTGGCTTAAAGCAAATGTCCATAAGCAATTACAGCTGGTAGTCTCTTTTCCATTTTTGCTTTGGTTGACATACTCATTTGTTTCATATTCCCATACGTCCTGTCAGGTGGGACTACTCTCATTTACACTATGATCATAGTCAATAGTTGTTCAATAACCTGTAGGCGTCTGTGATTGTTTGGTTTATCTCACCCTAAGTTTGATGCATTGTCATAGGATTTAAAAAAAAAGATTTTAAGCAGATTGCAGCAGTCAAGAGTTTTTGCCGATAGAACGGATGCCACAATTTGATTGTAGCGGGAAATATAAATTTTATTTTCATGAAGTTTCATTGGGACCAGTGGAGAACCTTTGCTGTCTGTGGATAGAGCGGATCTGAAGCTGAGCATGCAACTACATCATATTTGTTTTGTTTTACTGAACCTCATCCCAACTGTGCCATTTCTAAATTCAGGCAACACGGCAAGCATAAAATGAAGCCTGAAAGATTTTGTCTAACCATCTCGGTTATTGGAAAATAAGAAGTCATTTTTGCTTTATTTAATAATAACTCTAGTTGCAAAAAATTATACAAAGGGAAAAAATAAACAGACTGGATATTGAGATGATTTCTGGAAGTGTATTAGTTGTAGTGCCGGGACTTTAAGACGTTAATTTTAACTAGTTACAGAGACTAATGTGTTAAAAATTATGACGCAAATATTTGTTGTGTTTTTCTTTTTCTACTTACAAAAATTTCTGGTATGCCCATAAATCTGACGCATAAGTGGCGTCTGCATGAAACGGCTTGTCTTGGCCTGCTGGGGTTTACATTTTTTTTCCAAAAACCAATCTGATGGGATGCAGAAAAAGACTACCGTTCTGTTCAAGTTGTGCTAAAAGGAGTTAGCCTCTCAGTGTAGGTATTCAAACCTACAACAGCATCCCAAAGCTATCCATGTAGCAGCAGCACAATGCTAATGTCCACATCCAGAGTTCATATTTCTAGAGAAGTTCCATGAATGATCAGGAGATCCTGAAACTCTGGAAAGCTGAATGGGTAGAATATCACTTTGCACCAATCACATTGTTGAACGACCCTAATAACAGATTAAAACAATTAACACAATTGTTCTTGAGCTCATATGTGTTTATTCAATAATAAAAAGAGTTTTTGAATAGAAAATGTTACTTATCTTATAAAACTTTAAGCAAGTCCCACCACTAATCAACATATATTTAAGTTTTTAATTGTAACACAGTATGTGGAAGGGTTGTATAAATATTATTGCAAGCCACAAATGATTAATGGATTTCATCATCTTGCTCCTTTGTGTTAGTTTCTGGTTCTATATGACATTTCTACATGAAAATATTTCCTTTGTCTGGATTCTGTTGGTCAAAATGGGAGAAATTTTTATTTGGCTGGACCAAAAGCTTCCATCTGTTATGTGACTGTTACTTTTAAAGCTCTTTGTTACCCTGTAAGATTAACTCTGCTACTGAGAACTATTTACCTCTGCTGAGGGGACTGGCATCATTTTATACTATTCATTGCCTTGCTCTCTTTGAGCAAATCATCCTCATCTGTGTCTTTGTTAGCAACTGCAGAGTAATTCTTATATTTTGTCCTCCTCATTTTTTTATCACCCTAAATCCCAGTGAAACCACCGGGCAGGATTGGGTGAGTCCCAGCCAGCTCGGCGCTTCCTTATCCTTTAATAAAGTGTAATCAAACATGGGTTTAAGTGGAAAATAAATATCCAGCCCTAATAAGCTGCTCAGCCGGATCATGTAAATGCAAATTTTCAAGCTGGTTCCCATCCGTCCCACCGAGGGGAGAACAAGCCGCGGCGATCGCCTCCTCCGCCCGGCGATTGTAAATCAAGGAAAATAATGGCGGGATAATGACCGGTTTGCGGTCCCAAGCAGATTGAATGATAACAAACCACGCACGTTCCACGCAGCTTTTCATTTAACATCCTATCATTGGGGAAAGCCGGCGAACAGCTTGGCGTGCCTCATTAAAGGGGCTGTCCGTGGCTTGTAAATTTGGCAGAGCGCAAGGGGCGGACAATTCCCGGGACAAACTTCCTGATAGGAGAGGACTGGGCGGTCTATTCACCGGCCGCCGGGGCCTCGCGCACCGACGCAGATCTGAGGACGGGCCGCGAGCCGCCACCGCCGAAGTCGTCGCAGTTGTCTGCTTTCTTATATGAATGAAAAGAGAAAGGTACCCACTTAGACAAGCGCTAAATAATAGACGTATAAATTGCGTGGTTTCTCTTGTTTGGGGAAGATGCTGATTTAGCTGCTAATTGGTGACAGAAACTGTCAAACGGGTGGCAGACAGTGACGGTGGTGGCTTCTGTCAGGATTAGGTGAGAAGGAGGGGAAGGGGGGGAAGAAGTGAGCTTTCTTCTGATGACGGCAAAGACACCGCGACGACGGCGGTCCCCTCCCTCCTCTTGTCTGATATTTACCCAAAACACATTAAACAGATAAAGGGAGAGAAACGAAACAATAAGCTCGGGATTATGGACCCCGTCTCATGTCGTCCCTTTTTTCTCTTCTCTAAGCTGTCTCTGTGATTGATTAACGTGTTTGTTTGAAGAAAACTTGGAATGTTTGCTTGCTTGGTGCATTGGTTTAAAAAAAGAGAGAGAAAATGTGTAGACGTTAGCGCTCAAGAACAATGAAGTGGCTGCAGGAGGAGAGAGAAACGGCAAAAGGAGACGGGTAAAGACTGACTGACTGACTGATCTCTGGAGGGCATCTTCCTCTAACCCTGCCTTGACTCTCCTCCCTTCTCTCTAGAGCTTTAAGATGAACAGTAATTAGGCTTTGATACTCTGGCAAATGAACAGTAATTAGAGTGCGCTACTGTGGATCCTCTGCCTGAGCTGCTCATTGAATATTCACACCATTATTGAACGTTAAGATTAGCTCGCCGCTGTCGCGCACAAACAGTGTGGCATGGCAACGGCCCTCTGCAGATGGTGTTAGGGGGATGGTGGAGGATCTGTGCGAGAGAGTGCGTGTGCATGCGTGCGTGTGTGTGTGTGTGTGTGTGTGTGTGTGTATGGAGACAGGTCGTCCAAGCCTGGCGGACCCTCAGAGGGGATTTTCTGGTTATTAGATCCTTGCCAGATCATGGGCCAATTATAAAGAAAACTGTCAGTCAAGGCAAAGTGGCTATGTGATTAGCGGAAAAGGACAAAATCAGGTGAGGAGTGTGAATCTTTCTGGAGGCAGCTTTGATTTGCTAATAAGAGGGAAAGGAAAAGGAAAGGACCGGCGCAGGGTCCCCAGCTGTAGTCCTGCTTTGCTCTCTTCGTTTTCGCCGTGACCTTCTTAGCACCGCCGGTCTAATCTGTGCTGCAGAGGAGACATAAAGGATGGCTCTCCAGGGTTTTTTTTTTTTCTTTATTTTCTGGGTCCAGGTTCCGAATGAGGCACGAGGGGGTTAGAGTCACCAAAAAACGAGAGCGCACACACACACACGCACACACCCACACACACACTCACCTCTACTCTCAAGCACAGGGACATGAGTAATCAAACACTACCTGGAACACGACAGGGGCCAAATGCTACTTAATTGCTGTAATAGTTTTTAAAGACTTTTTACAGATAAACCTTAAAAAAAGAAGACGGAGAAGGAGCTTCCTGTTATGTCACACACACAGAGAGAGCGGAGTGAACGGATAAGAGGAGGGAGGGAGGCAGCATCCTCAGCAGCCCCGACTCTGTCCGCTCTTCTGCCTAATTTCCTAAAGAACGACAGTGTAGCCCAATTTAGAGGCTGGTGACCAGGGCTGACATTGAGGGGCGTGGTGGGGTCCCTTTATCCCCTCCGCCCCCCCGAACTCCCATCCAACCAACCTGGGTTTTGGGCTAGGGAGCAGCCAGCGCAGAGGGGAGATGAGCAGAACTGTGCCAGCGCTATAATGAAGCACGGTAGACAGCAGGCCTGACAGCTCTGGCAGGTGATGCATGGGGCCCATGCTAATTCTTCAGCAAGCCAGTGATGGATCCTGAAATCTTGACCACACATCCCATTAGCCCCTGTCTGTGACAGGAGAATAAAGATATTAAAAAAATAGAAGAAGAAGAAGAAGAATCCCAGAGAAGTTGAGAGAAAGGGGTGCAGGCGGCAGAGGGAGGGGGCTGGGGGGGGTGTAGACGTGGCACGGGACGTAGACAGCCTTACGCAAACCTGCAAGTCCTCTGCAATATTTTCAGCTCCAAAGTTATTGATGACTTAACCTCTGGGGTGCAGGTTATGGGTGATGGATACTGTGCATCTCCAGCATGGAACAGCAGAGGATAACAAGGCAGACAGTGAATCACCTGCCCACAGCTGATAAAAATAGAATATGACATCTTGTACAGCATACATGCTGCATTATCCCTCTGCAAATTCTAAGGAGAGGCGTGAACTGGGCTCTCCTGTAAATAGATTAGCTCTTTGAATGGGGTTTCTATAGTCTCAGCTGTTCTGCACATCCCCACTGCCCTGGCTTTTGCATCTCAGCACTACGAGCGTAAGAACTGTTTATTAGGCTGTCCCTGCCAAGTCCTCTGCGGCCGCCGCTCCCCCCCACTTTCTGCCCCCCTCCTCCACAGAATAAAAAATTCCAGGGAAACAAAAAAGCGGAGGAGGTCGTAGAACTCCTCAGCTATCAAGCACTCAGGTGTGTTTACCATATATCTTTTATCTTCTTGTGCAGGATAGAGCTAATATCTCTGACAAGTTTTCTGCGAAATATAAATGACCCTGCCTTGATACAAATAGGAAAACCGGTAGCGAGGCGAGTGGAATCGCAGCCAGGGCTCCGCGAATCCTCCCCATTTCTTGGGGGTTGACAAATAGCACGGAGGAAGTTCCAGGGGAAACTGAGAGGTTACCGTGACAGACAAGGAGCACAATTATCACACCATGATGAAAGAGCCATGGTGAGCGTGCGTCGCGCCGTTAATTACCGTCCTTTTTCCACCAGCCTCTAATGTGAGGAAAAACACGCGATGACAAGTGTGTAAAAGAGCAAGCACTAAATTACTGTCAGGAAAAATAAACGGAGGATCGCGCGGCCCGCGCAGTGATTTACGGGGGCAATTAGTCACCGCCCCATGGAGATGCTGAGGACAGCAGTGCGGCGGGAGTGTGTCAGGGAGAGAGGGAGTGTGAGACGCGCTGCTGCACTTCAGCTACACTTCCAAAGAAAAGGCATGAGGAGCAGGAGGATGCTCTTATCTCTTTGCCTTTAGCTGAGTGACCTTTGCCTCACAGAGGGCCTCCAGCTAACTTTTTGATGATTTCTATAAAAGAAAGAAACACAAATCAGGCATAAGAAAATGACCACCTGTCTAGTATTTGGATGGTTTATCTTTTTCTAAAACAGACCATATTGTCAAGACCTGACCTCTACCAGATCTTTGACGAGACCTTGTGGACATGTTAGCTCTTTAGTAAGTACTACATTGGGAGGTGGGTCCACACTGGAAATTAGGCCAGCACATTTTAGGCTATGTTTACATGAGGCCGCTGTCTGGAAACTGACTGTATTTTTGGATGTTGATTGGGTAAAACTTCCACGTTTAGACGACAACACCAAGACCCCTGTAGTCAGCTGTAATTGCTCTGCCAGGCCACTACATGGTGCTGCAATTTTAGCATGTTGTTGAAGCGCGCATGCACTTTTTACTGTCGGCATTCACCTAATTTAGAGAACAGCAACCCGTCTCCAATAAACCAATTGCTCATTCGTTATCAGAAGTTGTGTTAAACTGAACAGTTTAAGCAGCACAACACAGCACAGTGCTGTCCACCATTGTCTTTGTTGTCTGCCGGTGGATGTGTAGAACAAACCCAGGAACCATTCATTCTGAGCATGTGTACTTTCACACCTGCGGAGTACAACACACCTTCACAGAGGGTGCTTCCGAAAGGTTTCACTCTATGACCAGGTTTCAAAGAGTGCTGGTGTCAGAAACCTGGATCACTGTTGATGTGTAAACAAGAGGGCTGGATCACAGCAAAAACTCTAGTTTTAATGACAAGCAGCCTTAGTTTTCGAACATCTAAATAACCTTGTGAAACCAAAAGAGTGGTGTGGAATGGATCTCTGCACAGTCAGTACAGAGAGTTACAGATTGCTTAGTCTAAAAGGATGTCAGTGACGTAGGACACCTTATCACTTTTGTCCTACTATCATTGAAGGAAAAAGTCTAGTTTAAAACAGTCTAGTTTAACTTTAACTAGTCTTTTTGTTGATTCCGTACTTGAGGGGGATTCACATTTACTCAGAACAGTGAGTCCTCAAATATTAAAATCTGTTTTGATATTGAAGAAACTGTAACCAGTAAATAATAGTCCAGTCCAAGGCTGACGTCTCTTCTGTATTTTAGATTTTGAATTAAAGCAAATCAAAGAACAAAAAACAAAAAACGCTTTTGAATTCCTGTTTTACATATTGTTAATCTACTTTGAGGTTTGATTAGTCAATAACTAAAACATGCGTTCCCTGTGGACCAGGAACCCTTTAGGCAGAAATACTCTGTGAACACAGTACCTACCAAACCTTCTAGCTTCAGCCTGGCAAAATCAAAATATGAGGGCCATGACTCGCTACCGAGTCTCAGATTGGTTCAATCAACGCTCAATCAGCATCAACAGCGATTTACTGCTTTTATTTCTTTTTCAACCCCTGCTTTGTATCTTTTACAACATTCCTAAAATGCACATGCTGTCTCTTTGTCATTTCTGCTATTTAAGTTAAGTTCCGAAGAGTACTTGAAGACTTGGATATTCCCAACCCCAATTATGGGAACACATTGTATTAGGACAAAATATTCATTTAGCTGCCCAACCACTAACAGGTGCCATAATGAAGACATAATAAACACTTTTCACGTCACTTGTCAGTGGTCATAATGTTATGCCTGACTGATGGAAGAGATCAAGCAAATAACAGCATGACAGACATCTGACTTCAAACCAGCGCCATGCTGTCGCGTGTGTGTGTAACATAATAGGATGAAAGGAGACGCATCAATCGACAGTATGGAGCTGATTTAGGTCACTGTTACACGTTTTATACTTGATTACGACGCAAGTGTAAGACAAGCTAAAGCAATGTCTGTCATTACACTATCAGCAGATGCAGCCCATTTGTCTCAAGTGGAATATGTCAGCTTACTTGAAATGCTAAACGTCTAAAATGAGCAGCCTTCTCTCCCATCGAACTTCAAACAGGCTCTAATTGTTCCTAAACGTGACACAAGTTAAGATACTTCAGTTTAAAGCCCGCACCATCGCTTCTGGAAAGTGACGCTTGATTCCCTGTCTCGTCTCGTCTCGTCTCGACGAGCAGCTCCTGGCCGCCTTCGAATCGTCACATGTCCCTCACGTTTCATGAAGCGCAGCCTTTCATCGCATACTAAAAAACACCTGCCGTACTCTTAAAGAAGTTAGGCCGCTGGGAATAAGCCTGCGCAACTGGAGGGCCCATTGATTTGTAATGGCTGATGACAGACGGTGTCACGTCATCTTTGCTAATTCCAGTTAAATGACTGGAATGGCGTGATCGGTGAAGCTTTTGTTTTTCTTTCACCGAGAGAAAACGTCAGAGATGATCGGCGATTGCTGGGGAGAAATCTCAAATCTAGAAGCTGCTTTTAACGTGCGATATCCTGAAGTGAGTACAGAGAGAGATGGTGGAGATTTATCTACATGTCCATCACAGCCCACCAAAGATGATTACAGCTGAGGACTTTAAAGAAGACACGGACGGTACGGCTTCTAACGCTTTCACCCCAGCCCCTGCTAATGCCTGACGTTACGGTGACGAAATGCGTCGCGAGATATTGGTGTTTTAATATGCCTTGTCATGCTTGTATACATATTTAGACTGAGCCTTTGCGCATTCTTTGGAGGACAATAACAACAACTGCCAGGAAGCTGAGCGTGATATGAAGTGTATTCATGGGTAAGGAGGGGTGGGTGGGGGGGAGGTACATTCTCCTGGCTATACAAATCCAGTAGGGGTTAGTGAGTGGGCTTGCTAGGTTGAGCTGCATTTCCAGGTCAGCGGCCTTGAGCATGCTTGGTTTCTGCTGCCTTGCCCAGTCTTATTGGCAAAGGTGCCATAAGACGAGGTTGCGAGGGCCCATAAGTGGTGAGGAGGAAGCGGTGGAGGAGTTGACCAGGAGAGGACCATATGCACGTCCAGTGGAGCGCTTCCCCCGGGCTGTCTTTCCCTCTCCCTCCACATTCCTCCCTTCACTGCATCATGCACTTCTTTGCCAGGGCTATTTAGGTGCCAGGACATCAGACTTCCTCAAGCTGTCAGCCTTGCCCCCCTGCCTGCCCCCCCTCTTTCCCTCTCTCTCTGAAACAATGTAATGTGGAATTGGAGGAAAGAAAGAAAAGGATGATGGAACTGAGTGGGAGATAAAGAGGAAAGACCCTTTCCATACTTGCCATTTTCCTTTTTCTTCCCAAAACTTTAAGTTCCATGGAATAAATATCTCATATTGCCAGTGGCCTAAGTTATTTTTTGCAAAAAGATGATTTGACCAAAAAATAATAAAAAAATCACTTTTGCCAAAAAAATTACTAAAATTGACATCTTATTTTAGAAAGGTGGCAATATTGTTTTGTTTGTCAAACAAATAAAAAATGTAAAAAAGTAAGGGTCCTGTTGTGTTATTTGGTAAAACCCAGTTCCTCTTTCTACGCCATTTTCTTTATACAAAGCGTATGGACCCTGGGTTATTGAGAAATGGACTGTTTTAGTTTTAAATTTTACCCAATCGCTAACATTTGGCTGTGATTTTTATAATACGCCAGTTCAGTACTAAAGAGCTGGAAATTGCTTTTGCTGTGAACAACCATCGTCCACTACAAAGTGAGAAGTGCCAAGAGGCAGCTGATGATGTTAATTCAATATTTAGAAGTGTGGCCAACACTGACTAAACAGCTTCGTTCATTTCAGACTACAATTCCAAAACGGCGCAGAAAATCAACGTCATCATTCACATCTTCTCCTTCTGTTCACTGATTGGCCCGGTTGAAGATTTACAGGAGGAATCCAAGTGAATGGAAGAACACCCAGAATGAGCTGTAATTGAGATTTGAATAGAGCAAAATTGCACATGAAGGCTGGTAGGACTCAAGCATATGCAAAAGATAGATACATTTTTGGTAAGTATAACCAAAGGAATAACAAAAATGCACAGGAACATGGAACATAGGAAGAGTAACAGGCGTGAAGACTGTAATAGTACTGAGTAATGAACACACCAATGAAAGCGAAGGATCTTACATACTGAGGCAGAGGAGGAAACGAAAAAGCAAACAGAGTAATGAGAAGCAAATGGGGACAGCTGAGGAAGAACGCAGGCTGTGGAGAATAAGGTGATAGATAACAGCTGTGAAGGGGAGCAAACTGGCAGGCCGAGCGAAGGAGAATGACAGAGTTGAACATATTTTGTACATTTAAAAAAACTACTCGTCCTGCTCAGCTGTACTTTCCTTTGGATCAGAATACAATATATTTGATTTCATGTTGAAATTTTGCCCTTACTGTACAGTAGATTATTTTTTCTAATTTGTTGTTTTTCATATATTTTAATATTTTCGTCTGTGTGTGAACCTACATGCCTCTTCGTTCTGTCACTCTGGTGCTCTTACACCTGAATTTCCCATGATAACTTTCTATTCTATTCTTGTTTGAAAAAATGGCCTCAGCCAATTAATTTGTATGGATGTGTTTTTCTCTTGTCTTGTCCAGGACGTTCTCCTCTTCTCGACCAATGACCACTGGACCCCACGACCCAGTAAAGACACGCAGGTATAAATGGATACTACTTCCTTTATTGCTGTGTTCTTTTTTCCTGCAACAATTTCAAAAATTCTCATTTAAGAGCAACAACAGCAAATCAGATCCACTCCCTAAAAAAGATTCTCTTCTGCATGATGAAGCCAAAGTTCATCCTAAACTTCTGTCAAGTTGCAGCAGCTTTTTACCTCCAATTAGAACTTTATTTAATGATGCCACAATTAACAGATAAGATTCAAGTTGCATTTCCAACCATTTGCAATTCCGGATCCTAAACTTGTGCATCCAGTGTACACCTGTGTGTCTAGTGTGAATGATACATCTGAGAAAGGAATGAGCCTAAAGCCAGGAGAGTGGAATCAGATCCGTCTCCAGAGATTTGAAGGATCCACCAGTACAGAACTTAGGTGTTCCCGGGGGGAGGAAGTCATAGAGGAACGCTGCTGAATTTGGAACAGACGGATCATTCTGCAGTAAACTCAAGAAAAAAAAAAATTTTTTTTTACTTCCTTTACAATACACTTCTTTTACTCTGGCAGCAGGGAATAGAGTACACTTTTCTTAATATCGGCACCAACTGTTTTAAATAAGACTGCAGCGAGTAAAACTCAACTAAAACTCAGGAATAAAAAGGCTGTCCATCAATTCAGCAGCTTTAAATGGGGAAGAAGCCCAGAGGATTTTCAGTCGTTAACCGTTACATCCTGCCCCTCTCAGCTTCATTATTTTTTCAAAGTTTGACTTTTTCTTACCTAATTATTTCATTTTATTTTTTTGCCAAGGTCAGTAACCCTGGCAAATAGTTCATTAAACACAAGTAAAACAAGATTATCAGTCCTAAATGTTGAGCTTATCTTCAAGGTACCTTGAATGTAAAATGGATTCCTATTTTGTAGCTTAAAAGTTAATAGAAAATCTTTTTTTTTTTCCAATATTCAAAAACCCACTGTAGGGATTTAAATGTTTTATCTTATTAATGTAATGTTAGTTATAATCCAATTAATTTCCCCTCATATTTCTTCTGTTTTTTTTTTTTTTTTTTCAGTTTGAGCGTTTTTCTTGTTTATCACAGGAAGCTATTTAAAAATGTATTGGGACGCGGGGGGGCTTATCTTTAAAACAGGAGATATTAGTGTGAGAATATGCTCTTCCACGTTTTCTTTCTTTTCTATTCTTTCTTTCCTATTCTTTCTTTTCTTAAATAGCTCTCGGTCTTAGAAAATTAACTCACTAACTGGCTTTGGAATAACAGACAACCGGGAAGAAAAGGAGTAAAAAAAAAAAATGAAACGGGACCCATGAATCAATATGGGCAATGGGGGAAGGCCAAACGTAATAAATAATACAATAACAAGCCTAACTAATGAGCTGCTGCGACGGTGCAGTTCACAGAGGAGTCCCTTTGTAAGAATCCCTGCTAATAATCCTGGGGAGCCGGCGGATGATGAAGTGTTGCCATAAGGCAACACCTGTGCAATTAAAGCAGCGGATTCTTTTGCACGTAACATTAATTTCAACCCTTTATAAAGGCACGATGAGCACACTAATAATCTAGTCTACTTGACTCCGTGTCTAGCTGAAACAGAGCATCTAATTAGGTAAAGGTAATTAATTAGAGATAAACGGAGCTAATCAGGACCCGTTAGCACTCCCACTTTCTTGGCATTAAGACACAGAGCCTCCTGCACCGCGCTCTCATTGGCCGCCCTGTCATGTGCTCTGTGAACATGAAGAAGATCTGTTTTTAATGGATGCTGTGTGATCTCACCGTGAACTTGGCCTGCTCCCTTAAGATCAAGGATCATCTATGTTCGCTCTGCGGTTTTCTAATTAGCCTGTAAATATGTTTGGTCATTTTCATGAGGGTTAGCATCTAACTGGAATTTTAGTTATGATACTTGGAGCAAATGAATACTTTTTGGATAATTCAAACATGGAGAAAAGGAAATGTGCTACAAACATTTTGGCTATTTAAAAATATTATTTTCACCTCTGGTGTATCATGACATCACTGGTTGCCGGTACAAATGGCATCCTGTGACACTAAATCTCAGTATTTCAAGTCAAGATATTTTTCATCAAGGCTTAGTGAAGTTTTTGTTGACTAGACATTGAAAAGCCAATGTTGCAGTCAACTAATGCTAAAGAATTTTGGTTGAAAAGGGAAACATGTGAAGATAGATGTCTAAATGTGGTTGAAAAGCAATTGGGTTTGTTCTGACACAATTTGGACAAGAGCTTTGCTAAAAAGTCCAAATTTCTACATACATTTCTGGGCTGCCACAAAAAGGAGGACTGGCTAATCTTTAAACCATAAAAAAGAAAAAAAAAAAAAAAAAAAAACGATGTCCATGGTAGTCCAGTGTTTGGAAACAGAACTGTTAATCAACTGCTTTTATTATCAGCTCTCATGTCGAGATGTTTTAACTTTGACACGTTTATATCTACATTTATTCTGACTTTAAAGTTTAAAGGTAGTACCTTTAGTTGTTGCCCTGTTGTGTTGACAGAGTTGGCTAATAAAGATGCTAGCATGTCTAAACAAGTCGTCTACAAACATTTTGAAACCACACAGCCACTTCTCAATTATTTTTGTTGCAGCAATTTAGATCCTCTGGAGAAAAGAGAGAAGAAGAGACTGCAAATGGCTAACTGTTAGCTGCCAGCAATGCTAACAACAGAATCTGCTTCAAAGCTTCCTGTTGCTGCTAAGCTAAAGGCATGTTTACAGTTTTACAGAGTCCAAAATGCCTTTGACTGCCTCTAGTTCCAAACAATATCTGTTCGAGACACAGCTTAAGATTTATAAAGTCAATATTTGTGGAAACACAAACACAGTATCTTTTTTAATTATTTTTTGAGATATTAGACATGCGTAAAAACTGAATCAGACAAGCCAAACCTAGATTAAAGCTACGATTGCCACTAATTGAAAGAGTGTGTGAAATGTTTATTCTATAGGTTTTAATTTTTTGTGTCTGGTCTCGTTCACTTTCCATGAACTCACTGGATTTATTATTCCACTTCTACCAGAAAATTTAAGCATGTAAAATTAAAAACATTTAAAAAAAAACAAAAAAAAAACATCTCTCACGCTTAATTTTTATAGACTGTAGTGAGTTAGCTTACAAAATAAATTTGAAAAACCTCATAAGAGCAAATGACACATCCTGAAATAACATCCTTTAACAAATACAGGGAGGGAAACTTTCTGAAAACGCGCATATCCAAGATTAGCTGCCAGCATTTTCAAACCCGAGAGGTGCAAACATGTTGTGGCTGCGATTACAATCTGTAACAAGAAATCACATTAGGGATACATGAAGGTGATTTTACCTTCTTCCCCCCCAAACATTTCCAGAGCCCCAGACAGCAAACATCCAACTTTCTAACATCTTTGTTCTAATTTTCATATGAAAGACGAGGGGGGAGTCAAGGGGACTCAGAACCGTTGCCTCCGTAGTAACGCGAGGAAACGGCACCACGAAGAATCCCTGTTTCCACTCATGTACCTATCATGTCCAATTTTTTTTCCAATAGATTTTCCGGTCTGCGACTGCGTGCAAAAGCTGTTTGAAAATGGAAATTTAATGGTTATTGTAATGAATGTTGACTTAGCGGATCAGAAAAGCAAGCGAGACCGTCTAAGAAGAGGTTTGTTTAGATGCTCCGGTGTCGTCGGTTTCACGAGGAGCAATGATTTGGGGAAACATGATTATTATTTTTTTTTTCCCCCTCTCTTCTGCTTTCTGTCGTACACAGGGGAGTCGTCTGCTACAACAAGGCGGGGCGCTCCCCTGACTCGCATCATTAGAAGGTTTTTTACAAGCGACAAGCAGGCTATTTGGCTGTCATTGGGATTGTTTGAAGAGAATATGTTTCTGCACCATACTCCAGGGAGTCCCGAATCAGGAAGAAGGGGAAGGAAAAAAAAAAGAAAAAAACAAAACAAAACAAAAAAAGATCACCCTTGAGCACTTGACATTGCTGTTATGCATTTGTCAATAATAAGGCTAAGAGGTTGGGCCAGTGTGTGTAAATTGGGAGTTGGGTGTGTTTGTCAGCCTCAAATGTGAGTTGACCTTTAACCTGGAATGCCACTCGGTCCCTAAGCTTGTTTCTGCTAATTGCTACACACAAACTCGGCAGAACTGCTCAATTATTTAGAAGTAGCGGAAGAAAAAAACTGATTCTAAATATTTTTTTTTCTTTTTTTTTTTGCCCAATTTGGTTTTCACCATTAGAAGTCATCAAAATTAACTAACCACTGATGAAATTCTGATATGCTAGTAGATTCATGAAGGCCTGATTTAAATGGAACCTGTATTAAAACAAATGTAGAAGCAGTGAAAATTCAGACGGCACATTACATGGACCTGATGGACTGCCGCACTCTGTTCCAGGCTGATAGTTCCACCTCAACCGGTCAAAAAGCACCGGCTGGGTGAAGCGTTTACGGTTGCAATGAGGCAAAGAGAGGACATAGAGGTCCTCATTATATCATTTCCCTAAGGGCTGAGACCAGCGATTCAGTCGGGATGAAGGGTGACAGGCGCATCCTTGCCGCTATAAAAAGACAGAAGCGGGTAACAGCTCTCTTTCAACAACAGCCTCCAGAATCACTTTTCAGAAGCAAAGCCCAGACCAACGCGACGGCGGGCGAGAGATCTGTGTCAGTTTGTGCAATTCTGGCCCATTATTTCCTCTGCTGTTCACTACGGGCGAGACAGGCAAACATGGCACGCGGGGTCACATCTGATTCCTCACTGGAGACGAGATGGCGAGAGGAATGGCAGCGGCGCGAGGCGGAGCTGCGGCACTCCGCCGTGTCCAAAAGTATCTGCATCAGTGGTGCTGATTGCGAGGCACCCGCTGGCGCTGTTTAGATAGTTTGACTACATCAAGCTCCCTTCCAGACGGCTCTTACTGGTGCGATTAGAGGAGGGTGAAGATGAAAGGTGCTCGGTGTATTTTTAAAATTGTTGATTTTCCGTGTAATGATAGCTTGTGCAATTAAGCACTTGCTGCAGGCTCTGCATGTCCTTGTGAGAAAGAATCTCAATTATTTTGTGTGTGTGTGTGTGTGTCTGTGGGTAAGTGAGAATGGCTTAATGTGTGTGTTCATGTCTGCAAGTACCTACAGTGATGTTGTAATGCTACATTTTTGGACTGTGGAGTAGCTAAATATGTCGGTGTCTTGCAGAAATAACCGTAACCCATGAAATTTCACACATTTTGTCATGTTATGTCATTTTGTGATTTCACGTTTTGAAAAGGCAGTGAAACAATACATGGTCCTCACTTTTTTTTTTGTTTACAAATAAAAATAATAGTGTGGCTGATATTTGCATTCAGTACTCTAACTGTAAAGAGAAAAAACCCAACATAATTTTAATATCCGCAATAACTGCAGAAAAGGAATAACTGGAGTGTAGTAGGAAAAGTGAAGAAAGTTGGTCAGTAGCAGTTGTCTATCAGCAGTCCAAGCCCAAAGCAGTACAACTACAAGATAACCTGAGCCAATCTAACATTAAACTTTATCTTATATTAAAGTTTTCAGCCTCGTCTTATAAGTATATTATAACTTCCACAGGAAAGGAAACTCATAACCAGAAGTCTACCTCGCATTCTGGTTTGAGAAATATGCTACCCTCAAACCTCTCATGGCAATATTTTGGATAAGCCAAAGATCTTTCATCAAACTTTTTGGAATTTCTTAAAAGTAAAGGACTTCAGTAGTCCTGCTTTGAAGTAACACATGCCGGGTCTTGTTTTCCTGCATCACCTAATTTTAGCAATATTGGGAACAGAAAATAGGTTTGTCCTATAACCTGGTTTATCTGGTTATAGGACAATTACATTCACATTGTCCTATAACCTATAATTGTCCAGGTTTATATGGAAATGTAACATCAAAGGTTCTTTAAAATCTGGCCATCCACTGTAAGTAACTGATTCCACAGCTTTTATTTTGGAAGCTGTAGTCCAAAGATGGCAATTCTATCTTGTCCGAGGTTAAAAGCAAAAAATGAGTCATCCAGGTATTAATTAACTTACTGGATCCATTAAGAGATATTGATAAATAGTTGAGTATTAACAATGGAAATTTACCCCATTGTTACTGATAAATTTACCAATTTTATACCAAATTTTGAGGGCTATAAGTCATTCTGGGATTTAGGTTGCATCAGTCAAAAAATGCATCTTGATGAGGAAAAAATATGGAAGTTGCACTCAAGTATAAGTTGCGTTTATTTAGAAATTGTTGAATGTGAGCGAGAGTTGTTCATGGTAATCAGATCCAGTGACACACTGTGTTCAGTAGCTTTTGAACAAACTCACGGAAACTGTCAACTTGCCTTGGAAGCGGGGTAGAGAGGAGATGCATGCTGTGTAAATCCACACTGCGTGTGTCTGATGGAAGTAGTGAAGAGGTAACACCAAGAACATCCGCATGCAAAGTTCTCTACATTCATTTCCTTGGCAACCACCAGTGCGTGGACCGTTCACAAGCCTCAACATGTCTTCTAGGAGTGTTGAAAAGTAGCACCAACATGGCTATCTAGGACATTTTATGAGATGCACCTCACTACAAGTATTGGGACCAATCAAGCTATTAAGAAAGGTGTAATTTATATTCCATAAAATATGCTATATCGTAAAGAGAACTGTCTCAATCTCTGAACCTTGTGATCCTCTACAAGTAATTCTGGTACGATGCTGTGCTGATGCACTCTGAGTGAGAAAGTGGCAAGAAGAAAGTCCTTGTAACAAAGCCATTTCATTCCATAACGAAGACAACTTCCTCTAACATCACAAACATGCACTACTTAGTATTGGTCTGTCACATAAAATTCAAATTCATGGCTTTAACATGACAATGCAAGAAAAGGCTTGAGGTGTAAGTGAAACCTTTTAAGATGGTTGCTGCATTTCCACTAATGTTTGCAAAACTTTAATATTCTGCCAATAAATAAACACAACTTCACAATTGTGGTGTTTCCATTAAATAAGAACAGCAGATAAGGTTGTTTACATGTTAAGTCATTACAGATGATGGTGCATACAGTGCCATCATCCGCCTACCACTTCCTGTTGTCGTCTGCATCTTTGTCGCCAGTACTAACATCCAGTTGTTGATCACATGATTTGTATGATGTGAAAGTTTCCACTGAAATACACTCCTTTGGATAATGCTGAAAAACAAGCTAATCCTAGCGCAATAACTTAAGCGAAGAATGTGATTTTTTTTTTGCAATTAGCAAACTCATTGTCATAATTCCAGTTCGCGCAATTTTAAGGTCAATGGAAATGTGGCTTGTGTATATGCAGTGACCTAATGGATGTAATCAATATGTTTCTTCAAACAATAGTCAAGTCAGAAAAAAGTAAAACAGCATCAGTCTGTGTTGTGAGATGTGGAGAAGCTGTTCCAAGGCCAGCACCAGCGTTCTCATGTCATTTACCGAAATTAACTCTTTTGACAGCAAATGTTTCCTCTTGGATTGAGACATAAGCCAGCATTTTCTTTGTTTCACCATGCGCCGCTCTCGCTTGCATCCAAGACGGCACACTTAGTGGGGTTTTTTTTGCGGGGTTTACACACGCACAGTGAGGGAGAAAACCTGTAGGGGGGAAATTGTCAGAAGGGCTAAATTTGCCACGAGAGTAATTGTGCCGCTCCATGACATTCACTCCCGCTAAATGTAATCACTTTAAATAATGTCAGTGACATCTTGTGAACCATTTGGTGGA
The DNA here is from genome assembly GCF_019740435.1 of Gambusia affinis. Classification (NCBI taxonomy): domain Eukaryota; kingdom Metazoa; phylum Chordata; class Actinopteri; order Cyprinodontiformes; family Poeciliidae; genus Gambusia; species Gambusia affinis. The sequence continues at coordinate 3,091,350 of NC_057877.1, forward strand.
CGGAAAGGCTCTATATGTAGGGCAGGCTTCTTGGTGTGTGATCCCGGCTGTCTGCGCGTTATCTTCTCTTTCATTAGAGATGAACAGCCTCGGGTCAGATGGGAGGTGGGAGGGCGGGGCGTGTGTGTGTCTGTGTGGATGCGGGGAGTGGGCAGTGGGCACAGGAGGGGGTGGCTTCACTTGAAATGGTAAATAGAATTGTAAAAGAGGACTCAAGCGTTGCCTAGAAGACAAAAGTGACTGATTAGCTTAATATTCGGCGCACTGTGCAACAACTGGCTGAACATTGTGAACGTTTATTGCTAGTGCCAGGCACTTTCAGCGAGCATTTCATCACGCCCAGCGCCAGCCCTGTGAAATCTCTCGTAATTTCAAAAACAGTCAGGATGTTAGAGAACGAGGGAGTGGAAAAAGAGAAAGAGAAAGAGAGAGAACATGTTATCGTCGGCCGCCTGATGTGCCTTCTTTACCTTCAGGCATGGTGCTGGAAAATCCAGCGTGAACTTTCGACACTTAAATGCTAAAATACGACTGATTTGAGATGATAATAGGTGCCCTAATAGAAGCTGATCCTTTTGCAATGGCTCGGAGTCTTATAGCAAGGAGCTGTAATGCAATGTGAGCCGACAGTTTGGGAAAAAAAAAAGAAGTGGAGAAAGGCACGGATAGCGAGAGATAACACAACACATAACCCTCCCTGTTGGCTGAGAGGGAAACGGCGTCTTGTGGTGCTCTGCTATGTATCAGGGTCGGTCAGAGGTAGGGGCGGATTGGAGAAGGGAGCGGGAGAAGGGGCAGGAGACAGTAAGTGGAGTTGGCAGAGCGAGGATCTAGGCAAAGGGGGCTTGACGGTGTAAGAACGGAGCTGACCCCTCAGCCCTCCGAGTTCTGCAAACGGACAGAGGCGTCAGATGGGACTGGCCCGGAGTCAGAGACCTGCTCAAGGTTGACAAGAGCTGGGGTCAACCTTCAGTGAGTCCGACTGTAAACAAGCTGCTGGGAAAAGGGCTGAGGGGCTCAAATCAGGAGTTCTTCCATGGTAATTCTTAACTTATTGCCATGCTGAATTGGCCTTCCATATTTGAGGGCTGCCTAACAGGAAACTGTTTGTTTTAGGAGCACACCACCACTGTTAGGTTCAACTACAGCGATGGCTGTATTAGCTCCCTTTCTCTGTACGGGAAATTAAAGGTTTATTTCACCCAAAATTCCATGACATTTTTTTTCTGCTGCAACTTGCCTTTAGATACGTTTCTATGGACAAACGTTTAGAGAAATTTGTGCTTCGAGTCCAGTCTAATGTATGTTCCAAGAACTTGTTGTGAAGTAATAATTGTTCCACTTTCCAGCACCCTAATGGTTTTGACAGAAATGTATGTTTTCTAAGCTTAAATTCCTAATTTGACTGTTTGTTTCTTTCAACAACAATTGTTGCCATATCACTTTTGCACTAAAAGCAACTTTGTTTGATGTACAACTTGTACAGCTGATCAATTCTCTCACCTGAACAATGAATCTGTCCCTAGAGTCACTCAGGAACTATTTGTTCACTGATGTTCTCTAACAAACCTCTGAGGCCTTTACAGAACTACTGGATTCAGACTAAGAACAACTTACACTCAGGTACGCTCTGTTCCCTGATTGACTTGATTGGTTTGCTTCTGAAGACTCAGTGGAAAGGTTCAGGGGTCAGGAATACCTTATCAAGGATACTGTAGGCACCAGTCACAACAAAAAAGACCTGTATAGTTTATTCTTGTTTGTTACCAAGACTAAAGTTTTCAACATTGTCAAGTCTCACTCTAGCTGGGACTGAATGTCTGGTTCAGTTCTAGTCAAGTGGAGTGTGTCTCCATTAGCAGTGTGTTCCTGATTATGTGCAGGACTGTGGGTGGACCATGAGCTGTGGCCCACGCTGCCATGATGTCATTTTGCAATCCCTGAATTTCAGAGATTTCAGTTTCTCTGAAATCTCGTGGTATATTTGTTCGTTGCAGATTGCCCCATCCAGTTGACTCTGTTTGCACTCTTCCAAAGGTTTAGAATCTCAAAGACTGACCATGGAAATATCAACTTACAGCTAGCCAACTACTACGGTCTCGTTGTGGATTTGTCGGGCCAATCATCAAAGGCGGTCCGCTGCCAATCAAATTGCTTGCACACAATGCCTGACTAGGCTTGTACCACCAATGATGAACAGCGGAGCGTCTGCAAACGGAGACAAATCTGGTCATGGCTGACTGGGGAGAAGCTAGGTTAATGTGACTTGCTCCACTACTGTGGTCTGCACTGGATTAAGGTCAGTCAGTCAACTTTATTTGTGTAGCACATTTCAGCAAGAAGGTAGTCAAAGTGCTTTGCATCATGAAAACGTAAAAACATCACAAACATCTCAGAGTCAACGGTTATAGAAACCAGAAACGGACATTAGATTTTGTTGACTTCCATTGTTAAAATCATCAATTCACATCAAATATGTTGTTTTGTTATGGGTCAAAGGCAGCTCTACACAGGTGGGGTTATAGCCTTGATTTGAAGGAACTCAGTTTTTCAGCAGTTCAGCAGTTTTCTGGAAGTTTATTCCAGAGTTGTAGTAGATTGTTACATCTTATTGCTCAGGCATATAACATATTCAAGCCACCAGTTGTTGTCATTGCCATGGTTTTGGATGCATTGGACAGAGTCAGCATGATGTAATCCAACAGGGAAAGGGTCAGGGGGGAACTTCCACTGATGTTTGTCCGTGATGTCGCTTTGTGCGCTGGAGTCTTTTGGACACTGATTAATCAAAAGCACACACTTCTCAGAGCACACTTAAAAGACAAAAATAAAAAGCAACTATTCTTTTAAACTAAGTTCTACATTATGGCTTCTTTCAATCCCACGGCTAAATGTAAAATGATTATCGCCACATGGCACCACGGAAGTTAGCGAGCTTCGCTGAGACTGTAACTCTCAGGGACACGGAAGAACCAAGAGGAGAAAGAAAGACAAATCTGTATCTGATGCCTTAGCTTAACAGCAGGCGAGCTGCTCTGTGGAAGCACATCTGGATTAGACCAGCCGTTCCCTGACTTGTCGTATACTGAGAGATCGTCACGGTTCAATTATTGTGAAGACAAATGTGGCTGTCTTTAGACTGTAGAAGAATGTGTTAAAAAAATAAACTTCTGCTCATCTGCGCTGTTCCTCGTCTCATCAACACACAGGGGTCCTACGGTGACCATGTCCCAGGCAGACAGATGCTTTTTCTAGAGCTTTCATTTGTAATGGGGGATCTCCAGGGCGCAAGGCCCACAGAGGAGGAGGAGAAGGAGGAGGAGGAAGAGGAGGAGCTGCTTTAAGTGTGTATTTTATCTCTGAATGTATGCAGATATGGTAATGTTCCTCCCTCTTATGCAAACCGCTGTTTGCTGATTGGGAACAATACAGTATTTCAGGAGTTTAAAGCATCCAACCCACACAAAGGATACCAACACACACACACGCGCACACACTCCCCCACACACTGTAAATCTTCCCTGTTCAAAGAGACAGAAGCCGGCAGCAGTGACACACACTTGCATTATTATTATTTCTGATGCATTTAATATCCTCGGTTTAAGCTTTGAAGACAATCTTTGGGGAATATTGAATCTAACTGTTCCCTTTTGCCCTGGATTCCTCTCTCAGACAAAACTTTGTTAATTAGCCCCATACCTATAGGCAGATTTTTCATTTTCTGACTTTTCCCTGATATTATTAAAGACGCTGCTGACTCTTCCCACCCTGCGTCTTCCTCGTCCTCTTCTGTTGTCTTGTTATCCAAATTTGCCATTGGCATTCCTCCACCCCTCCTCACTTCCCCCACACCCCTTTAATTTTTTTTTTTAATGCAAATTTGAGCTGAACATTTTTCCAGCATCCTCCCATACCATTAGCGGCTGTTGCCCAGGGTCGGCCCTCCGTGTCGAGTCTTCAGCTGGTTCTGTCTGCCTCCTTAAGGCCCTCTTAGCCCGGTCCACACCAGCGCTGTCTTGTTAGGCGTTATCTGAGCAGCCTTGTTCTGGTGCTAGTTCAAAGTCTTCACAAATCCTGCTGTCAAACCCAAAGTCAGGCATGGGACCTTTTAAAATGTATTTTAGAAATCGATAGGCTTTTGGAGCCTTCTGGAGGTTCCGCTTCCCGTGAAGTTGCTCCAAATTCCTTCACAGTTTCTTATAACTTTCACTGTCAATTTACTGATACTTCTTTTTTTTTTTTTTTTTTGCCTGAAGGATTCAGCGTGTACACTTCTGAGCAGCTTTGTGATGTACGTGCAATTGATGTTGAAATATAGAATTCAGATTACACCAGTGTTACACTTAATTATTTTGTCCTGCATTTTTGCGTCTTAGTTGCAAACCTGCCAAAAATTTGACCCGGTAGAGCCCGGCGTATTCACGGTTCAGTGTTATGCGGCGTGGTGTGTGGAACGTGATTCCAAATTATTTGTGGAAAATCCTTTTATTCACAGATTTTTGCACGAGGCATATCTAAAATCTTCAAAGGAAAACACAGCTGGGGAAGCTGCATTACCTGCAGGCACCATGCTACATGACAAACTATTGGCCAGCACTTCCAAAACAGCCAATCCAGGAACGCCATTCATTTTCCTTGCTCTGATTGGCTGTGAAGTAGGTTTTCATTGTGGTATTGATGACTATTAAGGTATATTTTGTGGTTGAGCTGTTTAAAATAGGAAGTTTTGAGGATATTTGGTGGAGGTCTCAAGTATTAGCAGATTTTAGCTATGGTCGCTAACTCCTACAAATACCGGGGCATGTTGTATACAACTATTCTAGGAAAATCTACAAATTTAAGACTTACTAAGATGAATCATAATAGATCTATACTCTGCAAACCTGCCCTGTTATGAAAGAAGCAGGGCAGGTTTCATGACAGTATGCATGAAACCTACTGTCATGCATACTGTCTCCTAGAGGTGTGCGATATTGGTATCATTATCAGCATCACCAATATTGATACTTTTTATTCAAGTTTGATATAATGGCAAACTTCTGATCTTTAGGTTTTTGGTTGTTTTTTGGGGTTTTTTTTTTTTGTTTACTTTAAGATATTTTGTTAAAACCTGGGACAGAATTTGGACAATGTTTATGCATCCTCAAAATACAACAGTAATAGAGAAACATAATTGTGTGCATTGTTTCTGGCATGAGTGCAAAACTTAGAATTTCAGAACAAATCAAAACAAAACATTTTTTTCTTTATAGGTTGAGTTGAGAATAAGTACTAAAAATAAAGTATAATTAAAGTTAGAAACCTGAAAGTATTGCTCTCATCACAGTAGTATCGATCTGACACTAAAACCAACCTGGTATCGGTATTGTTGATATTTTTGATCAATTTGCCGTCCTCTTCTTTTTATATTTTAATTATAAAAAATGGAAATTGTACATCATTTTCCTTCTGAATTAAAATTATGTACTTTTTTGCATTCATAATAGGGTTTATTGAAGTGTGTGACCAAAGTTGGAAAAGGGACCGTAAGATATTGACGACTCATACATGATATATACAGCGAAGAATGGGACTTCTAATAAAAGTTGATTTAGGAAAAACAAAGATTTAATTCAATATAATGGCACATTTTAGACTCATCAGTAGCATTTCGCTGTATGAAAACGGTCTGCACTTGGTTTTCTTTCCTGTGATCATGCTGTGTTTACCTGACATACAGGTCCAACATAGGCAAAGACATACTTTCACAATGATGCAAACTGTTAGAAAAAAAAAAACAAAAACAAAACCCTGCTGCAAATGAGTTTACAGCTGCACAGACGAACAATCGCACTTACAAAATTGTCGACTGTGTTTGGAAAAGCTGCATTTGCAGATCTTTGATATGCCTGCGACTATAAGAATATGAAGTGATAACCTCCAGCTATGTGATTCACACTAAAGGACTGCTTTACATTGCCATGGGGGCAATGCTGCGTTCTCCCCCCCATCACACAAACGGATGTTATTCACAACAATATGCAAAGTGCTACCACCTGGGACTCTCAAAAGGAAAGAGACTTCGGCATTAAATCACTGGAAAGCCATTATTCAAAGAAGTTTTATATTTTTGTTTTCATAGCACGCTGAAGTATGATTAATGCACATTGCCTAGGTAATGTGGTATTAGATGGAACTCTGGGTTTGTACTATATCACTTGGAAATGTGGGTAACCTCGTGTATTTCATCTGTGCACAGGATATTTTATGTCACCGGCTTCCTAATGAGGAATAGAAAGTCAAGTCTGTGTTGCTCTCAGCTCTTCAAAGCGTAGACCCTTTAAGCTTTGTCTCAGTGGTTCTGTGTATCCTTCTGCAAAGTGCTGGTCAGATTTATCTCCAGGCGCAGCGTGCGGCAGATGAGGTGTATTTTGTAACCCTTGATCCAAGTCACACGCACGCACGCGCGCACACGCACCACACACACCCACACAGTGAGATACAGAGGCATGTTTGAGTGAGCCGTATCCTCCGGTGCCGCACCCTGACAGGCTTTAACAATGCCGTAAAGCATAATGACAGTCCCTCAGAACGGCGCCATGATCACAGGCTGTAAAACTATGCAGATGGTGGCAGATGATCAGTGCCGTCTGAACTGAATACAAATGACGGCGGCGCAGTCGAGTGAACCGCCGATCCAGGTAGGACAAAGGCGCGCCGTAATGGCCGCCTCTGGGATAACACGTCGCCTGCTGTTGTTGCCGCTTTTTTATGGCGGAAAACTTTTCATCTGTGCAAAGTTGCAGAAGTTATCGGAGCAGGAGGGGGCGGGTAGCTGCAAAACTGACAGTGGGCTCCCGTCGGCCGTTAAAGCCGACGCAAAGAGGAGGAGGAAGGTTCCCTTTGTATATCCTGTGTCTGTTAATGCAGCTGGATATTTACTGAGGCAATTCAGGTTAAGTACCTTAGATACACAGCACCGTCCCCAGCTGGGATTCCAACCTTCTGGTCACAAGTCTGCTCTCTTAAACAGCTGTGCTAATTGGGCTGTGGGTTGATTTAAGAATTTCTTAAAGAGACCAACTTTCCCCTGATTAGCCGGATGCAAAATATGGTCAAGGAACTCTGTTTCAAGCATAGAAGACCTGAAAACCTCAGGAGAATGTTTGGACTGATGGAAGAAATTATATTTCTGTCTTATATATTTTGTGTTCTTCCACTTTTATGAATAATTTCTTAGCTATACTATAGTAAAATTAGCTGAATATGAAAAAGATATCAATTGCATACTCTTGATTTTGCTATCTAGCTGGAAAACTGACCATTTTTACATGGTTTTATTGTCTAATTTCTCCATCTTCTCAAAAATGGCTGGTATTTGGAGCTGTTCCCAATTTCATTTCCTTCTTGGGGACAGTTATCCCCAGACCATGATGATGCCACCACCATGTTGTATTACAGGGTTCTTTGGGTGATTGTTTTGTGGCATTGTAACCTGGACGATACGCCTGAAAGATTTATCATAATATAAGCATTTCATATCGGTCGATGTAGATAATTTTTGATTAGTTTTTTTGTTGTTAAATACTGCCAAACTGGTGACGTGACCTTTGCTGTTTTAGCCACAGTTTTCACTCTTTTTTTTTTTGTTTGTTTTTCTTCTATTATTAGTTTTAAGCAGTCATGAGGCACGGTGGCGAAACCTAACACTGCTGCTGCGCAAGTTACTCAACAGGCTGCTGCTAGGTAACCATAGAGTGGTAGAGTTAGTTGATGTCACTAGCCTCCAGAAGGACGTTCTGAGAAGGAAAACATGACCTAACCATTGAGTTGGAACCTCAAAAGAATGGCTCACTAAATCAATGACCTCCATAAGTGTTTTTCTTACCAAGTGCTTTTATTTTTCTCCATTTCATTATAATTGCTTGTTTCATAGGTTATATTATAACCTGTGATTTTTATGTGAATTAAATGTTTTTAATTTTTACTTGGTACAATGTGCTTTACAGATTAGATGTACATTTCTGTGCTCTTTGCCTGCGACTTTGGCTCTAATCATGTTAAGCTCCCCTGCTATACACAAGGCAACCTCTCCACACAACCCTAATGTGTATCTTGAAGAGAAAAATGCAGTTTCTGTAAATGACACTTTCCTGGAACACAGAGAGGGAGCTTTTTCTGCCAGTCTGCAGAGAACGAAGGCCAAGGAACATGTATGAAAAAAAAAGGAAGCCTGTTAGATTGTGCAAGTGTTCTACCTGTCAAAACACGAATACTGTGTGCTTCTAATATTTTTAACTGCTAAGTTCTAGAAAGTGCTTTCATTTCTCTTCGTGATTCAGAAAATACAGAAAATTCTCAAGATATAAGACATCCAGGGATTTCTACAATCCCCCACAGCATCAGTTCTAACAAAAGGTAAGGGAAGTCCCGACTGGAGTTAAGACGTGAACTCTAGTTAACACTGTTATTTTTATTTCTTTACATTTCAGCTTTTTCATACTTGATGGATACTGGCAATTTTCTGTAAAATGTACCTCCAAATTTTTTGCGTAAATCTTCCTGTTTGCTCATTTATGCATAAAGCATATCTAAAAAAAATTGACAGAAAATGCATTTTTTGAACCTGAGATATCTAGGCGCAATGAAACTTGATTCTGTTTTATCTGGAGTTTACAAAGCAACCAACCCAGAAGCACCTTGCATTTCCTTGACACTGATTGGCTAACCCCCCCAAGAGCGGAGATAAGGAAGTCTGAGGATGTTAGCTTCTGTCATAATGCTAAGATGATTTCCATTGTACATATTTATCCACCTTAAGATCTAGTTGGTGTTTAAACTGTTAAAATAGGTAGCTATGAGCTACCTTTGTTAGCTTCCATCTATCTATAAGCTAACTTGTATTGGATTGGATACTAGCCAGTCCCTATGAATACTCTATTTTAATGCCACACACAGTCTTTACCCTACTTAAGAGGGTGTGGGTGGTAAAGCCCGGTACCAAGACAGTAATGCCTAATTACAGCTATGCTGCTTATTAAGGTTGAGATCTGTTGGTTGATTTAATTCAAATTAAGCAATATAAGCCCGCACTGTGCTAAATGAGCAGAACCATTTGAGAAACCTGTTCCCCTCCTCGCCTGTGGTGGCGCTGCACAGAGACGTACAGAAAGTGTCGACAGAAAAACCTCTGAAGAAGACACTGGGCTCAACTTTGGAAACAAAAATGGAGCGGCATCAGATTTCAGCCATTGTCAGATTTTTCTTTTGTCTCTCTTAAAAGACCACAAGCAATTTCTCCTGCTAACGCTAGACATTCTAGGTCTCTATCGGTATCGTAGAACTTTTCAGATTTTTATCATAAAATTATGAGAAGCCTTGAAGATTTTCCCTTGCATATCAGAATTAGGTTCACATTTTTTATTTAATGTTAAATCCCACTATAATACACTAATGGTTTTTGGTTGTCATGTGGAAAAATTGTAGAATATTGTTTCACTGTGACATCATGCATGTTCAAAAATACATGCTGGACCTGCCTACTAAATAGGATTTGCCCATAGCGATGAAGTAAGTCAAAAAAGCAGGTTTCTGTTGGTCTGATGTACTTCCTGTTATGGGACATGCACACCTCACTTATGTTAATTGGACTAAACAATACAAACCATTAAAATAAGCTGTTCTACCTTTTAAAATTTCATGATTGAACTGTTGACTGAGTAACAAGACCAAAATCCAATAAAAGGGTCTATTATTGAACTTCGCCTCCATAACAAAATGTCTTTGTTAGATGGAAACTGGTTGGTTGTGTTGACAGTGAAAGAGACAGAGTCTTATCTGGAATGTAATAATCACTGTGCCACTTTGAATTTGGAAAAGTCTGTCTTGTGCCAGAAGCTTGCTGCCGGCAGCTCAGCTTTTGTGGTATAATTTATGCAACGAACACGTCCTTGTTTCATCCTAAACATAATGTTGTGATGTGCTGAATGCGGTTGCACAATCACTGCTTGCTGCTCCCATGTTCGCTCACACTGCGCTCTCTTAAAGAAAAGCTGCAGAAGACTTGAGATTTGATGCTGGGTGGTTCACCGCCACACAGGACAACAACCCTCAGCGTAAAGACGTACGTTGACGTCTTTAATTTTTTGCGAATGTTGCGGCCTGAAATGACTGATTTTGCAGAACCTTTTTCAAAAAGTCGCAAATTCTTTTCTAAACTTTGTTTCTCTTATAACATGGTCTTTCAAAACTGTTGAAAATGCAGCACATGTCCATAATAAAGACAGGAGTTTAAAATAGTTAATATTGAATCTAGAACAAACTTCCAGAGAACTGCAAAACAGCTGAAACACTGAGTTCCTTTAAATCGAGGCCAAACCCCACCTGTTTAGAGTTGACTTTGATACATAATAAATGGATCATTGATCATCATATTTGTGTGTTTATGATTGCATTGGACAAAATGCAATGTCTGTTACGGGTTTTCACAACTGCTGACTGCATGTTGTGTTTATGATGTTTACAGGATGTAAATAAGTTTGTACTCCCTTGTTTCTGATATATGCTATACAGATGAACTTGGCTGAGTTGAAATCCTTGCCATACTTTTCAGATATTCATTTGGTCACATTTTATTGGTCTTCACATAAAATAACAAACGATACAGTCAAGCTTACAGTCGTAACCCATACACGCATACAGTACGTCCAATGCGAGGCATAAACACACATCCACACGTGTGGGTTGTGCCGTCTTGTGTGATGCTGTGCTAGCCATGCCCTTTAACCTCTGCATTATGAGTGAACTGTGCATAATTGTTCGGTCAGATCCTTTGCTAATTAGTGTTGCATTAATGTGTGCGGCCCCAGGGCCAGCGTGGTCCTGGAGTCACTTTGGGGGCTGGCATGACTCTGTGGAGCAGCCACTATTAGCGGCCGGCCCACAGGCAGCCTGCTGGGAGGTGAGAGTGCCGCAGACCCGGTCCGGTCCGATCCGCTCTCGACTTGGGGTGAAGGCTCGCAGCTGCCTCTGATAGGCGTCTTCCATGTCCTTGCGGAGGAGCGCTGATGCGTGTGCACAGACGTCCGCCCCTGCCATCCCTCGCTCTGCTAACTGGCGACGTCCACGCGACCCCCGCGCCTCTTCCTCAGCAGGCCGGCCTCTCTGCCGCCAGGGCAGCGTTTGAACAGTGACTGATGCTGGCAGGAGACGTGCTGCCAAGTCGCCTCAGCCCGCGTGTCCAATCGTGGATGTTGATTTCAATTAGCTCAGTCTCAAACGCTGACCTCCCTCGTCGGAGGGGTCGGTGTTCCTCCGTTGTCCCCGTGCGCTCCCTCCGCTGGAAACAGGGTCAAACAGTTGCGTGTTTGTGCAGCTCCTGGTAATGGTGGGTTCTTGGTTATGTTGGCCAAGACATTTCAGCTGCAGCCTGCCAAGCCTTGTTAGTCATCAGGAGGCTGGGGGGAAAGGGGCAGGGGAGTTGGGCTAATGATGTAAAAGCTACCCTGGTAATCAGTCGGAGCAGTGGTTGGTCGTGATGGCTGGTGGCGGCCTGGTGTTCGGCTGATTGATGCTGGCCTGTGCTTCCATACGGAGCCCGGCCGTGCGGAGCCCACTGTGTAAATGCTGTGGCTGTGGCGAATCTCCTAATGCCCGGATCAGCTGCATGCTCTGTAATTTGTAGTGATGACCAATCGGAGGCGTGTAGCGGATCACAGGACCGTAATCACTTACAGAACCTGTCAGCGCCGAGCTTTCTGTAAACATTAAAGCTTTTAAAGGGGAATTTCTGCATGCAGTTCAGTTTTGGTTGTAATTTGCTTTATTGAAACTTTTGTTCGCCTCTGTATGAATACCGCAAGTCTTATTTATAAAATGTAACAATCAGGGTCACAATAGTATTATTTTGTTTTGACTTTTCTTTCTCTAATCCAGTTAGTTTGAACTAATCTTAAGTGTCTGTTAGTTTTGAAGATAGTAGTTTGATATTGTTTGGTTTCAGTTTAGTTTGTATTAGTTGTGGTAGTAGTTTTAGATTTTTTTTTCATACTTTGGTTGATGTTTAGGTACAGATTAAAAAAAGTTTGCGTTGTATTGTGATTGGATTATGTTTACATGGATTGGGTCATGAATGCTCATTGGAAGTTAACATTTTCAAAAAATGTATTCAGTTGTTGTTGAACAACCGTCTGGCGTTTACTGCCATCTTTTTCTGTTGCCATTTTGCAAAAAATACCTTTGCATCATTTCAAAAGGCTAATAAATAAATTCACAATCACTAAAATCATTACATCATATCTCTGTCAATATGTTTTACTTTCTATAGATGTCCAATATAGTTCCAGTCAGTTATTGTTTTTCCCCCATTAGTTTGCCATTTTGAACTAAGTTAACAAAAAATGTTTCCTCAATTTCAACTTTTACTTTATTCGTTTTAGCTAACTATAATTACCTTGTTTATAACACCTGCGTTTCCAAGGCAGAACTTTTTTGATGCTCCTCTAACATAAAAAAAAAACACAATTTTGCTGTTGCTGTTGTTGCATTAATTAAGAAATGCGATTAAACTTACATGTGAATTAGCTTTTTCACATAAGTCATTAAAATCATTGCAGTGATGGATGTAAATACTTGCATGAGATATATTCATATTTCCAGACGCCACGGCGATAAACACATCCGACATCAAAGCAGGCAGATCACATCGCTGTGACCTTTAACCGTTTGGATTCTGTGTATGTGTGGGTGGGTTGGTGTGTGTGTGTGTGTGTGTGGGTGAGCATTTGTGTAGAAGTAGTGTGTTTGTGTTTAGTGGCCACTTTTTATTTGCTTCTCTTGACTGAAGCAAACTGAAATCACACTAAATCACAACTTCAATACCAAAATATGACCCCTAGTAGAAACTGTGAGCTGATTGGAGCTGCACAATGTTAGGAAATACTGCAATGATGACAATAACATTTTTAAGTATTGTGACGACGATAAAACAGTTGCAATATGGGCTTTTTGACTTCTTTTCTTTTTTTTTTTTTGTTTGTGCTTCCATCATCATGTGACCTTTAGCCTTTAGTATTTTGTGCCCAATTTGAGTATCTGTGTACAACAGGCTAAAGACGGCGTTAGCATGTCAAATGCAAGTTCAAACATCTTGGAATATATTAGCCAACAATTATTGCACTCCAAGCAGTCCTTTGTGATATGAATGTTGCACACACTAACTTTGCGATGCCAGTTTATGTGCAATGTGTCGTGCAGCACGATGACAAAAACAATTTAACGCTGAATTCCACACCATTGATCCCATCACTCCCACAGTGCAACAAAAGCAACACACACATTCCAGAAATACGACAACACTTGATGTTGCACAGAAATCAAATTTCTTCACGTTCAGATCGGTATAATGCACATTTTCACTGGCGAGCCTGGAGCTAGAGTGACAGCAGGTTTACGTTTACCAGCATCCACTTTGACTTTCTCCTCCACCACAGCCCCACTGTGTAAAGCCTGCTGGAGGGGGGAAGGGGGAAAAGCCATTTCTTTAAATATCCTCCTCGTCACAGCGATGCAGCGCGGGTCGACGCCGGGGCCATCAGGCCGTCCTGCTCCAAACGCCCAGCTCACAGCTCGAGATAAGTGCTTCTCCAGAGATAGTCCCCGCTCCCTGGAAGGGCCTTCCAAGTCTGTCCACAACCTGCATGTTTAACATGTGAACATTAATCACAGCAAAGACAGTCAATTAAAGACATCAGAGCCACAGAGGCCCAGGGAGGAAGCATGCAACTGTATATTACACAAAGACACCTCAGAAGACTCTGTGCACATTTGGCCTGGTATTGTTGAACCTTTTCCCTCATCTGACTGTCCAATATGAGGATGTCTAGCATTGGAACCTACAACTGGCCCTCATGGTTTATTATTCCTGTAATGGATGACTTTTATCATTTGATCACTTTCAGTTCAAGGATTTCACATAAACAAGTATTTGACTTTGTTACTTTGCTAGATTTTTTTTTTTTAAGTCTCACCTCAAGTGTTTAACATTGAACCACGGAGTCATTCTTATTAAATAAAGTAGCAAAATAGAAAAGCTGTGCGGAGATAAAGTCGTGACATCTTTTCTGGTTTTATAGGAGCTAGCCATTTTAGAAGGGCCAGAATTCCACTTTAAAACAATCTGAAGGCTGTCATTTTACAATTAAAAAGTTATTCCTAAGAAGAAAGGACTTAAATTGAAGATCACCACAAAGAAAGTTTAAGTTCAGGACAATCAGAAAAATACTGGGCAGGTTTGGCTTTTTCAGAAGGGCTTCACATATACAGTAAAACATTAATTAATAACTCCGGTCACTCTGTATGATGGGGATTAATACAGCAGAGTCATATTAAAAAATGTGATATATGTTTGAATGAACAGGATTTAAAGCTGTTATATTGGAGGATGAGGCAAATGAGATTATTGAAAAAAGGGGCCAATAAAAACATCAAGTAGCAATGAAACTGTTGATTTAACCAGAACATTTCAGACTCTGATTTGTCAGAAGTTGTCTTTGCTCGAAGGAATAGATATTGGCAATTTGACTCAATAAATGATGTCAAACACTTTGCTAATGATAAAAGATTTTATCTAAAATGGCTTTTAGTTGTAAACTTGTGTTTAGATTTGCAAAGTTGAATTTGAACAATGTCCTTTAGACAGACCAGAGTAAAGTCGAAAATATTTTCCATGTATGAAGGCAGCTGTCATGCATGGTGGTGGGAGGTGGTGATGGGGGCTTGTTTTCTTTAGCCATAAGCTCTAGCCACCTTACAGGAAACACTTTGACCATAAACTGCTCTGTGGAAGATAACATTGAGTTGGATGTGATTTCTGGCTGTTATTTCATACGGTTAATGAAGAAACGTTACAGAAAGAAGAATCAGAAATCCTCCATTATTAATATGCGAGACTAATAAAGCCAGGCAGGAAGTGACCACCAGGGTTATGATAGTTTTGGGGTTTTCTTTATAGTTTGGGTTCATTTTGTTGTGACTTTTTCAGTTTAAATTAGTTTTATTAGTTTGAATTGAAGGCAAATCTCCATATCCAAAAGGAAGAATAACTAAACTGTGGTACCAACTGAAGATGAAGAGCAAAAAGAACATTACAATAATGGAAAACCTTTTTTAAGTTATTTTTTTAATTTTGTTTGGTTGTTTATATTTTCTTTCGAACATGCAAATGATACCTAGCTTCCCACTTGTTGCTTAATAACTTACATCTCATAATAGCACATAAAAATGAAAGGAAGCACAATAACTATAGGATATCATAACCAAGGAAGAAATAGCTGGAACAATCAAAAAGGAGTGAGTAGAAGTACAGCTCACCGTCCATCACCGCTTTGTTCAGCTAAAGAAATTCTACATATCCATATGAACTCAGAATGAGGTTCCTGGTTATGTTAAGTGTAATAAACTAGTAAAAGGAAGCAAAAATGTTCCTTTTTGAGTGCAATGGACTACTCTGCACTAAAACGATAACATTAATTCTCATCTAATGTTGAAGCTGCGCAATCCCACTCCAACAAAAATGACAAACCCATTAACATGAAAACTGGAAACATCAGAAACGCACAGAAACGGGCTGCAGGCGTGACATTTAACCACGCAATTAAAAAAAGATTCCTTTCAGGTCACCTTAAGTGCTGCCTGCTCTTTTATTTTCTCCGTCTATCTGTCAGCTGGGCCTTTGTCATGGGCGCAGGCTATAGATGGAGTTGTCAAGTTGGACCCGGGGGTCACTGGGGTCGAGGAACCTCTTCACTTCTGTTGACCTTCAGACAGACAGATTTATTCAGTCCGGAGCCTCGCTCTCTCCCGTCGCCGCAGAGCCTTCTGCGGAGTGAGGCGGCGGTAATAAAGACGTCGCGCTCTGACCCCGTCTCTCTCCATTTCACCGGTAATTGTCTTCATCGCTCGGAGAACATGCCATGCGTCAAACAAATGTATTAGCCAAATGAGTTTTGTTGATGGGTAGGCCTTGGCGTGCTCTTGTTAGAGACAGAAGAAAATGACGATGTGGAGGTTTGGGGAGGTGGGGGGCAGAGGGAGAAGCGGCAGCTTTAGCGCCGTAATGACAGTAAATTAGTTGTGGCTCATTTGCAGATTGTTGTCAGTGAGATGGAGAGCAGTTTACCCGTTTGACAGCTTAGTTAGCGGTCCAAGGATTTGTGAAAATTCACACTTGTGTTTCATGAAGTGCCACGCTGAAGACGTGAGACTTGAAATAGTCAGATCAAAGAGATAGTTCAGGACTTGTGAAGTGAAGGTTCTATTAAAAAGTTGCAAAGAGTTAAAGTCTTTACCTGCAGCAGATGAGTTTTTGACGGTTTAATCCAGATTAGTTACTCTTATGGGACAGAAAAGATCTACAATTAAAACACTGTAGCGGTTTATGCAAATGCTTTTTTCTGTTTCGCTGATCAGTTTGCACTGAGTTGTTTACTGAGAGTTCATGTTTAAATACGCTGCAGAAGGAGGTTGGAGGCGGTGCGTCACCGTTGATCTTCCTGAGTGAAACGCTTACAGAGAACAGAACAGTAAACACAGAGCCATTCAACAAATTAGAATGTTATAGAAACATCTGTTTACTTCAGGAACTTTATCACCAAGTGAAACAAGATATAGAATAATTATATAGATTTATGATTGAGCCTTTATTTCTGTTAATTATGATGATGCTCCAACTACAGCTGATAAAAACATAACATTTAAAATTAAAACATTCCATCGAACCAATAAAAAAACAAAAATGTGGGTTTAATGAAAAGCATCTTTACTACCTGCTTTTAGGATATTTTCAAAATGTACTTTTAATCTGAAGAATGAACCACATCATAACGCATATTCGAATTTATTTAATATGACTGTTCTTAACAGAAAAGTAAAGCAATGTAAAAATCCAAAAATATAAATTTTTAGTACTTGTTTCACACAGGAAGACTATCGGTGATACACAGCCTCCGACATCAGTTTCCCATGTAAACAGTCTTTGGTTTCTGAGGAATTGATATGTTGATAAATTGATATGTTTACAGTTTAAAGGTTAATAAAATAGCATTTGTGCAAACTGCTTGGGGATTTTGAGATTGGAGTTTCTTTAAGCTAGTAGAATAAACATTGGACTTCTCAGAGGAACCGTTAGCTTTAGCATCCAGGACCAGCTAATCTGGATTTATACAAAAGGAAAACACCCAGTGTGTCACCTACCGACATGAAAATAATAACTTATGGAGAAAATAATACCAGGTTCTGAGCTTTTAATTTGACTTTCTTTGATGTTTTAAGTCAAACTCATTTCCAACTTGTAAACAACCAACAGGAAGTAATTTAAGATTAAAAAAATAAGTTTTTCAGTCTTTTCTTACTTTTTCCAAATTGGAATTTTTTTTGTGTCGGGAATTCTGAACATGAGGAGGAGGAAGGCTGAGCAACAATGCAAAAAAACCCTGAATTATCATCACAGCACAGAGGAAGCAGAGAAATGTTGTAGATGAGTAAATTATTAATTAACCACGAATTAGGACAGCATGGAGTGGCCCCCCCAAAGAGGCCCCTAAACAACAGGGGCGTGGGGCAGGTTCCAGTGTGACCCCGCCCCCTTGCTCCCTCCTTGCTCCCAGGAGCGCTGTCAGCGGCGAGAAGGCCCACTCACTAATGAGCTGTTTGCAGAGGAAGATACACGGCGACGGTGACCTCTGACCCCTGCCCGCTCCGTCTGGAAAGCGGCCCTGGCGGTGCCGCCTCTGAGCTCCTTGCTGCCGGTCGCACAAGTTTCACTTCCCCAGATGTTCTGTGTCGGCGTGAGTCACTGGTGTTGAGACGCAACATTTCTTCTCCCTCTGTGTGTGTGTGTGTGTGTCTGTGTGTGTGTGTCTGTGTGTGTGTGTGGATGTGTGTGAAATTGACCCGGGGTATTTCATAATGTCAATGTGTTAGGAACTTGTTAACACTGCCTGAGCTGCACAATCACTTACATAATTACCATTGTAAGAAAACCATAATGAGCATATAAAGAGACAAGACCTTCAGGCACTCCATCCGCTCCTAATTACTCTGATCTTGCAGGAACTTTTTTTTTTCACGATTTACAGTGAAAGAGTGTGTGATACTAATGACCACTTTGACAGTCTGATAGCACGGGGGAGACGCTGTGTGTTTTAGGATGCCAGCGAGTTGGCCGCTAAGCCCCAGCGACAGTAAAAACCCATCTAATTAACCCGCCTGCTATGACGACATGTGATTAAATTAAAGCGCGCCGTCTCTCCCTCTGGGTTTGCCCAGAAGAAAATAGCCCAACAATTCATTTGCTCAGCTTTAATTTCAAACCTGTTTCAAAGACCTGATGCAAAAAGATAATTACCAACTTCATCTTGGGTGGGTCTTCGTTCCGCTCGCCTTGTTCATTAATAACGGCGGGTTGGAGGTTAAAAACTCATTTAATTGCCTTTATATTAATGACGTTATGAATAGCTGGCACTGTGGAGTCTAATTTTGTCCAGTAGTTAGTCTACACACAGGGTCCCCAGGAGGGCCGCTCATTTTGCCAGAATTACACTCTGGCAAAAAAAATAAAAAAAATGAAGAGAGAGAGGGGAGAAAAAAAACAAAACTCAAATTAATCTGCAGCACACTTTATCAGCGATGACATACTTGCTCTCCAGCAAGGAATTATCTTGAGGAATGGCTGCAGAGAGACGCAACGGAGGCCGGACTCGTTCTCTCACGACACAAACATGTTCACCAGAGACGAACATGATATTATTTTGCATATCCTCTGTGATATAAATAGACTGGACTCAATTTCAGGGAATCATTTTAGAATGAGAGAGTATCAAATTAACAAGACAGAGCGCTAGGAAAAAAATGTCTAAAATGATGTCACTGCAGCCATAATATCGAGAGAGTGACGTCATAGTATTGCGAGAAAAAAGTCATACAAGAATAAAGTAACAATATGAAAATTAATTACATTAATTAATTACAATTACAAGAATAAAGTCATAGTAGAGAAAGATCATGATATTGCAAGAAAAGATATCATTTTGCAAAAATAAAGTCATAATATATATAAAATAGATATAATATAAAAATTATAGTAATATGAGAATTAAGTCAATATTACAAAAATGGCTATATGACGAGAAAAATCGTAATAATACAAAAATTGTCACAATACTGCGAGGGAAAAGTCACAATATTGCAAGAAAAAGTTGTAACAGTGTCAATACTATGAGAATAAAGTTTTAATTATTCAAGCATAAACTCATTTCATCAGAATAAAGTCGTAATAATACAAGAATAAAGTGTGGTACTACAGTCACGACTTTATGACAATAGAGTCATCATGAAATGAGTCATAATGACGAGAATAAGCTGAAGAAAGTTGTAATAATAGTAGAAGGAAGTAGTAATTTTATTATAACTCCTTCATGTAAAAAATAATAAAACTTAAAATGAGGAATGTTGTGGAGTTTTACATCAGCATCACTTTTACAACTGGGACATTCTTGATGTTTTCACACATCAGCATCAAAATGTTTTTCAGCAGCAGGACTTTGAAACGATTCTGAAAACATCTGTCCATGGGTTTGATGAGCTGATCGTGTCGCGTCTCCATCGAAGGTTTGCTCTCATTAAAACGACTTTATGTCATTTTACGACATTCTTCTGATAATACCGCATGCCCATTCTACCAACACTGTGACTTGTCACAGTGTTGTGACTTTATTCTTGTAATTTAAAAACACCCAAACAAATCTTTGTCTGGCCCCAATACGCCGTCGTAAATTAAATTAGAATATCATTGAAAAGTTTGTTCAGCAAATTAAGTCATAACATAAAACTCACCCAGTATTTATTACACAAACTGGTATATTTAAAGGTTTTTTTTTTTTATTAATTCTGATAATTACCAAATTTCAGCTTGTGAAAATCAAATTTACCTGTCTGCTCTGAGTGCTGTATTCATGCATATTAATGGAAAGTTGAGTGGATGGAAAATGTGTGGTAGTAAAAAAGATGGTCATGCAGCAGAAAAAATTTGATCATTATAAAGTGGGCTTTTGCTACTTTAAGTGACCAACGTTCACTTATATGTATCCAAAACGTAGGATTCAAACGTCACCTCGCGGTTCAGAAGCGGCCTTGTATTAGGCCACTTTTGAATTCTGGAGGGAGCCTGAACAGGATTTTTACCACTTCAGGTCTAGGGTGACATTTCAGTGTCATTTCTTTTAAACTTGTGCAATATGTTTTAATTAGTTTATTTTTGTGTGCCAGATTGTTGTGTGTTGCAGATTTCTGCCTAGGCTCCTCTTGAAAATGAGATCTAGATCTCAGTGGGGTTTAACTTTGTTAAATAAAGGAAATAATAATACTAATAAAATAGTCCGTGATGATTTATGGAGTCACATTATCTGCTGGTCTTGGTCCACTGTGTTTTTAGTCGGCACAAAAACACAATCTAGACATTTTAAAGCACTTCCTGTTTCACTTTTCTGTTTTCACTGCCAAAGACACAAATGAAACTATGAATATATGAGCTTTAATGAGCTTGATTGGATTTGACTTTAACTCTGTGGAGTGACTGTGTAGTTTGAGTCAAGAGGAAGAGGAGACCAGACCAGATGACTCCATTACAGCTCAGTAGAACCACAGTCTGATCAGCTCCATGCCATGCTGCACCGATGCAGTGATTCATGCAGAAGGAACCCCGACACAGTACTGAGTCCAGGTTCTGAACATAAACAGGCTTTAAGAAAATTTCTGGGTTTTTATTGGCTGGGATCAAAATTCATCAAGATTAACACAAACAGAAGTTTGAAATGTGCCTCTGATTGATCCATATAATATATAAGTTTATGTTGCTGAACTCATTTACTAAAATGAACCAACTTTCACTGATGTTCAGGATCACTTTTCTTGTTCTCAATCCTCATTAGCATCATCTTACTGTAACGTTCAGTTACAGTGAAACCTGTCCAACCTCTGGGAAGAGAAATCCTATGTAGTTGGCCACTGATGACTAAATTGTACTCTGCTTAGGAATAATGGTAATGAGAATGCCTGTTAGCCAAGCCATTCCGTTTATGAATATTGCAAAGAGGTAATTTCAGCTTTTTTTGGCATTTAAACTTATTTAAATTCTTGGAATCAATCTAGTTTTGGGGGCTAGTTTTCTGGTTAGTGGAGAGGATTTTTGTTGGGTATGCATTATGGACAGAAGAGCCTAACCACACCTCTGAATACTAATTCAACACTTGAATATTAATCTGAAAGAGTACTTCAGCTCTCCATATCCAAACCTTGATTTTCTCTGAAAACCTTTAAGAGACATTGCTCTTTAACAGTTTATCACATCCTTGTTTTTCTTTTCTCTCCCCCAGCTCTATGCAAAAGGTAATAGCAGCTGAATTTGTAGCATAATGAGCCAAACTAAATAGCACAAGGAACTTATTAGTTTACAAGTATCAGCAGGCAGAAATGAGGCCAGAGGGGGGGGATGATGAATGAGTGTGTATCCCCGAGCAAAAGGCTGACCTGGATACAGCTTCCTTCCTCCCCTTTCCCCGGTGCCAAGTGGGCCACCATTTTTCACCGGCCTCACACTTAGCCACGGACGGGCTTATGCTAACTGTAGCCTTGACCTGCGGTCGGCGCCTGCCTCCAGCCTCCTCCTGAAAATTGTAATCCCTTCGTTGGGTGGGGGCCTGTAATTTGATCAAATAGTGTGCACCCTTCCCTAGCACTTATTGCCCAATTAAGTCAAGTTCTCACGCAGGGGGTCCAGCTGGCTGCATGTTATCTTGGGATGAATTGATTGAAGCCATTCCACGTCTACGAACCCTCCTTTAATGATGTTGGTGATAATACTTGTAATTCTTCTCAGTCAGGGGACTCACGGGCGCAGCTGTTATCGCCGTAATCCATGTCCTGATACACTGAAGTAGCATCGAGGCATTAATCTGTCTCTCAGATTCCAACCCCTCATCCCTCTCCCCCCCCATCTCCCTCCTCCACCAGGTCCTTCCTTCCCCCGTTCCTGCCTTCGCTTATGTCTCGCAGCTAATGCTACATCTGTGAAATGTGACATTGAAGGTGTGGGTTAGGAAGACACGGGGAGGGATTCCACGTTAATGATTGTGCTGCGCTTGCATTCCTCCGTTTGGCCAATTTGTTTAAAGGCAGAAAAAAATCCTCGTCTTATCGCCGCTCCAACAAAACCGTGACAACTTAAGAAGGATAGATTTAGAAGTGAAAAATCAATAAATACATGCATTAGTTTCAAAGGCGCACATTAACATTCTGAAATTGTCTTCTCTTATAATCCTGCCTCTGGCCATCCAGTCAAAATATCAAATTATCATAATGAGGTCTAACTGCATATAAATACCAAGCATTAAAAAAAAGGTTATTAGTCTTAATGCAACACATCCTTTATTACCAACTGAGAAGTTTCACCAGTTTTGAATTATAAATTTGCTTTATAGTTCAAAAATTTGAATAGGTCCGTCACCCAACATGAGGATGGGGCCTTTATTTTAGATATTTCCTTATAAAGACACTTTTAAACATTAAAAGTACAACTGATAACCTGGATTTTGGACAAAAGGTTTCTCCTGAATCACATGTAACAATTGGATACTGCGCTTAAAAAATAACACTTTCTCTCATCTGCTTTCCAAAAATACTCCTGTTAATGTGGAAAGGGTCTTAAAGCATTAAAATGTTTTGGCTATTGTAAAACAGTTTCACTCAGACATTTAAAGAAAACCCTTAGCATGTTCCAGTATCTATGCATGTTTCATACAGGAAAATCATTGGTGGTGTACAGTCACTGGACTTGTGGTATTCGTAGGGACCAGAGCCACCTGCTGTACCTTGAGAGCCCTCTAAGAATTCTCTAAAAATTTTAGTAGTTCAGATACCAAACATAGATCAATATCCATGAATACACACAGTGTAAATTACAGGGTACAGTTTTCCTTACCTCTGCTCAGCCAATCAAAGCCAAAGAAAATAAATTGAATTGGCTTTTTTACAAGCGCTAGCCAATAGCATGTTGGCGAGCACCTCAGCTTCCCCAGGCACATTTCATTTAGAATATTTTCGAATATGTATTTTCAAATATTGGAGTTACATTCCACAGAAAAATCCATTAAGTCAAATCTGCAAATACGAAACCACAGATAGGCGTGGCTCCACTGCAACCATCAAGTTTGTGATGTAAATTTTCCAAAGCTAGTGTTTGGTGTCTAGTGTTTGTTTTTGATGAAAGTCCTCTTTGGTTTTGGTCCGTCTCAGACTAGGGAGAACTTCAAACTCCAGACCAGCTGACCTACGTTCATCCTAAATGTGCCAAATAAGATATTAAGTTATTGTTCCCTGCTGTCATACAATTCATCTATACAATAATCCCTTTAGCGGTCTTGATATTGCTCAGTGAAACCACTGCAGTGTCACTTGTGCGCATACAACAAGCTGCAAGCCGCCACAGGGTCACGATTAGGGTCCTCTGGGGACTATCCTTTAGGGCTCAGGGGGCTCTGAAGCCAGGTGCAACCCGCGACAAATCTATCATGAGAACCGAGATCATCGGGCCTCTCTGTTAAGCAAGGCCAAACACATGTAGGCCGGCTGCTTCCTCTGCTGCTGCCACGCTGTAAAACACTCACCTGCCAGGGAGAAAATGAAGACATTACCTCTGCAACTCGTTACCTGGCAAGGTCTCCCTTCACAACGCTTTGCCTGGGCATTTACTGTCTCCACTTATTTCAGTATTTTCCACATATTAATGTTCACGATGCAGAGGATTCATTTATCTGTGCCATTAAATTTATATTGCCAAGTTCTGCAAAAAAAAAAAAAAAAAATGTATTCCCCTTAAAGCGATTGTGGGGAAACATAAAATCGTACATTTTGTATTATGTGTGTAAACTTAAGTATACTGATAGAATTTGCAAATCACTGTGAAAATGCATTGAGTAATGATGAATAATACATAACCGCTGAACAAATTAAGGCTGGTGTGAGCCGCGGCGTGCTGCTGGTGTTAGCTGAATGCCATGGAAAGATATCTGATATTAAAGGATGGGGAGGGGGGAGGGGGTGGGCAAGAAGCAGCACCAGCATGCTGGATTGGTCTCATGGTAAACAATTTAGCGAGGAGGAGTGTTGGGGGGCGGTGTCTGTGTGTGTGTGTGTGCAGTAATTACAGCTTTCAGTCTCATTTAGAATGGCCGTTGGCGCTGGGGCGCAGCACGTCGCCACGATGCCGGATGCGTTACTGGACCTGAGATGTGCAGCTATGAACAGTGATGTAAGTGACAGGATGTTTGAGCTGTCATGCCAGCTTTGAACACTCTCGCGCCCCCACGCCCCTCCTCACACACACATACACACACACGCACACCCCCACTCTGTTCTCTTTTTTTCCCCACTTTTTGTTCCATTTCTACATAGTCACGCCCACATTTGTCTGAACCCGTATTGCTCTCTATAACTACTTCTGTTCACAATAATCAGACACCTTAAAGTCTTTCTGCATGAAGAAGTTCCTGCATATGTTCTGTACGTTTCCACATTAACTGGCTCTGCAGTGCATGTTGGCATAGATCGGTGTGTCGGCATGCGTGTGTGGGCGTGTGTGTGTGTGTGGTCTTGTGTCGGATTCAATGTAAAACCCATTTTTTAAACACACCACTTTATGAGGACCAACTTCTACACATGAACCCAAAGCCCAGGGCCAAGCAGTTTTAGGGTCAGTGGTTGGGTTCAGGGTTAGGCATGTTCTGGTAATGGATAGATTACAGCTCAGGGTCACAGTTAGGCTGCAGAAATGAATGGAAATATGAATGGAAGTCCTTGTGAAGAGGCAAAGACACACTTGAGTGTGTCTCCCTGTGTGTGTGGCTGCGGGATAAAACAAGCAACAAGCATTTTGGGCTTGTAAACAGAAGCATCAGGAGCGTCTGTTGGTTTCTGTCCTTATTATTGTTGGCAGGGTTGCATATGTTCCCCGCGCGCAGCCCAGCCTGATTATCATTCCAATCAGCGGAGGTGGAGAGAGTCACATTAATTTGTTGTAATTAATAGCGCCGCTGCAATCTGACAGCGCGCGCTAACGAGACCCCTTTGATTGTTTGGATCTCTAAAGCGCGCCGCTCCTCGTTTGCGTCACCTCGGAGGAGTTCGGAGCATATCAAAGCCTGGCGCTATCTGATGCTTGTCAAAATGCAATTTATAAAAGTTTAATTCTTTTATTGATTTAGTGTAGGTTTGATGCCTGCAGTGTCAGCTCCCCTGGTGGAACTTAGTGGATTCAAATGCTTGTCACCAACTCGGTCTCCTTTTTTTTTTTTTTCTTACAGAGAACAATCGCCATGGGCCAGCCCAACGGGCATGGTTTAATTGCCATTAATTAAAAGCATAAATCTTTTTCTTCACTTGCTCTGCTCTTAAACAGAGCTTTGCGTATCTGCTTTTTTCCTGTGCTTGTCAGAATCCCTCCTGGCTAGTCAGGGTTCAACCCACACCCCTCTCCTCCTCCTTCTCCTCCTCCTTGATCACCATCCTCTCCCTTCCTCTCCTCTCCTCTCTCTCTCTCTCTCTCTGTTTCTCTATCCACACCAGACACTTCTGCAGTCGTCCTTTTTAGCACACTCCTGGATGATATGACATGAAGTGTGGGCAGCGGGGTGATATTTAGTAAACCCGCTTCTTTCTTTATTGATGTATAATGAGGTCAAATGAATCCTCCCGCACACATGCTTAGATGGCTCCTCGCCTCAAATCCTTTCTGACAGCGAGTAAAACAGCCGGCAAACACAACGCCAGCTCCCAGAGACACGCTTGTGAAAATGCGGCAGAGAAGAAAACTATTTTATACCTTGTCAATTTCCCTCTTGTCTTTTTTTTTATTTTATTTTTTCTTAATTAGGCACTTATTACCCCCTGAACAGGGTTGCTGGGATGCTGTGAGATTCTGTCGTAGGAAATCGCTGGGTGGGAAATGCCAGGCTTGTTTTCAAATGACAAATCTGTTCATAGGGAACAAATCTTTTCATTCTGAGGTCACCTACTGCACACGTCTGCTCAAAGTTGCACAGCATCCAAATATTACTATTATTTTTGAATTCTCTGATATTCAAATTAATAATACTTTATTTATCCCAAAGGGAAATTAAATGCTGTAACTTATATTATCCAAGTATCTTCAAAGAGTCGTCGTGGACGGTGATGCTTCGGCCCGGAACGACTTTGGCAGCAGTCTATGACATGCTAACGGCTCCATTTCCAAGCCGCAGAGAAAATATTAAACAGTAACATTTCCTGGATGACATCATGAGTTGTTTGACTTGCACTGCTAATCCACTTCATTTGCTTTTGCTACTCCTGGTTTAGAGCAGATAGATTTTGGAGTTGGGGAGTTGATCCCCCAACGAGAATCATAGCATATGTTAGATCCTGCATATTTTGATTTCAATCCCATACCAAGTAAATACACGGCCCATATCACCTACACTGATACCGGTACTTTTTATTTAAGTTTGATATATCATCAAACTTCTGACCTTTATCTGTTTTTGTGCTTTTTATTCCTTTGAAGGATTTTGTTCAGACCGAGGACAGAATTTGTTGTCTATAAGACATTTATATTAATTACGTTTGTGCGCATTTCTTCCCGAAGTGCAAAAAAATGTATATTTGTTGAGATCAAATCAGAATCTTTCTTAAGGTAGAGTTGAGAAACTATGATACAACAACAAAAGGAAGTTACAACGTTAACTTCCTCTCAGTGTAAAGTCTAATACCAGAATTGAACGGACCCAAAATGACACAACTAAGAGAGGAAGGTTTGAACAAATTTAACAAATTCTCCAAGTGGGATCATCAGTTTTCTTTAAGTGCTCTAAAGATGGTTGAGTAGAACTGGTCCAGAGCACCAACATCCTCTTGCCCAGGCCGTCCTGGTCCAAATGAATCCAAAAAGTTCAGAATCAAAATGACTAAGTCAGAGAGAGAAAGCAGAAATTATTCACCAAAAAAAACAATTGTTGAGGCTGAGGCAGGGTCAAAAAAAAAAAAGCAATCCAGGTCAAATCACAAGAATGAAGGCAAAACACTAAGACAGAAGATCTGGCAAGGGATGAGAAAAAACAGGAGATTTACAGGCAGCACAACAAGTGTATAAAGAGAGAGTAAGTGGTGCATTCAGGGTTGACTAGGAAAACTGAGATTCAGTTACACAAATGTGGATACAGTATTGCTGATTAGTTGGGTGACAAATGTTGATTGATTAGGAGTAGTAGAGTAAAGGGGGGGCTGAATCTTCACTATTTTCTTCACACTGGAGGAGCTTCTATGTGGCCAGACCTGAAAACCACACCTGCAATCAGATTACGCCTCGTTCTTCTACACAGCTGCACATCAAGCCTTCCCAGCCCTTCCCAGCCCTTTCCAGAACCTTTCCAGAACCAGGAGATCTCATCAGTCCCGGGTCAGTAACGGAGCACGGTCCATTCACTTGAGGGCTGGACCCTGAACCGGTCAGTTTACCGATGGCTATTGATGACGGTCTCGGTGCGATCGCCCCACCAAACATCTCAAGCAGATTTCGTCATTTGTGTTTGAGCCTAATTGGGTCCTGGGCCGCTCACATTCAGACTTATTCGATGTTGATGATGTTTTCCCAGGAAGGCTGCGAGGATCCTTGTAAACTAAAACACGTGTTACGTCCAACCTCCGCTCGCGCGCCGGTCAGAACTTTTAGCCGTCAAGTTAACCTGCACAGCTTCTCTCTTTTTCCAGAGGAATATGAGCTCACACACACACACACACACACACACACGCACGCACGCGCGTACACTCACACATGCCCCGAGCTCATTTTTAATCCTAGCAGGCTCACTGTGAAGGCAGGAGGAAGTTCCAATTAAAATTAAAATAAGCTCTTTTAACGGGCTCTTAAATTGACAACTGAACAATGATTTTCGAATTGGTATCTGTCAAAGGTCTCGGAAAATCCTCAGTTGATAAGGCCCAACGCATCCAATTAGTAGCGGAGTAGGGCCTCAGCCAGTAATGATTCCCCGGTCCCTTAAGATGTGGCGTGGACACTTATTGCAAATTACTGACAAAGAGCCCTGCTGTATTGATGAGGGGGAGAACAGCCAAGTCTCCGTGTTCCCATCAGGTGGACGAGCACCAAGAGGAGCCTGGAGGAGAGTCTCTCTCTCTCTCTCTGCCTCTCTCTCCCCCCTCACCCTCCACCCGCTGACACGGACTCAGAGAGACCTAGCCTCTCCTGACAGTGAGCTCCCCTTGCTCGGGGAAAATGCTAATGCTAACGCGAGGGAGGCGTCAGCAGTGGATCATCAATAACGTCTGCAAGTTTACTGCCCTCTTCTAATTATAGCTCCCCATCTCTCAGGGCCGCGGCAGGCTGCGGGGCGGCTTCCTTAATTGAGCCGAGGCAGATTTACTTCCCCATCAAATTCGCGGCTCCATTGTTTACAGTCCTTGAAGCTGATTGAAAGGAATCAAAAAGATTCATGGAAATGGGATTCGGAGGAGTTTGGTATGCAGGAGGAATTTAGAAAGGAGGGATGTGTTGGAGGAGGTCTGGGGGGGGTTGCAGTTGAGGTGAGGGGGGAGGTTCTCGCTGGTCAGGTAAGGGGTTTAAATTCGAAGGCCGTCACATAGCCAGAGGTCCTATCATTTATTCTCAGCTCCAACGCCTCTGGATTTGGAGTGTTTTTATTAGTGTTGCGTCGTCGGCTGGTAGCAGGGCGGCAGATCAAATCAGATTCTTTGACAATTTCTTTCCCTCAATAATTGGAGTTAATGAATAGATGATCACACTTTTGCATGTGTACTGCCTTCCCGTTTTCAGGTTTCAGGGGAGCGCTGCCGATGCTGGTCCACAAAGCCTCCCAGGCCGTATTCAGTCCCCCGCTGCTTCCATGAGTCCACCGCTTCCATCCTGCTGTAGGCTCCGTAAAGAAGGTATTGACCCTGGCGACCCAAAGCCTGCTCCCATTGGCTAAAGGAAAGGCTCCTCCATACTCTGTGCTGCAGGGTCAAGTGGTTTTGCAGTTTGCAGTTTCCGCTAGTTAGATGTTTGTTGCAAATGACGGCCGAGGTCGGGGCGGACTGGGGCGGGGTAGAGCAGGCTTCTCCGGCCTTTGGTTTGACGGTCGGCTCAAGGAGGCGGTGGAGCTTCGGCTCAGAGCTGCTTGTGAATTCAGAAGACGCCCAATGATCTGTGATCGTCTGTATGTCAGAGTGTGACATACAGACACACTCATGTATGTCTGCATGTCACATACATCAAAATTCATTTGAGAAATACTTCCCACAAGAAAATTAAATATCGTGACCAGTGACATCCAAAAACACGTCACCAAGTGACGCTCTACTTTAATCCGGCCCTTTTATTCAGACAAGTACTCTAATGAGATCTATTTCCAATATAGTAATCATATTAAAGTCGCTTATCCAAATTGATGTATGTTATTATTTTTGTAATTTTACTAAAAAAAAACCCCACCAAATTACATTGTTGCTTTTCTCTTTCGTCTCATGTAAAATACCACAAACAATGGAGAGAGAAGAGAGATGGAAATTAAAGCACTTTTGTGGATTTGTGTTGCTAAAGGTGACAGTATCAAGGTTAATCCTTTCTCTGTGCAGACGACAGAAGTGTTTATGTCACAGCAATGAAAACATGTAAAGAGGATGGAGCCACTACCAACGGATCCCAGAACAGGCTAATAGTCGATTACTGATGTTCAATTTCCCTGAATAAAATAGCAAATAACATAAATACAGGAAAAAGACGAAAATCTTTTCAACACTTCTCCCACTGTATTTACATTGTTTCAAGGTTTGTGTCAACTAATATGATATTTACTGTAAACCTTTTATCCTTTTTTTTTTTACATTAGTTTATTTTTATTTTTTTATTTTTTTTTACTGTCAACTCTTGTAGTATGAAATTAGCTCATAGCCACGGCATGGAATCTTTTCTTATGTACTGTGGGTATAATGATAATAGTCATCCAATATCCAAGCTATCAAAGTATATATCTTCAAAAAATACATGAAATTTGGAGAAACATTTAGAGTTGTAGAGCAGCAGACAGCTACAACGAAACGCTCCCCACCCAAACACGAAAACCTGAACTTTGGTGCAAAACGGGGGAAAGAAGGAGAGTTGAGAGTGACCTGCAATTAACTTAGTTTTAATTAATCAAGTAATCAGTTAAGTGGCTAAGTTGCTTTCTTTAAGGAGTAATCAATAATCAAGTCATTTTTTTCAAGGTAGCTGTGCCATAGCTGGTTGTAACTCATATTGTGTCCAAGGTTCTTCCCATCCCATTTCTGACACTTGATCTGCATCCGCTCATCATCCGGCCGCCATTGTGAACCCCTTCTAAACTCAGTAACACACATGTGTGTGTGTGCGTGTGTTCCTTTAAGATGAGAGAGGCTTTGATTTGCTCCATCTTTGTGTCACACTGACTGGCATGCTGTTTGACAGGTGGAGTTAAAATAGAGAAAATTGTGGATGAAAATTCGTCAGTCTCAATCTCTTGCCCTGGGCTGTAGGCAGCAGAGACAGAAGCCCACTGCTTTGTGTCAAATGTTTATCAAAGGCTCTGATTAGATTTGCTGTGTTCGGGGTAACAGCCTAATAGGAAAAAAAAAAACAAGAAGAAGAAGAGTGAAATCCCTCCATCCCTCTGTGAGCAGCCCTGGCCTGGTTGTGAGCAGGAATAAAGATGGCAAGGTGGGAGCAGAAACCTCTGACCGGCCGGCTGGAGTGGATGCTGGAATATCATATGCCCTTTGTTGTCGTGCTGAAAAAAAAAAAAAAAAAAAGACACGATCTCTGAGATCTGTTGTTGTTCTCACTTTCCTCTGTCTTCTCAGTCATTCCTTTTTTTTCTTTCCCCCTTTCCATCGCTGGAGGAAATAAACTCGTCTCCCCTCCCCTTTTTACCTCCCCCCCCTTTTTTTTTTTCCTTGGTGAGGCCGACCAGCTTCCCCTGGCCATTCCTCTCTGTTTTGTTTCAAAAGGGCAAGGCTTGTGCAGCCTGAGCAGTTTGCCCTGCAGTCCCACGCCAGGGGCGATGCTTGCCTCAGCTGCTTCATCACCGGGGGAGCGGCCTAACGTCTCCTGACTGCACTTAGCTGTGTTTCTCTGATACGGTCATGTCACATCAGCCTGGGCGCATGTGACATTGCGTCTCTCCCTTAACTTCCAGCAGTTTGTTGCCGTCCACGCTCTCTCTCTTTCTCTCTCTCTCTGCTTTTTTTCCTTTCTTTCTTTTTTTTGGTCGGGCGATGTTATGATTTGCAGCAACATTTTCTGGCACACGTTTGTGTCAGATAACAGGGCCTATTAGAAGTTCTCTCGCTCTGGCCAGTTTTCCCCCTACAGGAGACGGAGAGAGCTATGCCTCCACCCACCACCATCACCGCTGCCCCTCCACCCCTCCTTTGGTTTTCTTTTCTTTTCTTTTTTTTTTTATTCCTCTCATCCTTACCCCCGCATTTGAATTTCTAGATAATAGGCTTTGACTTCTGGCTGCACGTTTATGGGTCTTTTCATGTTATCAGCTTAGCTCATAGCGCGGAGCTGAAGAACACAGACTCCTAGTGACAGGCCAGCCAGTCAGCAAGGCGAGCCTGTCAGGATCTCTCATACACTAATGATTTCCCTTTAGTCTATTTTCTGTCTCATTGGCCGTTTCCTTCAAAAACAAAATTGCTCATTTAAATTCTCATGCCCGGGGCATTTTGGTCTTCAAATATTGTTGGAAAGTGAAAGGATTAGGCAAAATATGCTTTTTTAAAATGTTAATATATTTTCTGGTTCACTTTCTCCTCTGAGGCCAATTAGGGAATTTCTGCTGGCTGCATTAATGTCAAACTGACATCCCCAGCTATAATTACACTGTGCTTGAAACCTAACTTTCACTTGTGGGTAGATGAGTGTGCCTCGCAGTGACACAGAGCCGCGCTCTGCCAGCTTTTGATCATTTAATCATTGCTTGCTTTCTTTCACTCTTGCCTCCCTCGCTCGCTGATGATCTCACCTTTTTCTTCTTTCTGTTGCAAAATGCAGTGTTGTGTTTCATTATTCACCGCCGCGTTTCTCCGGGTTCATTAGTGACATCATGCCTCCGCCGGTCCCGCTCGCTCGCGCACGCACACACACACACACGCACACGCACACGCACGCACGCACAGACAGAAAGAGAGAGTGAGAAACAGGATGCCTCCTTCATGTGCAGATATCATACGCTCGTTGTTTACTTGCTTGATTCCCATTTTACACTGTGTTGTTTGTGTTCTCTGCGTGTTTCTCTCTCTTTTTTTTGTTTTTGTTTGTTTGTTTGTGTGTGATGCAGGGAGTGAGCGCTGTCAGCGGCTGAGGGACGGGTAATGCGTCGTACGGCTGCTCCTTACTGCTGCGCTCCTGTGTAGACCAGAGAGGTGTTTAATAAAGGTTAATGCTTCTTCTGCATGAAAATCAATTCCTTCTTTAAAAAAAAAAAAAAAAGAGATCAGAACAGCAGATTCCGGGTTCTTCTTTTGCCTGTCAGGTGCCATATTAAACTGCTGATGTGTCATTGTGATGTGAAACAGAGGCGAGTTATTATGGGATGATCAGCGTCAGGAGGAACTCCACCGAGTTGGAATGATACATAATGCAGTTATGTATTTATGCGTAAAGTCCAAACACGACATGTCACGTAGGACTGATTGGATTTGAATTTTAAGAATTTTGCTCAATTTACGTTTCACAAATTCACAGTGGCATCATTTTTCTTTGATTTGGTGTCATTAAAATTAAATGTTTTGGTTTTTTTTTCCTTTTTATCTCCATTTTAATGCAATTCAATTGAAAAATTCTTTATCACAAAGGGAACATTGAGCTCATCAAACAAGTGTCAGAGGATTTCTGGTAGCAGTCAGTTGTGCAACAAATCTGGGGAGGCCTCTGACTGAAGACTGTTGTTGATCGACAGCGTCATGACGATCATGACGATCACGACGATCACGACGATCACGACGATCATGACGATCACGACGATCACGACGATCACGACGATCACGACGATCATGACGATCATGACGATCATGACGATCATGACGATCATGACGATCATGACGCGCTAGCAGCTAAATTTTCAAAAAGAGGAGACGATATTCCATGGCAACAAGTCCTGGATGACACCATCAGCTGCTTTTGTCGCTTGCAGTCAGTGAACTCAGGTGTGTTGGAGGAGATATCTGAAACACAGAGGAACAGGTTTGGAGGCCGACGCTGGAGAAAATGCAAACTATTTCTGCAACACGTGTATTTATTCAGTAGTTTTATCAAACATTGAACTTGAAAGAAAGAAATGGTTGTCCTCCGTAACAGAGAAAGTAGAAGACAAGGATTAAAAGATCAGCATCATGACATTCAGTGATACATTTATGGGCCATAAAGGGTGGGAACTTTCTGTTTTAGAGACAATGAGAAACCCAACAGGTTTTTCGGTCAGAGAGTCGAAGGGGAAAAAATTGATCCAGTCACAATCACTTTCTGGTTGATTTCTGCATCACGATCTTTTGTTGTTTTTGGTGTGTACAATAACCACGGGTATCAAACCGTGCATCAGATTCAAAGAGACAAACAAACAGTCAGAAGAGCAGATCCAGTTTTTCCATGTAGGGCGGCCATATTGGATTTAGAGGTCGGGGCCAGATCAAAAAGTTCAGATTTTCCTTCTTTGGGTTATAAATCCTTTGGACATTTTGTGCTCTTCCTGCCCAACGTCAGACTTGAAAATTGTAACTCGTACAAAATAAAATGGAGGCGCAAAAATATGCAGACGTACACACATTTCGACCAATCAGGGGCTTGTGGTATATAGAAGAGATTTTTTTTGTTTAGGTTTTCTAATTGTCCTCACATAAATCTAATGACGTATATTTTTGTATGTTTACTTTAATCTGCTCATGAGATAAATTTATACTGCAATACTTTCTTTACCTTCAGGAAGGATATTAATATATACATTTCTTTATTCATAATTTAGTGCAGAACATAAAGTTTAATCCTGCGGCTTTAAACCGGCCCTAAACTTGACCGACTCCCAACATGGAGTCTAACAGTCGATTTATTGTGATGGGAATCAACTAAATGAAGCCGGTTATTTAAAATTCCCGTTTGAGAGCGTTGGATTCCATCAGTTTGCTGCAGTATGTTCAACGTTTAGGCTCTAAGTGCTTGAGACTGGACAAAAATCACATCAGAGCTCGTTGACAAAGCGCACCCAAACCCATACACCCCCCTGCCCACTTCACTCTGCTCGCATTGTTTTACCCTTGTTTTTTTTTTTTTTGCTTGGACTCCAGGTAATAGGAAATGGCACTGACCCCTCCTGATCCCTCCCGATTACCTTCGTGAAGCGTGAACGTGCTGCGGAATCACACATCAGGAGACGACTTGTAATTATTTCTGCGGTGCCATCAGCACGGATCAATCACTCAGGGAGGCTGCTAGTGGAACGCCGCTCGCAGCCATGCATGGAGCCAGCAGCGGCCCCCGTCTGACTGACAGCTTTGGTGATTAAGCGATTGTATAGACCCCACCGACTGTTATAACAACCTTGTCAGGGCCGGCCCGTGTTTGGAGCGCGCTCGAATCAATGTGTTCTCCACTTCCTGCGCATCTCTGATCCTGCTCCTCTGACAGCTGGAGGAGGGAAGCTCAACATTTGGGATTCTTTGAATATTCTGTTGTGGCAGTAAATAGTTAAAAATATGCTAAGGTGCTTATTTTTAGCAGCCCAGAAATGATGCAGCCTAATGTGTGTTACATTCCCTCCATGAATGTAGCGAGCATCGGTGTCTCATGTGGAAAGGGGCGCACACTGCAAAGAGAGAGTAGAGCTCCACCTTTGAAAAAAGATTCACTTAATTTGTTACATGGAATTGAATAAAGTTGGTCAAACTTA
Source organism: Gambusia affinis (assembly GCF_019740435.1). NCBI lineage: Eukaryota > Metazoa > Chordata > Actinopteri > Cyprinodontiformes > Poeciliidae > Gambusia > Gambusia affinis. Next base: position 3,126,392 of record NC_057877.1, read on the forward strand.
CTTTATTTACCTTTTTTTTTAACATGACAACTTATTATTCTCTGTTGTCTTACAAACGGCTTCACAGAACATCTGTGAGTTCAAACTACACACAGGACTTCTACATTTAGAGGCAACCGAGTAAAAGGGAGATTAATACAAATACAGCCCAAGGTGCCTAATTCTTCTTCTTCTTCTTTTTTTTTTTATATGTGTTTGCATTGTCCCTTATATAAAATTTATAAGTCCATATCAGATGAATTTCATTCATATTTTTGTAATTTTTATTCCTATATATACAATACTGAAGTATTTAAAAGTTTTAGTAATTTTTGGGGAATTTTTTGGGAACTACTGCTTAACATATTAAACCCACCATGCATCATTTCCTGTATGTGACTAGCTATAGATGTATTGTAATTTGCATCAGTAGAAGAGTGTGGCACCAAAACCGGCTGCTGCCCAGGGGGCCCCCAGCCTTGTATATCCGGCCCCGAGCCGTTTGTCACTCTGGTGACCATCAGTCGTTACCCCGATAACACAAACACTCTAAAATGAAAGGCAAAACAACATTGAACATCTGAAGGTCTGAAAACGTTCCTGCAACACACAAAAAAACAATTTCTGTATTTTGTTACATAAAAAGACATCAGCAGAAGGAATAAGAGAAAAATAGAGGTTTGATTGGACGCTGGCCTCATTGCATACCGTTACACAGCACGTCCAGTTTGTATCTTTTAATCAATATAACCCTGCTCCACCCTCACCCCCGCCCGCCCCCGACCATCTGTAAAGGACAAGTTTGACGGGGCGGTCAGTCACGGCCCTCACGCTGACTGTTGACACTCCAGCTATTTTTCATGCCGGTGTGAACTGATGGTGCTTTGATTCCCTCAGTCACACACAACGGCGTCCATGAAACAGCACTTTTCTCCTCACGAGTGTCGTTTTAGGTTTGATCATGAGTTCCCCAAATCTGAATTATTTCTTTACAATTTGACCTCTTTTATTTGCTCAGGTCCATCCACATGACTGCTAACTATTATAGGATGGGATCTATAGTTGGCACTGGAGAAGTTAGAACAGAATTAAGTTGAGAAAAAAAAAATTCAGGTTGAATATGTTGGTGAAAACGGCTCAAGCAGTTTTTATGAAATACATTCTTTTTAGTAATATTTAATTTCAAAGAAATTGCTGGCATAATTTTAGAAATCAAGTTTCTTAAGAAGAAAACTGAAAATGTTTTCTACTCATTCTGAAACAAACAAAATTAATTTATTTTACGCTGATGGGCTTCTGTTGTTTACATCTCTGCAAAAAGAGACTGGAAATATGAATGTTGGCATGAAAATGTTGATGGAAAGAGACATAGAATCCACACTATAATAAATTATTTTAAGATTTTATTTCACTTTACCCATTCAAAATATTTCCATTTTGATTTTGGGTATTAGTTCAGAAATATAATCTTTTATGAAAGTTGCGTTTTGGTGCCTAAACATTTTTGATTTAACTGAAGCTGTTGGTTCAGTCAGCCAGTTAGCTCAGCATGTCCGTTGTCCAACAGAGAACAATAAATCAATATGTTAATATTGATTTAATTGGGACTGATACTAAAAACTGCCAGAAGACTTGTGATGGATAAAGTTTCTGTGTTGGAATCAGAGCTGAAGTTTATCTGCTGCTAGTTTAGCCGCTGACGCTAACACCAAACAATGCTAGCAAGGTGAGATTCTTCACCCAGAGGAGTTGTACCCCTTTACCCCTCACCGCCTGCTAAGGAACAGATTAGCTTTGGTCGTCAGGGGAGAGATTTAATTTAAATAATTTAAACACTATTTTACCAACATTTTGTACCGTATTCACAGACCACTACTGATTTGTTTGATTCCTGTTAGCATGGCATGAGTGAACGTGTTGCTAGTCGTGGTTCTGCTGCCAAGGAGGATCCAGTGAAGCTTTGTGCAGCAAAACCTGTTGACAAACCTGAGCTTGAATGTTTTTAAAAGCGTAAATTAAATAGTTATGGATTTGGGGAAGTGGGTCCTCCACTCACCGTTTCCATTCTGGTGAATCTGTGTGCTCAGTTTTGTGATATGACCATTTTTCTCTCTACCATATCGACTTGAGTTATGATTCGATATGATTTACATAAAACTGAATTAAGTGTATTAGAATGATTAGGCCACTGATATTACCATATGTCTGTCAGTGGGGTCATGCAATGTAAAATCCAGATCAGGAAATGGATTGGGTAAATTCATATAATGTGCCGGTGTTCTGTTGTTATGATGGTGCGTATATTTTGTTCTTCCATTCATAATTCATAAAACATAAATGCTCTATTTTCTTGCTGCATTAAAGTTTGGGTGACTAATAACACATAATATTTACAACCAACTTATTTGATTAATTTGTTTAATAAAATTAAATTATCTTTAAAAATTGAGGTTTTAACCAATTTTGTTGAATCATATGATTTAAAAGTTATTTTGCTGTTAAAATGTTAAATGAGACCACTCCGGTAAAATCTTCCCAATTTAAAATATTAGCAAATTGCACCCTGTATTATTATTACTATTATTATTATTATTATTATTATTATTATTATTATTATTATTATTATTATTATTATTATTATTATTATTATTATTATTTAATTATTTATTTTAGTATAGTTTTAATTTAGGCTAAATAATCATGCCGGAGCTTTCCGCTTTCACTGACTCAAACTCTGAGGTGATTTTTAGCATTCTGCTTAAAACTTCAGCAAAGCCTCCTGACCGTGCGCGCGCGGTGCGTGTGGACGCTCGTGCGGCCATCCGACCCCTCACCGCCTGACAGTCTAAACGCGGGGGGCGTCTCTCTGTAAACGCCGCAACTGTGCAGACCCACAAAGGTCGCCGGCGGTGAAGTGACAGCTTCCACGCACAGCCGCCTGAGAATCGATGTGGTGCCAGCAGCCACTGTGTAAATACGCGCGTGCGCGTGTGTGCGCACAGTCCCATCATCGACCATCAGCTGAGGCCAATAAGGCGGCACTGGTAACTGGTAGCTTTCAATTTGCTCCTGCGGCGACCAAAAAAAAAAAAAAAAGGAAAGAAAAGAAGGGGAAAAAAAGCCCTAATAAAGAGATTGATTTATCCTGTTTGCGGGATGATGCGCAGCCTCTGCGCCTGTCCGCACACTGACTGACGTGTTTAAGCATCGCTTTGATCTGACCTGGGCGCTTTGTGGAGATTGAGGGGTTTTCTGATTACCGGATGTTCTGACTGGCTCAGCATTGTGTGCGTGGATCAAGCGTCCCGCTCATCATATTCTGCCGGTGTCTTTCTAAGTGCACAATAAGCGTTCAGAAGAAAATTGCGGAGCTGAAACGAGTCGTTGTTGCTTATTAAAGGGCAGCCGAGGCCTCGTGCGCGCTGCTCTGCTCCAAATCAGGCGGACTTTGGCCTCGGTTTGTCGCCGCCTTGTGGCCGATCTCTGCCAGCGCCTCCTGTGAGGGAGGCTGGAGAAGAGAGACGGGGTCACGATAGAAGTTCAGTTTAAAAATTTTATCATTCAGGAATATTTAATGTCGTTTATTATGAATATTTTAACTAAATAAATAGAATGGGGGAATTAAAGAGATAGATGACATCATTAGCTTCAAATGAAAGTTTTTTGGGAGAGAAAAAAATCTATGAACAGAAACTAGAAGAAATCAAAATGTCACTAACAAGAAATGTTATATTTTCATTAAAGCAAAAAAAAAAAAAAAAAAAAAAAAAAAGGAAAAAAGAAAAGAAAAACAGAGTAGGGGGGAAAGCAGTCATTTTTTTCTGGGGGAAAAATATTTTAAGATTTTTAACAAAGAACTCTAACAATTAATTTAACAATTTTTATTTAAAATAATAATAATGACAAATTAAACTAACTGGTGCTGCTGGTTACATTTATGATTAAGGCAAATTTACGAACTAACCTTCAAATCCGAGATTCAGCTTCTTAACGCCACCATTAAAGGCTCCATTTCTCCTGCGAACCTGCTGGAGGAAAAACACAACGATGGTTACTGCAATACTACTACTACTACTACTACTACTACTAATAATAATAATAATAATAATAATAATAAAAGGATAGAACTAAACCGGAATTAATTTCTCCATATTTTTCCTGAAATACGGCAGAAACAGTAGAAGTAGAATTCAAGAAATTCCATGTTTGCGCATCCTGAGCAGTGAGAGCCACGCTGCTCTCTCTACAGACACTCTGTCAGCTTCTTCTTCTTCTTCTCTCTTTTTTTAAATCCTCGGTTCAACATCCTTCAAATCCACGTCGGAACGAGGCGAAAAGTGCTGAATTTCCTACTACCTCTGAACGCTCATTAGCGCCTCATAATTACTTTACTAATTAGGGTGACGTGGTTATTAACAGGATGTGCTGTCATGGCAGTCACCGCTCCACCGCTCGACCTTCCCCAGGAAAAAAAAAAAAAAAAAAAAAAAAAGAAATCTCCGCCCGGATTCACGTCAGGTGCCGCTTATATTTCCGCAGTTTTTTTTTTAATAACTTATTTTCAGTTATATTTTACGCCTGTAGTTTAAAATCGTAATCGGAGCTTTAAACTAATATTAGCAACTTTAAAACGACGTTTAGAAAGAAAAATATTTACGTTAAAAAACAATAATGTTTGTTATTTTTCCTACCATAGAACTGGAGTTGAATTTGTTATTATTATTATAATAATAATAATAATAATTATTATTATTATTATTATTGGCTTGAAATGAAATCCGGACGTTTCATTTCTCTCTTTTAATATTAAAACTGGAAAAGGAAGAGAGAGGGGGGAAAAAAGAAAGAAAAGAAATCCAACATTCAGTTTTAGCTCTCGCCATGTAAAAATATTTCCAGTTTGGTCATAAAGTGCGCGCGGCTGTTGTTTTTCTCTATTGCTCCTTTTTTATTTCAAGAAGAAGAAGAAGAGGAAAAAATGAGCCGCGGCTCCTGAACCCGCTGCAAGTGTCTGAGAGAGGAGAGCGCGTCTCTGATTGGTGACTCTGAGGAGCCGGTCAGGATGCAAGCCAATGGCAGCGGGGCAAAGGGAAGGTGGATGGGTGCATGGGAGAGAGAGAGAGAGAGAGAGAGAGAGAGAGAGAGAGAGAGAGAGAAAAGGGCGTCGAGTGTTTATTATAAAGGAGAAAATATTAATTCCCTCCTCGCCGTGGGCCGTGACGTCAGCATAGGAAGTCATTGTGGAGCAACACCGGAGCGATTAGCGGCAAAAAGGGGGAGCCTGATGTCGAGGAGTCAGCCCTGTGTATATCTCTCCATGCGCCTCAACTTTTAACACAAAGTTCAACATCCAAACAGAAAAAAAACAAAAAGAAACGGGGACGAGGAGCAGCAGAGCCGCACTTTGTTTCACTGAATGTAACATCGGACCATCCAGACTGTGAGAGCCGCACAAACTTGGATTTTCTCTTTTATTTGTTGCTGTTTTTCTTCTCTTTCTCTTTCACTCTCTCTCTCTTTTTCTTTTGGGTTTTCTTCTCAGCTCTTTCCTCCTCCTTTTAAAAAAAAAATCTTTTTATATTTCTCTTCTCTCTCTCAAGAGTGTATTTTCTTGTGATTTGATTTGATTTCCCACACTGCGGGAGAAAGCAGCTCGCTGTTGTTATGAAGGCTTCACCCGTCCTCTCTTAACATGGAAGCATCCAGCGGAGCGAGTTTTGGGATAGACACTATTTTATCCGGCGCCTCCAACTCTGGCGCCCTCATGAACGGAGACTTCCGGCTCGCCGACGGCCGGACAGCGGATTTCAGGAGCCAGGCCACCCCGTCGCCATGCTCGGAGATAGACACGGTGGGCACGGCCCCGTCGTCCCCCATCTCGGTCACCATGGAGCACGGCGGCGAGCCGCATCTGGTCCCGGACAGCCTTCAGCATCAGCACCACCTCCATCAGCAGCAGCAGCACCTCCACCACCACGGCCAGCAGCAGAGCTTACCGCTGTCTCCCCAGCAGCAGCAGCAGCAGCAGCAGCAGCAGCAGCAGCAGCAGCAGGTCGGAGGCGCCGGCTGCGCCCCCAGGACTGCCACCTCTTCGTTTTTAATCAAAGACATTCTGGGCGACAGCAAACCGCTGGCGGCCTGCGCACCTTACAGCACCAGCGTCTCGTCGCCGCATCACACGCCCAAACCGGAAAGTGCCGCGGGACCGGACGTGTTCCGGCCCAAACTGGAGCAGGACGAGAACAGGAGCAAGTTGGACAAAAGGGACGATATTCAGAGCGAAATGAAATGCAACGGTAAGAGAGAGAGATCTGAGGGGAAGACTAGCTGCTTCTAGCTTTGTTTTCTTAGACTTTATCTTATATCTTACTTACTATATCTTTTACTTCACGCTATTTTCCTGATTATTTTTTTATTAAAATTTTTAAAAGGGAGAGTTTGATTAGTAAAGTTTAAAAATCGATTCCATGTATTCTCCTGTAATACTACTACTACTACTACTACCACTACTATTAATAATAATGCTAATGATAATAATAACTATAATAATAATAATAATAATAATAATAATAATAATAATAATAATAATAATAATAATAATAATAATAATAACAGTAGTAATCAGCTGCGCTTTCTCGCTGTAATAGATGAGAAAACAGATGTAAGCCCTGTGATTCTGCCGTCGTGGGGCCTCCCTAGTGGGTCAATTAGAGAGATTATTGTTCTTCCTGGAGGGGGGATCACGGCGCACTGAGACGCGGCTACAAATAGAGATGGATTGATATATTGATGTCTCGTTTTTTCTTTTTTTTTTGAAAGAGAGGATGGAGGAAAAAAGAAAAGAAAAAAAACTTCAGGTGACAAATACACGCGAGTTTCTTTTCCCTCCAGAAGGGATTGTTTGCAGTAAGTTTTGTTGGGGGGGGGATTGGTTCTTATTATGGAACATAAATTCAGTGGAGAGTTCTAGTTATATATAGCCTATAATTATTATTATTATTATTATAAAAACAAAACAAATCTCTCGCACATTTTAAGGGACTAAAGAAGAAGGCGACCGGGAGATCTCCAGCAGCAGAGACAGTCCGCCGGTGCGCACGAAAAAACCCCGCAAAGCCCGCACAGCCTTCACGGACCACCAGCTCAACCAGCTGGAGAGGAGCTTCGAGAGACAGAAATACCTCAGCGTGCAGGACCGCATGGACCTGGCGGCGGCTCTCAACCTGACGGACACGCAAGTCAAGACCTGGTACCAAAACAGACGGTAAGCTAAAAAAAATTATTAGAATAATCAAAATAAAAACAGACGCAGCAATTATCTATATAAAAACGGAACTACTTTACCTGATATCTGGAGGAGTTTTATGCACAGCAGCAAAACAACGATAGATCTAAATGTTAGAGACGTTTTGGAATGAAAATGTTCCTACAATGTCCCATCATTTATTCTAACGCCAGTTATATTTGTAATAATAGTTATATTAATTTGGTCAGTTGTGTTGCCGCATCCAACGTTACGAGGCAATGAAGAAAAATACATGAGAACATTCCCTTAGAATAAACCTGAACATTAAAAAAATGAGAATCGAAATAAAACATTACAAATAACAAATAGAAATAATGTAAAGCGAAAAAAAAAGAAAAACAAAGAAACGTGTTTTATTGGACTAAATTCATCACGGATGTTCTGTCACAACAACACAAGCTGCTGGAGGAACACAGTCATCACAGTTACCGGCTCAGAAACAGACTGAGGCAGGAGAAAAACTCCAACCAACGGAACCATTCATGAAAAACAATATCGTTTAGCTTTTTAACAGTAGAAATAAACATCTGGCAATTTGAAAGGATTTGAATTGTTTGTCTTATTCTTATTATTAATAATTATTTGCCTTCTCGATCAGAACAATTGAGACTGTCTTCACAAATACACAAATACGTCATGAAACAGAATTTATTTTACTGGGTCTTTTATAATGCTTTACTGTTTTGCTAAACAATATATATATATATATATATATATATATATATATATATATATATATATATATATATATATATATATATATATATATATATATAAGAAATGTGACAGTAAAAATTGATGTGTCTGTGTGTGTAAATATTTTTCTGTGAAGATCTGCTATATTCACCAACCAATCAGAATGCAGCTTGTATTGATTTGTGTTTAAACAGCTTAGAAACGAACATTTGCTGAAGTTTGGGTTAACCATATATAGTTTTTTTTTTTTCTTTTTTTTTGTGCCTAATTAAACCTTCACTGTACATTCTGGCTGCAGTAATTAGGCCTCTGCATACCAATTAAAGAGGCGTTCAGGGACTCGGTGAGAGTGATTAAATAATTGATCAGCTGGATTTTGATCTGATTTCCAGGACGAAGTGGAAGAGGCAGACGGCGGTCGGTCTGGAGCTGCTGGCTGAAGCAGGAAACTACTCGGCCTTACAGAGAATGTTCCCCTCGCCCTACTTCTACCACCCGAGCCTGCTGGGCACCGTGGACAGCACTACGGCGGCCGCCGCGGCCGCCGCCATGTACAGCAGTATGTACCGGACTCCCTCCGCGCCGCACCCCAGCCTGCAGAGACCTCTGGTCCCGCGGGTGCTCATTCACGGCCTCGGGCCGGGGGGCCAACCGGCGCTGAACCCCCTGCCCGGCACGCCGCATCCGCGATAGAAACAACAACAAAGCGAAAAACGAGAAAGAGAAAGAGAAAGAGAACCCGCCAAAAACAGGACGCTGCTTGAACGCGTGATGTGGGGAAGAGCAAAGGGAGCATCACTACAGGACTTTAACGCGCCCCCTCCCCCAACCGCCCGCACCCCCACCCACAGAAAAAAACACAACAACAAAAACAGAACAGAGACAGGTTTATTAAAGACATTCTGCAGGAAGACTTTCAGGATGGGGGCCCCCCACACAGCCGGAGCCCACTCCTCAAGACTCTGGGTCCGGCCCGGACCGCTCATGTCTGATTGTTTGTTTGTCTTTTGTACAAATACACTCACATTAGCAAATAAACTTATAAAGTTTACTAGATGGAGAAGACGTGAATGAATAAAAGACGTAATGATACTAATTGAATTGTAAACGCTTCTTAACGACAAGGGATCCAAACTCCAGCCCAGGAGACGCGGCCTGCATCTTCGGTTTTGATCGAATCTGGTTGTTTTCATTTTCTCTGCACACGCGTCGCGTTTTCACGAGCTCATATTTCCTGAACATTTTTTTATTATTATTATTATTAGTAATTTGTCAGAAGTGGATCGGGGTAAATCTCTTATTCCTGCAGCATATGCTCCTTCGAGTCGATCCATCCAGAATTAGTGATCGCAGGTCACCGTGCGCGGCCTTTCTGTTTCTGCCTAAGCAGCGGCAGCATGCATATGGATGCGCAGCAGCTGATTGGTGGTGGTGGTGGTGGAGGTGGTGCATGGGGGGTGAATGGACCCGGAGATGTCGGGCACACACTGGGAATGTGGCCTTGGCTTGGCAGCTGTTCCCTGGGAGCGCAGCAGCAGACAATAAGCCTGAATTTCTCAGTGCAGGGAGAGAAAAAAAATCGAGACAAGACGCCTGCAAGAAAGTATAAGAGGAGGGGGGCGGGTGGGGGAGGAGGTGTAGTAATCTGCGCATTCTCAATAGCCGTGAGTGAACTTGTTTTTAGTTATTTTTGGGGAGGGTGTGAAGAAATAATCCCGTGACGTTTTGTTGCGCCGCTGAAGGTTTTAGTTTTCGGATTATTTTAGTCGCTGCTCATTTTTAAAGTTTGCTGCTTCAACAACAGACACTTTGATTTGACTGCAGCCCCGCAGATTACGGCGTGAATTAACGCCTCGGGGTGCGTCTGTTCAGGTCACCATTAAAAAAAGTGATAAAGGAATTTTTTTTTTTTATATATATACATTATTATTATAATATTTATTATTATTATTATTATTATTATTATTATTATTATTATTATTATTATTATTATTAAATTGAACTTTGCTGGAATAACAAAGAAAACACAAACATTGCAGAGTAGCAGCCAGCGACCGGAAACAGCATGTATTTTATTGTCTTTGTTTTTTTGGTTCTTTTTGTTTTTGTGCTTTTTGGAACATATCTTTTTTTTGTTTGTTTGTGTGTTTGTTTTTCATTTTTGAGACATTTTAAAGCAACATGTGCGCAAGTCTGCAAATATTCCCTTCGCAGCAGAGCAACACGCAGGATCAGATTCGGCTCTGCCTTAATTCTTGGAACACATGCCGTCTAAGCCACCTGCTTGTCAACCGATCTGCGGACACGTCTCAGCCAATATTCTCACGAAGAAAAAAAAAAAAAAAAAAAAAAAAAAGAAGAAGAAGAAAAAGAAGAAAGAAAAATTATTATCGGGCGCAAAACTAGAAGGATCCTCACGTCCAAGAGCGCAAAAAAAGCGAGATGGACGTCAGGATTTTGCAGGATAAACACCTTCCCTCCTCTTCCCCCTTCCTCGTCCAGAAACTTCGGCCTTGGCGAGCAACGATTGAGTGAAACATCTCGGGCCTCTGCGCAGAGAAACCATCAGCCCCACCGCACTGACCCCGCAGCTTTCTGCTGCACGGAGCTGCAGCCCTGTGCATGCATGCGTGTTGTTCATATGCATGACTTCTGCGCCATTATTTATTTATTGCGCTCGGCTGGTAGGGAGGAGAGGTGGTGGTGGTGGTGGGTTAGTGGGGGTTAGGGGAGTGGGGGTGTCGGTGGTTGCAGCGGCTGTTTCCAATTCATTAATAATAGGCTGAGGAGAAGAGTACAGCAGCACTGAATTAATAGGACTGTTACTCGGTGGCTATAATCCATAAAAGCGTGAGTTTGTTTCATCCGCTATATTTAATTAGACAAATGTTATTGCGACTGTCATTTTTAACTTGTGAATTAAGTATAAATATATATTTTTTTGGGGGGGGAGGGAGTGAGCAAATTTATTTTATAAAATTAAATTCGAATATATTTTGTGGGACTATTTCTTTTTCAAAATATAAGTATTTTCTTTAAAAATTCAAATTTTCATTGGTGGAAAATAATAATAATAATAATAATAATAATAATAATAATAATAATAATAATAATAATAATAATAATAATAATAATAATAGTGAGGAAAAAAGAAAAGTAAAAGGAGCATCAGATTTGAATGAAGAGGATTAGGCCTTTTCTTCACCGTGGCGCATATTATCCAGAACAGATGGGCTTTGGAGGCTCGTTTTCTTCCTCTTCTTGCCTCGAGGAACCTTGTTGGAGACTTTAATTGCCACTTTTTCCAACTGATGTAATGGCGGGGCATCTTTTTTCATTACAATAATGAGGTAACACTTGCTCTCCTTGGCCTCTCGTTATCACATCTCCTGCATCACTCACTAAACACCAAATTTAACCCCCCACCACCAGCACCAGCACCACCACCACCAGCAGCAGAGGCAGCAGCAGCAACAATCAAAGGAAGGAAGGAAAGAGAAAACCGTCGCACTAATTTTGCATGTGCAACAAGACTCTGTTTGTGCGTGAATCTGCGGGAGGAGCCGTTCGTCATACAGGCTGCGGGACCTTTAAGAAGGCAGAAAACTTAAAAGCCCAACTTTTAGACAGACACCAGCATCGCGTGTTAACCAGACAACAAAAACTGGTGAAACTCTTTCCATGCATTTGTTGGAGTAGATTTTATTATTTATGTGTTGAAATTGCAAGTTGAGAGGCACTTAAACGTGTTAAATTCCAATTCAGTTTCCAGCAATTTAACTGAATTTCAACAAATTAACAAGAATATTTTTTACTCTTTGCCCTGCAATGAAAAAAAAAAAAAGGAATCCAAACCAAAAACTCTGGGGATTTTGAAACATTACAACAGAAATACACCTTTTGAATTTCTTTTTGAAATGTTCCTCTGGCAGTCAGCTGAGCTACTTCTGATAATTAAGCAACCCAGATGCTAACTTTAGCACTTGTACTCCAAACTAGCTAAAGCTGGATGCTAGCTTTTAAATCAAAGTAAGGTAGGGCCACAAGATCCTGCTCTACCCAGGGACTCGTGGAACCTTGCTCCGGCTCTGCATTTCCCATCAATCACCCTCCATGTACCACAGTATTACAAATGTCACCTGTAAACTGTTAAACTTGCTCATTTTATTCCTTGTGCATATTTAGGTAGCTAGTGAATCAACAATGTCAAATTTTTTTGAAAACTGTCCATTAATTCCGTAGTTGCATTTTGTAAAACCAAAACCAGACATAAGCAGCAAAAATGAAGACAGCAGGAACAAAACTAACAATGACTTCTGACCGTTCAACTATCAAACTAAAAACCTCCTTTTAATGCAGTGTCAATACTTACAAATCTTACAGAAATTTAATTTACATTTAAAACAATCTGAAATTCAAATGCAATTTTTCAAAAATACAGGTTATTTCAAATTCAGAGCTTTAAGAAATTATAAAGTTCTCAAAATCTTGATTTCCGAATTAGGTTTAGAAAATGCTTAAACTTCCTTTAATGGCAGCTCATGGTTGATAAAAAATAATTAAAACCTCCTCCCCCTCAACCCTCCCCAAAAAAATCCCCCCAAGATACCTCTAGTAGAAAACATAAGATCTCTTGGGGGCCCCCTTCTGGTCTGGGGGACCTAAGCAGCCGCTTATTTCGCTTGTGCCTTGAACCGGCTGTGCTTGAATAAATGACAAAAAATGAGCGAAAAATAAACTGTGTCAAACATTGCAATTCGCTGCTCTGATATAACCCAATAATAATCAGTTTTTTTTTTTTTTTTTTTTTGTTAACCTGTTATTCTCCAACAGTTTAACAGGTGAGAGCGCTGAGTGAAGCCGTCCTCTCCAACCAAAACGGCCATCTGCAGCAGTCCAGGCTGAGTGATGCCGCATGGCTGCGACACATCACAGTTTAAATGGCCTCATCATTTCAGCAAATCCAGCCAGTTTCCCCCTCACTCTCTCTCTCTCTTTTTGTCAAGTGACAGGACAGCTGATGGCAGAGAAGCTCCGCTACCTTTCAAGTTTCAACCAGGCGCCGTCACATGCGACCGCACAAGCAAGGGGGGGGGGAAGAAAAAAAAAAAAGTCTGTCAGCAATGATGTCAAAAGCTTCAATTTTTACAGAGCAATTAGGGGTTTCATCACAGCGGAGTGATGTCAGGATTCATTACGGCTCAGCAACAGCTAATTGCTTCAAGGTTAAAGTAACAGATCTGACGGCATTGTATTTTAAGTGACAGGCTCAGATTGTGGTTGCCGTATGGCAGAGCACAGCTCCGACGTGGAGGGAGTGTGTTCAGGAGGATGCGGCTGGAATTGCTCCACATTAGGAGGGATGCTGGTGAGAGTAGAGCAGTGGTTTTCAGAAATGAAGAAGAAGAAAAAAACACAAAAAAAAACAAAGAGGCGCCGATGTTTGGATCCATGTCTGTGTGGAGAATAAAAGGCCGATGTAGAGTGAACTCTTCGAGTTGTCCATCTAGTCAATATAGAAAATAAGAGGGGATAGAAAATCAATTTTCATTCAGATTTTGCACCTGTCTCAAGTTTCCATCAAAAGTTTTCCTTTATAGATGTTGATATAAAATTAAGTGTTGTCTCGTTTTGAGCCGTGTTATACCTTCCAGATTGTTATCCTTGAAATCCTTGGTAAACTTTGGACTCTTCCCTCATTCAAACTTTTTGCTTTGGAAAAGATTGACTGGTTTACTGTGAAGTATTTCAAGAAAAGAAGGCAAATGAGAGAGAAAACATGTCAAGAATGTCATGTGTAACCCTGTCTGAACGTGTTTCAGGGACCATTGACCTGATGGAACCGTGTCCAGGTTTCAGCTGTCCAGCTGTCTGTCTAGAGGCCAAGCTAAAGAATTTGCACTTAGTCCATCTTCTTCATTTACTTTTTGCTCTAGCACTGGCAGTAGAAGAACTTCCCAGCATGTTACTACCACCACCATGCTTGATAGTTGGCACAGTACTGAGGTTTAAAAGCCTCACCTTCATCCCTACAAACATTCTTAGTCTTTGTGGCCTGATTGTTAAATCTTTGTCTCACCTCTTAGTAAAATGCTTCAACAAAACACATTGGGCTTGTCCATGTGTTTTGTTGGACAGGTGACTTCTCTGTTTTCAGCAACTTCTTACCCTGTGGGAACCTAGAACTTGTTCTCTGCGGACAGTGACCCCAGGGTACCAGCAGGTTCCACTTCCTGGAAAGTGTGACCCTTCAAGGTTCCTGGATTCTTCCTTTCTTTATAAAGATTTTTTGGGATTAGTGGCCTTTACACAAAATTTGGAAATAGGGTGTAAAGAGAGGAGAAAGACATGCTTGGACATGCCTTGAGAGCGAAGACCGAACCCAGGACAAATGCACCCATGCAAATTAACCACCCAGGAATCCAGCGACCGATTCCTGGGTTAATTCTGAACGTTTCAGATCTACAGTCTTCTTTATCTCCACTCTTTGAGCAAAGGAAAATTAATGGCACTCCTGCAGTGGCTGCATTGCAAACACCAGCCAGCATCCTTGCATTACACCGAGGTATTTCTGTTTCACAAGCTGTATTTTTCTTTTGAACATGTCAGAAATGCTCTACAAAAGAAATCTGTCAATTGGCAGATTTTAGGTTAATGGGTTTTCCTGATTTTTTTTTGTCGTGTGTTCATGGGTTTTTGTCTCTGTTTACCTGTGATGTACTGCTGACCTGTACAGGGTGTATCCTGCCTCGCGCCCAATGACTCCTAGAGTCAGGGACCAGGCCCCCCATGAGACTGAAAAGATACGCATGTAGAGACAATGATCAGATGAATAACTCGAGAGTTACAATCCACAATCTACGTAAACTGGTCCGTGAACCGGTGGAGGTCCGCTGGGGTGCACATGCAGGCCAGTGAACTGTGCAAGCAGCTATTAGATCTAGAAAAGGCAATAGAGACGCTGGAGGTGTTTTGATTAGAGCAACAGTGCTATCATCCAGTTAAAACAAGAAGTGAACCTAAGTCGTAGCGTTATGTAAACTAAAACAGCTGGTATGGGTCGCCTTGTGAAGTGAGCTGAGTGGATATGTTGTTGGCCAACTGAGCAACGGCACTGAACAACCACAAAGCCCCAAGCTAAACCAAAATACCTGCCAGTCAAATTCTGTCAGGTAGTGTAGGATGCTTCTGGAACTGTTCCACCCAACAGGTTACCAGTGAGGTGTGGTACTCCTTCTAGACCTTCCATCTGTTTGTGATCATTTTTATCCATCACTTCGTTCAGTGAACATTAACAGGAAGGTGTTTATTTATTTGCTTGCAACTTCAGCAATAAAATTACCCTCTGATGCTCATTCGATCTGCCCATCTGGTGACTTCAGCCTTATCCTGTGTGATGCAGTGAACTCCCCTGTACCGTTGGTTTCACAGTTTTGATGACTAATAATAAAAACTGTTAAGTCAAGGGCATTTTCTGATGATTCGCAGCGTGACCCTTGACTGGTGAATGAAAGGTTTAGGGAAGTGACCTTACAAGAGTCCTGCAACTTTTAGGTGTGTGCCGTGTCTTACATACTTGAATTAAACAGTGAAACTGCCTCACTACCATGCAGTCCAGCTAGTGAGCAGCTCTGCTGCTGAGGCAGAGAGACATCTAACAGTTGGAGGACACCAGCCCTTCAGGAGTTTGAGAGTTAGGGTCTGGCAGCAGTAAGGAAAGAAGGGAAATGGCTCTAACTTCCATCTTGACGTATTTGAACTTCATCACATGTCACAACCTCAGTTTACCAGAGAAATTAACTATAGAGCGGAGAGCCACTGGAGTCATTTAGTTTTAAATGAGCACTTGTTTATCCTCAGCTGCCCTCCCCACACACACACACCTCCCCTTCCTCTTAAAGTGGAATACCTGATCCTTTGAACTGATTGTTTGTTTAACCGCTGCTGGGATTCGAGCATCCCCGAGGTCTGAGCAAGTGTTGATCTAAGGTTGGATTTGAAATAGCCTAATGAGGAACTCTTTGGATAATTAGCTGGAATGCTGGTGGATAATTTGCGTTCTTCTGCACCTCGTACGAGCAAGATGGCGGGGAGGAGGGGCAGATGATGAAAGAATAGAGAGAACAGGGTTAATGAAAATTAGCATGTCAAGTTGGTTCTTACCTTTTTCCTTCTTTCTCTTTTATTCTCAAGCTACTTCATAGCTGATGTAAGGGAACAATTAGTGGCGCAGTGCTCTTGAAGAGGACGGTCGCTGCCCTCGGAACAACATCAGCCAATACTGTAGTAATTAAGAGGATGGAAGGTGACTGGAAGTGAGGTCCAGAAGGGAATGAAGAGGTGGCAGAGAGCCTATTGGGAGAAAAAGTCTTCCTACCCCCCCCCCGCCCCCCTCCCCCCCATCCCCCCATCCCCTCACCCCTTCACTCCCTTCCCACTTCTGGGCTCACTTGGCAGTCAGTGGGAGACCACAAATGGGAGCTGTGGCCAGTTCAGACAATCATACAAGTTTGGACTGGTCCAGATCAGCCACCAGTTAATTTCAGGTCTGATGGTTTTCACAGCCCCTCGGCCCACAGTGAGCACACGTACATCAGACACAAAGGAATAGAGTCATACAGAGGCATCCCAGGAGGCCCTGGCAACGCTTTCTGAAAGCAGAAATAAGTTATTTATCCAGTTTAATTTGCCTATTTTAAAGATTAACGGTAGCTGCGTTTCCATTGCAAATATGCACAAATCTTTTGTGCATATTCTGCTAATATGGAAAAAATATTGGAAACGTCTCATTTTGCAAGTGGGACGTTTCCTTGAAATAAGAAATTAAATTAAAATCTGGTTGACGTGATAAGTCATTAAAAATTATGGCAGTGACGGATGTCAACAGTTACATGAGATATATTCATAATTCATCTATGAATTCATCCATCAGCCAATCAGTGGAGACATTGGTGTCTTATTCAAGTGTTCGAGCAACAAGCCCCGCCTACAAAGAAGTGAAATTGTCATATTAGATTTTACAGAAGATCTAATATCTTAGATACCACCCCCCCCAAAAAAGAAAAAAAAAAAAAAACTATTATCTTCCAACTACTTTTTCCACTTTGTAGTTTTTTCCAGTAGTAACATCTGGTTGTTGATCACGTGACTTCTGTGATGTGAAAAAAGCAGTTTTGTGAAATGCATCTATTTCAACATGGCCCAAAAACCACCTCATCTTAGGGTTTTTTTCAAAATTGGTGCATTTCCATTAAACAGATTTAATTTCAATTTTCACAATTATACAGTTAATGGAAAGGCATCTGGTGTGTTGCAGCAGAATGAAGGTAGCACTCCAGCCTGATTGAGATTCTCCGGGTGTCTGATGGCAGTTTAACGCAGCACACAAAGAAACGGAGCCGGATCCAGTTCCGGTGTTCGGTAAATTGAGTGTGATGCCTTTAACCTCATTTCCATCGCACTGTTTGCTTTTGTTTGGAGTCGCAGGAATGAAGCGACAACGAGTGCTTGCTCGAGGTTGTGTTGTGGCACAGTTAATTACATTTGAAATCAGGGCCATCTCCCAATCAGCCTGGTGAAGAGAGGCGGTGAGAGTGGCGCATGGTTCAAGGAGAAGGACTCACAGCAGTACCTGAGACGCGCCTGCAGCGGCCTGCCGAGGGCCAGCCTGTGTTTGGGGGTCTGTGCCAAACACTGTCTGGCTCGCTCAGTGCATTCCATCTGCAGTGGAAGTTGTTAAACTCAGCTGGGGTTCTACAGAACCTTTTCACTCATATAAAAACGTTTCTAACGTCCTTTAACTTTGTCTTCTTCTTCACTTCATTCGCTGTCTGAATGTGAGCCCTCATGCCTCCTGGCTGCTATGCTTCTTTTGCTGCGTTTGGATATGAATCTCAAGCTCCCATATAACAAAATGTGCATGAAATCAAGACAGAACATAAGCAGACGGCTCCATTTGTATGTGTCTGTGTGTCTAGCAAGAAAGCATAGAATAGAAACCAGAAGTTTACATACAGAATACAAAACAAATTCTATAAAATATCCTTGCAAAGTTTTCTGGCATTTAGCAAATAATTTTGGTGATTACAACTGAGCTAAATCAATAGACGTTTTGTCCGAGTTAATATCAGACAGTGAGGAAAAAATGTGAATGTGTGTTTTTATTCTGTGTATGTAAATATATGGTTTTAACTGTAGATTGATCCCCAGGGGCCTTAGAAAACTACCTATACTTTAAGTTCCTTCTTATATGTCAACCACAAATCTCAGTATTTTTAATTGTGAGAGACCAAGACAAAGTCAGTTTTTATGCAGATGGAAGATGATTCAGTTTTAACAATAATGAGAAGTGTGGTGAACCTTTTATATTTAACTTCCAATCTTTCAGGGAAAGATCTCTACCAGCATGGCACATCAGACTGAATGGAGAACTTTCATCTTTCTATGAATTATATTAGTCTTCCTATCCCAGGGAGATGTCTTCCCCACAGCATGATGCTGCCATCACCACCTTTGTAGGGAAAGCATGGTGTGTGAATTAGGTTTCCTGCCACAAATAGCATCTCACACTTAGGCAAAAATGCCAACTGTTGGTTTCATTTGATGTTAATTTATTCACTCATGTTCT
This sequence comes from Gambusia affinis, assembly GCF_019740435.1. NCBI lineage: Eukaryota > Metazoa > Chordata > Actinopteri > Cyprinodontiformes > Poeciliidae > Gambusia > Gambusia affinis. The sequence goes on from NC_057877.1 coordinate 3,145,000, forward strand.
CTAACCAACTTTTGAGAACACATGAATTTATTCTGAAATTAAATGGCACGCAAGTGGGCTCAACACTGCAAAAACACAACATCTTACAAAGTATAATAGACCAAATATCTTAGTACAATTGAAATGAGACAAAACTAACTTACGTGTAACTTTTCAGCAAGATATACAAGCTTTTTTGAAGTAAATAATTCTTGAAAATAGATTATAAATGTCTAGTTGCACCGGCAGATAATTCCTCTTATAGCAAAACATTTTTTCCAGTTGCAAGTGAAAAAAGAAAAATTGCCAGTGGAACTACTACTAGGAAAAGTTCAGTGAGTATGGGAGCTTCTGCAAAAGCGAAGCGACCATACAAATTGCTACACATGTGCACACTCAGTTAAAAACGCTAAAAGAGCTGCAAGATGAATAAAGGGGGATCGGATCAGAAAGCGCATCAGGACGGCGCGTGAAACAATATCTGTGTTTTCCACAGGCAGCTGGATTTAAACAGCGCTATTCCAGGGACAAAACTGGCCTGCTTTCTCTGCATTAACTAAGGGTAGAGGCTTTTTGGAAGGTTATTTTCCCCGTAGCCACACAAAGCAGCTACCCCCCTAGTTGAAGCGATTTGCTGTTCACAATGCCCCAGCTTAACCAGCTAGGTCAGGTCAAGTTGACTTAAACAATAGGGACTTTAGTGCCTCACCCAAAAGCACAAAGTGTCGCCGAAACAAAGCCGCTCGCTGCAAGTGGAGCAAACATTTCATAAAGTCGTGGCCTCAGTCTATAAATGTCCCGTCTAATCTTTTAATTCTCATCAAGCAGGGCTTTCATCCATTCCTCTGCTGAAAAAAAAAGTAATCAATATTTTGGAAAATGCTGAACTAAATGGTTTTCTACCAGCTTGATCATTTTAATGCCGTTTTCATACAGTTGCAGTAAAAAAGTTGCTCAAATGAGCTCATATTTTGGGTTATTAGTGATCATTTTGAACAGTTTGTTCCACAGTGGTCATCACCGAACTGCAATTAAGAAAAATTGAAAACATTGGATGCCCAATTTTGAATTTCTTGTAGATTTTTCCCACTAAAATTTGGTTAAATGTCCCTCAGTGAGCAGCGTCTGGACCTCTGCAATCATCAAAAAGCCTCTAGCCTCGTATTGGCTGGATATTTTTAAAATCTTAATAAAGACCCAACCAAGGATTGGATTTGAAAATTATTCTGTGGCTAGAAAACCTTTGTAAAAAAACAAAAACAAAAAAACAAACAAACAATGGTTGCTTTTATAAAGTAGCATTGTTTACTGTGATGTCCTTGATTAAATACAAATTTTAAATTGGAAACAATTTTCTGGCACAAAAATTATTTTTAAGCATTGTCCATAAAATGTCAATTGGCTTTAGACTAGAGCTTTGAAACCCTTCTGGAAGGTTTTTGTTTTTTATGATGAATGTTGGTGATACTTGTTTTGGTTTTCCGCAGTTGCAGACAGATGCAAATCAGGTTATCTTTGTCGTACTCTAACCTTAGCTAGAAACATCCATCCATTATTTTCAGGTATTTTCATGTGTCTGTACCCAGAGAGAACAGACACATGCATGGGAAGAACATGCAAACTCCATGCAGAAAGACCCTCATGCTGGGATTTGAACCCAGGACCTTCTTGCTTAAAGGAAATAGTTGCTGCCATCTGCACCAGTATTTAATACTTTTTAGGTGAGGAAAATAGAGAATAACAGAGGAAATCTGAAACACTTTAAATTGCTCAACCTTGGAAAAAATTCTTCAAACCTACCTCATAATCCCCTTCAAAAAAAGTTTGAAATACTACTATTATTTTTATGATGAATAAACAGAACTCAGTTTTCCCTAAACAGCAAGATGTACAGGTGTGGGATGGATGGTCTTACAATATTTTGAGGCAAAGAAACATATACAATTTTAGAACATGCAGGCATTTTGTTCCACATAAATGGAAAAAAGTCTGTCTTTGGAGTGAGTACTTTTCTTTTCTTTATTAATGTTAAGGTACTATTGACCTAAAAGAGACTCTTATATCATGCTGAAATCATACTTGTGATTTAGTTTCATCTTATTTTTATTTTTGCACAAGAAACTAGACAAAAAAAAATACTTGGAAAGGTTTTGTGTTTTTGCAGTGTAGCCACCTCTCAAGGAGAAACTGGGTTACAAATTTACACTTCTTTCCTTTTTTGAGAAGTGGATTTTGTTATTTTTTTAGGCAGTATGATACTGACTGTTACTGACCTCCTCCTCCTCACCCCCCCCTTTGTGGCGCCCCTGGCTGACTGCCTTGGGGAGAATGAACGTCCTATTCCAACTTTCAATGATGAAGCCTGTGACTTTTATCATAGGTGATGTAATATCACAGCAGTCACCTTCTCAATTACAATAAATGGGCAGAGGCCCAATTACAGCCGGACCTGCGTGGAATAACAACAGGGAGATAATTGCAGTGTGTTTTCTGTATCCGCTTCAAGAGCCACCAGCGACGTCTTCAGTCAGCTCCTGCTCGGAAAACCGTTTCAGCCTTGTCATTCTAGCTGCCACACAGCACAGGAAGCCTCTGGTTACAGTGGGTTGTGAACTGTAATATCAGGTATGGCGTATGTGGAATATTAACTAATAAACAACTAAGTGTCGCCGCGATATGCCTGTATGTTGCCATTCAAAGAATTCGTCAGCCCGAGTCTGTGTACGTCCTTCACGCATCACGGACGCGCGCGCGCACGTCAACACCTTGGGGAATACAAAAGGTCTTCGAGCAGCTAGAACTACACACACACACACACAGAGGCTGCGCTATAGCAGGAGATGAACATCTGATTTGTCACATTTGAAACGCTAATGTTTAAACCAAAAGGAAGAGCACACAGTAATGTGTTCATTCATCTGCATAAACACCACCTGTCCCGGCGCAGACAACTCCTCAAGCAGCGAAAGTTTAGCAGCAGCCGGCGCGGCGAGCCAATCAGTGCGGGCCCAGCTGTGGTTTCACAAACCCGTAGCGTTTTCAAGTGTCAGAAAGCGCTCTGAGTACCGTCGGTGGTGCTGGAGAGAGAATACTTTCATTTCATGTCAACCGCCAGCGAGACGAATAGGCGACACGATAACAACAAGAAAACAGGGCGAGCCATCACGATTGACATCCAAAGGTAATTTATGCTGGCCCTTTATTTACTCACGCGGCTTCCATATACGCAGCGAGAGTTGTTCTTGAAGGCTAATTTGGAGCGTCTTTGGCATATCGCAGGCCTCTTTCTCCTTAAGAATTCCCATCATTTGTCTGAGGCAGGAGCAACGCGTTATCAAAATCCAGAACAGCATTGATCACCTGGCCTCTTTTTTCTTCTACTTCTTATTCTTTTTTTTTTTTTATCAACGCAGCAACAGCTCCTTAGTTTCAGAGCTTTTGTTTGTTTGTTTTTTCTTTTCTCCAACAGTGACAGTTACCGTCTTTCCACGAGCGTAGTGTGGCATGTTCCTCAAATGGTGTTTGTAATGAGAAGGGAAGCTTGGCTGCCATGACACCTCTTGAGCTGCTTGAGAGGGACGAATGCTTGTAGTTAGTTTTGATGGCTAAGGGGAGAATGATATCTGATGGTGTTATTATTTGAATAAATTACCAAACATTCAAAGGGCAGCCTTGATAACATTCAGGATTGTTTTTTTTAAGGCCCTTTCACCAAATAGAAGTCACTTGTTTCTTTTGGCCGCAACTTTGTTTTTTTTTTCTTACTTGCTAAATACAACTCAATTATTTGTTGCTTTTTAAAAGATGCACCAGAAAGTATTTCAACGCAGTTTAGGAAATGGTCACTTTATTCATGTAGCACAAGTGTCGCATGTTCCTCAAATGGTGTTTGTAATGAGAAGGAAAGCTCACCCGCCATGACACGTCTTGACATTTGGGGAGGAATGCTTGTTAGTTTGGATGATTTATACGGCAAGATTTTAAAATAGTTTGCAGATTTTTAAAACCTCGGAGACCATACACATGACGATAAAAAAATCTGAAGTAGAACAAGTTGGTAATTGTTGTCAATGGCAGGAGTAACACACTGAACACAAACAGACTTCATTCACCGATATTCACAGGAAACCAAACGTTTCAGTTCAGAGTAAACAAACATGGCCGACTTGGAAGAAACAGTGAGAATAGTTTGTGGACTATCTTCAAGAGAGAATAAGCAATGCAAAGAGGTTTTTTTTTTTTTTTGGTGTGTGATTGGTGTTTTTTTGTTGTAGAATGTTTTCATACCTGGTAATCCATCAAACTTGGTTTGATTGAGCAAAATCGCAATATTTATTAGATTTTCAGCGGTTGTGGTTCATTTTCACACTCCACTGCGTCAAACGATCAAAACTAATTGAAAAACCTGTTCTTCACTTCCTCACCTTGCAGAGTTTACTGGACTGTCACACCTGAAAGAAGACAAAACAACATCCATAGAGCACCAGGAAGACTGTTGGAAATATCCTTGTATTGTTTATTCTTTGTTAAACATAGTCCACAAAATATACATATAGGAAAATTTCTCAAGCCATCCTGATAATCTGGGTGTCCTTAAGGTTGTTGAAAAGGGGAAATTGGGACAAAAAATCAGCATAAAAGAATTGCCTTGTGAATTGGATGACAAGGCATAAGATGACAATAACATCAGCCATTGTAATTATTTTAATAAATTAGAGCTGTGTAGTCTTAATCACATTCAGGAGTTTTATTAAGGCCTTTGGAATTCACCAAATGGAAGTTATCTGTTCCTTTTGGCCGCAACATTTTTTTTTCCTGCTTATTTGCTAAATGCAATTCAATTATTTGTCGCTTTTAAAAGATGCACTGAGAAATCTTTCATCGCAGTTTAGGTAATGGTCACTTCTTTCAAGTAGCCCACTTTCGGGAGAAGCTTTTAGAGGTACAATTGTGGGTAAGTCTACTGTCACCAAAATCATAGGATGGATCCGCGGGGGGAAGAAAGGCCCAATTAGAGATCATTTGGCAAAGAAGCTTTCGATTGCTTTCACTCTGGTATTATTTGCTCTTTTGTTGACCTCTGCTGAGAGCAAAGGCGGATTCTCTGACGGCCAGAAGAGGGGCCGCCGCTGCCACTCTGTTCTTTCATCTAGCATTGTGAGAGCACAAGTGCCTGCGTCCGCCGACCACTTTAATCAACTTAATGCAACTGATACAGCCTGTTGTTACGAGCCTCCTGCACAATTCAAAGAGGCCCACAGATGGGTAGCACCGCTGCGGAGGCTTTTTTTCCCCTGGACCTCTGCTGCCAACAAGTGCTATGGGGGTTAGAGACAGAGGAACAAGGAAGATGGGGGTCATGGGACAGGCAGACATCACTCAGACAAGCTGTCTGCTCGTGCCATGCTGGTTCCTCTCTACAATCCCTCCACATCCACATCTTTACAAGGGCTACACAAGCACATCTGATATGAAATGTGGGTGATGGACCTTTGTTTAGTTCAAAGGTTTATACCTCTTTATTCCTAAGTCCCTTTGTGAATCCTCGCGCTCTGAAATATGTATAACTGTCCTTTTTATTCCAGTCATCTGAGGGAGAAATCAAAGCCCGAAGTTTCTGAGAGAAGCAGTTTGAAATGTCCATACGGTGTCAGCTTTTCCTAACCTGCTACCTTCCGCCGAACCCTTCTGCGACCTTCGGGAAACCGTCCGTTTTTGTTTTTTTTTCCTGCCCCTGCACAGCTCAAACCCAATAAATACAGAACTCAAAGGATAGGATCTGTCCAGTTTACTTTCATTGTATTGAAATAGTCACAGCATTAAGGTGCTCTGACCCTCTGAGCTGTTTTGACTCATTACGAACATTATGATTTTATATCATAGAGCAACACAGAGCGGTGTACACTTTAAAATAGTGTACACCACTGTTAACCAGAAAGGGTAATATTGCTTTCAATATGCAAAAATATGAATTCAGAATTCTGATGCCAATAAATAAAGTCAATTCAACTAATTGCCCTTAGAATTGACTAAATTGAATTGGAAAAAAAAATACTTTTTTTTCTCATTTTTAAAATCTATATTTTACTTTTCACGGCCTGATAAACACTTTTATCTTGGTTAATTCATATTGTTACATGAATTCTTCTTCCTCTTCTCTGAAAAAGACTAAACTCAGCATAGCATGCTGCCTTCTGCTCTGAAACAAAGTCATCTTGACAGTATCTTCCTGAAAATATCAATATTTATTAAACACTTTTCATTAAGCCCACATCTCTCCATTAAAACGTTGTTTTATTGTTGGTGTAATATTCTAATCTCAAATGTTGTGCTCATTATCTACAAGCTGAAAATGATCATAATTAACAGAAATAAATGTGCTTATGAGCTCATTTGAATCATAACTCTTTTAATCTCCTTCAGTATGTACATCATGTTTGTATGATTCAACTCTTTGCTAAATAACAAGGCCTGTGGCACATAGGATGAAGGTGAACGTTGTTTATTTTTCTTTGCCTGAGGTTTTCAATCAGTTTTAACGGTTTGAGTACAATACTGTGTGGAAGTCGGGTGGATCTGCTAAATTGTAAAAGTTTGATTTTCAATGTTGTAAACCCCCCAAAAAGAAATGCAAATCTGGCTCTTTAACTGCAAAACAAATGCATGTCGTATCGCAATTATATTAGTGGTTGGACTCCATTTCAAATTTTTAATGGAGCTAATGGCAGGGTCTGTAATTAATCATAGTTAATTGCAATTCCATCAAACTACAACAAAATGGGGAACAAGTTCAATTCAAACACTAAGATATTCATTGTTTTAGCATGTCCCCAAGCATTGGCATTGGGGACGTCTGTGCTGCTGCTACATGGTTAGCACTTAGATGCTATTTTAGCCTTTAATAGCTTCACATGGTAGGCTAACTACTTTTAGCACCATTTGAAAGCTTAAATTGTATTTTGTATGGTCCAATAAGCTCATTCTTTTGAAGCAAAAATGAACCCCCAGAGGGCTAAGAGAAGCGGCGTTGTCATCACTGCTGTTTGCAGCCATAGCTTGTGTGTCAGATTTACAGATGTACCAGAAACGCGTGACTATTAAGGTTCCATACAGATTCATTTTGTTTGAAGGAAAAAAAGTGAAGGTGAGTATGTTGCACAGTGTATATATGATATCTATGTGTGATATAATATTGTATGTGACGTATATGATTAGTTGGTGCATTGCATAATAGTATTCAAATATCTTTTTTTTTTTTTTTTTTTTCCTTTTTGTAAATATTCTGTCGGATGCCAGTCAGAATAGTTGTAGTTCTATGCAGCTAATAGGGATCTTAATAAACAAATAACTCACTAATGATACATGGAGGTGGCAGCATCATGTTGAGGGGATGCGTCTCTTCGGAGAGAAGACAATCAGAGTTGACGGGATTAAGAAAAGAGCAGAAAACTTAACAAAAATTAAGAAAAAAAACAAAAAGAGAAACTGGAGTCTGTAAAAGACTGTGGTGCTAAACACACGGCCAGACATACAGTGAAAAGAATCAAATCCAAGATATGATATTGTATATTCACGTATTAAAATTACTCAATGTCTAAACCAACCGTAAATCCATTAGATCGTTTGTGCTAAACCGGCAAATTGTTGTTCACAGACTCCTTCCACTGAGTCCGACTGAGCTTGGAGCGATTCTGCGAAGAAGAATGGCTAAAGATTTCTGCCTCTGGCTGTCCAAAGGTGGTAGAGACTTACCAAGATGCTCCTGCTGCTGGAAGTGAGTACAAATGCCTGTCACAATTTTTTTTTTCAAAGATTTATAGAAAAACAACTACAACCTTGTATCGTTTTAAATTCCTTCTGCATCACAATTATCTGCTCCTTTGTGTTGGTCTCTCACCTTAAATTTCAATGAAACACATAGAAGTCTCTGGTCGTGGATCCACACTGACATATTTCAAGGGGTGTGAATACTTAAGCACTTCTCCCCCCTCTTATATTAACTGTGGACTCAGAAATCGACCAAATGGTTTCTTTTATCATTCCCAGAAAAAATGTTTAAAATTCAAGAAGCATACCCAGTTTTTCTTTTTTTTCTTTTAAAACCATGCCTGTATATCTACACCTCCACACTCTCCTCGGTTGGCTCACACAGAGTTTAGAGTAATTCTGGACAAATGTTTGCTTCAGTCAATCAATACATTCTCACCTGAGCAGGAGACTGTGACTGGAGGTGGTAATTTGGAGCCTAACAGCAGTTTTACCTGCACATCATAACACCGACAGCCATCTTTATTTAAAAAAAACCCCATTGTTTTCCTTCGCTTTGACTCCCTGTGCCTTTGTGAATTTTTGGAAAGCGCAGATGTTTGGGGGTGGGCGTGCAGCTGTACGAAGGATCCTCAAGTGCCCACCTCTGCTCAGAGATAACTCTTCACAAAAATCACTGATGTTTTAACACAACTTTAACTTTGTAATCAGAGAGCACGTGTCGGCCAATTTGTGGGAAAACGATGGCGGGATCTCAGACCCGTCTCGTTAACATCTGCGCTCATTTTCTGCCATGCGAAGAAAATTTAATTGAGTGCTGCAGAAAAGGACACGGAGAGAGGGAGACACACACAGGCCTCCGAGGCATGACATTGTTTTTGACTTGGCAAAGTGCTGAGCTCAACAGCAGACCACTAACAAGGAGACAATCGGCCCTGAAGGAAGGATGCATACAAAGAATGGCAAGAGGACTCTTCTTTTAAAGCGGAAGCCTAACTCTCGGTCATAACAAAGGTCCGCGCGGCGGCGCGGAGATTCTCTTCGCACTCCGTCTCCCGTGCTTCGTTTTATATTTGCACTGCGTTTCAGCGTCGACATTAAGATTTCTCTTAGATATTAATAATTTAGCTTTCGCTTGGAGATCGTTTTCAAAAGAACGCCGTCAGAAGAGAAAAAGGGAGAAAAAAAAAAAACAACAGAAAAAAAAACTCCATATCAACTCACTTTTATCCAACATTGAGAACAAACCAATCTGAGGCATTGATGTTATTTCTGTGCTTTGTTGTTTGAATTGAAGCGATGATCCCCGAGACACAGCAGAGGTTTTGTTTTTATCTTTGGATTAAGGAAGCATGGACCGCTTTCAGATTGGAGAACACTCTCACTGGGGTCAAATAACAGATTAATAGGTCTGGTAATGAGCTCCCTGGAGTGTCCAAGTCTCTCTGACTCCCCCAGCCTCCATTATGTCCTTTTTTTTATGATGGATGACGGCAAACATCATTCACACATCTCCAAGAAAAATGACTTGGATGCCATTTGTGTGAAGGAGAAACATCAGCTCTGGTGATATATAGTTTTGGTGTGATGTTCTCTTTTGTATCTTTGTCATCCGTGCTTGAACTGTCACTGCTGTCTCCTTTTGTTTGGTCTCCTCGCTGTAAAGGCACTGTTAACATGCCGCTCTGGGTTTCTTGAAAGAACTTAAAAGAACGCTGGATGTTAAGTCTGGTGATTTTTTGTCAGTTCTGATGCAATCACCATCTTCGTGTTCAGACCACACCTATAAATGACAAGCCACCTTTTGCAGGGGGAATAAAAAGGAGTTAAGGGTTTTGGGTAATTGGAAATATAGAAACGGATTCTTTTAGTGCTCCGAGATGGATATTCTGTGCCGAGATACAGATTTTTAAAACTTAGTCCTACCACATAAAATATCTATTCTAACTTTCTTGTTGTGATTAGTTATTAATTAGTCCTAATAGAAGTAGGATGACGAATAGCTACCTTTAAGGATGTTTTCCCACCTGATAGTCTGGTAGACTCGGCTCCATTGGGGACCGAAAATTACAACATTTGTTCCATTTTGTGTTTCTTTCACACTGCACTATGCCAAATACTTTGAAGAGTCTGTTTACCCACTTACCTGAAGATAAAAATCTCAGAAGAAAACACTCAAAGCAACTTCCTTCTTCGTGCAATGTAAACAAAAATGGAGTGGCGTCAGATTTTTGCGGTTGTAGGATTTAACATTTGTTTTTGGTAAAAGGCCACGGGGCCTTTCGCTTTCTAGTGCTAGACACGCGTTATTTTGGTTGGATTTACCCAGAATTCCCTGAGCTGAAGTCCACTTCCTGCTTTTGAAGCAGTCTGCGGTCCACTTGGCTTTCGAACTGCACCAGAGTTCACTTTAATTGAACTGAAACGTAGGTTTTTGTGTGGACCAGAGTTCACCTTTTGTACCGCCATTATGCATTCACACCTTCCCAAACAAACCGGACCTTCCACGCAAAAGAACTAGAGTTGAATCAAAGCGGACCCTGAGAGGGGCTATTGAGGGGCTACTGAGAGGAGTTATTTGACGCCTGGGAATGCATCCCAAGTCTTTTTAACTCGGTAACAGGATCTAAAACTGTTGGGTATACCCAGAAGACTGTTGCATTGGGTTCAGTGAGCTGAAAAAATAGAAATGTTAACTTCCCAACTAGCTGGTCACTGATCAAACTGAACATGAATTGATTCCAGTAAAGGTCCAATTTCCAATGCATCTCTTGAAGTTTATTCTTGTATTCTTGTTTGAACAAACTAAGTTAAAGAAAAAAAAAAAAAACTACACCTAATGGTCAAGAGTCTGTGTAGTCAAAAAGTATCGGTATCTGCAATAGCGTCACCGTATTCACTTGGTATCAGATCAATATCAAAATATGCAGCATCATATTTTGATATAATAAAAGTGTTTCTAGCTTTTATCATATCAAAAAAGCACTTTTTGATATGATAAAAAAAAAGGGATTTCTGGCATTTACAAACCAGAAATGCAATAATGTAATAGAGTATAGATGAATGTAAGTTAAATCCCAACTGGGTGAAAAACTGTAAGATCTTCACAGAAATGAACTGTAAATGACAACATTACTTGTGACTCTCACAGACATTTCAGGATATAAAGATGTTCACATGCATGTCATATCGACAGAAAGTTAGTTTTTTTTCTTTTTCGTTCATTGGTGTAGTAACTATGCTTACACCCTTATATCCCATAAACCAGATTGTAGCTGCGAGCCGAAAGATAAATACACGGGTCTAAAATTCAAAGCCATAGTTTTACGCTAATGCTATGCTGAGACTTCAGTCTGCCTGCTCTCATCGTGCCATCTTTGATGAGCAGCAGGGAATGTTTAAAATCCTTAACGGTGTCAGCCTCGTCATCCGGAGGCTGATTAAGAAGTGTCGGGAGCGGAGCATAATCAGCTGCCAGAGCGGCTCCCCTGGTCAGATATCTCTGTCCACCATCATTAACTGACCTTACACGCAAAGAGAATCACCAAAGGAGGAGGACAGATAGAACAGCAGTCGCGGGAGACAGATCTCAGAAGGTGATTACTTTATGCTACGCCATGGAGCGATGCTAATGACCTCTGTGCTCTTGCATTAATGGCCTTTGCTGTCACATTAAAATGTGGCAGAGGTGTATGACGAGGTCCTCACCTCTCTGAGACAGTTTAATCAGAGAACGCTCAGCTAATACTTGGAATGAGGTTGGTGTTTGCAATGTGCAAGGGATGAATAGTTGGGAGGGGAGATGGATAAAAAAAAAATATATATCACCTAACGAATAGATTTATGCCATATTCTGTATGTGTGTAAGAGAGAGTGAATGAGAGAGAGAGAGAGATTAGGTTAAAGCCAAGATAAAGATATGCAATAAGTTTGGAGTGTCAACAAGATTCAGAGACTTTTACACAGAAATAATTTGTTTGAGAAGCTTTGTAGGGTTTTAGCATTCATAATGGGAAAGAATCAGCTGCTGAAAGTCACGGCTGATATCCATATAGCCTTAGATAATAAACTTTTACAGATGATGTTGCAGGGGATTATCACCAGGCATACTAAAGGCATCATTTTCTGCCAGATTCCATTTTGCTGGTGGATGACTCATCTTCTGATACTTGCGGCGTTCTACCGGGTTCACTCCTTGGAGCAACACTGTTTATTAGGGATTTTGTGATCCGATCCCAGGTATTTTAAATTCACAGGTAGCAGGAGTACCCTAGCAAACCATCACTACCTTCAGCTGTTGGAGGTGATTACTTGTGTGAACAACATCCTCAGCCAGATGTGTGGCTGTGCTTTCTGAAGTCTACTTTTTTCTCTTTGTAAACTTTTTGTAGAATTCATGTAAAAAATTTTTTGTTGGTTGAATTTGGGATTTCCTCATTGGAGTTGTGCATTTTTCACCTTTTACAAGAGTGTAATGGCTCCTAGTCTCTGTGCCATGTGTCCTGCTCTCCCCATTGTGCTCAGATTTTTACAGACAGATCTGATTTTGGTGTGTGGCAAACTTTAATTCAATGGACATAACCCATTTTATCTGTTTTTTTTCCTTATCTCTTTCTTTTAAAAAAATAAACTAGTGGCCCCATAAGAAAATACTTATGTCACATACAAATATAAAAACCTCCAGTTTAGCCACTGTGGGACTGAGTTATTTTATCCTGAACTTTTTGTCGGTTTCTGTTAGAGCTTTAATAAATCTCCAGCAGTGGGAGATGGATTCATATATCATGGAAACCAGTTTCATAGTGAATAGATATGATTGACTGGGGGAGCTTAACGATATTGCATGCAAATGAAGATGGTATAATATAGTACATATTATTCTATATGAGACACAGACTTGACATCTTTCTAAATTGTTTTCCTTATGCTCCTGGCTGATCACTTCGTTATTCTGCAGCTCTACAGTGATTACTGCAGGATTTGGCCAATCGCTCTAACTCATAATATAAATCATCTGCACCCTTAATATATGTCTCTATAACATAATGTCAACTTAACCTTTCACATAACTTGTATTTCCCTTTATTTATAAAAAAAAAAACCACTGTACTGAGAAAAATGATCCTCCCCCTTACCGATTTCTTTTTTTTTTTTCTGGTTTTTTGCTTTTATTGTCGCACTTAAAAGTTTCAGATAATCAAACAACTTTTAATGCCAGACAGAGTAAATACTGCCTGCACTTTTCAAGTTGTGTTTTCATTTATCAGGAGGAAAAATGTATATTCAAACTTACCTGTTATGTGAAAAACCAGCAGCAAGAACTTCAACAATTTCTGTCAAGTGCTTATAATGACTGGCTGTAGCTGCACTTCCGTTACAAATGTGCGTAAAACTTTGTTAATATTCTGCTAATGTCTGGGAGGAGGACACAATTTTGCAGTTGCGGTGTTTCCATTAAATAAGAAACTCCAACGTGAATAAGTTTGTTCACACAACAAGTCATTAATGTTGTCTTCTGCTTTGTGGTTTGCTCCTGTAGTAACATGAGGTTGTTTATCGAATGCGAAAAAAAGTGTTCCCATTTGCAGTTTTGCAAAATAAACCGAAATGTCAAATCGGGCAATTACTTGGTCATTGGAGATGCAAATAGTGAGTCTTTGTGGCACTTTAAAGAATTTTTTTACCCACTCTAATTCGGAGAATAGTTTAAATTCAGGCACATTTGAGAGTATTGAGAATGAATGGTCTGTTTGAGGTCATGAAACAGCTTCTCACATAGCTTTGGATCACAGTCCATGTGGACAGTGATCCACATAGCTTCTAAGTGAGATTGAGTTTCAGATCAGTCACTAATGGCTGGACATTTTCCTCCAGGATCTTCAGAAAAAGAGCAGAATTTATGGTTCCATCAATTATAGCAAGTTGGGGTCCTAAAGCAACAAAGCAGAAAATCACAATACCACCACCAAATCTGACTCGTGGTGTGATGTTACATAATTCTTTTTTTTTTATTTGCTTTGATAATTTTATGTCAAATGACTCTCTCCAAAAAGTGTCCACAGGTTACATTCCCAAAAGAGCAAATGTGAGATGGGTCTTTTGTGATTTGTTAGTCGAGGTTTTAGTTTTAGAACGCCAGTCCTTTTTGTCCACTTTTATTGCTGCATCATGAACTCTGACCTCAACTGAGGCAAGTGAGCCCTGCAGTGCTTCAGATGTTCTTCTGGGTTTTTTTCCCCGACCTCCTGAATATGGTAGACCCTCACCGTACCATTTAAAAATTCTGCTCTTGAATTTGGTTTGCAACCTGCCACTTTAGAGTCGCTAGTGGCCTTTTAGAACTTCCAAATGTTTTAAAACATATATATATATATATGTGTGTGTGTGTGTGTGTGTGTATATATAGATAATTAGACCTATGTGAGATCAGTGAAGCTGAACCAAAAATGTTCTCAGTCAGGGTTAATTGTGATTAATAAGGAAATGATTACTTACGGAACCGGTTTGGTTTGGATTGCTACTTATTTACTGAATAAAACCACTTTTCTAATATTAAAATTTATTTGTTGATTTTAAGCATTTGTGATTCAGAAGGACAAATGTTTTCCTCAGTGTTGTATATGAGCGTGGTGCAGTTTCTGTTTTGGATCCAGGTCTTCTCGTGTCAAGTGGGGCCAAAGCTGGTGTGTTCGGGTCGCCCCACCAATATTGATGTCATTGCGCTTCTGTCCCCTCTGTGTGAAACCAGGCCCTGCAGGCAAATGCGCGCCGTCTCCGGGTCACAGGGTTTTTGGGCGCATGTAGCGTATGGAACATACACGGCGACGTCGCAGGGATCACATCGCGCTGCTTCTTGAAATCTACTTCTGCTTACTTTCCCCAGTTTTACTTTAAAAATAACCCGGTTTAATTTTTCAATGTAATTTAGACAAAACAAAGGGTATATAGCTCACTAAATCCCCCTTCTTCATTATTTTTTTGTCTTGATCAGCCAACGAGAGCGCAGAGCTTCTTTGTCTCCATATCTTCATCGCAGACAGCAGCAGTTAAATGCTTGCCGTGTGATTCCTGTGTCTTCATCAGACCCGGGCCTGAAGGAAAAGTGTCGTCTTTGAATTCGCTGCAGCAGCACAGAGCTCTGGCCCCCTTTTTTTTTCCTCTCGACTTGCCCCTTGAAGTTCTTTTTTTTTTTTTTTCTTTCCTCCTCCTTTCAGCTGAAAAGAGAGCAGGATTGTGCTTTTAAAAAAAGAGGAGTTTAATCTGGGGAATGAGTGCTTTGCCATGAAGCCCAGCTCTAGGGAGAGTGCCAAGCAGGGCCGGGCAGTGTATTAATATTTAAATTCCAGTCCAGATAATCAATAGAAGGGGGTACTTCTGTGCGCCGTTACCCTCAGATGGGAAACGATAATAGGGAGAAAACCTGCTGATTAGCCTCCTTAGAAGCTCTCTTCTCTGTGTAGTGCTCAATACTTTAGGAGTGATTATAACCTATTGAGGCAGAAAACCTGATCGAATATGACCTCTTTTGAGTTCCTTGTTCCCTCAGTAGTGCGTCAAAAAGAGCATTCAGGAGTTCGTGTTGCAAGATCACGCCTCTCTGAATTATTCTAATTTATTTATTTATTTTTTTGGTTGCATATGGTGCCCAAGCAGAATTTCAAGCTGCCTTTATGTCCTAACATAATGCTTTAATATGACTGCTACTGCCTTAACAGGCACCGATGGGGAACTTATATTTCATTCTTCTTTTCAGTCTACATAAAAAAAAAAAAAAAAATCCCAGCTTAGTCCTTTTTGTCTTTTGAATGCTTTGAACTCCTTTCAGCCTTTAGGGGGACTTTTTCTGCTGTGGGTTGTGGTGTGCATTCACTGTAAAGGCACTCAATACCGCAATAAGACCACAAGCAAAACTGAGTGTCTTAAGCGGGACCACACATCTGAGGCATTTGCATAATTTAAGGGGGGAAGAGAAAGAAAGACGGCAAGAAACCAGCGCTCCTCATTTAAGATGAGAATCGAGGCGATGCGTACCTCTCTCGACCTGTTGGTTTAACTGCATGTCTCGGTCAAAACGGCCTTACAAGGGCCCAAATGAAAAGTCTTGGAATTTACACCCTGACAGGGTATGATTTGTCTTTTTGTGCCATTGCGGGGTTTACCCACTTTAAGGTCTCGTTGTCACACAACGTGCCTGAAAATCTTGATGTTTAAGAGAGGTCAGGATTTTTTTTTTTTTTTTTTTGCCTTTGTCCTCACTTAGTTAAAGCGTCAGACATAAAGAAAAGGGGGTGTGGGGAAAAGAGGGTTGTGGGGGTTCCAGCGGGATAATATCTTGTTTGAAGGGCCAGCAGAAAGAAAAGCAGAAGGAGCTGAAGTAGTGGTGGCGAGGATCTTGAAAGAGAGCAAGGCCAAAGCTGAACTGCTCAGTTCATTTTCCACCTCACTGGCCATCGTAATCCATCTCGGCCAGCTGCTAACAAGATTGAGTCTGAAGTTTACCTCCACAATGAGATAATCAGATTAAGATGCACAAAGATCAAATAATGACCCGGCTTTAGGGCAAGTTCAGCAGGCCCTTGATTGTGATGTGTGGTCCTTCAGTTATATTAAAGAATTCCTAATGTCTTGCCCAAATGTGTTTGTAATTATCCAAGGAAGACAATTTGCATTGACTGGACATAGATAGTATCTATCTGTCTGTCTCTGTCTTTCAAATCACTTCTCTTTGGTGGCAGAATGAAAGGCTTGCTAACTGTTTGCCGCTATCGATAAAAGTTTCACTGTAGCTTCCGACTGTTGCTAAATTAAAAGGCTAATTCACTCTTTTAAAAGTCTGTACTGCATTTACTATTAATCATATGTAATTCAGAATCACATTTTTAAACAAACCATATAAAATGTACCCTGTCTGGTTAACAGCTCTCATAGCAGCTCTGATGGGTAATAGCCATTAGCGGTATAACGTGATCTTGCAAAAACAAAAAAAAATCTCATCATAATAAAGACTATTTAGTTATTGTAATCATGTACTTCTTCTGGCGAGTGATTCCCAGCTCGACAACCTGAGAGTCTTATTTTAAAATGGAAAGTGAGTATTTCTTTAGCTGCCTTATATGACTTTATAGATGAAACATGAGAACGATGTTGGGCTAACAGTGTTGGGATACTTAAAAACACAACAACATTGGCATAGAAAAGCCTCTACAACTATCAAATTGCTTATTTCGTAGCATTCTCTGTAGCATTTGGGCAGAAAAAAGAAATGGTGATGAATGAAAAGCTAACTACCTGTTAACTGCTAACGATGCAGAAGTTGCATCATAACTTCTTAATGATGCTAAGCTAAAGAGCTAATTCACAGTTTGTAAAGTTTTGACTTCACTTCATCTTTTCTTCATATTTTGTTTCTTTTTACCAACTATTTTTAAAATGTAAAACCATACAAAATATCTGCCTGCCAGTCTCTGCCAGCCGGTGCAGAACCTCAGTTATTGTATATCTTAAGGGTAACAAGGCAATTTGGCTTTCCAAAGTGATCCATAATTGAGTGGTTTTGTCTTTTTCTTCCCCGACTTCTCTTTCACCGCACACTGCTTTGCCATAATGGAGTAACAAGATTATTCAGGGGAGCATACAAATGTGATTGTCTCACAGCAGATGGTGCGGACTGCTTCACCTTTGACAGAAGTTAATTAAGCCCGCCATATTGTGCCTATCCAATGGGAGAAACGTAGATGAATATTGAGCTGTGGAGGGCTGTGCGTCTCTCACACAGCTCGGTGCAGGAACAGAGGACACTGTTGATGCAGAACTGATTCAGATCTAGCTTTATTTATCCTCAGCTCACAGTTCCTAACATGAATGCACAGCATCACACCGGCTGCCAAATTCTCAAACTGCCTCTGCTGTGTGATGTCTGCCGACTCACTTAGAGCGGAGCTTTCTCACCACCAGCAAATTACCAACCATGACCTTACAGAAAAGTCAGTTTTCATACTTCAGGCCCTAATTTTAGTAACAGCTACAAATGAAACTGTCAGGAAATGCTAAGCCTTTTCCACCAAAACTCAACCCCTCAAACACCAAATTCCTTCTGCAAAGACCATGTGTTTACCTCAGAACATCAAAGGCTCGTGAGATAGAATTTAAAAAAAGGACTACAAAACCAGGAAACTGCGGATTATTAAACCGAGTGAAGCCAGAATAACAAAATAGTGTTCAAAGTACCCAACATGGAGGGGAGAACCTGCTGAGTGCAATATAAAAGTAGGGGTTAAGCTTATTGTAAACTCCCTCCACTACGTTCCAAAGGTAGAGGTTACATATGATTAGAGGAACGCTGCTGTGGCAGTCACTGCAAGCTACTTCCGTTCCAGTTGAGCATTGCTAATTTTTTAAAGCCTCCACCACATGTGTGGCACTACTGAGCAGCTCCTTTTTTCTCTCTTTTGATCTGGGTTTTGGAGGGTGTTGTGAGAGGGTATGGGAGGGGGCGGGGGGGGGATTGGCTGCAATTTTATGGTAAAATGCCCACTTGAGCTTTATCGTCTAATGCTTAATCATGCTGGGCATTTTTTTAAAAATTGGGTCAAGAAATAAGTTTAGGGAAAGTTGTGTTTTTCCTTTCTTCATGTAGTAATTACACAGTAATTTATTTTCTGCTCCAGAAAAAGATGTTAAAAATAAAATGGAGAAAAAGTAAGACTTTTATTTGATAACATGTTAAATGTTTCAACAAGCTCACCAGTGGCACAATTAGTGTTAACCCTAGCAACTGCTTCAAAATAAATGTAGCTTAAGTACTTATTTAGTTTAAACTTGATTTTTTTTTTTTCTCAAGTTGATTAGTTTTCTGAACTTTTTAAGTTTTCTTGGGGTCTAACTACCATATCACTGTTACCGCCGCTAACAGTGAGCAGGATGGTGAGGTAGGTAAAAAATATATATTCAAAGTTTAATGTAAGCGGCAAGGCATCATGCCAACTAAGCACAATGCTCCTGATAAAACCTTTCACAGCTGAAGTCCAGTAATCTGTTTGTTTTGATTAAACGTAACCATGATCCATCCGGTCTGTATCAAAGGTGTTGTGGTGCGTTCACACCAAACGCGTTTTGAGTGTCAAGCGATTCTTGTTTACATTCAAGGTCTATGTGTATGTATAATTTTTTGATTTTATATATAAAATTAAAAAATAATAACCAGACACACTATTATTATGTTTTTGTTGGGTTTTTTTTGCTTGTTTTCAATTGTACCATGAATCTGAAATAAACTTTCTTTCTATCAATAACAACCATATCACTGTCTATGTACCAGGTGGTTGTTTGGGTGTGATGGTTGACCATTGCAAACATAAACATGTGGATTTTGCTAAACTGCATGGGACTTTAACAAACATTTTTGGTGTGAAACAAAAAATGAATATCTTAAAAATGACCTCTTCCCTACTATTAAGTAGACTGACAGACAACCTGAGAACATTTTTAGAGTGCATGGCACCATGGCTTCAACAATGGATTCTTTGTTCTCAGTTGTTTCAGTCACTTTGAAAGGCAAATTTTAAATGACCACATGGTGGAAGTCAGTACTGGTTAAAGGATGAAATTATTGAATTATGTCACAAAAGACCACAGTATAGGTGCATTGCAGTATATTTGTTTCCCGGAACAGGAATATTTAGGTTTATACTTCACTCAAACCAGGACAGGAATTAGAACAACCTTAAGATATCTAGAGAAACTACTTACTACCTTAGATGAACATTTAGCATTAAGCTTTTAATATCGGAGCAAGACCTAGAGAAACTCCTGTTTAAAACAAACAAAAAAAAGAAAATTAGAACAAACTTAGAAAGTATAGATTCAAACAAGGACAACCAACATTTAGTTTTATCAGAACAAGAATCCAGAGAAACTCCTGTTGGTTTCTAAATTGTGGACTAATTTTGGTTTTTCATTTGTTGTTTTGTTTGCATTTCTTCTAACTCGTGTAAAGCACTTTGAATTGCCTTGTCGCTGAAAATGTGCTCTATAAATATTACCTTACCATACCTTCATATAGTGCATATTTCCTATTTGTAAAGAGGGTAAATGTGTTTAAACTCACAATAAAATATCAGAAGAAACTGGACTTTGCAACAGCAGCACTACTGATTGTGATCAGCCGGGGCCTCTCTGGGTGTATACCTCTGGTCAGGGAAACACTCATTAAAAACAAGGATGACGCTTTGGGGTGGAGGGTCACATTACAAGTCTGGGGATTATGCAGCTCTATCACTTTTAAATTGACAACACAACTTATCCAGATCTATAATTATACTTCCCTGATATGCTGTTACATTGGCTAATGATGGGGGGGAAACTTGAAGGTTTCTTGGGTTAGTTTTAATGAGTCCCTTTCCTTTAAAGACCACAAAATGCCACCAATTTAAGTCCTGCCAATGCTCTCCATTTCAAGTTGAGAAACACCCGTGGAGAGGAAAAGAAATCATCTAGTTGCCGGACGTGTCAGCAGTTAAGGAACCAGCGTGAGCCTGCTCATTCTCCATGGCAGGGATCAGATTAGAATTCATGAAATAAAAGTTTTCTGGGATCAGATGATCATGGGGTCACTCTTATTTTTAATTAAAGTAAGAATAGTTCTCCCTGCAGGAGAGCTCTGAGATTATAAAGAAAAAAGAATACCAATGATCTGGATCGGACCACTTCTAGGATTACCATAAAATCTTTAGAATTTCTAGAATAAACATGCAAACTATTACTAAGCTTCAAAAACACCAAATGAAGACAAGTAGAGAATTCATAACCGATTTTATTAGAATGTAAATTAGTCCAGAAGCACTTTGCTTAACAGTGGAACAACTATTGTCTTGGCAAAACTGTTTGTTTGGACTAACTTTTGCAACAATTCAAATGTACCATCATTTACTCTTACTGACTCAAGCTCATGTAATCAGACAGCATGGGGTGTCATGGAGGAGCCAGTGGCCTTTACAGTGTTTTCCTAAGCTCTGTCCTATATGACAACACATCTAAGAAAAGAGTTAGGGTGTGTAAAATACATAAAACTAGTTTCATTATCTGAATAATAGGACAGAATGAATAAACTAAACAGATTTATTGGATAACAGCCATTTGAAAGGTGGTGGTTAGAGCAAAGGTCAACACACTTCTTAATGTTTGTTCTGGGATAATGGGAAGTTTTACCTGTGTAAAGGAACATTACGAAATAGTAGTAAAGTAAAGAGAAGTTAAAAAAAATAATAGTTAATATTAACAGGTTTTGAGTCTTGATTTAATGAAACTGTGTTTCAGCAGTTTTGTAGTTTTCTAATAGTTCCTCCCATTCTAGTGGAGCATAAATATGAATGCTGCTTTTCTGTGGTTGGTTCTGATTAATACAGATGATTATTTACATGAGCAAGTATTCATGCAACATTTTTATCTGCGCTAATGTGGATTTGTGGCAAATCTGAACTGACACCAGAACTCCTCCGGATATGCCCGATATGACAAAGACTGTTTGGTTCATGTCTACTCATACCACCTTTATTTATTTATTTTCACCAAACTTGGCAATGCAACTTTTTTTAAAATATTTTCAGGGAGGACAGGGGGAACGAGCAGCAAGCAAACAGGACTTAGTTTTGGTGGTTGCTAATAAATGGACCCCCCCCCCAAACCCCCATCCTCCACCAAATCATATCCTGCAAACTGCTCCACTGCTCTTTTTAAACTGAGTAAGTGCTGACTTTAGCTACTCGCTTCACTACGTACCACTTCCAGGTGAAGACCCAGGCCTGAAAGCGTGAGGGAAAGACGCCTGGCAGACAGCTGTCATTGATACATCTACATCAGTCTGGTTTGTACACCTTCTTCACATTTTTGAAGATCTTTCTCCTTCCAACTGAAAGGGTTCCTGAAAGTGTTTCCCTCACCAAAAGTACCACAGAACTGAAGGATCCAGCTGAGTGCTCTTTAAGACGATCAAATATCTGGACTTACGTCCTTTGTAGCATGTGTGAAAAAAGAGCAATCAGTTTAAACAAAGTTATATATATGTATAATTATGTCAGTTCTTGCAGTTGTTAAAAATGTTTTCCCGGTGTGGGGCATGAACCCACCACCCGGGTGGAAACTGGACGGAGCAGGCAAGAATTTTGATGAAAACAATAATCAAATATCCCCCCATTGTGATCATCCCACAGGTTGTCAGTCCAAACTTTTTGATGTTATATATATGCTGTACTTCCTGTTAGTAAATGGTAAATTTTGTATTTTGCAGCCACTCTGATCTGTGCATTTCTCCGTTTGTGGAGATCTTTTGTGAAACAGTCTAGGACTAAAAGGCAGCCAATTTGGGATGGGCTCTGGTTTTGGGACCCAGAGATCAACAGGCAAGATCTGATCTTGGGCCAGCTTTTCTTTTTTAAACTTTATTTTTAATATTGCACCTCTCATGCTTCAAAACAGTGCCTCAGACATGAATCCAACATGTTGTCAAGCCTACAACACACACAAACACACTCACACACCTACCGTTTGCAAAATATAACAATAAATTCAACATACCAGTGGGTTGGATTACAGCGTTGAGCTGCAAATGTAATGTTTCGAGGATTGTCTGAGAAATGACTGAGATTTTGTCAAGGAGCCTGTGGACGTCTCCAGAAACTTGATGCTAATTTCCATCTCTGTTTGCAAATAAGCTGCAAAATTGCTCTTTAAGAAAACATCTTTGCAGAGCGAATAATCACATTAGAGCGCCGCGTTTGTGTCCCTGAATCGTCTTTGAACTAATTTGCGCGTACAGGCTCGCAGCTGCAATGTTTCTAAATCTGCAAAACCAATTAGGCCCGTCAACATGGCTGCTAGGGGTTATTCCTCGCAACTATAATTGCATCTAAGCAAGCGTTCATGATGAAGACACAGTCCAGAGGCGTCATTCTGTTCAGAGAGAGAGAGAGAGAAAAGAAGCTCTGCATGGTTACGTTTTTAAGTCGCAACGCTCCTTTTCTCCCACATTCAAACACTGTAGGCTAGACGATAACAAACAATGCAAAGCTACTTGTTGTTTTTTAAAGCTCACAACCCCCCCAACCTCTATTTTCTCCCCTCTCCTCTGTCTCTGCAGAAATGACAGGAGAAGTGCACATTTGTAGCTCGCAGGTACTAGTTGGGGTACAGATTGAAGCTATGATATATGACATGTGTTGCAAGCAGTCTCTGTGCATCTCCCAAGGACCTGTCACAGCTCCAGCACAGGCAGTTAAAGGCTCTGTTATACACAGTTTAATCCTCCATTTAGGTCACAATCCACCAGCAGACAGAAAAATCTGCTTTTTCCCTCCACTTTGTTAAGAATCCTGATAGTTTGGTTATTAAAATGAGCTTGAAATGCTCCTGAAAGCAACATGCTGTTAATCTTTTAGTGTTTAATGGCTTTTCAAACATAAAAAAAAAAGCTTAAACAGAGATTAGATAATTTTTACGAGGACTCTCCCCCCCCCCAAGAAATCTATTTCTCAACTTACGTGACACATCGTTTCTATTAATTCAGCTAAGTTATTTGTAAGCTGTGTGTAAATAAGTAAATTGTTTTCTCCGTTACGTCTAATGGGTTGGATTTTTTTATTTTATTTTATTTTTTTACCCCCTTCCAGGCTTTAGCCCCGAATCATGGACTGATTGGCGCTGCATTATTCACTCAAGGTTGTGTCATTGCTAGAAGCCAGAGCCAGCGCACGCCTTGTCCACTGCGCTTTATTTCAAGGGTTAGCCGTGCATCCATACATGCTAAATTAGGCTTTAAAGACCCCATGAACCTCATGTGGATTTTTTTGGTTTATCAAAGCAAAAAAAAAAAAAAAAAACATGACTATGAATATGAATCAAAGAAAAGCTTTGCAAAAAATAACCTAAATAAATAAAATAGAATAGTAAGTGAGGAGCTGGAGCTGTTTATCCGCTCGGTGTATGTGTTAAGGAATTAAATCAGGTCAGATCTCGTTGAACATCCCTTTTTTTTTTCTTCTTCTTGAAACCCTTTCTACATGAATTGCAGCAGTAGTCAAAGAGCACAAAGCTGCTCTTTGATAAAATGTGTTTTTCTGTTAGTTTTACCCCCAGGAAGTTGCTGGTGCTTTGCCCAATTATAGTCTCAAGTCTGAGCAGAGGTAGGAATGGCAGATAACCAGACTTTTCTGTAAGCGGAACAAAAGACGGGAACCTCGTCTGCTGTGGCACGAGACGATGACGGACGGCTAAAAACGCAGTTTGAAGGTGTCTCTACGCTTAGAGGACATAACCTGTATATATGACATTCCACCAGGCTGTATCCCTCCGTTTTCCCCGTCGTGACCTATGGGTTTGGGGCGGTGGGGGAGGGGAGATCTGTGCCTTTCTGATTGTAGCATCCGTCTGAGGGGGAATCTGCTAGGAGTTACAGTACTGGGGAAGCGCGTCTTTCTGCGGAGCCCGCGGCCTGCTGGTGCTGAGTAAGCCCTGTGCAGCAAAAGATTCCTTCTGAATTAATACACACTGACAGTAAATGTCAACAGAATTTAAATTACACTCCCCGCCCTCTCTCATAAGCATGTGAACGTCTTTAACTTATATTGGGTGCCATGAACACGGCCACCGTAGCCTTTGGGGGAGGAATCTCTCTCTCTCTTTTTTTTTTTTTTTTTTTCATGCACTTGACTCCACATTTAAAACCACCAGCTCAGTGTTTGCCGTCGCATGTCTGAAACCAGCATCGAATTCGGCGGGCATGCATGCGGCTAATTAGTTGGATTTAAGCGCAATGATCATCAGCGTTGTCGACAGAACTGCTGCGATCTCAAACCGGTGCCCTCCCCTCCGCTGGTCAATGGAGCGTTTCACTGTTCATTAGAGGCAGACGGTGTGATGGAGCGGGGCTGGCTGCCTGCGTTAGTGTTAAATCCCATAGCAGTAGCACAACAACAACATCTATATTAGGATTAGCTCATCCGCACCTCAGAACAACGGAACAGCAGAAACCTGTTTCAGCGTTGGGAATTCGTTGCATTTGTTAGTAGGCCTACTGTGATTCTGGAAGTCACTTTAAAAAAGTGAGTGGTATTCGACCCATTATTTGCTTTCAGACAAGGATTTGAAAAGCTGTTCAAGAAAGGAGAAAAGGTCATACATTGTATGAATTATGGTTCTCAAACCACTTGCAACAACTACTGCCTCACTGGTCCATCATGGTCGAGAAAGAGCCAAGCAATGTTCACACAGCAGACCGTGGTCTTCAATTCCGATTTTGTTTTTTGCTGAAATCTGGTTTATTTATTTTTTTTGCCTGGTCATTCACATTTCCAAATATATGCGACTTGTATGTGTTCTCCAGTGTGGACAACAAATAACCTGAAAATGTCCCACATGCACAGTAGAGGGCGCAATAACGTCACACATAGCGAGCTCGCTCAGTATTTTGCGGAAGTAAACATGGATGATAATGGTTTCGTCTATCCTGGGATTTTAAAGTCGTCGTCAAACCGGAGTCGGCAAATTTACAACTTAATCCTCAGTATCATCCTTCGTGGTTGTTGTTTCTTCTTTCTGGACGCAAAATTGTGACGTTTGTTAAGTATCAATGACGATCATGTCAGATGAATATAACCTAGTCGTTCAGGTCGTATTTGAAAAGTTCAAGTTGGCTTTAGGACCATATAACCAAGTGGCCTGGGATGATTCTGTAAAAATCCAATGTTTGTTATTCAGATTGTCATAAAAAGATCAAACACAGGTCACAGAAGGACAAAAAAGTCGGATTTTGGTCACTTCAGGCTTTAGTCTGAATGTAGCCTAAAAGCAAAGTTTTTGATTTAACGCTCTATGTATGATGTGGTCGTTAGTTTGATATAGTAATTGAACAAAATCTTATACAAGCAGTTGAAAAAAGGGTGCCGTTTGTTTGCCATGTCTTATGCTAGCCTGGCAATTGCCTTCTTTTGCAATTCCATTCGATTCTCATGTCTCTGTCTGCTCTGTCTGAATGTTCTCCCATTCAGCTCGATTTCTCAGACTGAATTTCAACTGGGCCAATCAGCAAACAGAGTTGTGAACAATGATGTCGACTTTCTGCGCTGTTTTAGGATTGCAGTCTGACTGTAATTTTAGCAATGGCAGTGGATGAAGTGAACGAAGCTGTTCAGTCCATGTTAGCCATCCTTCCAAATATTGAGTAATTAAAGTAAGAGCAAAAGCAATGTTGAAGATATTTTATTGCTGGCAAAAATGTTATTTAGCTTCTCTCTTCCCAGTGTGGGACGGTTGGTTACAGCGCATTCAATTTAGGGTAAACTTCAGAGCTTACCTCATATGGCATAGCTTCTTTCATGGTTGAGCTGGTGCATTACATACGTCACGACCAGGGGTTAGCGATGGGATAAAATCAGATTTAGTCATTTAAAACTTCAACAGAGTCCACAACACCAGCAAGCAATTGTTTCTCAATAGCCAGACCCTCTGTACCAAGCAAAGCGGAGAACCAGGGGGCTGCCTTTTATCAGGCTAGACCTTCACAAAGTCAGAACGATCGAGGCAAAAGTGCCTCAAAAGTCAGAAATTGGACCAAACTCCTTCAAATCTCAATCCAATATGGCTGACTTGAACGTACGATTAGTGACAGCTGTAGCGTAGCATCTTGTCTGATGGCCAGAAGACTCCATTTTGGTTTCATCAGACCAACTAACTTTCTTCCACTTACCATGGAGTCTTGAGTTCAGCCTTAATCTTCCTCATTGCAGATTTTCTGTACAACTTTGACTGGTGAAGAACCAGGACAACTGTTGACTGTAGAGTCTCTCCATCTCAGCTGCTCGATTTTTGTATTTCTTTCAGTGTAGTCATGGCAACTTGGGATTTCTTCCATTTCTTTATGGATTTCACTCGACTCTAGGGGATGTTCAGGGCCTTTGAGACTGTTTTTGTATCCATCCCCTGACTTAGGCTTTTTAATAATCTTTTCTCTGATTTGTTGAAATGTTTATTTGTCCTCCTGCTGTAATGGAAGCAGAAATACTGATGAACCAATGAACAGACCTTCATTCTATAGTCACCCATACTCAGCTGATCTTCGCTTCTCATTGTGAAAGTACTAGCACCAATTGGCCGGACCTCTGTTGAATTAGGTCAGCCACTTTAAAGGAGAGTATAACTTCTTTAATGCTAATTATTTCTACTTAAATGACTTTATTAATTTTATTCAAATCAAAGTTGGGTTTTTTTGTAAATTTTTTTGGCTTGAAAAAAAAAAAAGTTGATCACGAATGAATTGCGAAAGTGATAAAAAAGGCTAACAAATTCAAGGGGTTCAATACTATTTGTGGTCGCTGTATATACAGTCAGTGGCACGCGGCGCAGCATTTCCTTATTGCTATTAATGTGAGTCCGTCAGTGTCGGCTGCATTGGAGTGAAAAACATGAAACTGACTGGACATGCAGTGGCTACCTTTTAGTGACCCTAGGGAGTGGACTTGTTTCAAAAAGAACACAGCTGACAGTCCTGCAGTATCAATGAGCTGACCTCTCTGCAGCCTGTGCCAGCAGGTATTTTTTCCAATTGTCTGTGTGTTTTTTTTTTTTTTTTTTCTTTTTTTTTTTTTTCTTTCTTCACCTTGCCATGATTTATTCCTGGTGTGTTAGAAGCCGCTGAGGGGCTGAGCTGTGGATTTCAGCGGCCGTGCTTCTTAGATTTTATTTTATTTATTTTTTTGATCTGTGCATGCTGACAACTGAGCTTATTCAATTAAAGTTTTATATCGGTATTTAGTTTGGGAGCACAGAGGCGATTCATATATTTGTTTTCTTTTAAAGTAGCTATTAGAAGTGTTTTGGTGAGAAGAAAATTTCTCAAGGGGAATATCTGGTTTGTTGTATCTGAAAAGTGTGGTGTACATTTGTATGTAGGCTCTCTGAGTCATTACTTTGAATCATCATAAGGCTCACTGTCTTGCACAAGTTTCTTTCAAGCATCCCTTACCATAGTCATGCCACCACCATGAATTTTGTAAGAAGGCTTAAAAGTTTAATTTTAATCTTCCCTGGCCATAGCATCTTTAGGCCTTTTTTTTTACCCGGTCTGGGTTCAAACTCAGGATTTTTTAATTGCCCTCATTGCCCTCAGCTCCACCCCACCCTCTGGAACTTTAGGTACATTTTCTTTTCAAATGTGCGTGAAACCTTGTTGATGTTGGAAAAACAATTGTGGTGTTTCTGTTAAATAAGAAACGCAGTTAAAACGGCGCGTGAGTAAGTTTGCTTACGCAATAAGTCGTTAATAAATATGCAGCGCCATCATATTCCTACCACTTCTTGTCATCGTCTTCATCTGTTCTGCCAGTTGATTACATCAGTGGTCCCCAATCACCGGGCCGTGGACCGGTACCGGTCCGTGGACCAATTGGTACCGGGCCGCGCAAGAAAAAATTAAATATGTCTGTTCTATGTATTGAGTCTGGAGGAGCTTTTATTTTGAAAATCCTAAACCGGATGCTGTCGGTTACGCCTTGCGTGCCAACATGCAGCAGAATGAGTAAGAAACAACGGCGTCGGTCTTGATCCTTATAACGTGCATTTGTAGTTATGTGATGAAAAAAATTCTCGATCAAGTATTTTAGCAGAGTGGTGTATCTAATGCCCTGACATAGACGGCTACCAGCAAAAAATAAAATAAAATATAAATGTCTCTGATTCACTAAAGTCACTTATTTTGCAGGCACATCACCGGTCCATCGATCTGTCCACCATGCTCAGCTGCAGGTTTCACGTTCGTTTGGAGTGTAAATTGCAAATGTTACTGTAAGTAAGTGCTCGTGTCATATCAGAGGTTGGGTTGCGGGGGAGAATATTACGCGTCAACAGCATGAAATCACCTTTATCTGAATAGGCCCTAATGAGCTAATTGACCTTTTCCCGTCGCTGGTTCTATCACTGCTGTCTTAAGCTGAGAGAAGAATCTGGAAGAGGGGGTGTGCATGTATGTGTGTTGCTCATTTTAAGGCGCACATGTGCAGAACTTTGTTTCTTTACTTAGCTTTTTACGGATTTGAGTTTAATGAGCAGACTTTCTCCCATCTGGGCTTTCAGGTTTCTTTTATCTCTAACCTACCACATTAGATGGAAGCTTACCTACCCACTAACAACTCTCCTTTCTTTGTGTGCTGAGAAGACAGAGGGCAAATGTCTCCTTTCATTTATCTCCCAAGCAACAACAACTGTAGTGCGGGAGGGCGTAACATTTATTTAGGTATTTATAAATCGTAGTTGGAATATATACATGTCAGATGGAATTCTGTTCCAGTCGTTGTGCCATGTGTTCCAGCTGCATCACAGACTGTTTAACAAGGAGGCCGTATTATAACCAATAAGCATCAAAATTTTCTCCCGGAGTCTCCCGTCGCGGTCGTCTCAGGAAGCGCATTTGTGACACCCTTTGGTTTGAATTCCAAACTG
This sequence comes from Gambusia affinis, assembly GCF_019740435.1. Lineage (NCBI taxonomy): Eukaryota > Metazoa > Chordata > Actinopteri > Cyprinodontiformes > Poeciliidae > Gambusia > Gambusia affinis. The sequence continues at coordinate 3,174,229 of NC_057877.1, forward strand.
TATTTGTTTAATGCTCTTTAAAGCTTGTCTCTGTTCGTATTCACGTCTGTCTTTGAATTCTCTTCCCCGCAGAAGCGCAAAGAAATGTCAAGACGGATTCTGACTCCACCTCCGGGCCTACCGCCCCCCCACCCCCCCACACACACCCACCCACCTCTAAAACCACTTAGCCATGGCGAAGTGCACTCTGTCCGTAACGGCACATAAAGCCCGTTGTTTTGCTCCATTTGGAGAAGCCACGGTGTCCAAAGCATTGAGTGTAACGCGCGCATCTCCTTGTATATGTAATTTTCTGTGCAAATATGTGTTTTGTTTACGAGGGAGGGGGTCCGGGGGGGAGAGAGGTTCATCGGCAAACCAAGCATGAAGTGGAAAAAATACGATTCTGATGGAGCATGAGTGGTCAGTTAGAGATGTGTGCTTTCTTCTCCATCTTGACTATCCTGAGGTCATTTCTTTTTATTCCGTTAGCTCCACTTCCTGCTCTGTCCGGCACTCAGACCCCATTTCATCTCTCTAATTACAGTGCTCAAGAGCACACATAGAACTTATAGAATTTGGTGCAAACAGAAGAATTGTGCAAAAAATCTCTGACATCAGTCGTGTGTATGCTCCCAGTCGTATCCTTTATCTGATGTTGGCTGTCCGAAAGACCGGAGGGGCGAGGGGGGAGAGCCATACTGAGCAGAGTGCCCCACATGGAGCGCCAGGGGCCACGGCTTTATCCGAGCGCCAGTCCGCTGACACAAACTGGAAAATGTATACAATAAGTAGAAGACTGCTGCAGTTCAACGTCCACAATACTGTCTTAAAAACAGATTAGCTTGGCTGGATATCGGCTTACTCAGTTCAGACAAAAAGAAAAGAGAAATTGTTGTTGTCTCGTATGGCTGTGGTCAAGCTGTTGACCCCCTTCACTTTCTTTTTGCCAGCCTACAGCCAGAGACCTTGCTTTTATTTTGGTGAAGGTTTTAAACTTAATACTCGGATTGACCCTGTTGATAATTTTTAATTTTTTTATTTATTTTTTTCAGCTACAGTTTGTGTCTAAAGTGACAATAGCTGTGTTTCCATTACAAGTGTCTCCAAGTCTCTGTGCTCTGCTAACGTAGAAAAAAACACAATTTATATTTCCGTGGTTGGATACTCCATCAACCCCTGCTCCCGCTACATTGGACTCCATCAGTCTTTATTTATTTGCCTGTAAACTCAACAAGTTGAATGCTAAAGTACTGAAATACTTAAGATTTGGGCAACCATAAGTATTGCTTTGGACCTCATAGAAGCTTAGGACGGCTCTGAATGGCTCTGGACTTGACCGCAACGTGCCCATTTTAGCTTCCTTGGTTGAACCGATCCACTTGTGTTTTAGTATAAGCTGATACAATATGGAAAAACAGTGCTGAATTGACTTAAAATTTATCTTTGTTTATTTTTAAACACAAACAAAAATGTACTAAATTACAAATTTATTGAATAACTTTGTACCGGTACAACAAACTCAAATAGACCAATATCTTCACAAACTTGGTCAAACATGTGGAAACAAACACAACCTTAATTTGTTCAGTCAGTGCAGTTAGGAGTAGTAGAGCCAATGAAAATAAACAATAAAAAACCTGAAACTGACAAAAACAATAGATTGACTACCTTGCTCAAACATGTAAACGATAAACAACAAACCTTTGTTCAAAGAGTTCAGAAAGTTCATTTAGTAATTCTAAATAGAATGGATTGTCATAGTTACCACATCTAGAATCTTTTTCAGTATCTGGACCAGTACAGATATTGATATCGGATCAATGCATCTCTAGTTATGAGTTGTAGGGGTCATTACTTTTTAAAGAAGGGCCGATTTTGGTGGGTGTCGTTTTGCCCCTAAGAATGATTTTATGTTTTGGGATTTAACTTTTGTATTTAAGGTCAGTAATAATGCAACTGTTTTTTTTTTATGTATATCATTTAAGTGTGACAAAAAAAGCAAAAAAACAGAAGAATTCAATAAGTAGGCAAAAATTTCTCCCAGCGCTGTGCACTGACTTAATTAGCGTGGTGACTAGCGCACGGTTTTACTTGTTCATTGGCTTTGAACGCTGCTTTCTTTTATTAGCACCTTATATATTCCCTACATTTCTTTTTAATTTACCTGCCTGCCACCTTGCTGCAACTCCGGTTGTTTGTTAAATGTGCTCTATTAGTGATATTTATAAGATAAGCATGGCCAATTCTGGCAGGCAGGGGCAGAAATGGGAGCCTTGTTTGAACAAGATGTTACATATTTCATTAATTTTGATGTTTCAAAGCATTAAAAGCAGTAATTATAGAAAAAACATTTAGACTTGAAGCTGCAGTGTTCCCTTTAGGCCACATGATACAACCATTTTATTCACAGTAATTAAACTTACTCAGCTCTTAAGCAGACACACACATCACATATAGCCTGTGGTGTTTTTGCTTAGAGGTTTATCCAGAGGGAAGAGCAAGGCAGCCAGCTTTTCACACAGCTGTGTTAATACCGCACTCGTTGCTCCACTGAGAGCGACAAAATCAACCTGGCTGTGATGTTGTTTGTTGCTCAGACTGCAGTTTGAGGTTCCGCGGGATGTACAAAGAAAAGCCGTCGGAGGATTCTGCAGCCAAATTAGCACCAGCCGAAGCGTGTTCACATCCCGTCGTTTCACCGAAGAGTCCTGTGCCTTTTTTTTTTCCCTCCCCTCTGCTCCGCGAGGGCCTTATGGCTCAGACAAGAGAAGCGAAGAGTGCAAACAAGCTGTGACAATCGTGTCCTCCTTTTTATTCAGGAGCTTTCAGCACGGCCACGACGGTGGGTCAGGTTAACGTCTCCATGCAGCATGTCAGCAGAACCTTCCCCCCCACCTCCTCCACGAGACGAAGAGCGCGAGTGTGACGGCTCACTCGAACCCGTTTGCTGGGGAATCTTCAACAGAACGAGCAAATGTCAGCTTTGGTTTTCAGCAATTATGACACTGGAGCGGTAGGAAGCAGTAAAGTTTTGGTTGGAGGTGAGACGGAACAAAAACAGGGAGGAGGCTGCCATTGAATATGAGCAGTGCAATTATTTTCATATTCTCTCCAATTGTCCATGGTGGGATAATTTGATCATGTCTTTCTTTATGTAGGCCCTGATAAATTCACATCGTGCATCGCTTGGACGGATGGCGTTCCCCATCTTCACAGCAAACTTGTGAATCTTGGTGTGGCGAACCTCGTTAATCTGCCTGTTTACACTTTGTTGAGTGGTATCACACTATCCAGGCCACACAGGGAGAAAAATGGTCTCTGCAGGCTTTTTGTTGCTGTCTTGTGCTACTTTACTCCCCGCATGACAGAATATGCAAACCATGCCTTCCCACTCTGACTCATTCGGCTGTGTTTTGGGGACGAATGGTTTGGCAACAAGCCATGCAGCGTCGTCCGCGGCTTGCCGCACTAATACGTCCATTTAAGTGTTTGATTGACTCTGAGGCACAGTGCTCCCACGCATCACCGCGTGGAACAAACCGAGTCCATTTGCTCCAACCGCTGCGCCTCTCGCTTCACCGCCGTGTGGCCGGAGCGAAGGGACATTTAGGCCACATATGGAAACGAGCCGTCGCCACAAAGGGTTGTGTTCGGCAGCTTTGCTGGATGTGAAACTGAATCCAACTTGTCCGCGGATGTTCCACATGTTGGATGACCCACAAGTCAAGCTGCTTTTTTTCTTCTTATTCCTTTTTTTTTTTTTTTTAACACATCGGTACTTGGAGTGGTCTGGCACCATTATGCTAAAACGGGCTGATTTGTGAAATGAGATGGGAGTCATGGAGGAGGTGATTTCTGATTAATGGTTTTCTGCACATGTGAAAGAGCGTTCCCAGTGCTCCCATTTATTCAGCCACTGCATTTCAGGGTAATTTTTTATACACTTCAACTTCAGTATTTTTCCATCTACTCAACTGCATTTTAACTCCTTACTTTTCTTTTGGAAATTTCTATTATTCTCCCTTTAATAGTAATAAAATTCTTAGTGAGATTAATTAATTTCAGTTAATTAGCAGGGGGAAGCACTTATATCAGAGATGTTTCTTGAAATAGGGGTTTATGGAGAGGCTATGAGATGTTAGAATCTTACATGAGCTTTAGATAATGTTAAGTTCTTTCTTCATAAAAAAAGCATGCATGAAGTGTTGCCTTGATTTCTTATGCATGTTTGAGAAATCCTTTAATCTCCCATGGCAACCAATCAGCTGTGCAAAACTCCCAGCTGGACCTATCCCCATCTTTGAGTTGCAGCTTCTTCTCGGAGCTTTAGTTTCTGAGCTTCTAAGCTTCCGTCTCACAGAGCAGCCTTCCCCCCGCAACTTCCACACTCGGCTCCTTCAGACTAGCTAGAAGCAATTAGTAAACACTTGGTGGACCTGTGCATCTGCTGATCTTATTATGAGCAACTTGTCAGGGAAATGCTGGTAAAAACATTCTTAAAGGGTTAATCGAGGGGCCATGTTCTGAGGGCAGAGCTTCAGGAAGAGCAGGAGATTTTAAAATGATTGAGGCCAAATTTTTATGTGCTAATCTACAAGGTAAAATTTCTTTTGTCATATTTGGTATATATAGTATTTTGATAACAATTGAAGTTATCAATTGTTATGTAATAGAATGGCACTATGTTCCTGGAAAATGCATAATACTGCCCCTCTAACGATTCGGCCCATGAAAACAAAAAATAATACCACCATAAGAAAAATAATATCCCTGTAATGCTCGAGAGGTTGCTACTTGGGTTTGTAGATTTTTACTACTAGCCTCGATTCATGATGTGAACTCATCAGCTGTTCTGCAGTTTTCTGGAAGTTTGTTCCAGGTTTATGTAGCGTAAAAACTGAATGCTGCTTCTGCATGTTTGGTTCTGACTCTGGGGATTTAGTAGCAAACCTTCTTTTGAAGTTTGTACACATATGCATTTACAGCCACCGACTTTTTTATATTCCATGACTTGTTATTCGAAACAGTTTCTCTTTGTGTAAACTGCTCTTTTTTTAACGTTAGGTTAAAATATTATGTGATGTACTTATTAGTTTCAGATAATCATGTGTTTAATGTATAAATGAAAAATCTGTCTACATGAGAAAAAAAAAAGCTAACAAATCTGAAATATTGCAGTTTAAACTGTTAACTGAAGGTCGTAGTATAAAGCTGGCTAAGTAAGAGGTTTTTTTCTGTTGCAAGCTGTAGAAGTATTAAGTATGAATCTTCCTTGAGTCCATGATATCAGATATATAAAAACCATGTCTGGTGGTTGTTGTCTCCCTAACAGAAGCAATGGTAGATCTTATTATTTATTTATTTTTCCACTTGAAACGCTGCAATGCTAAGTATTGGATTCTACTGCGCTAACCAGCCTTAACAGACTCTATCTAGCTAACATGAACTATTAGGCTCTACATGGCTAACTAAAAGTCACTGACTGAACTAGGACAAATAGATTGTTCCTCGCTAACTTGGATTAACAGCTGCTATGTAGCTTATTAAGCCTAGCTATCTTTACATATTTTACAAGGATAAATGACTTTTACCTAGTAAAAAGACTATCATGATCTATTTAGGACTATTAGGCATTACATAGCTAACTAGAATACACTTGAACAACTTCATACAAAATAAAATTAAAGTAACAGTTTCCACAGGGATTTTCAGAGATTCTCTGTTCTTTTAAGCGGTTACCATTTCACAAGATGCCTGGTGCATGTAGCATTTTTTGGATATCTCAGCTTTTTAAACTTGTATCCAAAAAATTGATAAAGTGCTCTATATCATAAAAACATAAAAAACATAAAAAATCAACAACTGAAACATTACGTTTTTCCAAGTGCCATCATTACACATCTGACTGTTGGTTAGTGTTTTATTTAAAGGCACTCAGTGTTTTGGATGTTTTTGCAATTTTCTAGAAATTTGTTCCAGATTTGTTGTGAATGGAAGCTGAATGCTGCTTCTCCTCGTTTGGTTCTGGTTCTGGAGATGCAGAGCAGAACCAGAACCAGAAGACCTGAGAGGTCTGGAAGGTTGATACAACAACAGCAGATCTTTAATGCATTGTGGTGCTAAACTGTTCAGTGATTTATAAACTAACAGTATTTTAAAGTCTACTTTCTGACCTACATGGAGCCAGTGGAAGGACTTTGGAGCTGGGTGATGATCCATCTTACTGGTTTTAGTGAGAATTATTTAACTTAATATTTCCAACAAATATAAAAAGAGATGGCTAACGGACATTTATGGTTATCTACAATGAAAATACTTTTGGTATGTGTTCTGTAACAACCTTCCCATGTATAGCACCATTTTAAGCTTTTCCAGCTAGTTTAGAGACTAAATATTGTAGCTAATTATATGAAATCTAATTTCCAGAGAACACTAACCTTTTCTTTTTTTTCTTTTTTTTTTTTTTTACTTGCTCTTGACCCACTGTTGGCTCTGTACAAGCAGTGGTTGTTAGAATGAGTTGAGATACTAACCCCTCCACAGAGAAACATCCAACAAGTTTCATCTGTGATGGAACAAAATGCAGTGTGTCCCTTGAACATATTTGGTCCTAAACGCCTCTCCCTGCGAGAGCCTTAAATAGAAGAATATATGCTGAAACACCGTCTCTAACATCCACTATGACTAGGTTGCTTAACAGTTTAGAGGACGCTTTGAAAGTGAGATTCCTCGTCTTTTAACTCATTGTCACTTTATTTTTCAGGTCAGTAGATTGTGCCTCTAATCTGTTTAGCTGTACTTCAATTGGGCTGCGTAGACATCTTCTCATTTTAAGGCTGGGATTCCCTTTTTTCCCCCCCGCCACTCCCCCCTGGTCTGAATACCCTTTCACGTAGCTTAATATGCCATTTTGGTCTCCCAGGGACAATAATTGAGTTTAGGCGAAGTTTAAATAGCTTAAAGGACAGGGAATACAGATGGGCATCTCTGTGATTAACAAACTCCAGCCCAAGGTCTCTGTGTCAGGCGCTGGATTAGGACATTACGAAGAGAATGACGGAGCTTTTTGGCACTTTATTCCCTCTCAATAACATTCTTTCACATATTAAGTTAATTCCACCCCTAGGTAGGGACTTTATCATGCAGAAGACCTTAATCCACTGTTGTTGAGTCCATCTCGCCTGAGCTTTGATGAAGCCCCCCCTGCTTTTCTGAGGGTGCAGTGGGCTTTGGTAAGACAAAGCACCCGTGACAGAGACAATAAGATGCAGCTTGAACCACAACAAAAAGAGGCTTCATCCACTGGAGTGGAGCGAGAAGGTGTTGTTGAAGGAAAAACTGGAGAAAAAAAACCACAAAAACATCAAAGGTTGAAGGAAAAAGAAGACAAATTCACCCAGGATTGCCAGCACTTATGATGAAGAAAACGTATCGCTTTTAAGGCTCTCTTTAGGTGTAGCAGGGACGGTGCCCACTGATCTCTTGTCTAGCACTTTATCTGAGGGCCACCTTTGACCTTCTGCTGAAAGGCCCTGGTTGATATGATGAGCATAAGCTTTGGGCGTTCTTTCAGGTCTCGTATTAGTATTATCTTAAATTGAAAAGGTGTGTTTGTGGTGACGGTGGGGCAATTTATCCTTTAGCTTTGGTCGCTCTGCATGGGAAAAAAGATTAGCGGTTCAGTTTAGCGCCACGCCACCAATTCAGCAAAATGGCCACCAAGAGAAATTAAAAAGTCAGATCATGACGCCTTAGACACAAAGAACAAGTTTAACTTCTTTGTTTACCATCGTCTTTAGGTACTTAGGATACATTCAACAACAATAAAGCTTCAGGTTAATTGTTCTCTCGTAAAAGAATCACATTGTTTGGTGTTTTTGTTTTTTTGTTGTATTTATTTTTATTTTTTTCACAGTTTTGACGCTAGAACAAAAAGCGGCGCAGGGCATATGAGCAGTCCATTGACCACTCCATTGAAAACATCTCAGTTTCACCCTGAATGGAATAATTAATTCAGTCACCTGTCTGAACTTAAGCTGTCCATTTGATTGTCAGCAGTGCTGAGAGTCTTGAAGGTTTTTGATCCTCCTAGCGCTAACAGATGGCTGTGGCGGCTCGGCCGGGGCTGGGAATCGCTCCTTAAGAGCAGACAGAGGGTTGGAGGGTTGGAGGGCGGGGTGGGGGGGTGAAAATCCCCTGTTGCCATCCCTAAGAAGACCATAAGCTTGAGCAGAGAAAAAGAAAGAGCCTGCTACTGGTGCTAATTACCCAGAAACCACACAGAAAGTGCCCACTGTCACTAACTGAAGAGGTTCACATCCCTTCTTACACAGATAAAAGGCGTAGTACGAAAACATTTCGCGGAGGACAAAGAAGGGAAGATTACCATAATCTTTTGGTTTGTATCCCCTGTAAGCTGTCCGTGTGTCCTTTTCCCTCACTTTCTCCCCTCCTCTGTCTCCTCCTTTCCTCCCTCACTCTCTCCTGATTCCTCCCTAGAATCTGGTTTGTAGCAGCAGAAATGGTGAGAATTGGGCTTTTGCAGCCTAAAGCCTGACAGTTGTGTTCTTCCCGCCTTCCTGTGATCATCCCTGTCATTGGCGGGCCGCTGTTGGGGTAATCAGACAAAAGGCAGGCGAAACGAGGTGTCACCGCGCTGACAGACCCCCTCTTCATGTTATGTCATTGTTAATCCTCATCCTTCAGCGTGCTCCCACTGCCGCTTTCAACCGCGCCGTCTCCGTGAAGGAGATTGGGGATAAAAATGATGCCTTCATATTTTTCCACGCATCAAAAGACGCTCTCATGCGGCTGTTTTCTCCCTAAGTGGCGCAAGGATCGTACGTGCGCATAACTTGGAGCGAGAACTTTTTTTTGTGTGTGTGTGTTAAAATAAGGACATCACAGTGGCTCAGTCGCTTTGGCTCCCCATGAATGTCCCAGTCACAAGGAAGCCTGGACCAAAGCCAGGAAGACAGACGGAGAGAAAAAGCCGTCTTTTTTTTTTTTTCCCCGGGCCGTGGAGAACCGCAGAGATTTGGTTCTTTTAGCATCGCGGCTGCCTCAAAACTTCCTCTGCCACACTACAGTGGAGACTGTGATGAGGCATTAAGGCACAGCCTAGGAGGGAGTTCAATTAAAACCAGAGGAGAGACAGACAGGTGACAGTCAGAGCGCCTCGTCTCTGAGAACCGCTTCAAAGCACTAAAGTCTCTCTCAGTCATTATCCTGAACCGTTTTAACATCTGAGCGCTGAAAACATTCCAACTTATGGCAGGATGTGTGTTCAGTGCACAAGGCATCTCATAAATGGCTCCGTTTTCGCTCCCTTTCTGTCGGCTTTTTTTGGCTCACGAGTGGGCGGCGTTGAAACAATGACAGGAAGACCTGCTAGTTTTGGTAAAAACCTCAAGTTCGACAATGATTGCATTTCACAGCGGTGCTGGAGGAGCGCCTTTTCCTATTTTCCTCTCTTGTCACTGAAAATGAGGTGATTATCTCCATTCAAATGAGACAACCGTCCAACGTGTCCATCCACTTAATGATTTTTGTTCACCTCTCTTTAAAAAAAAAAAAAGACATGATACCATCTGATTTATCCTTTTTTTTTTTTGCAAACCTTTTATTTGTTCTTCCTCCAAAGTAAGACACTCGTCTCCGAAGCACACCCAGCTGCGGCGCGCGTTTCATTTTGCAGTTCGGGTTGCTGATCTCTGATTGCATTTGAAAGTGATGCCACAGGTCCGTTCCCGTTGTGTGCGCTGCGCTGTGAGTCTGCGCTGCCTTTCTTTGACAGCCTCAGTGTGAGACTGATGTTTCAGAAGGCAGACATGTGTGCTCCCAATAATGCCGTGTTTACAGAGCCTCCCTGCCAACTCTCTGCTCGCTGCATACATGACACACAAGGCCCAGATGAGATAACACGGCTTACTGCTGCTTTTTCTGGTGAAGGGAGGCTCAAAGGGAAACCCACCTGGCAAATAAAACAAGTCACTATGTGGCTCATGTTGTTAGTAGCTGGAATAAAGACACTTCAATGCTATTATACGTGTGATTGTTGCTGTCTGAATTCCTATGCGGTGGAGTCTTACTACTACTTCTGTGGAACCATTGTTTTCTCCAGGGTGAAACCTTGAGGTCAAATCTTTTTGGGTTTTTCTTCCTGAAGCGTCTTACGGCAGTTTGCTGGAGTTCTGGCCCATTCCTCCTAACAGAACTGGTGGTACTAAGTTGGGTTTGTAGGCCACCTCACTCATGCACCTCTTCATATCGCTGGTTCTCTCTTGGACGGAGTTCAGGGCCTTCTACTGAATACTGCGACCGCAATAAGACTTCTGTGTGAACGGTTTACAACCACAAAGCGCAGAAGAACAACGTAGACGCCATGTTAGTGTTTTTTTCTTTTATTTATTTTTTCTTTTTTTATACAAGTAACAATAGATGCCACCATATGGATGAATTTTGAAGTTATTCAGCAGTGGGGGCCGACAGCACCGTCACAAAGTAACATGATGAAGGAAGATGGTGGAAAGAAAGCAGAACTAGTAGCGATGGCCTTTTTGTGGCTTATTGACAGCAGCTTCTGTTGAGCAGTCTGTTTGGATGCATGGTGGATCAACGAGCAGTGGGAGTCTGATGTTCTGAAATTACTTCTTCAGAATTTCAAAACTCTGACTTTCAGCCATTGTTTACTTCCAGATTTACTGCGCCTGGCTTCTTCTGGTGGAGAACTGTAACGCATATCTCACGTCAATTACATTAAAGTCTGATAAATGTGACATAGCTGTTCGGACTTCTCACGCTTTGAAAGCTATCGGATACGTACAATTGAGTACCGCATGTGGAAGTGGCACAGTTTGGATTTTTTGGGGGGTGAAAACACCGGATTGCAGTGAAAAAGTTGAGTATGGGTCACATTGTCTGCTGTGTGAATGTAGCCTAAGACACCTAAAATATCCTCCACTGGAACAGTGTGTGGAACTTATGTAAAAGGACGACACTTTACAGATGCTCTGAAACAGATTCACATGTTACACAGAGAAAAACTACAGCAGGACTGTCTGATGTGGGCCAGAGCTTCAAATGTGCTGAGAACATGTCTATTTACCCTCACATCGCTGTTGGATTCAATCTACATCTCATTTAATCTGACCAAATTCATTTACAGGAAGTAAAATGTGGGGCGGTGGGGGGACACGAGACACAAAGGGTGCTGCATTTTTAATGCCGAGTGCCGAGATGTGGATTTTTTGACAACTAACAGCACTTGCAGACGTGTACAGAGAGATTCCTCCGCCCTGGAGACCTGTTGTTGAGACACAGATGGTGAAGTGTTGCCCTTAAATCAGTCAGCTAAGGATCAATGTAGATTAAGATTATCTTCCATATCTGTCTCTGAATCCAATATGTGTAAAGTAATTCCCAAAACTGGGTTTAGAGAACTTCCAAGTATGCTGCTTACGTTCCGATTATGGAGTCTTGCACATCCAATTGTCCAGTTGTGACACGAGTTTTACCCAAATCCATTTTTTCTTTTCTTTTTACAACAGATCATTCTGGAATGCTGTGATAGAGCAAAAAAAAACAAAACAACAAACAATAAAACAATCCAGAAACTGCTGCTCCCTGGGACTTTATGACAAATCTGTTTTAGCTCCTTTTGTGAGAGTGGCTGTAAAACATGTATACAAAGATAGAAGCATCAAATGCATTTTTTATCCTGAACAAATGACTTCAGAATTGAACAGAACTTGATTGTTTGGGTGCCATCTGAGTTTATTACAATCACAATCCATAATAGAAGGATAAACGCGCAGAAAACTGTGCAAATCTAATTTTATTCCAGTGATAAAGCTTTTGAAAACAGCGGGCCACGTTTTGCATTTTGTAGCTGTGTCTCTGGGTGGTGCAGATCTCTGCTGGTAAGAATATTCATAATTTCTACCCTGGTGACATTATTCCATGTCAACCTTTGGTTCCCCTACCATAGGAAGACATGACATGCTGCAGAGTCACCTTACTACATATTAGACACCATCCCATACATCATATGATCACCAGCTAAGGTGGGTTAGCACTATTTTTTGGATATCTTAAAAATTCTGCCGTGTGACGATTGTGGGGTTTAAAGACCAGCGCAACTGTGGCACAAATGTTGCAGCAGTGATGTAATAACAGTTCTCAATTTCATGCTACGCCATGCTGTCTGCATTGATAAGGATTTTCTCGCCTTAGCATAGTGGATGATAAAGGCTGGAATTTAAACTGAATACGTCACCTACTGTCTTATTAAGGAATGCATAGTATGTATTTGACCACTTGGGGCACTCAGAGTGGGTTGACTGTTTCTTGATGTGTTGCAGATCTTTACATATCAGCCAAAAAAAAAAAAAAAAGAGGCAAGTCCAAATTTTTGAACCTTGTCCTGATTCAGTGGAACACTGTGAATTGATCCCAATGCTACAGTGCTAGTCCCAATGGAAGTCCTTCACAGTAGTAGACATATGTTCCACAAAATCCCCTGCATTTTGTCAAGTAGTGTTGGGACTTAGTTCTATTTTTATTGAGTTAATTGCAGTTTACTAATAACAATTAGTCAAGTTTTAATCAAAAACCATAACAACAAATAAGCAACATTTTCAATTGAAAAACTGTTTTTCCTGCTAAATTACAGACTAGAAATATGAGCTCAACAATGAATTATTTATTATTGGGGCCTGCCCATAGCAATGCATAAGGAGAGCAGTGGCTGACTTGCGAAGCAAGTCAGTCACTGCCTCCATGCATTGCATGGCAGGCACCTATTGTTCTACACCCAATAGAATGTCTCTTTATTATTGGGGCCTGCCCATAGCAATGCATAAGGAGAGCAGTGACTGACTTGCGAAGCAAGTCAGTCACTGCCTCCATGCATTGCATGGCAGGCACCTATTGTTCTACACCCAATAGAATGTTTCTTTAATACGTATTATTTATTATTCTTCCGTTACCGTTAATGCGGCTCGTACGCTGAGCCCACCCACAAAAGTGGTATCAAAGCGTCGGCTCGTTCCCGGGAAGGGAGCTATTACTTTTGGTGGGATTTGGAGTTACCATGGCGAAGTAAAAAGCAAAAAACGACCCCAAAATCACTAACGAGCTCACCAGGTGCAAGTCTCGTCAAGGGGACGAGGCAACCATTAAATCCTGAAAATACCCTATTTTTGAGGATTTTCTGTGTCGTCATAACCTTATGTAGAGACGCCATTCAAACTTCATTTTGTAGAATCGTCCGTGATCTCTTTTAAAGTGAAGAAGCGTCAATATGTATTATGGTTTGTCCACAACTTCTTTCTAAGCGACCCAAAGTTTTTGATTTTGGAAAAATCAGAGTGTGAAGGTCAGCTCCGCTAGAGTGAGAGTCAGAGTGACATTTGACCCCAAATCATTTTTAACTTCACGCTCAAAAATATTGAATGATTGGTATCAAACTTGGTCATGACATTGATACGCGTGCCTGCTCCGGTCAAATGTTTTCAAAAATTATCTAACGCTTACAGTTTTCTCTCCAGGTGCTTCAGAGCAAAGTCATGCGCCAGGGTAGCAGACAGATCTCACTGATTCACTTCCATGTATTTCTGATAAATTTCAGACCTTGGCACACACTTTTTTATCTCATCGCTGTTAATACTGTGAGTGAGGTAGAGATATGAATGGCGGGACTATGTGAGGCGACAAATAGCCTCTCATATGCTTCAACGGTTTTCGAATATGTATTACGGTTCCCGAACGGAAACAGTTTTTTGCCATGCTTTTTTAGTCAAACTGGCTGGCTCAAACAGAGAATTGTCTCCCCTGGATGTCTCACTCACAGCTGGCAGAGGATTATTCACCATGGCAACGGAACCCAGAGCAGGAGAGCTGCTGAGGACTACAAATCGCATCACTGTAGTTCGAACTAGTAGTTCAGTTAAAACAGAGGAGGACTGAGCTGGCCTTTAGAAAAACTTGCTGCTATGGGCTGTATATAACTAATTTAACCCTGTCACTGTTACACATGGGATGAGTTTGGCCCTTTGAAATGAAGCTTACTGAAAATTTCAAAATAAAAGCCCTTGAAAATTTTTACATCAGGTCATTGCTTTTTTGAGCATTATATGACTGATTTAATCCAATGACTGTTACACATGGGATGACTTTGACCCTTTCAAATGAAGCTTAACAAAAATTTCAAAATAAAAGCCTTGGGAATTTTTACATCATGCAATTGCTCTTTTTGGCTTTATGTGACTGGTTTATCCAAAGCACTCTTACACATTGGATTAGTGTGGGCATTTAATATGAAGCTTACTGCAAATTTCAAAATAAAAGCCTCAAAATGCCCCTCTGGACAGTGCACCGCCGGAGGCGGTGCAGTGATATCATTCTGCATTATCTGTTTATCCGAGGTTAGGGAACTGCCTTGCGCAGCAAGGCAGTTGATTAGCATTAGCCTTTTAGCTTAAATAAGCTATTTTCTATTTTTCAGACTTATTAGCCATGTTTAGTATACTTAATGGAGTAAGTGAATGACAGTAAACATTCTAATGATACCCCACATGCTACTGAAAGTATTTATGCTTACATTAGCATATTTGCTCATTTTAGCTAATACACTTACTTTATCATACTGAATGTTGCATGTCCAGCTTACTTAACATTCTTGTGATTCTCCACATGCTATTGATTACATTGCAGCTTTCTTTAGCATTGATGCTAATTCTTAGCATCACAACGCTGGGTCCAAACCGACGGGCACACTTTGGCAGGCCCCAGTTAAATTTCTTCAGGAATTTTCTAGTTCTTAACTTATTCTTCCGTCACCGTGAATGCGGCTCGTACCGCTGCGAGCCCACCCACAAAAGTGGTATCAAAACGTGCGGCTCGATCCCGTGAGGTGTGCTATTACTTTTGGTGGGATTTGGAGTTACCTTGGCGACTTAAAAAGAAAAAAACGACCCCAAAATCACTAACGAGCTCACCAGGTGCATCTCTCGTCTTCAAGGGGACGAGGCAACCAGTAAATCCTGAAAATACCCTATTTTTGAGGATTTTCTGTGTCGTCATAACTTTATGTAGAAACGCCATTCAAACTTCATTTTGTAGATCGTCCGTGATCTCTTTTAAAGTGAAGACGTCAATATGTATTATGGTTTGTCCACAACTTCTTTCTAAGCGACCCAAAGTTTTTGATTTTGGAAAAATCAGAGTGTGAAGGCAGCTCCGCTAGAGTGAGAGTCAGAGCGACATTTTGACCCCAAATCATTTTTAACTTCGCCCTCACGCTCACAAATATTGCATGATTGGTATCAAACTTGGTCATGACATTGATACGCGTGCCTGCTCCGGTCAAATGTTTTCAAAAATTATCTAGCGCTTACAGTTTTCTCTCCAGGTGCTTCAGAGCAAAGTCATGCGCCAGGGTAGCAGACAGATCTCACTGATTCACTTCCATGTATTTCTGAAAAATTTCAGACCTTGGCACACACTTTTTTATCTCATCGCTGTTAATACTGTGAGTGAGGTAGAGATATGAATGGCGGGACTATGTGAGGCGACAAATAGCCTCTCATATGCTTCAAGCGGTTTTCGAATATGTATTACGGTTCCCGAGCGGAAACAGTTTTTTGCAATGCTTTTTAGTCAAACTGGCTGGCTCAAACAGAGAATTGTCTCCCCTGGATGTCTCACTCACAGCTGGCAGGATTATTTACCATGGCGGAACCCAGAGCAGGGAGAGCTGCTAAGGACTACAAATCGCATCACTGTAGTTCTAACTAGTAGTTCAGTTAAAACAGAGGAGGACTGAGCTGGCCTTTAGAACAACTTGCTGCTATGGGCTGTATATAACTAATTTAACCCTGTCACTGTTACACATGGGATGAGTCTAGCCCTTTGAAATGAAGCTTACTGAAAATTTCAAAATAAAAGCCCTTGAAAATTTTTACATCAGGTAATTGCTTTTTTGAGCGTTATATGACTGATTTAATCCAATGACTGTTACACATGGGATGACTTTGACCCTTTCAAATGAAGCTTAACAAAAATTTCAAAATAAAAGCCTTGGGAATTTTTACATCATGTAATTGCTCTTTTTGGCTTTATGTGATTGGTTTATCCAAAGCACTCTTACACATTGGATTAGTGTGGGCATTTAATATGAAGCTTACTGAAAATTTCAAAATAAAAGCCAGATAAAAATATTACATCAGGTCATTGCTTTTTTGAGCGTTATATGACTGATTTAATCCAATGACTGTTACACATGGGATGACTTTGACCCTTTCAAATGAAGCTAAATAAAAATTTCAAAATAAAAGCTTTGGCAATTTTTACATCATGTAATTGCTCTTTTGGCTTTATGTGACTGGTTTATCCAAAGCACTCTTACACATTGGATTAGTGTGGGCATTTAATATGAAGCTTACTGCAAATTTCAAAATAAAAGCCTCAAAATGCCCCTCTGGACAGTGCACCGCCAGAGGCGGTGCAGTGATATCATTCTGCATTATCTGTTTATCCGAGGTTAAGGGAACTGCCTTGCGCAGCAAGGCAGTTCATTTGATATTAGCCTTTTAGCTTAAATAAGCTATTTTCTATTTTTCAGACTTATTAGCCATGTTTAGTATACTTAATGGAGTAAGTAAATGACAGTAAACATTCTAATGATACCCCACATGGTACTGAAAGTATTTATGCTTACATTAGCATATTTGTTCATTTTAGCTAATACACTTGCTTTATCATACTGAATGTTGCATGTCCAGCTTACTTAACATTCTTGTGATTCTCCACATGCTATTGATTACATTGCAGCTTTCTTTAGCATCGATGCAAATTCTTAGCATCAGAACGCTGGGTCCAAACCGACGGGCACACTTTGGCAGGCCCCAGTTAAATTTCTTCAGGAATTTTCTAGTTTTTAATCTGTTCTTTGGGTTATTCAACGATCAGATTGGTGCAAAGTGCTGTTATACCCATTTAGCTTTCAGGTATCTCAGTGACCCTGATAATTTATGTAGCTACTTTGAAAACACAGAATAGGAACTGTGGATGTTCACATTAATGTTGGGGACCTCTGTGCTGCTGCTATATGTTTAGCATTGAGATGCTATTTCAGGCTTGAATAACGCCTTTCAGCTCAGCTTGAACACGACGATAGTCTTTTCCAGTATCCCATCAGATAGTTGTTTTTTTTCTGAAGCAAAATATAATCCGCAGTGGGCCGAGAGAACCAGCTTTGTTCCACTCTGCAGTTGTTTGCGAACGTCGGTTGTGCATCAGATTTACATGCGTACCAGAAACTTGAATACAAAGGTTCCGACTCTGAACTTTCGAATGTAAAATTTTTTTTTACCAAATCAATTGCGTTAACATTTTTACTTGTTACAATCAATGCAGTGTAACAAGTGCATTGATTAAGATCCACTAATGCATTAAGTGGATCTTAATTAATGCACTAAGGTCCATAGTTTAGACCCAATGCACCAACATACATGGAAAGATGAGGAATCGGGATGGGAGATTTAATTCCCAAACTTCTTCCTATTGTCACCATGTAAACGTTGTTTCCACTGCCTCCCTTTGTTTAACAAACCAGCTCTTAATCCTTCATCAGCTAAACGGATTTTGTAAATACAAATCCCCAAAACTGAAGCTCCAGTATTCTTGCTTTGTGTAAGATGACACAAAAAAGAAAATTCATTTCCTAATGAGTCTGTTGGGCCTGTTCACCTCTGCTACTAAATCAACCAGATGGGCCGTTTAAAAAAAAAAATCATTATTATTATTTCCTGATGGTTCTCTGTTTCTCGTCACCGTGCCAACCCATCATGTTCATATTCTTCAGCTGCTGAAAAGATTTGGGAGTTGCTTGCGTCCCCGTTGCTCTGTCATGTTGTATTTGTGCATCCGTTTTGGCCTGAATATGCTTTCTCTCCTGTGCGGCCGATGGAACCCTCTTATGAAACCCCCGATCAAAGAATAATGCATCGACTGTCACTCGGCCTCCCTTAGCAGTTGGCAAAAGCACTCTGAATTATTCAAATGCATTTTCATGAATACTTGTGCAGCTTACAACTCAGTGGAAGGCAAATAACACTTACCTAAATAGAGTAACAGATCTTGTTTTGTAATTCCTGCTCATCACAGTAGTTCAGAATATAATCATTAATTCATTCTCGGCTGGATGATCAGTATGAACAGCTCTTTCCATGTTCCTTTGAAAGCTACACAGTACATTAAGGCTTCTTTTGGTTCATTGTTCAGCTGTTACTTCAACATTTTAACAAACGCGTATTTGACTTTATTTAAAAAGCCAGTTACGTCTTAATACGTCGACTTTGTAGGGGGGAGGCCTCTCAAGACTCAAATGAAGCTGATTTTTTTTGTGAGTGATTCAGAGTAACTTGATTTCATGAAGTGAACCTGAGGTTATCCAAATCCATTTTTGGATAAAATGTTTATTTTTTTTGCTTATGTCTATTAAGGTTTTGCTGAGGTGGTTGTTTGATCATCCTTCTATCCTCCTCTATCATCAGAATACAAGTGTTCCAAATACAAACCCGAGTGACTGCCCTGGATGACTTTGACCGACTCGTGTCCAAGAGCTTCGCTAACGTCTTCCAGTCCCGGTGCTGTTGTCTCACCGGTCCGGTCTCAAGCCCTCCATCCTTACCAAATATCATAAAGACACTGATATTTAGCTGCTACTCTGCTTGTTATCAAATTTGCACCGTACCTTCTAATAACTGGGAATCACAGAACAGGTGTGAGCCAAGCTTTTTATTGCTCAAATGTAAATATAATGGACATAGTTAAGCCTTGCTCATACCCCTGGCAGATTAAATCTTAAAGTAATCTTTTAATTTTAATATGGGATTATTTGGTAGTATAATGAAAGCTTTAGCCTAGCCAGTGTCCTGACTTGACTTGTTCTGTGAAGGAAGGTAAAGATAAGGGTGATAGCAAGGAGGCCTTCCAACCGTAAAGAGCCAAAGATAAATCATCAAGATGCCAGCGGAAATATTCAAAAAGCTGCTCAGCAGTTCAAAGAAGGGTTTGATTGCCGTAATGCCAACAAATACTCCTTTATCACTATTTTATGTTTGTTCGTGGACACATCAGTGGGCACCATTTGATCGTTTCTGTGCTGTAGACACACTTGTATCTTCCACACAAGGGATTCATTTAAGACTCATCCACATGGAAATTTCTGTGTGAGCAGTAAAAATGTTCACCCTCTCACAAGAGTGAAGCTATTGATTTTGTGGGCAACGGCTGTTTCCTCTTCTCTCTTTAGTGGAGATTTTGGAGTTGTGTTACTGACAGAGGTCAGAGGATCTTAAAAAGTCTACGCGACCGCACAAAAGATTGTCAGTTCGTCTTTTCAAGCCTCCTCCGATCTCAGAGCCCTGCGCTCATCCCACAGAAAGGCCAACTGAGGAGATAAAGGTCGGATGCACCTTTTCATAAGTTGTCGCTCTTAGCATAGCTATGGCACAGTGTGTATAAAATGCTTTCTTTTGCAGGACTACATTTGTAGAGCTGCCTGCTCTGAAGACTAGAACCCTTGTAAGTCTGCAGATTACATGTCTCATGTGCATTCCACATCAAGATACATCATGTGGGAGGATTTTTTTTTTCTATTTCTGTTTTTTCTGAATTTAGTGGCTAATGTTGAGTAGCTTGTTGTTGTTTGTCCTGACATGTGACTGGATTAGAACTGTAGATCCACCTAACCACTTTTATACAAATAGTGTAACAATACATCCAGCGTATGACACAGTATGTAATACTAGCGTCATGAGAATGAGATGATATAAGATTTTAGCTACATACTTAGGAAAATTAAGAATCCCTCTTTTCAGAAATAGCAAAGTAAAAATCTGTCATCAGGTGAATAATTCAGCCCAGTTACTAACTCGTCCAAGTGTTGCGGTTTTTATTTCTCACTTATTCAAAGGTGTTTCTAAAGCCCAAAGTGCAGACTCATTAAAACGCAGTGAAATAGCCCTTTTTTTGCTCTGAAGCAGGAGCTTCATTAGCAGATAACCATTAGCTAGTCTTGCTATTCTCACAGTGCTTAAAAATCATTTGTATCTAGTCTGTCGCTCTTTCACCATTTCTTATTTTTTGTTTCTTCCGAGAATCTGCTGAGCAGCTGCTGTTCCACAAATGATTTGGTGAGGTGTGCTTTATTATCCGACCCTGTTAAAACAACAGAGCTACTTACTTTCCTCTAATACATTAGCCTGATATAAACCAGCTCCTTGTTCTTCGTCCTGGGGGTCTGAACTCTCAGCTGTTTTGGAGGCGTGGCCTCTATTGAATTTAAATGATTGGCACTTATTTTACCTAATCGCTAACTTTTGGCCTTGACACAAGTAATGCTCCTGCTCAACTGTGAAGGGAGCTACGCCATGAAGCTGACAAATTGCATGCATGTTTGACAGCAATAAAACGCCATAGACATTCCTCCAACCTTGTTTGCTCAACATTAGGAAGTGTATCCAACACAAACTGAATGGTTTTGTTCATCCTGAGAAATGGAGGCCACTGAGTCAAATCCCAGACAAACCAGTGAAGGGAAATAAGAACCAAGAGAATTTGAAAGGGAAGGCAGTGGTCAGAGTGATTGCACATGCGTTGTGCAAACTGAGTCAATTTTGAAGAAAGAATCACAAGGACCTGACGAGCTGATCATGCCACATTTTGATAACTATCAACAATTTGCTCTAATTAAAATGAAATTTTTTCTCATATTTTTGTGACCTGCTTTTGCTACCATTACAGCTATATTCTATTAAAATGATGACCATCATCCTAATATCAATTAGTATATCGGCATATCGGATATCGACCAAAAGTCCAATACTGTGCATCTCTAGTCAAAGTGTGTCTTTGCGTTTCTCTGGTACTGTACCTCGTGTTGTCAGATCAGAATTCATTTGGACCCAGATCTGAAGGCTTCTGGTTTACGCTCACCTCATCAGACCAACGCGCATTCCGACAGCAACTGGACACCACTTTGTGAGACAGACTTCACATCGACGAGAAACGTTTGCGCCGGTTCAAATTGCCAAGATCTTGTTACCCAGCGACTCTGCAGTGTTTATTAAAATTCACATGTAGACACAGAAAGCCCAGGATGATGCACAGTTATCTCGTTCTCCTTGAACGCTTTGGTTTGGTGCCAATTAAGCCGCCTCTGTTTCTCCTTCGGTAATCACACCAACACCCCGCTTTTCAGTCCCCCCCCCACCTTATCAACCCCAGTTTATATCATATTGTTGAAGAGGAGTGAAGGGAATGAATATTTCAGGAGCTGAGCGAGCACGAAGCACCGCCAGGGCTTCATACCATCTTGTTTGCACTTACTGCAGCCATTAAGTTTACAAGCAGCATTTGTATTTATCACCAGGCCTGGATGCTTAGAAGCAATCACAAACCAAACACAGGCAGAGAAATAACAAGGTTCAGGTTGACATGTGAGGAAAAACTGAGGTGAAGTGCTGACATGCTGATGTCTTAGCAGATAACACTTAAATCATTTTCCTCCAAAACTTCACTGGTAAGGGTTCAAAGAGATATAGCCATAATACAAATTTTTGGAGTAAGTAGTGGTGTTTGAAGTTATTTTATGGGATTTTGCTGTAAGGCCCAGAATTGATTTGCAGAAGGGATAAAAGGAAGATACTTTATCTTCAGAGCTTTGTCGGAAAAAGCTTAGCATCCATTGGTAGTTCCGCCAATATGCCTGCAGGGCATGGAGGTAGGGTGAGAGGGGGGTTGCTGGCATTGACATTATATACCAGAATGAATTGTGCTGAGTTTACACCTCCTGCTGCTTACGTTCTGCTCTTTCATAATCTTTCATGAACCACACAATGTTTTATTTAATGTCCTGGGTCAGAGAGAAACTTGAGAAAAAACATATTAATAATGAAACGTGTGGTACTGGGGAGGGAAAGGAGAAGACGAAGAAGAAAAACTTGTTTGAGGCTTCTCAGCAAACAGGTCAGAAGACCTTTTGAAGTCGGCTGCTTCGGTGCAGTCAATAGTTTAAGAACTTGTGTTATTTCTGAATGTAAGGCCAGCTTGGACTTTTTCCTACTTGAAAATGCCAAATATCTCCTCGCTGCTGCCCAGCGTCTCGCCGCGGTCCCAAGAATACCCCACCTCACCCCCCACCAATCTCCACTCCCCAGTATATCAGCTCGGTGTTTTACTGAGAAGCAGTCTGTGAACCAAAGGTTATTCTTTAAATACCTCTCAGTATAAAAACATAGAGGTTCTTGCATTACCAACTAACTAAATAATTCTACTGTTCACTCTTTCTGCTTTTTAATTTAGGAAGAATGAAGTCGGTTTCTTATGGGCCGCTGTTTGTCTTAAGAAAAAATAACAATGGGGCTGCACTTTTGAAAATCATTATCATGTTCATTTATTTATACGTGTCACTGTTTCAAACTAAATGTTTAATTGTGTTGCTGAAAATTTAGTGGACCAAATAAATATTTATTGCCAAACTTAATATTTTGTTAGCAAGCTGAGGTAGTTAAATGTGTAGTTTTAGAAACTAAGTATTTAACTAGTGCAAAGCTACATATTTAGTTCATATGCAAAATCACTTGTTGATCAGAGGTGCTGCACTATCAAAACAAACTGTTCCTGTCGATATATTGCTAAATGTTTGCCTCATTCTTTGTTTTAAGATAAAATGTACAAGAAAGGAGGAAAAGACACAGCGATGAAGAGGTGACATGAAGTGATTCACCAGGATGAGTTTATAGAGATTCAGAAGACCTAGCTTTTATTTTGATAGTGCACTTCCAGGTATCGGCTTGTAAATTTGCACATTACCTAAAAATTAAGCTCCAGGCTAAATATTTAGATTGTTGGATATATATTTAACTTAAATATAATTATTTAGATTGTTCACTATGCTTGGTTTGGAGTTTGCCAGCTAAATATTTCGTTAGAAGCTAAATGTTTGGCTTTGAACCTGGCATTTATAAATGAATATATAACGTAGTGAAAATATGAACAAAAAAACATTTTATTTCTTTTATAACAAGATAAATAACCCAAATTACAGCTGTTAATTTTGGACAGTGTAACCCCGTAGTTTCTGTGAACATTTTCTGCTGAGTCTAATTCCTTTCAGCTTCCTCTCCATGTTGCTTTGACATGAGCTACTGCTATCGACGCCAAGGGGAGCAAGCATATGCTGTGGCCATAAATGTTTGTATTCCCTGCTGGAGCCTAATTTGCGGCTCTGTTTAGATGTGGAAGGGTAGCGAGCTCCTGGCCTCTCTGCCTCCCAGCTCTTAATTGCTTTATTACAACCATCATTTGAACTGGAGGCAAAAAACCCTTTGGCAGCCAAGCATCACGATGGCCTTGCTGTGGGGTTGTGATGAAAACACTGTGGTGTAATTATCATTTGCAAATCTGCATAGTCATCAATTTTGTTGTTTTGCGAACTCTTATGTCTGCAAAAAAAAATATAGCATTAGTCAAGTTTCTTGCAACATGAATATTTATCAACAGTATTATCATCAGGTTAGGGCAGCTGGTCTTTTGTATCTGTAATATTTGTTATTATGCTCCCATCATGTGAATAATTTGTCAGTAGGTCTGAAGTTTAACTCAAGAAATGTTTGCTGATGGAATTTCAACTGAGCATGTAAAAGTAGCTCAACACTGCCCCCTAATCTCCAGTCGCTTGGACCGGTTTTATGTACGCCGATGGAAACCAGTGCAGATGTAGAGGAATCCAAGGACAATGACCTCCTAGAGGCTTTTATTGTGAAAGTCCACAGGGAGTTGTCACAGTCAGAACTGTCAGAACAGAAAGTTTTGTAATAATATTTTGCTTTTAGTGGATCCTCAGATTTACAAAAGCTGTCTAATAAAAACAAACAGTCAAGCCACACATCGATGACTGAGAAACCTTAAATTGCTTTGCATCAGCGAACAGCTACCAACAAGATAAAAACATGATCAATGACGAAAACTGTAAGTGGTAAAGGTGAGTGGACATCCCTAACTTCCTACAACTAGTAACACTTGATTGAACAACTGATTGAACCTTGTGGTAGTTTGTGCAGAATGAATGAAGATTGACTGGTGTGTGATCAGAGCTGGAATCTATTCCCATATATCAGCCACATATGCAGTACCGCCACTTGGGTGGATCTGAAATTCCCTCATTTCTGAGTAGTCTCTGTGCTATCTCATGAAAAAGCTCCATGTCAGAGCACCTGTGCCTTCAGAGGAAAGTCCACGGGCCATGTGACTTATTCATGACTCTCTCGGCGTTATCCGTCCCAGGTCTCTGCATGTAACCTGCGTTGCCTCACAGACCAGCCCTTTGCCTCTTTCCACGCTTCATCTTGCTCATCCTGTTTAAAAAGTAAACAGCCAGTTGCATCCGTGCTAATAATTTATGGGCCTCGAGAGGGAAAGGTGTTTATGTGGGGATATGAGATGCTATTAGCATCTATAGCGTCTCCACCACCTTGGAATGAGGTCCTACTTTAAGCTGATCCCACCTTTATTTCAAACATTTCACAATAAGCTCAAAGCTGTCGGTGGTGTTCATGTAGCAGTAAAATGTAGTAATCATCAACGATGCAATTAGAAACATATTCCTGTAGTCAAGACGGTGTTATCTATCTAGCTAAGGCTAGCTAACTAGCTATGGTCTAAATTATTACACAAACATTTTATAATTATCTTTCAATCGTTTATCATTTTATGCATCATCTAAAAATTTGGTGAAGTTCATTTATTATTTTGAAAATTGATCAAAAGCAATGTACCTATTAGAAATACAAAATAGATATTGTTTCTGTAACAAATAACTGAAAGAATCAAATCTATTCAAGCTGAATTTCTAAATATTGTTTTTGTTAGTTTTTGGCTTACCAAATCTGGGGATCATGATGTTTATGACTGCTATAGAAATGTTCTAAGTCAATCCAGTAGTTCCTCAGATATGTGTTTTGGTATCAGAATTAAAAAAAGTGGATCGGTGCGTCGCTAGTTAAGCATGTTTCTGCCGAGTTGTTGACTGCAGGAGGGATCTCCTGTAGCAGTCTATGTAACAGTAGATGGTTCGGAAGAAGCCTCTGACTGAAGACACTTGGTTGTTTGACAGTCGGATAAAGAGGATGCTTCCGAACATAACCAATTGTCTTTAGGGTCAGAAAACACTTTTGGATCATTTCTAACCTCAGTCTTCCATTGTAATAAAAGTTCAAAGTGTCATGATTTAACTGGACAACTGATATACCCACCACACCAAAACCCAGGATGCACTTTAAATGTATTTATATCTGACTAATACCCCATAAGACAGTTCAGCTCTGCATATTTGAGAACCTTTACTCTAAGCCATCTCTTTGAAACCTCTTCCTAATCGCCCATGCTTAAATAGTAATTGCACATGCCTCTACCAAACACTTGCTTTTTTTTATTGTCAGGGGCCTTTTGTTAGAGAAATATGTTACTAATGGCTTATGAATTAATAAGAAGCCAAACTGAATTAGAGTTTCATGCGAGGTGACTGTAAAGAGCTTGAAAGCCCCCAACGTTTTATTCAGATTTCAGGATTTTCTGGACGAGTGAGTTCCTTTTTTGCCGTGGCCTATAATGCATCCTTTGTCGTCGTCTCTCAGCAGTGATTTAGGCCGCGGGATGCTCTCGGTGTAATTTACTTACCCGAGCAGAGCCATTAATTTTCTATTATTGTGAAAAGATGATTCTTGTTTTGGAGGCTGTCTCGATTATTTATTTAGATACACAGCAGGGGAAACACGAGGCGCCGGCTAATGGAATATAAAGTCGCAGGCCTCATTCCCATTCTGACATTTAACTACAGAAGCGGCACATGTGTTAATGTGTCCTCCCCAAGCACCTTAATTCAACTTGAAATTCCTAATGGAACTCGCTATCTGCACTGGGCCTTTGAGACGGTGAGAGGGGGGCGACTTAACTCACAAATTCACTTGTCTGAATCTTAGCTGTATGTCTAGCGACTTAAATGCTCCACTGCTTTTGCGTCTAGAGGGAAACGACATTAGAGCATTCTCACTTGTACCGTCGCCTTCTTTCACTGTTTTTTTTATGCAGTGACATGATATTTCTGTTGCTAAATCACAGCATTTTTATTATTTCCTTAACCTTATAATATATACCCATCTGACTGAATAACGGCCAAGCATTTTAATACATTGCTCCGGCTTAGACATAAGGTACACTCATGAAAACACCAGGCAGGGTTGAAAGTTGTGACAACTGACTATTAATAATTAAGAAATGTTTAAATAATGCTCTGTTGATCAGTTATAATCCTAGTTGCAGTGTCTGGTTATAAAAGTAAGTTTAGTTAATAGGACAGTAATGGGGGTTTTATTCTTGCAGGCGTAGTAAAAAAGAAATTACAACCTCTTTCAATTCAAACTGAGTACAGCTCCTGTTTCAGTAGTTTAACAAATTTCAAAAATAAATTTGCTTTAAAAAAACCTGTCAACTAAAAAAAGTCATCTTTTTTTTATAAGTGTTGCTGCTAGGGTGTGGTGGGATTTTTTTGGCCGTAACAACATTGGTTTGTTTCGCAAAACTGCAAAGAAAACATTTTTGTTTTCACATCACATGAGTCACACGATCAACAACTGGATGTTGCCATTGGCGAAAACGATGATGAAGAACATGGCAGGAAGCAGTTGGAGGGGAACAACGCGGCTTGTTTTTTTTAATGACCCATCAGCTGAAAAACCGTATTCATCGAGTTTCTTATTAAATGGAAACACCACAGTTGCAAAATTGTGTTTTGTGCTCGTTTGTAATGGAAACGGTGCTATTGATCCGCAATAGGATCTTTGGATGTCCAGATCTTTGTCCATCTCGAGTCCCTACAAAACTGTTTTATAGATCTTTGTTTGAAATATCTGTATCATTGAATTATTTAGTCTAGTTGTTCACCATTCCAGGTTATTCTAATGGTGTTTTCACCCCAGATAATCTGGTAGACTAGGTTCGATTGATGTATTGACGATTTCAATAGGCTAGCAAGGAAAGACAACTCTCATAGTAGCAAGGGGGAAGGTAATGGCAGTAGGGTTTCATGTTGATGCCCTTAAGTTGTATAAGCAATAAAAAGTTAAGCCACTTTATTCTGGATTAAAACGTATAAACATGGCCACATAGGAAAACATTTGGAAAAGCCCTTTTAGGCTGAAAGGGATTTTCTTTATTGGCCATCCTACTATGATGATAATTTTCTAAAATCTTTTCTTGACAATTCTGTGGAAATTCCTTCTATTTATTGATGTGAAAGGTTTCTGCTCCTCAAACATCAGTTCCAGTACTGTTATGAACTGTCCAGACATCCTCCTTAAGGGATTTTCATTGCTTCAACAGGAACATGTGAGGATTCAGTGAAAGGGCTTTTCGGTACCAAAAGCGTCAAGCCATGGAACATGGCATCCACGGCGTTAATAAGATCAAACCAGAACAATAATTTGTCAGAACACTCTGGCGGGTGCAGTGGACTGGAACCGTTCACACAAATTGAAAATATATAGAAAATAACAATAGATTTTGGTTTAGTTAAGACATCCTGTAAACATCTTGAAATAAAAGAAAACGACATACAGACATAAAGTCAGTGAAATCGCTGATAAATGGATTTATTAAGCAGAAATAAGAAAGATAAAATCCATTTATGAAGACTGACCTTCACCATCTCGTTTGCTTTGCCTTCATTGAAGCGTCAGCTCTGGAAAGTTGAGCAAAACGCTGCTGCATGTAAATGAAGGTCTGCTGAGTGGGCAGAAATGTTTCTGCCCGGCGCTCCGGCTCTGATTCAGAGCCTTCCAACTCGGTTGTTATTACAGTTAATGACAGCATCTCATCTGAATGACTAACGTCCAGTCAAGTGCTGTCACCCGTTCCATTTTGGCTTTTCTCTTGTTCACTTTACTGCGAAGGACGTCTTCCTGGTCCAAGCCGCGGCGGAGGCCAACATCCTCATTATGAAGTTTTATGTTCTTCAGTGGTGAAAAGAGCTGCTTCTGAAGTGGAGTCTGTTGGAATAAAATAGATCTCATAAGAGACGGACGGAACAGAAAGTCCTCATTTTAGCTAATCTTAGCAAAAATGATTAATAGGGTACCGGGTAACTAAAGGGACGAAGCAGCCCTTAGCTTAATTAGCCAATCATAATAATGTTGCCTATATATATATATATATATATATATATATATATATATATATATATATATATATATATATATATATATATATATATATATTGCCTTGTTTGGAATAAAAACAGCAATAGGTTTTTCAGTCTTTGTTTAGGTCTCTTGTTTACATGTGCAGCTAAGTCAAATAGAATATTATTAAAAAGTGAATTTTGTAAAGAAAAAAAAAACGATGTGCGTTGTCTTGACAGTCGTCCAACAAACACTCACATCCTCCATAAGGAGGGTAAGCCATGAAAGGTGATTATTAATTTACTGTTAAGTACTAAAAAGTTACCATACTCAAATAAATGTAACCAGTACGACATAGATAACAATACTAGTAGCCCATTCCTGTTAACAAGTTTAACAATATTGGCACTAGCTAGTCATCATTTAGCTAACATGACCTGCATCCCACAGCGTCTCTCAGCACACTCTGTTAGTTTGGGGGGAAAAAAACAGCAAAGTTTTTGGCCTTTTGCTGATTTGCTGCCAGGATTCTAAAACACACCTGTCTCTGCATGGCAGCAGCAGGTCTGTGTCGCTGCCACACAGGTAAAACACAGGTAAAGCAAGCATCTTAGAGCTCACGTTGCATTCAAAGGCGGCTTGGAAAAACTCAGAACTGTGTACTTATTAATTACTTACTGCACTGTACTGTTTTATTTTACTTGAGTAATATTATTATTGCTACTCTTACTTGAGCAGATTGATTTTGCTTTTAAAGAAATGGACTTCACAGATTTTAAACCTTAGATTTCTGAAACTTATGAACTGTTTATGCAAATTTGAACTAACTTACTCAGCATTTTACACGTCACTGTTTATATCCTTATTGTTTATTTTGCAATATTAAACATGGTTATTTTATTGAAGGGTTACATAAAGATTTGTTTAAGCATTTATATTTAAGTAGAAGCTCGTTTACTCCCCCCCACCCCCTGTAGCTGGAGCTGATTCATGCAATCCTCCTTCATTAATAGAAATATATATTTAAGATAAATCAAAACCTTTTTTAGCACAGAAACACAGCTAATGATATTCTGATTAATTCACCTGTAATCATGACAGCACAACTCTTCAGAGTGTTTACCTCCTGCTCCTGCACAGAGGAAACCTGCAGGTGCTAGAAGTCAGAGGACTCGTCAAAGGTCAAAGGTCAGCAGCCAGCATTATCCTGCTCAGGTTAAAAGTGACAGCTGAACCACACACTTCATCCACCCCCTAATTGACTTCCAAACACTGTGGCGCTTTAGTTGTGGAGTAACTCCTCAGCATTAGCTGCAGCTGTAAAGTCAATATGACTTTATTAGTGACTCCGTCTCCATCGACTGGCCCTACTTGCACTTTTGACCTCAAATAACTGTGATCCGCCGTCTGGAGACTGCTCTCCGGCTCGTCTCTCTTCCCTTCTTTCCTTCCTTCCGTCACTTACTCTGTCATTATTCCGCCTCTCAATGATCATGTCACCCTCCGACTCCAAATCCCGGAAGAGTGCGGGCGGCCAGGAAATTCGATATTGTTGCTTCCCCTCCCTTTTTCTTCGGAGTCCATCGGTAAACCTCGCTAATCCGTAAAGCCAACCTTGGATTTGAGCCGCTGAGTCTGAAGGGAAAGTAATTGGGTTGTTGCTAATAATTGGATTTTCTGCAGCTTGGATATAAAAAAAATAACAATGTTCAGACCAGACTAAGCCCACACCTTTTTAAGCTTCAGTTCATAGGCTGAGGCAAGCCCCAGGTTGCGCATAGAAGATGATTAACATTTAAAATCTGCTTTCAGCCTCTGTGTTTTTAAATAGAGCTGTTTGAAAGCTCTAATTTTTGATAAGAATGCTTTAAGCCCTCGTAAGATGGACTGAGTGGGTCATTACCAAAAAAAAAAAAAAAAAAAAAAACGCACATTAGCTACCTGCAACAAAAAAGGAGAGAGGGTGAGAAAATCTATGGAAGCCGAGGAAAGGATATAATGATTTAAAGACATTCAGAGGCATTTCTTTTTATCATGGTGTTGAAAACCAGACACATGGATCAGACAGAGTGGATGCATTAGTGTGAACAGAGCTGAGGGGAGAGTTACTGGGCAGGTGAGCTCTGTGAGGCTGGAGGCTGTGTCTCCACAGAGGAGCTTCGTGGAAAGAGGCGGTGCTTTGTGAGACCAGGTGATTAGGCAACGGTTGCCATGGGTGATTGAAGGATTTCTCAGACATTCAAAAAAGAATCAAAGCAACACTCCAGGTATGTTATTGATGAAGGAATAACATCACATGATAAAAAGCTAAAAAGGGTGAATTTTAAATCAACCCCCTGTCCCTTCACCACCAATGTTCTGTAACTAGATAAAGGGGACGACTGCTCAAAAGTGTCACACCATGACAAGCAAAAACAGACAAAATCTACATGAATTTATTTGAAATAAGATTGATATTGATTAAAACCCAGTGAAGCTTATTATTTACAATTTATGTATAAAAATGTGTTATGTGGAATTTAAATGTTAGGAAATACACAATTATAGTATATCCAGATGCTAGACAGATGTATCAGCAGCTTTCTCCCAGTCAACTGTATTTCTACGTAGCCAAACGGATTCACAAGCAAGCTAAGTAGCTGCTTGTGGCCTCCGGGCCAGCAGGGGGCACCTCAAGACTCAATTAATTTTTATACACAATATGTGTATTTTATATGTGTACATATAATATATGTCACACATCCGTTTGTGTTGTTTGTTGTTTTCAAGTCAAGTGCATCAAGAATATTTGCAGACCGGTATGATTCTCACTTTCTTATAAACGTATGTCATATTTATTTACTTTAAATGTGATTAACTAAAGTGCCACTTTTTCAACTTATTTGAGCTTTACATCATATTCTAATATTATTCCATCATCAAAAACAAACCTGGAGTGTTGCCTTGATTCTGTCATACATGTTTGAGAAATCCTTTAATTTCCATGGCAACTATCAGGATCTACAAAAGAACTGATTATCCCTAGCGCTGCCTTCGATGATGAAGCACCTCATCAGTTTCTAAAATTTTGCCTCACAGAGCACACCTCCCCACAACTCCCTCTTCAGCTCCATCAGACTAGCCAGCAGCAATTAGCAAACGCTGGATGGAACTGCTCTGAGTTTCAGTGAAACATGGGAGCCATGTTGTAATGACTTCCTGAAGGCAGAGTTTCAGAAAGAGCAGAAGTTATTAAAGTGACAGAAGCCCAATTTCAAGGCATTAAATTGCAAAGTTAGATTTCTTATATGTGTGATATATTTTATACCAAATGAAGGTAACATAATTATTTGATTGTGCTAAAGAAATGGCACAATGTGAATGGAAAACAGTTAATACTGCCCTTCTAATCATTTAACTCCATTAAAAGTTTTGAGTCCTCCAACTGGTAAATATTATAGATCCACATATTATTTGTTTAATTTATTTAGTTATTTATTTCAATAATGGTATTTATTGTTTTTATTTTTGACTACTATTTTATTTTCAGCCTTCAGATCAAGGACAACAAATTTTATAGAACAACAATGAAAAATTAACAAATGAAATCATTCAATGTAAACTGTTTTGGCATATGTTTGACTGTTTTACCAAACTGTCTGTGTGGTAAAACTGAAGTACGGCCAATATCAGAGAAACCCCCCCAAAAAACACTAAGGCTCCTGTGGGCTTTAGTTTGCAAACTGGCATTCACTGTTTGAGAAAGTCTCCAAGAAGCCATGGGAAGCGACGGAAATGAGCAGCGTACCACATGTCGGGGCCCGTGCATAGACCGGGGGGCCGGGGCCGGGAGAGTGGGGGGAGACAACAATGCTCCCCATCGTGTCTTTGAGGTCCCAGCCCAGATTATTGGGAAGGAGCGAACCTCATGTTGCTTTAAGGGAACAGCGGAGGGCCTCGTCTCGCCTCATTCGCCTAACCACCCTCCCCTCACCTCCTGGATGATACACTGAAGTCATCCTCACTGTTCTCCCCTGTGAAGCTATTAGATCTCGAGGCATGCTGGCTTCACAGAGTACCACTCTAACGGCCAACGTCTCCCAAACAAGTTCTCTCTATACGGCAAATCCATAGGCTCCTACAAATGTTATTGTGCTCCAGATCCCTGCTGGGTCCAGCGAAAGTCAGTTTTGTGCTGCAAAAACATGATTACACACTTGGATGTGCTGAAAGGTTGGGAAAAACTCGCAAAAAGAAAAGAAAAAAAAAAAAGAAAGCTTTCTCTAGTGAGTGAAGTGGACCTCTCAAGTCTGAAAGATAACAGTGTGGTCAGGTGGGTGGAAGATTATTAGAATTAAAAGTCAAAAGATTTTGACTTTAAAGTGAGTTCTTAAACAATTAATTGTGATTGTAGGTAAAATAAAAGGACATAGACTCTGTGGTGAACTGGGTAGCAGTGCAGGTTGCAGGACTGAAGTACTGTCTGTCTCTCACAGACAGCAAAGAGCCCCCCCACCCCACACCCCCCCATCATTTTCTTTATTACTACACACTAAAGGTCAAAGCTAAAAAAAGAATCTTCATGGAGTGACTACAATTATATGTAATTCTGCTGCAATAGCAGGAACAAAGAACTCAAAGAGCACAGTTATTTTCAGAAAGCTGTAATTTTGTAATTTCAAATAAGGACAAAGCTATACGCACGAGCTGATCCATGAGTATTAGTAAAAAAAAAAATAAAAAAAAAGAAAAACGGAGATTGTAGAACTATGTTGGAATAACAAAAGGGTTTGATGTGTTGTAGTTAAATGTAAAAGAGAGGAAATGCAAGCATTGATACCTAGCTCTGTTTGCTACTAGCTCATAAAACTAAGTGGTATTTAAAAATGAGAATTTGGAGCTTGCCTACTGGAAATGGACCAAAATGAAAAATGCGGCGTGTCCGACACCTGACAGGCTGAACGGTACGGGAAGGACTAGTACAAAAACCTGAGCTGCTTGCCATGTTCATAGCTGTATGTATGCAGTGGATAAGTCCAAAATGATGCATTTCAACCAGGAAGTTCATGTCTTATGGGAAACAAGGTGAGCATCTCTGAAAAGATGGTCGATCGTAAAGGGAGCATCAAAAAAAAGACAATTTAATAAATGACAAGTTGAAAAGCTCCCAATATCTCTCTGCTTTCTAAGCCTCCCACCAGGCAGGTTTAAGGAGAGTGGCATCTGTCAGCATGTTATGATACATACAGCAACCATCTTCAGTCAGAGGCCACTTCAGATTTGTTGCTATATATATATATATATATATATATATTAAATATTTTAAATTGATGTTTGGAAATTAACGACATTTAAAATTTCCCCAAAACGTTTGTCAAAATCACTCTGAGGTTTTAGCTTGCTAGGAAATCAATATGAAGAGTTTGGAAAACTCAGCCCAGGTGTAGAGTGTAAGCTTGCTAAATGTGCCAAAAGTTTTGGTGGTCATGCTCCAAAATATTTGTTTTTGGTATTTTTTTCAGTCCTTGTATTACACAGGTACACGGCTAACATGGTTGACGATCACATTTTGAACCATTTTCTATGGAAAGGGTGAAGAAGGTTCCAGAAATGGCTATCTGGAACCCTGTGGCTACGTTTACACATTGATGGATGGATAGATAATTTTGTAAAAGTACAATTAAAGTGAAATAAATAACTACCACTTATCGATCAATTGCTGCACGTAATAAACACATAAAAACATCATAAACACACAAAATAGTCAACAATTCTAAAAATCAGTAACAAACGTTACATTTTGTTAAGTTCCATCATCAAAATCATCAAATATGTTTGTCAATATTCCAGTGATTATGAATGAAAAGCATCTGCTTCTTAGTCTTGGTTTGAAGGAACTCAGTGTTTCAGCTGTTTAGCAGTTTTCCGGAAGTTTGTTCCAGAATAGTGGTGCATAGAAGCTGATTGCTGCCTCTTATTTAAAATAATCATTGTCTGTGTTTTTCACATTTTAAAAGTCAGATGACTTGGTTGAACTACAGTTTGAAATTTAACACTTAGTCTGAGGCGTCATTTAAGGACAGAAGATAATTCTAAAATAGTTTTGAAAAAGAATAATCTGTGGACTATATGATGATATTATCTCCTGTGTGCGGGCCACAGGAGGATGAACAGTGGTGTTTCATTTAAAAAAAAAAAAAAACAAACAAAAAAAAAGCCACGCCGTGTTACTCTGAAACTCACCGACTCTAAGAGCTTCACTGTGTGACCCTGACTTCCTTTGCTCACCCTGCACTATCCACCAAAATTCACTCTTTTTTTTTTTTCTTCTTTTCTTTTCATCCTCCCCTCTCCCTCCGTCCCCTGAGCCTGTATTGTCTCGGGGGACACAAATAAATCAGTGTTCTCCCCCCTTTTCATCTGTGTTGGAAAATAATTAAAAAGAGGGCTCTGAATTGTGTACAAGCTGAATCCTCTGTTCAGTAAGCCACCTCCATCTAAGAACCCCCCTCCCTCCTCCCCAACACAATCACCCCTCCTTCCTCCTCATTCCTCTCCCTCCTCTTCTTTTTTTTAATCTTAATAATATGTTCTGCTCTGTTTAAGATTGAGATCAAATACTCTCTCATAGAGCTGAGGTAATTAGATTTCACTATGTAAATGGCCTTTAAAGCACGTTCAGAGTGTGAGGCCCTGTGCTCACATTTGTTCGCTGCACTGCTGCCTCCCTCAGGTCATTTGTGTATGAATCACTTGGCATCGCTCAGCGCTCCGCCGCCATAGAAGAACAGAAATTGGAGCCGCTCACTGAGTCACTCTGGATGGAAGGAGGAAGAAAAAAATGCAAGTGACTTTACGAATAAAGTCGCTTGCATTTTTTTTTTTTAAATATATATATATATATATATATACATATATACTGTAATAATTTATTATTATGTCACCATTATTCCTTGGTTTCGGAAAAATCCCAGAAAGTAGTGTGATCTGAATTTCACTTGGTGTGTAATGGAGACGTGAAGCTGCTTTCAGTGAGGGATTTGTTGTTGTTCAAATACAATCCTTCAATTTTTTTTCTTTTTTTTTTTTTTTGTTTGGAGTCAGAAGGTTGCTTGCTGTCTTTTGGCTTTATAAGAAAGACAACAGATATTGTCTTAAAAAGATGAAAGGAAATAGTGACATCACTAATGTAAAAAAAACAAAACAGCAGGCTCCTGTTTTTAGTGGTACAGTCAAAGCCTGGAAAGGCGACCATATGTCGGGCCCCCTCTTCGCTCCTCGCGGGCCCCCCGTCAAGCCGCCCCTGCACACCAATTAAGCTGCTATTAACATATATTTTTTATTAATTGCCCTATCACCGTGGAAGCACGGAGACGCGTTAAAGGGCCGGTCGGGCGGATCTCGCGTGGCATGGCGGCGTTCTCACAGAGAGCGACAGCTGAAGGAATCAGGTCAGATTATATGAGCATGGACAACTCAACAGATTTGTTTGTTATTGATAGCAGCAATCAATTCAATTAGTTTCCCTAATTCACTGAATGCCTGATGAGATTAGCAGTGGGAATGTTTTGTCATTTACTGTCTAATGTATGCATGAGTTTCTCCTTCAGTAGGGAACAGCGCTCATTTCTTTTTTCCTCTCTCCCTCTCTCTCTCTCTCTCTCTCTCTCTCTTTGTGCACTGGCTGTTTCATAACGACAGCTTTCCATTTCCTCCGGAGTAATTGGACTGCCCTGTTAGATTATCCGGTCTAAATTGTAATACTAATTATAAAGCCTAACAGTTGTGTCGCATCAATAGTCTATTAGGATTAATTAAGATAGGAAGTGACAGCTGACGATTAAGCGCATCAGTCGCAGTTCAACGATGCAGAGGTCAAACGATCAAGTTCCTCTCCGTCAGAGGAACGCCCAGACTCAAAATAAAAAAAATAAATAAATAAATTATGCAAATGATGTGCTGTCAAATGTCTGGTGCGCTTTGTAATTGTTTTCATTCTTTCCCTCTTTGTCTTTTTCTTTTTGTGTTTTACTGTTGCATTGCGTGCTGACTTAAAGCCCACACCGCCGTACTGCAGCGAAAGAACAAACGATTTCATAATTGATTATGCTTCTAATTAAAAAGCATACAATTAGAGGAAGATATTGATAGTTCAGCATGTGCCTTTTAACCCCGAAGCTGTCCGGCTACTCCCAGAGGAGACGTGTGTCCTTTTGTGTTAATGATGGAAACGACTTTTAGATAACGTGGCTGTCCCAGACAATCAGCTGTGTTTACACACTGACCCGGCCTTCTGCTGGCTCGGCCCCTGGATCTCTCTCCATGCCTTTAGATGCGCCAATATCACTGTAATGATACAACAGACCATAGAGGCCGCCGTTTCCATGACAGTGTCTGCTGTTATTCAGCGCATGGACTGTTCTCAAATTACAAAGAGAAATGAGCTGCTCTGAAAAACCTTGAGATAGATTTACCATTGGCAAATGAATCGATTAGTTTGACCTTCTAAAAGTGGAAAGTTTTACCCAGTTCCTGCCAACATACAAAATTATTCATACTCCTGACAGGTAGATGTGAGATTATTTTTATTTTAACCAAGAAGTTTGTTTCTGATAGAAAATAAGACTCCAAATGGAGCAATATAAATGAGTATTAGTTTTGTAATTTGCTAGTTTTTAAATCACATTTTGCTAAAACAGAAAATCCTTTATTGGGACTCATCAAGTACTTTTTAAAATTTCTGATCAGCTTTTTTAAAATGTTTTCATTGGAATTTCTATCATTTATGTTTGGTGATTAGCTCCATGTCTTTGAGGTTGGAAGGTCTTCTTGCCATCACCCTAATCTGTAGCTCCTTCTACAAAACCATCAGATCCAGGTTAAGAATCTGGTAATCTAAAACGTTAGCTAAAAAAGTTAGTTGTGCTAACCCTGAAGCACTAATCGTAAACATTTGTTCTGAAGTTCTTTGGGCCTGTCTATTTGAATATGAAGATGTCTGCTTCTTAGCTTGACAGCCGTCACTACAGACTCTTATTCTGAAGTATAAAAGGAAGTAGTTTTTTTTGTAATATCCTATTACGTTGACATAGTTGACAGTAAGGTTGACAGAACTCTATCAAAACGTTTTGTTTAAAATTCACAAAAACACAAGCTTTGCATGTTTCTGAAATATTTGACAGGTATAAACTCATAACTCAGTTAAATAAAAAATAAAAAATATTCATCCCAAATAGAAATGAAGTGTTATTTTCACTACATTTCATTTCATCCAGGTACCCTCAAAAAGTTGTGAACTAAATTCTTCACTCAGAAGAGTTTTTATAAATAAAAAAAAAACAACAACAATTTGTTTACAAATGTATTCTAAAGTAGGAATTGCTTTTCTTTTTCCAGAAAATTGCAACAAATCTTGCCCAATGCTGTTTTTTTTTTTGTTGTTGTTGTTTTTGGATTTTTTTGTCAGTGCAAATATCATTATATCTCATGAGCTGAATGCATCCATTCACCTCCACCCGGTGGTTCTGATGTCCGTCCATCAGCGCCGTCACCTCACAGTAAAACAGCTTCAGCTGGACGCCTGTCTGGTTTGTCCCTCTACCTGCACTAGTCGTCTTTCCCCAAAAGTGCAAAAGTATTCATGTTTGACATGGACATTCACTCCAAATTCTACATTCCCTGCAAGTTTGAACAGATTCGTCTGTCTTCTGCCTTGCTGGTAGGCTGGTAACAGACTGGCAGGCTGTCCGGTGTGTACCCTGCCACCTGCAGCCTGGCAGCTGGGGACGGCTCCGCAGCTGCCATGACCCTGTGGAGGACGATGGGGATATGAATCAAAATGAAGGTGGCACGGCTTGCATCAGCTGCCACTACAGGACACATTTAATTAGCCATTCGGAATCGGAATTGTTTCATTATCAAGCTTAGATTTGTCTTTAATATGACCTGCTTTCTGTTCTGTGCAATGTTTATCTACTTACGCTCTAATATCTGTGTTACTCATGTGCAGTTAGCTCAGTTTCTACTAGCATTTGTTGATAGCTGTTGATAAAACTGAGCAGGATGTTCACACTGAACACATAATCCTGGGATATTGCACTGATTTATGTATTTCATCTAAATATCAGTAGTTACTGGTGATTTAATCTGATATCTTACACGGTCGTTCAGTGTTTCCCGCAGAAAACTGCTAACCCACAAGCTAAGGCAGTCCACCAGATGGCCACTGTGTTTTGGTATTAAAAAAAAATTTACAAAAATTTGCACAAGCAGGCATCATAATTTGGGAATAACAGTGTGTGAGGCCAGCGGGCAGAAGCAGGAAGAGCACAGTTGGTACCTATGCTCTCACACCCAGTTCAGTGTGTCAACTATAAACTTTAGCTTAACCCTTCTTTACCGTCACTGTTACTGTTGTATTAAAAAAAGCTATTTAAAACAAACAACACTTAGCCTGGTGGGGTGGGAAAGTAAAGCCTGGTGGCCCGCCAGGCTTATATAACACAGTGAGGGAAACTCTGATGGTTCTTTCCCCGTGTTCTCTTTCTATAAAAGGAGAACACATTGGAAATATTTGCCTACATTTAAGCATATGAGATCTCTTGTACCCTAATTGACTCAGGTTGTCTCACCCACCCACTCACTCTTCCATGACGTTTTCTAGAAAATATCTTTCATGGTGTGTGCTGGATCTGGCACTTACAAACATTTGACGTGACACATTCAAATGCGAACAAGTTGCCAGCTTAGAAATGGAGAAAAAAGAAAATAGCAATTTTTGTTTTTATGTGAAACATACCTATGAAGAAACCACCCTAAATTCTAGGTAGCTGTTTGAGAGGTTTTAAAATGGACACTTTGTGTTTAAAATTAGCTTGCTTGTAAAACTGAAGGGTTTTTTGGGAGGTTGTTGTGACCAGTCACAAATGTCATCCAGTAAAAATTTTATCCAAAACAACTTAAGTTCCCCTCTCCTATTTTAGCTTGTTCTCATCGCGTTCATGTGTTCAATTTAGATTGTGCTTGATTCATTTCTCTATTAGATTTTATTGATTATAGTTAATGACTAACTAAGATTACCATTTGTTCAGAGTTTTTCATTCCTTCATTTTTTCTATTTTTATCATTGTAAATTGAGATTATTGTTAATCGAGCAAAAAACAAATTATCTTTCATTGAAACAATGTAACAATATTAAAGAGAGAAAATACATGAAACTGAATGTCCAGGTTCTCTAATATACAACTTATTCATCTTTGAGCACAAGCAAAATATCCTATTACATAGTAAATGTCATATATTCAGTTTATCTGTTGATGGTATTTATTTACTTTCTTTCCAGTAACTAAACTGCAACTAATAGTTTTTTCTTAAGGTGGGCCTGCGGGAGGGAGGGGGTCGGCAGAGTTTATGTCTAGATTGTGTGATGATGTTTACCACAACTGATACTTAAGATCTACAGTTCTGTAATAAACAGTGATGTCTGGCGTTGATGAATCTTGTTGAAGTGCGAGAGAAAAAGTCTCCCGAGAGCGTTCTGTATATTGATATGTTGGAAGTGCAAAGACTGTGTTCAAGTCCCGTGCAGCGGGGGTCTCTTAAGGGGCCAGACTGCTGGGGGGCACACTTACCCTGGAGCTCCCCGAGGAGCAGTGTTGATGTCGGCAATAAAACCCTCCAAAATACAGAGGCTCCGTTCCAACGTCAGATATCGATAGACAGAAGTAATCCTCATGCTACGAACAAGAAAACTGAGAAATGTCAGTTGAAGACACGGCGTGTTCAGCAGCAGAAAGTGCCGTGGCATCTGTTCTTAAATGACTTAATCTTTCATAGAGGCCAGCGGAACGTGGAGCAATGCTAAACTACTTGTCAAGACAAATATTTCCAGCAGACTCCATTTGTATAATGGAACGGGGGAAGAAGGGGGGAAAAAGAAAAAGATACATAAGCGGGCACTAAAAGTGTTTCTTCTGCCTCTTGCCCCCTGGCATCCAGCTTTCTCCTTCCCCTTATCCGGCACAAAGAGTGCATTGTTAGCAGAGCCATTACAAACAGTCCTGACTACACTGGACGACATATGGCTCAGGGGAGAGCGCTATAGATTGCAAGCGGTGGAAGAAAATAGAAAGTTCATCAGACCCATCTCGTCTGACCTTGCGTGTTTCAGGGGGAGGGAAACGCGGAGGGACACCGGCGCTGAATGGACAGATTTTCCGAATGCTTTGAATTCCGTTAGGATCGCAGGGAAGAGAGAAAGGCGAGATGCTCGAATAAATGGATTTGGCCTATAAAGTGTAAGTGGTGTGATGCCCATTTCTTCAGAGGGGATGGCATTAGGGGGACCGGTTTGTATTGATGGCTGCACAAAGAGGGCCAAAGAGCGCACACAATGAGGAGTCAACGGGAGCACTAAGAGATTAAGGTTGATATATTTTAGCCCTATAGCTTTAGGTCTTTTCATTTCCCAAACACAAAGAGGAAGAATGGAGGAGCGTTGGGTCTTAAATGCCTTTTTCCTCTCTGTTGTTTTATTTATTTTAATTTATTAGTCACACGCCCCCCCAACCCCCATCCCGGATGACAATAACAACAACAACAACAACAAAAAAAAACCTTCTCAGATCGGATGTATTACTTATGACATCCCAGTTTTCATCCGTTCACAATTTCTACATTAGAGCTAAACCTCTGCAGCTGGAATCTCACGGCTGAGTTCGCCCGAGCCCATGAATTATTGAAACCTTCAGAGCCACTGGCAGGCAGGTTGAGGGGAGTTCATGTCCAAAGCCGAGCTTCAGATTCACAGACATCCCAACAGGAGTGTACTACAGAAAAAAAAGATACTAATAAAAATTTCATTGAAATGAGACAGAGGGTGTGTGTATGTGTGTGCGTGTGTGCGTGCGTGTGTGTGTGTGTGAGACGGGGGGGGGGGGGGGTAGTGGATATTGCTAGCATTCTCCCCCAGCATCAGTATGAAATCTTAATCTGAGTTAATGGAAGAGATATGAAAGCCTTTCTGAATTCAAACACAAGCGGTGCATAATTTATAAATTATTGTCAGAAAAGTGATTCCGCTCTGAGATTTACTCCCTTTTAGATGGAAGCCGACTCGGCGAACATCGTGTTTTTGACCTCTGACGGCAGGAGATTTTACAGTAGAGCTGTCGATATCATCAGGTAAACTGGACAGGTTTTATGTTTTAAGGAGAAGAAAACTTCAACAAAAGTGCTCCACAAGAGAGAGAGAGAGAAAGAAAGTACGAGTTGCAACCTAGGCTAGTAGGGATGATGTATGGTGAGTAAACGAAACAGCCTCTGGAGGCTGCTGTGTAAGACTCCTTTTGTCCTGAAGGTTGACAGTTTGCTAAAAGCTTCGTAATGTCTCCAACATACCGTCGAGCCGAGTGTTATCGCAAAAAGCCTTCCCCTCTCTCTTTTATTTTTTTTCCCCTTTCCTCCTTATTCCAATTACACAAGATATGTTTGCACGGCACACACTGCGGCTAATTCACAGTGACAGCTTCCTCTTCCTGCCGCGTGTGGCGGCGTAATAGAAACGGTGTCCCGCGCTGGAAAACATTCCTCACTAATGTAGCCCCAGCATGTCCAGCGCCGAGCTTGAGCTTGTTCCTACTCCATTACATGGCAGGGAACAGGTCCTGATTAGGATTAGCACATGTAACTCCCCCCTCCCCGAAGACAGCCCGGTTCAATCATCCCGACTCCCGCGCCCTGTTCCCACTCAGCAGGCTCTCTGTTAGCCAGGCCTGCAGCTTATCTCTAATTCTTCTTAACCCGAGCAAGAGTTAGCTTTTCTTTAGCTTACCAAGCTAACTAAATAGATAACCTGGCCTCTTTGGATGCCAGTGATTGTCCTTGAACTAATTATTGGCCTTTTCCAGGCCTGAGCACACGCATCAATTTTATCTCTATCAGTATGACCTCTTTTTATTACAGCACAATGGGATGTTTTTGTTTTTAAATGATCAGTATTATGTGTTTTCCAGCCACAAGGTTAAATTTTACAGTACAATCAAGTAAGTATGTTAAATTCAGTGGTAAGAAAAATGCTGTATACATCAAATATGACTTAAACGAAATTCAACTTTCTAATTTAACGCCTTGAAATGGGGCCTCTGTCTCTTTTAGACAATGCTGCACTTTCCGAAACTCTGCCTTCAGGAAGTCATCATGGCTCCCCTATTAGCCCTTTAATAAGTAAGTAGCTACTATAAGGAAGTCAGCAGATGTGTAGTTCCCCCAGGTGTTTGCTAATTGCTTCTGGCTAGTCTGGAGGGGCTGAGTGGGGTGCAGAAGCTTGGACGCTGCACCACCAAGGTGAAGCTAGGTCCACCCAGGTGCTTTGCACAGCTTGAATGGTTGCCATGGAGATGGAAAGATTTCTCAAGACATGCACAAAAGAATCAAAGCAACACTCCAGGTATGATTTTGATGAGGGAATAACAACATAACACAATACTGCCCCTTTAAAATATAAAGCCATAGAGAATCGCACAACAAAACTGGCAAAGCAGTGAAACAAAACCTATGACCTATCAGTCCAAATAACAATATGAACACTGTGCCTGATTATGGTTAACATTTATCTGAATTATGGTCTGGCCAATAGTTGTTTCCATCTGGTGGTTCTTGATTTGGGCTGCATGGGATTTACACCAAAAATATATAGCATGTCTATATAGCATGTCAACAAAGAGGGAATTTCCCTTTATGGATCAATAAAGTATAAAACTGTGCCAGTCTTGTTTCAGCCAGCTGACCGCCAATGTGTAGCAACAGCTAGGGAAGGGGGAGGCCTAATTCTATTATACTGACTCAATAAATGTCCCACACAGACATTAATTACTGTGTATTTCCACACATTTAAAATGCACGGGCGAAAGAAAAGTCCTGGTCTGTTATTCCTAACGCTCCTCGATGTTTGTGTCACTAAACTGTAAAAAAAAAAGGCGAGGCTGCAGACGCA
Source organism: Gambusia affinis (assembly GCF_019740435.1). Classification (NCBI taxonomy): domain Eukaryota; kingdom Metazoa; phylum Chordata; class Actinopteri; order Cyprinodontiformes; family Poeciliidae; genus Gambusia; species Gambusia affinis. Next base: position 3,217,426 of record NC_057877.1, read on the forward strand.
GAGCGACGGCTTCTGTTGTACTGTCGCGGGGCAGCTGGATGTTCCCAGACCTGGCAGGGCGAGGGGAAGAGAGTACATGGTTGGCTGAGTCAGGCATATCCAAGGTGATAAAAGCATAAAAAGGAGACATGAATGTTAGATGGGGTGCTGAAGTCTACACTGCAAACTTACTTAGAACAGCGGCGCCGTGGCTTTCTTAATGTGAATAAATGGATGTGGGTCTCTGTACCCCTTCTGCTTTCGCATGTTTTCCTCTGGATTCCAAGTTGATGAAGCTCCCAAAAGCCTCAAGGCGGCAAAAAGCCAGGCAGCTCCCTCATTACCTTCCATTTACCAGCATCTGCAGCTATAGGCTGGTGAGAACGGAATGGAAACATGGAAAATATTCCTTATTGTCATTTTTTCCCCCATCATTTATGAACATGAACCAACCAACCAGCAATAATATTGTAATTGTTTTTGCTTCAGTAGTTTTTAAATGAGTCGTTTTATGTTTGTTTCTGATCATTTTGCTGTATTTGTTGTTGATTTCAACTATTCATTTAAACCAACTGCTAAAGGTATTTTTTAGGGACCAAGGATAATCCAGTTAACTGAAACTAAGAAAATAATGAAAACTGTAATTTAGGAAACATTGTTGTTAACTGGAATTAATAATCATGGATTGTGTTTATGAAGGAATTCATTCATGAACACAATCAGTTTATGTGAGCTGTCGGCAAGTAACGGCACCTAGTCTGCAATATGGCGGCAGCAAACATTGGGAGAAAATACCAGTCAGTTGTTGTTCAACAATAATTGAATACATAATAAAACTAATCTATAAGGAATAACCCCAACAGTATTGTAACCCTGGAAGAGACGAGTGTTGCAAATTAGCAATGATGCAGGATTGCATAGATTGACTTGATCTATGTTTGCTGTGTTTGTCATCATCAAATAAGTAATAATATGAAAAATCTAAAGTTTCAATTTGCATGTTTATAAGACCAATAAAGCTAAAGAGCTTTGTTGGTCTTTAGCTTCAGATGACACAAACGTCAAGGTGAGGCTCGTAAATTGAAACTGTCGGTTCTACTTTATTGACGACTGAGGGTTCTCCCCTCTTTAATTAGGACAGCTTGTTAATTCAAGCTTGTTAGGGAGTAGGCAGATTATGTGTTGGATGTTGTTAAAATATCCAACAACTTTATCACCAAGGGCCAATCCATAATTCACCCTCTGCTCATGTGTGACTAAGAGGGCTTTATTTTGGAGCAGCCTTAACGGGGTAAAGTCATGTGGAAAAAGGTCCGCTGCACTGCGCCGCACCCGACTCTTTCTGTCCCGCCAAGTGGAAGACTTAAGAAGTGTAAAAGCTGCCTTTTGGAGAGGCCAGAGTGGACTGAGGGGAGCGGCTCTTGGCGGATGAGGAGAGGTCACATGACGCGGGGGCCGTGTGCGGTGGGAGCAATTTCTCGACCTTCTAACTGTGGCTGAGGCGATGCTGTTCATCTTTGGGAGGCTACCCGTGTCAGGTGCAGTGCCTCGGCTCCGGTGGGGTGGGGGCTCGTCCGGGGGGATCCGTTGTGCACTTCGAAGAGTCCATGCTGGTGAAGGAGGAAGACAAAATAAAGACAACAAACACACACACACACACACACACACCTGCGAGATGTCCCTGGACCAGAGCTGCTCGCTCACTCAGCTTTACTTTACAGTTTCTGTTGTGGGACCCCGGGGCCCGACCACTCCACTCCGGCTCCATCTAACTCCTGAACTCCCTCCCCTGTCAATTTTTTTTTTTCAACCTAATTTTTTATCCTCTTGCTTCTCTGCCAGCCCCCCCATCACATCCATCACTGGACTCCAGCATCCATCTGTTTTCTTCCCACTCTACTCCTAGCTTGTTATTCTTCTTCTTTTAGCTTCTCCAAATGTTTTCGCTGCCTGCTGACCAACGTATCAAACTCTCCTCTTTCAATTACTGAGATGGGAAGAAGAAAGTTGAGCAGGCATGAATAAAACACCAAAAGCTACCGTATAACCTTATGTTCTTAGCTCCCATGCTGGATGCTTCTTCCTCAGCTAATTCCCCTGATAGATTTCAGATATTTTACAGCAAATCTGCAACAGAAGCTTGAAGAAACGCGTTCCACGCCTTTCGGGCATTTTTTTCTGTTCACTTTCACCTGATTTGAGTGCATGTGCTAGCCAGGATGCAATAGCATCCTGGCCCTCGTCCCGCCACTTGCATATTCATCCGGTCTAGGTGCTAATTTGTGTGTTTCATGGCTGTTCTCACAAGCTTGTTTGCACGCCCCGCTCCACCTGGGCTTGTTTTGGCGTCCTGTCAAAGCCCAGGCCTGGCGAAACAAACAGCGTCTGTGAAGAAAAATACCCATGCATGTTTAATTACAACAGGATGCTCTCTCTGTCTCGTTTTCTCCACAGACCTCGCCTCTGAGACAAGGGGCCTTCTTGTGACCCGGCGTTATTGTCGCCTTTTTTCAAGTATGGCAAGGAGGGATAGAAAGAAGGTATTAATATTTAAAGCGCTTGCTGCAGTACAGCTGCACACACACACTCTCTCTCTCTCTCTGACACACATACATGCATAAAATCAAACAAAGGCAAATATAAGCACATCTTTTCTGAACTAAAAAAATTAAACATCCGTTATTGAAATATTAAAATCTTTTTTGTTCTTTTACATGGTTTGGTTATACAAACACCGAAAAGCTGCATTTTAAGCTTAGAATGTGCACAAGAAAAAAATATTTGACACTTGTGATTTTAAAATGGCTATTGTAATTTTCATTTGCAAATTCTACTAAAAAGAAATTCTGTCGGTATTGTTCATGAACAATTTTAAATGGGAATCTCTTTTGGGGGCATTAATATATATCTAAACCTTAAACTTTTAGCAAACAAGCTGCTTTTTGTAGTGACATTAAAGCTGCAGTATGTAACATTAGGATTTTTACGTATTTGTTAAAACTGTTTTGTCCTGAGAGGATTATGTGAATTCTCTACCTTTAGCCTGTGGTCCTACTGCCATCTGCAGAAATGCACCAATCCCCATCAGAAACAACCAATCCGAGGGTCTTAGGGGTGTCAATCATCCGCATATATACACCACTCACACCAGCTACAGCTGGTTTACCACAATGAAGCCGACTGTGAATGCTCAGGTTAGTTAGCATGGCCACTGATGATGGTGGACAATCAGTTTTTCTGTAATGGTACTGCAATTTTTTTCTTCACCGTTAGCACATTAAGGGATTAATATCAACAGTTGGGTTGATATCTTTCCAAACTACATCCACAGATGTATGAAGCCTGATTTTCGCTGGGCTAAATCAGATCCATGAGGTTAGCGTGGCCAAACATAATTACATAATTTCAACAACCACCCCGATATTTTATGCACCACACACCTCTGAAACTTTATAAGAATCTGGCCTACGGAGGGAACAAGCCGCACAGAGTGCAAGTGCTGAAAAAATTGTCGGCCTGAGCTCATCCACATATTTTCCGCATGAAAACATCTTGTCTTTATTTTTTATTTTTTTGCTATGACAGTAATTGGAATTGTATAAACCTGAACCTGAATGTACATGTGTCAAACATAAAGCAATAAGGATCAGAATGAGACGGGTCACAGAGATGAGACACTGTTGGCCTTGTTTTGTTGCTACGATGCTAGCAGTTAGCATGGCAACATGGAGATAGTTCAAATTATATTTTAGTACTATAAACAACTGTTTTATTCAGGTGTGATGAGGTGTAGAAATACCACTTATCGTATCAGCCTGGATGTTTTCGGTGTGAGTGGATACCTCGACTCGCCTGTGAGATTTTCTGGCTGCTTCTCCAAACTGAGATCACTCTGACTGCTGCTCACTGCATGGAAGAACCTGACTGCCCACAACCATTCCTCTCAACTCTACTGCACAAAATACAACCTTCAGGCTCCAAAACTTCCTCAGTGTTGGTTTCAGGAATGTAGTTTTCCTGCTTAATAACCCCCACTGAAACATTTATCCTCCTGCAACATACAGAGACGTCAACAGCCATGTTGGTTTGTCTGTTTTGTTGAATTTTGAGGCAAACCGGTGAAACAGTTCACCACATTTGCATGGAAGCCTCATGTTGTCAAGCGTTGTGTTAAGAAAGTGGGTCTAGGCAGCATTACAGTAGCTGCTTGTGGTAAACAGCCAGACTGTCAAAGCTAACAGCAAGAGGCCGTCCTTTAACCTGGCAGAATAACATATGGAGTCGTAGGGGGTCTACAGTTCCCCCCTAGGTTTTGTACTGTTAGCGCAGCCTTTGTCAAGGTTGCATATTTTAGGTAGAGTTATTTATGATCATCTTTGTTAATTTTAGCTTGAAATATGGTGCGTTTTGGTAATATTTTAACACCTAAACTTGAAGAAAATTAAACTTCTTCCTAATTTTTTGCCTTCAAAGCCTCATAATCGGTAAAACGAGACGTCTCATGGACTCGCTCTCTTAGGGGAGTGAATTTTAAGCAACATAAACTCACAGTACTCAGCAGTATGAAAACAGCCACTGCGAGGCAAAACAATGGACTCATCACACAGAAGTGGAGAAGGCGGGAGTCTTGTTTTCTCGCAGGCCTGACCTCTTTTTTTCCCCGAAGTGTCACATTATACGCAACGCGTCTCCTTTGCATACAAAAGGTCAGAAAGATAAATCAAAATCTGCAAACCTGACTGGCCTGATTCATCATGGCGGGCCGGGTCAAAGTGTTGGCTGTAATCAGAATTTACCCTCAGACTGAAGATGAATCGTCTTTGTTCTCTAAGTGTTCCTGTGGAACGGGACGATCCGGCGCTACACGCAAACACGCCTCTAATTAAGTTGGTCGGTGAAGTCCCTGTTTTTTTCTTCTGGAGGCTGAGTTTCATTGTTACTATTTTTCACACTTTTCGCGTGAGGGAAGAGACTAATTTACCCCTCGAGGTCCCGGCGATGTTTATCGGCTTTGTGACACTTGTTCTGGTTAGATAATCCGCGATGATGCAATTCTCTGAAATGAAACACTCTCCCAGCTAGTAGAATTCCAGTTTGGATCTGGGCCTGTGAGGGATTTAGCTCCCCGTCTCAGTGTTCCCAGCAGCCCCCTCCTCTGCCAGCCTCCCTGCTGAGACATTAATTAAGGCTCCTTTTAGGTCCGTTTTCAGCAGTTGCCCCTGTAACACTCTCGCTCAGTTAAAACCTGCTCGTGCAGGTGGCCCCGATGATCTCACAACAAGCTCCTTAATTAACTTGAAGTTGTAACAAATAGCTACACATTTGTCTCTGTGTTTTCCCCTTTCTGCCTCCCTTTGTTTCCCTCTCTCCGAGCGTCTTCTATTGAACGTATGAAATTAAAATACCTAAAAGAAGAAGGTTATTTTTCTTTCAACCCCGCGACTCTCCTCTGCTTGAACGTTCTGTCTTTCTCGCTCGGTAGCCTGTCATCTCTCGCGGAGGATGATCACGAGAACAGGCAGAGGTTGAGGAAGGAGTGGAGCGCTGCCATCGAAACAGGCATCACACCTCTCCCACACGCCACTAATTAGACTTAATTATTAATACACTTTGATTTTTTGCCTTGCTTCCCCACCATCAGGTGCCAAAGTATATTTTGCATGTTTCTATAAATGAAAGGAGTGAGGTTAATTGATTGATACTGAAGGGTATTTTTTTTCCTCCTCTCTCTCTTACCTTGCAAGTTAAATCAAAGGCAATGCCAGTTTAATTGATGGCATGAGAGTCAGTTTAGAAATTATTAAAGGTAAAGTTGAAAGGAGGATGGTATTTAGTAGCAAAGTTATTTTAAAACTAAGTAAAGAATTTTTGTATAACTTCATTTAGATAAATCTATCAATCTATATATCTGACTGTCTGTCTCTAATTTTAAATAAGTAAAGAAGATTGTATAATTTCATAGACAGCTAAATATGTAGATGACGTTGGTCCTACATTCATCCAATCACTGTCTACACCCATTTTCTGCAGAGCTGCTTAACATGCTCATTTTGATGAAACCATTCCATTGATTTCAACATGGCTTTTTTTTGTTGTTTTTTTTTTCAAGTACAAAGGTTCCTGCCAGAACCTTTGTTTTCGCATGTTTCTAGTACACTTGTAAATTTGATGCACAACCAACATCCGCTAACAGCAATCATGGATGACGAAGCTGCCTCTATTGGCTCACTGGGGGTGAATCACAACGTGATTGGACGCTGGAAAAAACTATTATTCTATTCAAGTTGTGCTAAAAACTAGCTAGCCTGTCAGTGAAGCTATTCAAGCCTAAAATAGCTTCTCAATGCTAAACATGTAGCAGCAGGACATACGTCCCCGAGGCTAATGTCACAGTTCACATTTCTAAAGGATTGGTTCATGGAGTTCCATGAACGATCCGGGTTCCTACAGTTTACCAATCTGATTGTTGAAGAACCTACATAACAGATTAGAAATAATAAATCTAATCAGAAATCTGTTTGTTGAGCTTATATAGCTTCAAGAATTTAGCAGCAAAAAGAGTTTTTGAACTGAAAGTATTTTGTCGATATATTTGCTTAAAATTAAATTAATTGCGATTAATTACAGACCCGGCAAAAAACTAATAGAGTACCGCCACTACTTAATTTACTAATTAACCTTGAATTAAAATGAAGACTCTAATTACAATATGTAATATCATTTTTAATTGTGGTAATTTTATGTGACTGTTCAGGGATCGTATGGACAATGAATACCATATGACACTTCAGATAGAAACTAGCTTAAGCTAAATCTGATGCAATCTTTTATTAATGCTTTTTAGCATGTTGTCACTATTAAATAAACCAATACACTAATCTTATCATCTCCATTTGCTATGTTTTAAAAGATGAATTAAAAATGCTTGTGGGATTAATGAACAGATCAGAAATCATACAAATATGTGGACACACTTCGCAAAAATATCAAAACCATTCAAATTAAGGGGGGAAAAAAAGCCACCAAGTTTGAGAAAATGCAGAGTCTTAATGTTCTTTGGTGACTGAACTTTTATTTAAACACTTCATCACTGTTCCCAGCCTGCATTGAAAAGCGCCTAAGTGACTCACCCATTAAATTGCTCTGACTTTGCTGCTGATCCCATGCTATTCCCACTTTGGGTGGTGAGGATGGGGCGGAGGCTCGCCTTAGACCCCCAAACTCATCACATGGACCAGTGCTAATACCCCTGGACCCGCTGCCTCCTCGTGCGCGGCTTTGGCGCCTCGGAAATAGAATCATCTCTCCTCGCTACCAAACAAATAAATCCTTCCTCCCGTTCTGTTTTGATATGTAATGCATCAGTGTTTCACTCTTCTGAGATCTTGTTATGTGGCAAATCAGCGATGTGTCTCTCTGTGGCCACGCTTCATCTGTCAAACCGGATTTCTCCACCTCAAAATAATGATCCTCTGCTGCACCGAGGGCCCTGCTGAAGCGTCTGCTTACTTAAGATGGCTTTGCACCGCCTCTGTGCGTCGGGTAACACCTGGCCCCCAAGAGGCGCCTGCAGTGGGTTACTACTGGAGAGGCCCCTGACAGAAATGGGGAGGCAAACAAGCACAGCATCAAGTGGCAGAGGGGTTTGGATGTGTAAGTAAAGCTGTGGTCGTTGTCAGTGGATCTCCACCAATGATAGATGCCGTAAAGATGTATACCATACTTACCAGAGGTGGGGTGTGCCAACAATCATAAAGAAGGGTGCCATGTCTCCTCTGGAGAGCCATTTTCCATGGTATTGAGTAAGTCAATGGTACAACTGCAGTATACTCCCTAAATACAGTGTGGCGTCTCTGATAGCTTTGAAAGGTCATCTGTATGTTATCTAACTTATCTCTAGAACCCATCCCATGATGCTTCGCGTTCTTATGTGCTGGGGCAGAGAAAATATAGATGTAATTGTGGTGAAGAGTTAACTTTTATTTTGTGGAATAATCTCATCATGGCTGAACCTTCATCGTCTGAAGATGAGAAGAATGACCTGGAGCATTAGCGTTAGGTTACATCTACTAGCATACTAAGATGCTTCATTAACACTAGCTATGAAGAGCTCAAACAGCTTTCGGGCGTATCAGTGTTTGCAAAGCACATTTTTTTGTCAAAAGAAGAAAAAACAAAATAAAAAACCAAAACTCATCTACCTGAAACCAAAGAGTTTTTGTTAGAAGATGCATTTTGCCACCATGCACTGCATGCAAATACAATTTAATGTGATACTGGTCTGCTGTTTGAGATGCTTTAAAATCAGATGAAAGTGTTTCTTAAAGGACAATTTTCTAATGTACATTAGGAATGACTGGGTTTCCTTATACTGGAGCAGGTTTGGTTTTGTACTGGTATACTGGTTGGTTTTATCCGTCAAACCACGAGCTGCTAATGATGTGAAGCTTGGAATAGCTTCAAGAACTCTCTTTAATGAGTCTGAACTGCATTTCTAATTCAAACTCTAATTTAATTCAATCAAACTTTAAATGGTTGATTACACACTAGGCACATTTCCTAAAAACACAAACTTCTATTGAAATAATAAAATATGAGCATTTCCATACTTTTTTGCAATTAAAACTGGACTGCATTATTCTTTAAATGTAGACATTTAAAAAGTCAACTTTAAATGTCTACATTGACTGCAGATTATTTAAAATCCAATTTGTGATCATTGAAACAAATAGTACTTTTCTGAAAACAAAACAAAAGTGTTGCCAGAATTTCCTGTTGTCTCTTTCTCGTGAACACAGTGTGCTGCATCAGCTCATCTAGTGAACAAAATTCATCTTTGCACATCTACTGTTTCTACAAAATAGGCCGGCCTATTATGGTTTCATGCGAGTTCATGAAACAAAAGATGTAGTGCAGATCAGCGAAGGGAGCGTCTTTATTTTTATTTTTTTTAACCATCTTAAAAATGTCGGCCTCCATACAAAAGCGACTGCATCTCCTCCCAAACTGCCTGCACTGTGCTGTCTGCTGCTCTGTGAACAGCTCTTTGCCGTTCAGAGAACAAGCTGCTGCGAGGTCGGGTGTGAGGGCAGGTGAAAACAGTTGGTGCTGTAGTCTTGAGAAAGAGCTTGCCCCCGATACCTGGCCTGTTCTTCATTGTACTGTCAGACCCAGAGAGGAACCCTCCCCTGTGGCCGACCGAGACCTGTACAGCCTACCTCCCGCCCTGTTATCTGTCGTAATTGAGTGGGGCTTTGAGATTGCGCGCGCGTGTGTGTGTGTGTGTTTTTTTTTTTTCCTTTAACGGTCAGTGCTTTCCCAAGATGGAATCCTAAACAATCAGAACAGTGCGCAAAGTAAGGTACTTTAAACCCAGACAAGAAGCTAACTGAGTCTGAATGGACAGTGTTATGGGTTTTCCAGGCACATGGTGCCGTGTTATAGCAGAATCAAGTACCAGTAGCTGCGTTTCCATTACAAATGTGCACAAAGTTTGTCAATATTACGCTAGGTGTCAAAATAACACAATTTTGCCATAGATGTGTTTCCATTAAATAAGAAACGCAACTAAAGTCACATGTGAATAAATTTGTCCATACAATAAGTCATTAAAAAACATGCAGCACCTTTGTCCTCCACCTACTTACGGTCGTCGTCGTCTTCTTCATGGTAACATCCAGCTGTTGGTCATGTGACTAGGGCGATGTGATAAAAGTGTTTCTATTGTGATTTTGCTAAATAAACCCAGTTTGATACCTCATGATAGCGGCAAAACTTTTAATGAAAAACATTTTTTTAAGTTGAAGTGTTTACATTAAACTTTTTTTTTTTTCAAAATGTCAAATTGCTCCAATTATATGATTCAATTATTAGGATTCCATATATATGGTCAATGGTAACAAAGACATCATTAACTTCAGTTGTTATAAAATGTTATATATGTAAAATATAACTTGAAACAAATTTTACTAAATATATTAACGCCTTGAATTTGGCCCTCCTGCACTTTTTGAAACTCCGTCTACAGGAAGTCATCACATCTCTCCTCCATTAGCCCTTTAGCAACCTTTTGACCAGCTTTGCACTGAGAAGTTGCTCAGACATTGAGCTCAGCAGATGCACAGCACTGCCAGGTGTTTACTAATTGCTGCTGGCTAGTCTGAAGGAGCTAAGTTGGGAGTCGTTGGGGAGGAACGCCGTCCTCAAAGGCGGGGCTAGGTCCAACCAGGCGTTTTGCACAGCTGAGCGGTTGCCATGGGAGATTAAAGGATTTCTCAAACATGTATAAACGAATCAAATCAACACTCCAAGTATATTTCTAATGAAGGAACAACATTAACACGTGATCTAAAGCTCAAAAAAGTAAATTTTTACATAATGCCGCCTCTTCAAATGCGATCAGCCTTGCCTGGAGGCGACGCTTCTTTAGCTCCTTCTCTCTGCTCTTCTTATTCCCATTTCTGTCCTTTCAGAAGTAAATTAAAGTGATGATGGGGCTTCATTAAAGAGGTAAATAAAAAGGGTTAGAGCCACAGCCCCTGAGTCTCATCTGTGTTGCTAATTGGCGCAGCGTGTGGGTTTGATGTGGTCGGGCGTGTGACCTGGGAGGCCCGCCAGCGCACCCCGTCCCTCCTGCCTCTCCGCTCTCCCGCCGTCCCCGCTGCGGCTCTCTGCGTGCTTGTTGGGTTTGCTAAATCAAGTTCTTCTTTCTCTTTCTCTCTCTCTCTCATTTTAATTACTTCATCCACTCGGATGTAAATCAAAAAAAAAAAAAGTATATTCCTACAAGCAAACACCTTTGGGCTCATTAATCAAAGTGTCATAAGATGTACTTCACTACGGGATAATTAATTTCCTGATATCCTCCAGTCATCGTGGAATGCCCTTAAAATACTTGACATTTAGCCCTCGATACGGAGCTAACAGACTTCACAAGCTTTCAGCCGATTGTAGTACAGGACAAAAATATCAACTTAGAAAATCCTCCGTTTGTTTTCATGAGGAGATCAGACTAGCTGCAGCACTGCTTCATTAAAATACCCCATCCCTTTTTGTATCAAAGGTCAATATTTTATACTTTTTTTTTTTTTCTTTGGTGTTGATATCTAAATTTTCAATGACACTTGGTGATAAGCTATCTAGGTTTAGCAATCCAAGCTTCTTGCGTTTGAATTTCTTCAAATACCGGTACTAGATGATTAATACTTTACAGTGTGCTGAAAAAAATCCTTCATCTGCATTTAAAAATAATATTGAGTGACATCCCACTCTTAACTAAACTCTTCTGGGAAGGGTGTAGTAAATTTTATTTTTGTTGTTGTACAAGCTCTGAGAGTGTATTTGAGAATATTTGTGATGTTTTTCAAGGTTATATTAATGAGGTCAGACACTGATGTTGGATGAGAGGGACTGGCTTGCAGTCTCCTTTTCCGTTTATCCTAAAAGTGTATCATCTGACTTTGCGTGAGTCAGAAAAACATTACCCTTGACGTTCAGCCATGTCTTTAATGACCTTCTTTAGTGTGCTGGTGAACAGTCGTGTTCATAACAAACTGAAATTATGAATTAAACTAAACTTATTGCCAACATGATGATCTGTCATAGACCACAAATAGATTTGCTGAGTTTCTGGACGTGCTCTAGCTAGGCATAGTTAATCCACCTGTGGCCAGTGAAGGGATCGGGACATCTAAATTCAACGTTCAACACTGTGAGAGATTTTATGAGATACAAAAAATAGATAAAACAAATAAATAAAATTGAAAAAAAAAATCATTTTCAATTGCAGCTACAGGAACTTAAACTAAATGTGGTGAATACTATATGCTTAACTAGAACTGTTTGATAAAATACTTTTTATACAAATCGCTTTATGAAATTACAAATGAACGGCAAACTGGTATGTGGGTGAACTTTTTGATAACTGAACCAAAACACACAGAATTCTGCAGCACATCTACATGCTGAGGTTGTAAAGTTGAGCTAGCATAACTGACCTACTTCCCTCTCCCTCACTACTTTTTTTAAAATTTAAACTTTTCCCTGATTTAAGAAATGAGATAGTTTTCTAGTTGTCATACTGTTGACATTATGACCAAAGCTTTTTCTCTCATAAATACCATTTGGATATTTAAGATTATGCCGGTTGTCAACTTGATCGCTAAAACCAATCGTCAGCAATTTTTTTTTTTTGGGATGAAAAGTTGATCCAAATGGAATAAAATTCATGTTTCATACGTAAATTCTTCAGTAAGTGTAAAGTAAGCATGTTTAGTTTAGCTGGATGATGTGGGCGGGGCCTATGAGCAGAGGAGTGAAAGTTCTAGACGGATTATATGGGGAAATCAGTTCAGTCTTTGATTTCTCTCTCTTTATTTTATACCCTCAATGTTTCATTACCAACTCTTGGATGTGTTTTTTCTTCTTCTTCTTCTTTTTGCTGTTCTTTTTCATGGATCATGGTGTGGTTTAACCTGCAGAGAACCACATTGATCTCTCAGTATAATGTCCATTTAGACATACAATAATAATAAAACACCTTAAAGTGTAGAGTAAACTTGTAAATTAGTAGAGGTCAGGATTTTTATTGACAAGTTTGACTTTAGTGTTTTTGGATAATGTCCCCCCAGCATTTATTTACAACAATAACTCTTGGAGGCCTAAATGTCGCTTCTCAGTGGTTTCCTCTGGGATTGGCAGCATGTGCAATGTCAACTGACCTTTTTGCGAATCTGGCTAATGGCTTTTAAGTAAGCTCAGGTCTCCCTCCAGAGACGGCACCTTTAAAAAGGTTGTAAATAAAGCCTTGTCCCCAACAATTAGTCTACCATTAACATGCCCTTACAGGATGTAGTGCTGCTTTCAGTATCCGAGGAAAACAAATAGTGAAATTTTCCCTGCACTTTTTTTTTTTGTTTTTTTTTTTTTTTGATGGCTCTGTGGTAAACCTTTTGGAAGGAAAGGCGTTTATCTCCTCATGGTGTTGTAAATGCACTAACTCCAGTGCTTTTTTTTTTTTTTTTCCAGTCCCACACCAAGGCAGATATCTTACTGTGAACTTAACGATTCAGCACTCACGCATCAAACTGAGAGGCAGGAGAGAACATTGGAATATTTGATTTTTCTCATCATGCAACTGAGCATAAATAACACTTTGGAAAATGTCCAATAAGTGATTTTCTCACTTGCCGTGAACAAAGATATGTAAATTATTTGGTGCTCAAGAAAAAAAAAAAAAAGAAGAAAGTCTTTCATTTTCAGACTTAAATTAAAGCCGAAACTGGTTCTGTGTTGCACTATCAGCTTTGCCACAGCAAGATCTGCTTTTACTGTATGAGACTCATTACATTCGGAAGCCCATGGCATTATTATTTTATACAGCCCTGCAGCTCACATCAACAGCTCTTTTAGTTTAACTCATCCTCAGCACTAACTAAGAAGCAATATTGTGACATTTTATACAAGCCAATATATTAAGAAGCTATACAACTTAGTTGAGAAATTCCCTGCAAAAGCAAGCAGGCCTCTGCATGTCTTTTTATGGCTAATGTAGCTTGGCTAATCATTTACCCCTTTTACCCAATAACAAGCATTTTTAAAATAGGTTGTGAGCTCAAAATTAGCCTAAACAAAGATTATTAAAGTCCAGTTTTGTCAAACCTAATCACTTTTCATTCAAAACAGTTTTTTTATTTTTAAAGGGGCAATGTTATGTTATGTTCTTCCCTCATAGCTTCCAGCAAACAGAGCAGCCATCACCGCAATTCTCCCTCTCAGCTTCTTCAGACTAGCTAGCAGCAGTTAGCAAACACCTGGTGGAACTGTCCATCAGCAGAGCTGATTATAGAAGCTGCTGCTCAGTAAAATGCTGGTTAAAACATTGTTAAAGGGTTAATAGAGGAGCCATGTTGTGATGACTTCTTGAAGGCGTATTTTTAGAAAGAGCAGGAGTTTTTAAACTTGCCACTTTAAAGCAATTTCAGAAGTTCCTTCAACATAAACCTGCTACACCATCTGGCACTCCTTTGTTGGAGTTGGTGGTCATGGTTTGTGTACTGAAATGTTTGTCTTCCTACTCCCTTCAGACTGTGCATTCCTACCTGCTCATTTCTCTGACTTCAGCACATTGGAAATTCCATTACAACAAAATGCCCAAAAAGTATGACGACCTAATCCGGTCTGAGCCGGTACTCGACAGACTCCTGGGCACAATGCCAATTTGTTGCTATTGCTCTCACCCATGCTGTCAGACTTCCTGGGCAAACCATCTTAGAAATCTTCACTTTTTGAACTCAAATTTGAACTGGAGGCATTGCTATCACCACTAATGTCTTGTATGTATATTATTTTGTTGCTTTGATGGATGGAGAGGCAGATTACCCCAGAGGAGAAACAGATTACTCCAGAGAGGCTCTAGACCTCTTCTGTGTTTTCTGAGCCTTGAGCCCACTGGTTTTCTGTCATACTTTTCATATTTTTATATCTCTGGCATAGAGATGCCTGGAAGTATTACGACTTACAATCAAGAACACAATTGAAAAGGAAAAGTAGCAAAAAATTATGTCATATGCTCATATATATTAAATATGTTATTCCTAATTCATGTCTTTATGTCATGTTGAAGCAAAATAAATCTGTCTCTCTTTGCTCCTTCATAGCACCTGCTTTCCAACTGTTTCCATTCTCTGTTTTTTTTTTTTCCTGCTCTCTGACTCTTGCCTTGTTTTCAGCTGTTTTGACTTTGCAGCAGTGCTGGTCAAATAGACGGGGTGTCTGTTTCAGGGCAGGTTGTGACTTGTTTACTGTGTATTTGGTCATTCTTTGGCATCCCACACACTGTCTGAAACCCCATAAATGTTTGCTGCTAGTCAGTAAATGTCAGCATCAGTAAAATAGACATTTAGGCTACCCAGATACACCTCCTACTCACTGTAGGAAAAAAAAAAAAAAGGAAGCTAAACAGCTTCCATATAGCTCAGTGTGTGCAACGTTGGTAGGTCTTCGCAGGTTGTGTATGTTTTTTATTTCCTTTCTAAAACTAATGCCTAACATTTGTCTCTGCTTGCCCTTTTTTATTTAGAGTATTTAGAGAAAATAATATATATTTTCAAAAATATTGAACTTTTGCATGATATTCAAATTGCTGGAGCTTCAACTGTAACATGAAGCTGCAGGTCGAGTACATCGGAGGTGGAATTAAATCTAGCACCTACAATCTTAAGTATTACAACATTAGCTGTTGTTTATGAACTATTTTATGCTTTGGTTCTTTTAGAAGTAAACATGTTTCTCTGGTTGAATTTAAATGTTGGCACTTGTAATCTGCTATCTTAGTCTTAGAAACAGAGGTGGTAGATCTCAAGAAGTTTTTTTTTTTTTTAATCTGGTAATTTAAAGGTTATTGTTTTGATTATCACTATATCTTTTGCCAGAGCAAAAGGTTGCATTGATAATGTTGTGTTTATACATGTGATGACAGTAAATAGAATCCGACGGACCAACAGAACCTGGTTACCAAAAGAACCAAAGAAGTTCACTTCAGATCAAGTGATGTGAATCTTTAGCCACTTTACCATCAATTCTATTACGAACCAGAAAGGTGTCATTAATATTTAAATTCATAATTAACTCACAATTCTGCATTATTTACTATTACTACTTTTAACTTTGTTTTAATGTTACTCTTCATATGATCTGTTTAGTTGTGACACATAAACATTCTCCTTCTATTCACCAGGCACTTATTTAATTAATCTATTGAAATTAACGTGTTGAATTGCTTTCCGTTATTTTGATGTTAGAGTTAAGTAAAAATTCATGGAGCAGTTACAACTGAACTGAATCATATTCTTTGAAATCCAGTTTGTGATTGCTGGTACCTTTACTGTTTTTGTATGAGGTGTTTTTTTAAATAAAATAAAATAAAAATACTAAAATGTCCCCTCATGTAAATTTATTCATTCAAACCTCATATCTTCTATAGATGTGAAGATGTGAGATTTTATACGAATGCATCTTTATGCGTCTATATATTTTGGATTTGATTTGCTGAATTAAATTTTCTTTTCCAAGCGTTTGATCTTTCTTTAAGATCTCCACCATCGTACAATGAAAAGAAATATTTACTAAAGCAATCCACAGTAAATCCTTGGCTTGGGGCCGCATCACCAGGTTTGTCACCATATGGTGTGAGCCTGCTCAGACCCCCACCCACCTCCACCCCTCCAGTCATCCACCTAAACTGTGCTGTCAAGCTGCAGCCTCTTAAAACACAAGACACAAACCCGCTGATTAACATTTTCAGGCTGCGGCACCGAAAATTAGGCCTTGGCTTTATGTACGAAATCTGTTTCTCTTAAATGATTCATGCGCTCCAATATGTTAAGACTGGGAATTATACTTCTGATATTTATTTCATGCCATCATGCCCTTGGAAACAAATAGAAGTTTATGCTGAGGATGAAATATTAAAATCAGATCTGTAAAATAAATAAGTAGAAAGACCAGTATACATATTTACAAGAGACATGGTGTGATAGTTGGAAAATAAATGAGGGGCTCATCTAGCATACTAAGAAAATGATGTACAATGAGGCAAAAAGTGCTTTGGGATATTTTGCCGAAATAATTTATGAGGCTAAATAAATCATTTATTCAGCCAAGCTTAGACTATTTATCTAAAATGAATGCACTCTGCATCGGTTTTCATAGCTCAGCATTTAAAAGAGGCTTTTTAAACGAGGAACTGAGGAATAACTGATTCTGAACTGGAGAACGCAGACAATATCGATGAGGTGTTGGAACAGCCGGAGCCACTGTGAAAACTCATTTATTCATGCATTCAGTGAGACGATCCTAACCTGCTTTGACCCGCCTTGTCTTTAAACCGTCGCTTCTCTGCCATTTGTGCATTTTACAGCGACGCTCCACACGCTAGGTAGCATCGCTGACACCAAACATTGAGCCGAGTCGAGTTGAAGTCCTGATTTTTTTATTTTTTTATTTTTTTTTTAACGGAACCCAATTAAAGGGAATCGGGTCAACTCCGTCTGATTTCATTTCAAGTGCTTTCAAGAAACTGCGTCTAAAATATACAACAGCAGACGGTTAAACATGCTAACTATTGGTGGGGGGAGGGGATGAGCGTGCTAGTGATGAATAGCGCTGAAGCATTAGCTAATGTGCTAGTTAATGGGGATATACCGAATCGCTGCACTTCTGACAAATAAAAGCGTTTGAACCATTTAATCCATTTTGCTTTACTGCATCGCACATATCAAAAGGCTGTTTTTGAAAAGTGCTCCGTTTTATAACTGGAGGGTACGCTTTTTACCCCCTCCACTTCCCTCCATCCCAGCCCTTGCCTCCGCCGCCGCCAACACCCACCCACCCCACCACCCCTCCACACCTTTTTTCTGAAGAAAGCTAGGTGTTAACACTACAGAAGCAAAAGGAGTAAGAAGAAATCCTGCAGGTACCCTGTGGGTATCTTTCAAATTAATCGTCTGGCTGGTCTGTCTTATGTGCCGTTTTGAAACATTAACAAGACCTTTGAGAGCCGGGAGAGAGAGAGAGAGTGGGAGAGAGGGAGCAGGACATGGCATGACGGTCTTTAATGTTTTATTGAACAGATACAAATTATTTTGGCTCACGGTTTTGGTGTGAGACAGTCAGAAGGCGAGCCAGGGCACGCCATGGGCACTGCGAGGGGACGGCAGAGGAGGCGTCTGAAGCTGAAAACCACACATTCACATCATTTATTTATTTCTGTTCTGCTGGAAAACAACGCCACAATGCGGTTTCAGATAACACTGAATATAGTTGTGCATGTGGATGTCTGTGTAGGGGAGGTGTGTGTGGGGGGGCGTGCATGCGTGTGTGTGTGTGTGTGTGTGTGTGTGTGTGTGCATGAAACAGCATTGGCCCCGATATGAATCTCATCTTGGAAAAAGAGCATGTAAATGTAGCTGAACGCTTGTTCGGGAGAAAAGCTCAGGAAGTGATGTCATGAGTCATTTGCTTTTGGAGGATTTTCCAGAACGGAATAGAAAATGTTTCTCATGATAACTTGCCTAATGTCATGTCATATAAATGTCAGGAGACAGGATTGCGATTGCCTTAGGCTTCTTCCCCACAGACTAGCCAGCAGCAGTTAGCAAACACCTGGTGGAGCTGTGCGTCTGCTGAGCTCATCATACCAGCTGCTTCCAACACTACTAAGAGCCATAGTAGAGGACATAATGGAGGAACACTATTGTGACAGCGTGCTCTTAAAGAGACAGAGGCCAATTTTAAGACAGAGGAGGCATCCTCTGCTATAATGCAAAGTCAGATTTCTTAGGGGGGTTTTTTTATATGTACAGCACTTTCTTAAGGGAAATTATATGATTACTTGATTTTGCAAAAAAAAAAAAAAAGTCCAGAAAATACACAATATTGCCATTTTTGTAAAATTTACAAAAAATGTTTGCCAAATTTGACAGCGTGAGTTTTTGATATTTGAATATTAAAGCCATCAAACATAACTGCAAATCCTAAAAGTAACTTCATGGATTCTGGCTTTATATTTCCTCAGGCCTGCCATTCTCAAGAAGAAATGGCTGAAAGTCATTAAAAAAGACAGTATTTTTTCAATTATTGTGATCATTAAGCCAGATATATCCTCTTCATCTGATCAGTAGGGTGTCGAGTTTTAAAAATTCTCCATGACTCATAAAGGATTTGTTGCACCTTTTTTCCAATCAAGTTGTATTCCCAGGATCCCCCCGAAACAAGACTGCTTTCAGATTTTAAAAAGCAGAAAACTAATGAATAAATTTTTAAAAAATCTATGAATTACTAAACAACATCAAATACTAAACATAAAGCTTTTCAAAACACAAGAGTTTGTAAGTCTTTGACCAACATGATGTGATGTAAACACTGTGGGAGAAAAGATTTGACTTCTTTTCTTAAATGAGTAAAAAAATGTATTACTTTAGAGAATTCCTGATTAAGTAAGTAATGGAATCATGAAATATTTATAAAAACACCAAAGTGTTGAACGAAAAGGTTGTTTCCAGCCGTCCACTGGGTGTAATCAACAGTGAGGGTGTTTTGATCTGGATTTTTTATTTTTTTTTTCCAATGAAACTGTTCAAAGTCAGTTAAAAGTCCCAGTATGACACCAAATAAAAGCCAGTAAAAAGAATGGCATGTATATTCTTTTTTTTTTTAAACTGAAGATCTACTTACTAAAACTATATGCATCAATCTAAGATTGAAATGTGCATTGTGATTATTCTTGTCTTTTTTTTTTTGGACACAGATTTTGTCCTCAGATCAGCCTCAACATGCTGCATCAACACACATGAACCCGTTTAAGAAAGCTTCTATAATGTTCCCAACGCCTGAAACACACTTTTCATGATTATTTGTCTTAAAACATATTTTTGATGTGACAGAATAATCCACAGTTTTTATATTTGGAAAAATCATATAAGTGAGCAAAAGGTAGGTTTTATTCTTCGTTTTGTTTTGACTCGTTGCCTCGTTGCTGCCGTTTCGGTTGATACAGAGCCGACAAAAAACTGAGGGGAAATGTTGCCGCCTTGCTTTAAAAATGTATCGTTTTGATTTTGACATAACATTTGTTGAGTATTGCCTCAGCTAAAGGTGGTTTGCAGCCAACAGATTCTGTCTCACTGTGAACAGAACTGAAATGGATGAACACTTAGATTTACTATAGAATACAGATTAGCTCAACAGACTAATGCCAACAAAGCAATTTTAAATCCATCCTCATGAAAATTTGTGATTTTAGTTTTTTAAGTAATTGCACAAAACACACTTGCACACTTTGCTGTGGGTGCAGCTAAAAAAAAAAAAATACAGTTTTAAAATCACCATAGTTGACTTCAGTGATGGACTCCTATACACTCTTAAAATTAGCAACCTGAACATGAATATACTACAATTAAGAAAACACAATGGATAGTTTAGAGTACAGATTGTGTAATAAAGAATATATCTTTAACCAGAAAACAGGAATTGTTGTTCTTCTCCTCAGGATAAATTAAAGGGCCACTTAACTCCTGCATCTGACCCTTGACCTTTGCTTTCATTCCAGTCTTGTTCTCTCTGTGGATTCCTCTAGTCCAGTTTACTGTTCTGCCTCACTGCTTACATTTCTGTTGTTGTTTCATGTTATCAACGTGTGAACGCATGGATCTATTATTTCATGTGGCTCAAACTTTAAAGGGAATCATTTTAAACGAGTCATAATAGGTTCATCGACTATACAAAACCTGCTTCTTATACTTTTTAGGACTTTGTGAATTTTATGCAAATTATGCTGTTTATTATTTATTATTATTTGCATGACATCGTGACCAGGAGGTTTTTGAAAAGACTTGTTTTCCAGGCACCAACAAAGGTTAACCTATTGCGTTGACAGCTGGATTAATGGGTGAGGGCAGCTGGCTCTAGAATCCATACACTCAAACGGAAGTACAAAAAATTTGCAAAGCATAAATTTTACATTATAATTCCCATTTAACTTAAAAAACTAAAATTTGGCGACTGCTGTGTTGTATCTTGGGAAATATTGAGGTTTATCTTTTAGAAATGAACCCAAAAGCAAACATTTCAAACAGCTGGAACATTTTTTTCTGAATGTCCAGAGTAAAGGACACGACCCTGACTTTGGACCAGATGCTTTGTTATGGATCAACTACTGACCGACCGGTTGACTGGCACTGCCTCCCAGGCAAAGTAAATTCATAAAACAGTTTTTTTATATCTGCAGATATATAATTCTCCAGATTCTCATTATAACTCATAAATAACTTCACCGTGTATCATTTTTGCACAAAGTCGAAGGTAAAATAAGAGCCGATAACGCGACAAAGCGTCTTCTAGAAGAAAATGACAGAGAACCACCACCTCTACTCCTCTTGCTGTCCTCTGAGTGCAGTCGCTATTTATGCATGATTAACAGACCTGCTAATTCAATTAGTGTAACAAGTCATGGTTCTTTCCCTTACACTCAATTGTTTTTAAAGTGCTAATGATGCATTTACATTGTTAATGTAAGATACTTTATCATGTTCAACATCTGAATGATTCCTCCAGGACTGAGAGCAGTCTGTTCCCATTACTGCTGTTGGATAACCCACTCACTAGAGGTGCCACAGAGTCATTACTCACCGCCATCATTTACCTGCTAATGTGTGTTAGCTGGGAGCAAGGAAATGAAATTCTACCCAGTTTGTGAGAGGTTACACGTGTTCACGCTGTCGTTCTTCACGTGATAATGTGTGCCAGTTAGATGACAAAACCTGGTTTCTTTCACATCCAGCATCACCAGTAATACAACTGGAACAGAGGATGACTCTCTAAATGATGCGTTCAGGTGTAGAAGTAGTGATGGCAAAAAGAGAAATGGAGTTGTATTCCCAGTCAGGATAAAGTGCAAAACTGAAACAAAAAAATGTAAGCCTGTTATTGAAGAAAACGTTTCTTTTACATATGTGGATGAACATAAAATCAAAATTTTCTTAATACCTCTTTTGAAAGTTATAACTCTTTGCTGTAGTGTTAGAGCCGTGTTTGCAGTTTTAACATTTCTTCTAGATGAACAGAATTCATTTTATTGTAAATTATCTTCAGATAATATAATTTGGCTTTTTTTTTCACTATTACCTCAAAATGAAACCCAGTGATCTCAAGAAGCAAAGTGGCCCATGCCATCCCACTACCGCCATCATAAATAGGGACTTTCTTTATCTGCGAGTGTCATCTTTATCTAGGGATGGAAAAGAAGCAAAAAAGCTAATTACAGGGGAGTGGCTGCAGCTGGGGAAAGGAGCAGGTAGGAAGTGATTAACAGCTGGGAGGGGAGTGGGTAGGTATTAATTATCCCTATTCATTTCTGATTGTTTTGTTTTTTGTTGATAATTCATTGGATGTATAAACCCCGATTTTTTTTTATTTATTTTTTTTTTTTAATAACAAACCAAGAGCAGCAATGCATCACCAAACTGACTTCTGAGTAGAAATCCTGAAGAAAGGCCACATCTAAGGTGAAGTTTGAATGATCAGATACTGTCATGGTTGTTCCAGGTTTATGCTGCAGTGTAGCATGGAAGAATGGGCCAACTTTTCTTTTAGATTTGATGATGCACATGCCATGTGCTTTCAGGTTGAGCTTTGTGGGGCTCACTGTGAAAGCGGAATAGTTCACTGGTCATGAAAGTTTCATCTTCTGCCATAAAGAAAGACAGCAAAGTAGCCATTAGACAGACTCGTTTAATAAAGAAGGAGTGAAAATAGTCAAGCGAGGCCTGAAAGAGAAAATTAAACTTCACTCTACGTGGTGGCAGGAAAACCTTGAACCATAGTTTCTATGTGTGATTGGCACAGATATATATTATTGAGTATGGAGCACTCTAAAGTCCATTTGAAAGTTCTGAAGTAGTAATGGTCCTGTTAAATGAATTGGTAGCATGGTCTAACATACCAGGGACTTCAGGAAAAAGAATTGGAGAAGATATGATCAAAGACACAGTAATTCAGATAGTTGGACTTGATATGAAAAGATTAAGGACACAAACGATTGACTGTTTAGCTTTTGCTTCCAGGTATTTTCATTTGGATCTGATAGGAAATTTAGAGGGCAGCATCATCTGTAACAGGAGTCTAAGTTACCTGACAATCACCCACCGAATACAGCATTTGTTTCTCTGTTTCTGTTAACACATCTACATACCACCTTATCAGTAGAGTGTCTAAATGGTGCAATTCTCTTGCCATGCCACTAGTTGGAGCTACATTCTTTGGAAGCTCTGCTTAAAAGCCGCCACAGTTGCGAAACATTTGAGATGGCAGAGAACACATTTTTCTATTCCTTCGAGCCAAGCTTTCCACCTCACATAGCTGCCAGGATGTGAGTGGAGGAGTCACTCAGATCCTTCAGACTAGCCAGCAGCAATTAGCAAACACCTGACGGGTCTGTGCATCTGCTGAGCTTATAATAAGAGCTACTTCTCAGTCCAGTACTCTGAAGGATGGTTGATGTGCTGATGACGTGTCTCTTTAAGCAGCTTCTTTAAGAGACAGAACCCCAATTTCAGGGTTTTAAATTGCAAAGTAAATTTTCTTTCAAGTTATATTTGACATATATAGTATTTTCAATACTGTCCCTAATTGTAACTTGATTGTACTCTAAAGTGGCACCATGTGGCTGGAAAACACATAATACTGTCCCTTTAAAACGTGTCAGACTCAAAGATGTTGGCGACTTTGTTTCTCATCTGTTTAGGAATTTCTGTAGACTGAGCATCATGTGTTGCCAGGCAGTTTCTATGTAAGTGATTTCTTAATTCCACACATCAGATAGTAGTAACCAGGCATGGACGTACTTGGTACCTAGTGCCGTATTTGCACAGAGACCCAGGGTAATGTAGAACTCTGGAACAAATTGAAGAGACCCCTACACTGAAACTGATTGAAAACCTCCTGGTTATTCCACCAGATATTGATTTCTGAACTCTCCCTCAGTTAAAACATTAGAAACAATGAATAAATGAAACTAAATGAATATGATAAAAAAATATGATATGTTTTCTTTACATCATTTGAGGTCTAAAAGCTTTTTAGTTATTTTGAACATTTCTCTTTTTCTGCTAATAATGACAAAATTGTTGCTTTACATTTCAGAGACATGTTGTTAGTTTATAAGAATGTTTATTTTACTCAAACATACACCTATAAAAAGTAAATTCAGACAAACTGATCATTTTAAGTGGTCTCCCATTCTTCTCAGATATATATATTTTTTATCACAGCAATGAGAAAAATATGTTGTCACACAATCGCTGTTGCCAGAAAAAGATTGTGTTGCTAAAGCATGGTATTAGGATGACAGTAGATGTGAGGATAAACATATAATGCCAGGAGCTTCTTCATTACACAGACAGAAAAAAAAAAAAAAAAAAAAAGAAGTTGCCAGCGTTTGAATGGAAACAAACATTGCTCTGGGCCTCTTTGTAAACAGCACACAGCTGCTATTTCGAGTGATGGGAGCTCCACCTTGTCACAACAATTCCCTTAAAGAGTAACAGTTTAATGTCAACAATATTCTCTCCATCTGCCTGCTCATAAAAAAAAAAAAACCTTTACCAATCCACACGGAAAAATGTTTTCTCCCATCCCGGAAAAAAGGCAAAGCACAATGGAGGTAAGATGAACCCATAGCATCACAGTCAAAGGCAATGTAGCATTAGCCTGGTGGAATGAGAGCGTTCCTGGTGGCACACATCCATCTGTTTGCGTGTTTCAAAGAGGTGTCACGCCTTCCGTTATTTACAACATTTCCGAGCTCGAACCCCTCCGAGCTGCGCCAGCTGACTGATTTGCATGGCCACGTTTGCGGGCAAAAAACCCCCCAAAAAACGGGAGGCATTTCCACCTGGCAGGCTGCGGCGCTTCCTTCTGAGGAGTTTGATTTGTCTGTAGTAATCTGATTGGGAGGGATTCATCCAATTATGTGTTGATAATGAGACAGCTTGACAGGGAGAAAACGCCTTCGCCAGGCGCATCGAGTCACAATCTCATTAGCCTGGGTTGCATGCTCCGTTGTGCTTTAATGTTGCAGATTACAGCGCAATTTATTTTCTTTTCTTTTTTGTTGTTCCAGCTATTTGACCTTATTTTCAACTTTCATTTCCACCTTAATGTTTGCGCGTGAGTTTATGTGGAATGTTGCCGGTGCCTAGGAGCAGCTGATTGCCCCGAGGCTGGGAGCGGGCCCGGGGCAAAGCGTCTAGCAACCACAGCAGAGACCAGTGTGTGCAGAGGTGAAGGTGAGACTGACAGAAAGGAGATTTAATCCCCATCTTCCATCTCTGTCATGGGGCGGGGGGAAAGTGAGATCACAGTCAGGAAAGATGGATGATCGCCTTGCCAGGAATATCGGCAATCCGGCCTAATATGCGTTATGGAGTCGCAGCTTCTGGTGAACAAAGTCTAGGTGGTTTGGATGGGCCTCGGTTTCCTTCACTTATAAAACAAGGAGGAAGACAGAGGATGAAACAGCAGTTCCTCACTGAGACTGGCTGATCGGCAGTTTGAAAGTGGCGAGTACGAGTCCTTAGAGCAGTAAATAACCTACAATGTTACATGTCGTCACAACGTAACAGAATAAGAACGCCTAGCTTACTGCTCGCTGTTTTTTTTCCCCCACCAGGGGGTCTTTTGTGGGCTCTAGTGTCCCTTATTCAAAAGTAGGCTGACAGGAAACGGGGAAGGAGAAGGGGAAAGACATGCGGCAAACGTCGACCAGGTCCGGGAATCGAACCTGCGACCACCACGTCGAGGACTGAAGGCCTCCAAATGTGGGTCACGCTACCCCCTACGCCACCACAGCATGCCCAATGCTCGCTGTTTTTGATCTGATTTTTTGACCTGGACTGGTTCAGTTCCACATCCTAAAACTCTCTTTACATCCCTGCTGGTATTTGCAGAGTTTATTTCTTTGAAATAGTTTGTTCATTTTTGTGCACAAGCATAAATACACACTTTGCATGCCTTTTTTTTTTTTTAGATCATCTTACTCAGTTTTTTTAAAGAAAGTATGCTGCTTTTAATAACTGTCCAATGCTATGGATGTTTGTATGTTGTATGTGAAACCATGTTAACTTGTTTTAACTGCACATAGTTGTCTCATATGCAAAGCTTAGCGCATTGATGCCCAAACGGCTAAATTACCTGAGCCAGGGGCGTCGCACTCATTTTCATTTTGGGTCATTTCAAAAATCTGAATGTTCTTAAAGGGCCAAGTGTGCTGGAATATATTGATAAAACCAATGAAGCTGTTAAAGTATCAATAGATAGCTGCTCCTCCAGGATCTTGTGGTGCCCATTTAGAAATGTTTGTTGGGAATTTTTACAATATTTGTGCTAATAAATGTTCTTAAATGTGACTTTATTACTCATTGTATCAATTACATAATATACCATCATCACGTAAATTCAATGTTTTTGACCAATTTTAAGAAAATTTGCAGTAAAAAATCAGAAAAAATGTAGAGATTTGTTGATTTTGTGTGAATATTGGAGATTTGTGAAAAACTGGAAAGACTTATTGATATAATGGAGCCTAGAGGGCCACATAAAAACACATGGCGGACCAGATTTGGCCCGTGGGCCTTGAGTTTGACACCTGTGACTTTAGCAAAACAACAACTGTTTTATTAAACTCGCTTATTCAGAGAAAAGGAAACAGTGGGTGATTTTCAAACCTTTACAAAGATGAATACAGAGGTAGATAAGTTCTGTGGATAAAATTAGTTATCTCTACTGGCTGGCAAATGGAGATAGCAAACAGAAAAAACACACAAAAACAAAAAGGATCTGAAAATATTATGGATCTCTTGATGTTTATGAAGATTAAAGTACAACCAGAATTAAAACCAGTTACCTGTAAAATATAGCGACACTGAATTGTTTCCTTAACAGAGTTGCATAATTGCAAAATGTTTAATAGTGGAAATAAATGTACCTGGATTTGTTTGATCTGTACTGAAGGGGAGCCACAACATTCCTATTAGCTCAGAGTCAAGAATAAATTGTCACACATCATTACAGCACAAAGCCAAAACATCTTTCTATTTTTTTCTGCAGCACTTTGCTGCTGTGTTGTTTTTTTAGGTGGAAGTAAGGAGCTTTATGTCTGGCTTTAAATGGCTCAGATATCAAGTTGGCTGTTAAGTTCATGACTGATTAACAAAAAATTATAAAAATAATAAAAAAAAAACTTTCGAACTGGCATTTGAACAAAGCGCTAGATTTCAAGGCAAATGTGTCTTGGACAAATGAGACCAGAGTATAGATTTATGACCATGATTTCCAGTATCTTGTTAACCAAAAAGCAGATCAGATCATATGAGCCCAAAAGATGAATGCCAGCTATTAAGCATGGTGGAGGAGGAGTGATGATCTGGGCAGCTTGCAGTAACAGAGTCCCATCCACTCTCCTCATTCTGATGCTTGGTTTAAACTTAAGCTAGTCTTCTCCAATAAAGTACCTAATAAAGGGACCAATTAATATTTGTACTGCATGATTTTATGACTTTTACAATGCTTGTTTAAAATTGGAATATCAGGATGCTCCCCACTAAATATTAAGATCATATATCATAATCGTATTCCTTGTATGTCAATAAAGCTTATTATGAGGTTTTTTTTTCTTTTCTTGTAAGATAAAAAGTCAAAAAGAAAATGTTATCCAGAATCAACAGAAGGATTTTCACTCCAAGTTTCTCTCTTCCACAGTTCCAGGATTAGATCCCCTTGTGTAGCTAATTTGCTAGTTTGTTTTGTGCTCCTCCCTAAGAACTGTCCTTTCAGAGATGGAACACCCTTTAAAGTTGCTTGTCATCCTGCTAAAATTCCAAGGCTCACCATATTAATCTCTTCCATGTAGCCGCCGCCTCCTCAGCGGTTCAGACGTGCTCGGCGTGAGTCCTGCTCAGATATGAGAATCCTACGGAGATCCAGTGAAAACTTGCCGGGTCTAATTGGAGTTTCTGTGCATCCCTGTGTACGTCTGCCCGTCTACTGGCAACGCGCCTCGCAAAATTAAGGCAAAATTCTTTGATCTGATATAAGATTTGAATAGTGGAGGTTTAAATATTTAAAAATCTTCCGCAGTATCACTTTGATCTGCGAAATGATTATTAGGGGGGTTTGTTATAGAGAATCTACTAAACGGATCCGGGAGAGCCAGCCCACCGTAATTGCGAGTTGTCTTCGCCGAGAGAGGGTAAATTACACATTTTAAAGCAACAGGGTAAACAGTTCATTTGGATCTCGTCTTATTCTTTTATGTTTAATGAGAGCAGGAGACAAGAGAGTGACTTCAAACAGTCTAATCTAAAGTGGGGAAAGATTCAGTCTGCGGGAGAATGACACTCGGAAAGGAACGCGCTTTCATCGTTTATCCAGATGATTAGGAAGAGGAGCCTCTTTGTCTCTCGTTTCTGCCATTTGAGGATTTTTGGCCATCGCTTGAGAAAGTGACAACACAAAATTAATGCTAATATTGATAATGGGGGTGTTAGCTGTATGATATAACCCCTTTTCTAAGAATACGCTGCAGAGGATTCACTAGCTGCCACTGTGGCCCGGTCTTTTCATCCTGTTCAGGATTTGGGAACATGTTTAGAGTATAATGAAAGAAAGTATTATGTTCTGTGGCAGACCTGACACTCACAATTCTTGCTCAATGAGGACATTCTTGACTTTATTTTCTGACAGACAGGTGATGGAATAACCTTTTGAATTTTTAAAACCGTTATTCTTTTTTTTTTTTTTTTTTTTTTTGTCTTTTGTTGTATGTTCATTTCACTCTCAAAACAGAATGAAAGTTCATATTTTACATTATCATTTTGTCAACATAACATGTTTCGGGTTCACATTTAAAGTTTATTATAAACAAAATAGCAGGGAAGAGTAAAGTAGGGTATGCTAGCTTGACTTTGACAACTTAACATGTAGATGTTCTGTGGAATTTGGTGCGTTTCGGTTCCATTAAAAAAACCGTAAGGTGACCGCACCAACTCTCTGCCAGATCGTCAGTTTAACCTAATCAACCAATCAGCTATGATAGATGTCGATGATTTGACATGATGTGTTGCTGTTTGAGATCTTTGTGTTCTTCATGTTGACAGTTTCTGCTTGAGGGATTTCTTTATCCAACGTGCCACATGTTTCCAATCCAATAACAAATACCAGGCCAGTATTACAGAAACCGATACTGATGTCTTTTTTATTATTTAAGTTTCATATAACGTCTTCTGGCATTTAGGTGATTTGTGGTTTTTCAGTTGTTTAACATTGTTCAAGCCTTAAAGTACAACAATATTTATAGGTGTCTACAAAATACTCTAACTCAGGGGTTTTCAAAGTATGAAAGGGTGAGCCCCCCTCCAAGGAGCACAATGCCTGCCGCGCCCCCACCCCCCCCCCTTTGAAAAAGTAACTTTAATCGGACTACTGATTACTCCTTGAAAAAGTAACTTAGTTAGATTACTGACTACTTGACTTGCAAGTAACTAAGTTACATTAAAAGTAACCTTTTAGTTACTTTCAGCAGCTGCTGACAACAACGCTCCACCTCCTGTGAAAATCACATTGAGCTTTGTCAATACTTAATTATCAGCTATTTTATAATGGTAACGTCAACAATGTGTCTCCACTGATAAGGTTGAACTGAAGAGGAGATTGTACAAAAAACAAAAAACGTGAGTAATTTGTGTGGTCTACTGTTGTCTGGAAAACTCTAAGTAGGATTTTAAAGCCCCCCATCCCCCCAGCCTCCAGATTCTGCGTTACGGCCCTGAGTTTGATGTCGCAGCGCACAGAGCTCCTCCTGCAGCTCCACAGCTCAGATGGTTGCACATATTTGTGACACTTACAGTAATATTAATAATTATAGTGGCGTTAAGTTGACATTATAATTATTGCCAACTCCGGACACGTTTATTCGTGGCTGTTTTCACGTTTATTGCGCTGTTCATATTGGTCTCGATGTTTGCAGTTTTCTGGAGCGCAACGTGAAGCTTGACGTCATTCAGAGGTAATATATTAACTTGACATTAACAAAGACACAGCGGGACGGATCATCCGGGAAATGATGAACAGGGAGAGACGGAGTAAGACTACGTTAATGACGGACAAATTCTGGGATTTATTATGAGTCTCTGTTTATTTCCAAGCCCAAATGAGTAACTTCACGTTCAAAAACGAGCCCAAAAAGGCGCAACCAGCAACTCGTTAAATTTTCAAGCGACTTTAAAAAAATGAAGCCCAAAGCCGCTTATAATAATCGGACTTGGCGACAGAAACTCAAAATAGTTCCAGTTTTTCCACCAACAAAATGCGCATCTCCCTCCATTGTTTACATTTCTGTCGCATAGAGACGTCGGTCACTCGACAAGACGAGTAGAGGAAATACGATTAAATTACAAAAGAAGATAGTAACGCAGTAACGTAAAAATGATTTTGATAAGTAACTGTAGTCTGACTACTGGATTTGAAATAGCAACGCGTTAGATTACTGGTTACTGAAAAAAGTGGTCTGACGTCAGTAACGTTACTGACATCACTGGCCAAAACATCCTCTAAGGAGGGAAACATTTCCACTGATCCCCGCTCCACACGTGCACCCCACAGTACCAACTTTTTCCTAAATCCACAGAGTTGATCGTGTGCGTAAAAGACGTTTCTCTCACATCAGTAGACAGCAAGCAGATAGCTTTTCCGGTTTATTTTTTCCCTCGCACCGCGCCTCCCCTAAAGTGCTCTGGCGCCCCCCAGGGGAGGCGCGCCTCACACTTTGAAAACCGCCGCTCTAACTTATTACCAACATGGATGGAAATAACAGGACCATAAAACAAAGTAGTGTGCATTTTTTCCTAAGTGAAAAATAAGATCATTTGAGAGAAGATCCAACAAGATCTTTTCAAATGTGTTCAGTTCATTTTCCTTTAAATTGTAATAGATTATCTTTATATGTGCTAATAATGTTTTAATAAATTCAAATTGGTTTCAAAATAAAAGTGCGCCATCGGATAAAAGTACATTGGGATTTAAACAACATGTACTTTGTTTTTCTTCCACACCAACAGACATTAAAACCAGCTGCATTTGGTTTCAGTCTGACTTTTGTACAACTTCTATAATATCACATAAAACACATTCCTTACCAGCCTCAGCACTGACCTTTCACTTGATCTTTCATCGCCCAAGCCCACCCTTTTTACGCTCTCTTTCTTCACTAGCTTCCCCACTAAACACATAAATGCACAATCTTAACTGGAGCAGATGGGAGTTAGTTTGCGTGCGTGTGTGTGTGTGTGTGTGTCTGTTTGCTTCCGTGCACACGTACCGCTCCTTTTAATGGCGGCCACAGGTCAGTGAAGATACATTTTCAAAAACTGTTGTCGGCGGCTGACAGGTGACCTACCAGACCATGAATTGCCTGTCTAACATTTTCGTGCCGGCGCACCAACCGGTGTTTCCGATTGTAGCGCTGCACCGCGCGCGAGAGAGAGCCACCTGCTCACCGACCGCTGCAATCAATGAAGATGATTTTTATTTCTTTTTCTCTTTCTCTCTCTCTCTCTTCCTCTTCTCTGACATGGCCCAAAAGAGAGTGGTATTGACATTTGAGGCTGGAGCGTGAATCGATGCAACCAGTCAAGCCATCTGACTGAGCAAAACCCATAAACGCCGAGGCCTCTTGTTGTGGCTGGAGGATTGATTGATTGTCGGAACGGCGAATGTTAGGAAAGGGTGTCGATGCCGGTTTTATTTTCGTTCTTTCTTTTTTTTTACTAAAAGTGAGATAGAGAAAAAGGGTAAAAGGTAGAAGAGTTACTTTAGCCAGGAAGCAGGTCTGATTTGCCTGCACAATTATGCCACAAATAGAAGCCATTTTATGCGTAGCATCGTAGAGGAGTAAATGTTATATCATCTGTCTCCATGCGGAGCTATGTCCTTCTTACTGCCTTTCCTGTCTTGTCAATATCCTCCTCCTCGGTAAGTAAAAGCCACTGACAGGTCCAATTTAGTCATTGTGCCTCTCAAAGTATGTTTCCACACTAATCAGAATGACTCCCCTGTTAAATAAAGCATGAAAAAAGCTTTTCAATGAACGGTCTGCTGGAGCGGAAGTCATCTTTCCAGTAATGCTAGAAGATTAATCAACAGATTGAATTCTGCTCTGCATTGCAAATCCCTCTTTCTGGCCTCACTTTAACTCAAATATGAGGGTTTTAAAAAAAAAAATGTTTAAAAAAAGGCACACGTGAGACGACTTTTTTTTCTTTTTTTTTTTTAAGAAAAATGGGAAGGTAGACTACTAGCTGTTTCTTGAAGGGTCTGAGAGAGAGCTGCCACATCATATGAGCGTGCCTTCCCGGTCCCAACTGTCAGCCCGGTTGGTAAATGGTTTTAAAGACGGCGTAGGCTGACACTCTGCATACCAGATTGTGGTCTGAATGGCACAACTTGGCACCTCAGCCTAACGTGGTGTGGCAGGCGGCCCGGTGCATTCGCCACCTGGTTTGTGGGTCACTCCGGGATGGGATGGGATGTGAAAAATAAAACACAAAACAAGCATTAGCCATCATCAGATGGGGTGCAGGGGCATCCAAATGAAATAGGAAACCATATAAAAACTAATCTAGTTTGTGTTTGACACATTTTGCATGTTTCATAATGCCCTACAGATTGTATTTCTGTTTCTGTTGTCCTATTTTGTCCATGTTCTATTTTTCTCCAGCATGTTTCTTGTTTGAAGTGGTTATTTTCCAAGAGAAAACGGAGCGAACGCAAGAGGAAGCAGAACTGCTGCGTAAACATTCTTCATCCACTTCAAAATAAGAGCATGAAAATAGTCGAGAGAGAACCAAAACGTCAAGCCAGATCTCGAAGTTTATTCAACTGAAAGTTTCCGGAACAGCCACATGAATTAACACTTTAGATTTCATTAGGGACCCAGACAGAGTACTGCTCAGCACATGGAGAGACTTTTCTATCGGCTCTAATGATATTTTATCATTGGTCTCATGTTACATTCCTGAGAAACAGAGTTTTAGGTTTTCTTTTTCATTAAAATCACTGAAGTAAACACTTAAATAAATAATCTTTTCAAGGATATTTTCACTCAGAGATTGATTTGTGGTGGGTTATGCAATGCACGAGAAAAGGAGGAGAAAAAGTAGTTTTACCTAGGGAAATTGATTTTTCTCATGCTTCCCCCCCCCTCTCCTTGTTTACTGCAGCATGAGAAAGCAAAGGGCAAATTTTCCAAAATAGAATCAGCCCTGCCTTTTTTCTGCTCAGCGCGTGGAAACGGTATTGATTAATGGTCATCGCCCCGTTTTTCCGACGCAGAATGATGTAAAGACCCTGTCACTTACCATCACCTTCTCCGAGAACGTGTTCCATCAATCGCGGCGCCGGAGCGGGGCGAGCGGTGGCAGGTGGCACATATTTCACCTGCCCAGGCACAATGGGCCAGTAAGTGGGACAAGGCAGGCAGACAAAAGTGACACATGCGAAGGTGACAGCTTTTCACGCCTGGGAATAATGGTTTTGATAGGCGTCCTGCTTGTTTCGCCGCTGTGGACTGGACGTGGACCAAGGATGTGTGATAATATACACAATTAGCTCATGGCACCGAAAGGACCCGGGGCCTTCACAAGCCGGGGCAAATCTAAACTCTACCTTTCGCCACCAAAGTGTGGCGGCTCGGTCTCGGCACGGCGCCGAAAGAATACCGTGTTTTGACACATCAAGGATACAATTATTGGACCCTAAAGCCGTGCTTGTCCACACAGGCACCCTATCAGTTAGACATAGTGAATAGTTGTGGGAGCAGAGCGGTTAATATCCACATCACCGCCGGGAGACTGTCATCCCGGCTCCGTCTGGTTCTCTGGATGTGCTACCCTATAAAAAAAAAAAAAGATAAATTACAAACAACGAAATTCATCCATATCTGCATCGTCTCTGATGTCTTCAATTCTTTTACATCAGATAATATCACACGTACGCCGCAACTTCAAAAGTACATCAGTGTTAATATCACTACAGCTGTCCAATTTATTCTGTACCAATTTTCTTTCTCCCCTGTGCTTTGTAAAGGATCCAGAGCTATTTTTGCTTTACATCCAACCGTGTTGACTTGTTCGCCACGTTAATATTCCACCATGAAGCCGCAGCGTGACAGAACAGAGGACGCGTGCGTGCTTTGTGGCACTGTTTTGATCATCTTTATGGTACAGTATCTGCATACAGTTCTTAGAGCTTGTCAGCGCGGGACAAAGTGCTGCTGTTTGCTCTTTGTAGGGCCTCCCCACCTTATTACCAGTTCCTTCCCAGTGGCTCCAAATGCGGCGGCGTGCCCCGAAAGAGTAAATGATTAAATATCCATGGTGAAACTCACATCATGGAGGCAGTCATGGACAAAAAAGCTCAATAAAAGCTTAGAATATTTATCTTGTATCAAGATTTCTTCGTGTGGATAAAGTTGCCACTGAGCTTAGAGGGTTAACTAACTCTAGTTCATCGTTTTTCACCTTTTAAATGTCTCTACGCTCCAACAGAGGGGAATTAAGTGGATGCACTGAAAAAACACCTAATGTCACCAAGGATTCTTGATCTAGTTTCATGTGAAAATATCTTAGTACACGACAAACTAACTTACAAGCAACTTTTCAGCAAAATAATTCCTATATAAAAAAAAATTAATAATTACTTAATATTGATATAAAAGTACTAGTTCCATTGACAAATTATTTCACCTCTAAGACATTATTCCCCATGTTTTTTGTTGTTTTTTTTCCCTGTATTTGGCTCACATTAGCTTAACTCTAAATCAGCTAATATAAGAGTTTAGAGATGAGGTTCAATTAGAGATGAGATGATACTTCATTCATCTGGTGGCAAATTCATTAATAAAACATGACAACTCAGTGATGATTTTGAAAGGTTTTGTCATTGCTCCACTACTTCTGTCACACCATTGGTGACATGAAAGTTGATCCAGATAAACTGGGAGTTTTTATTTGTTGGTGAGTTTGATTTGCATATCAACAACACGCTGTGTTCATCAGATTTATGACCTCACATTTAGTCTCAGAATTTTAAATGTAAACTTTCTGAGATGTAACCTAGAAAAGGCATTTTTAGAAAGGAAACTCTGTTTAAATCCAAGGGTTATGCAGTCAGTAAGTTTATCCAAAATTTGAACTAAAATGTGTAAAACGCATGACAGATTCCATACTGTCATTTTTACTCAATTAAATATGCAGAAAAATGCTAAAAGATGCATGGGGAAGAAACAAATATCAACCTTGTTATTTCCATAAGATTGAAGTGGGAAGTATCAGTCAGATGCTACCAATCTGAAGCATTTTGTACCTGATGCTCATCAGTGTGAGCTTCTCTATAAAAGCAGCACTTTGGGCAGTTTGCCACTCTAGTGCAGCTGCCAAGATGGACAGACATCAGTCATGACCATTTAAAACCAATCGTTACTGCCGGTCAATTTGGGCCATTTACAAACAATTTCAAGTCTATGATTCTACAGAGAGGAAGACTATTGACGAGTGCAAAAGATTTAGGATGGCTGGCAGGAGTGAACGTCCCAGCAAATTCTCCCAAAGGTCAAACTGTGTAATGTTTATAAAGGCTGTAAATGAAGAGCTCCGATAATACAGGAGTCTGTTAGCATCTCGAAAAAGCCTTTTCTGCTCAATTCCCATCTCCTGTCAGTAATCTGTCTGGGGTTTCTCCCATTGAGCTTGATTTCTCTGGTTGAATTTCAAGCGGGCCGATCAACAAGCAGGAGTTGTGTACAATTGACATTGATTTTCTGCGCTATTTTAAAAATTGTAGTCTACCGATGTAAGGTTGTAGATTGGCAATGGCAGGGGAGAAAGTGAATGAAATATTAAGCAATTAAAGTCACAACAAGAGGAATATATCAGCATATTTTATTGCTGTCAAAGATGTTGTGTCCTTACTCAGTAGGGGAATGTTTCGTTGAGCGTCATGGCCGAACGCATAAAATCAAATGCAATTGTTTAAAACTTCAACAGAGTCCACGCCTCCAGTGAGCGATCGTTTCTATAGAACCACTGGACGAATCAAAGCGAAGGAGGGGCTGGTTTAGCGTTAGCATACTTTAAAATTAGCATACCTTTAATTTGACAATGTTCAACATTGAAAGGTAATGTTGAGCATTACCTTTCAATGTTGCTATTGAAAGGTAATGCTAATCAGTCTTTAACAAAGTAGGCAGGTCTTTCTAGTAAAAGCACTCATATGCCACTGAACTAGCTACATCTTGGTAAAAAGCTTTTAAAAAAATACACCCCACTCTAAAATAGCTACATGTTCACTAGACAGTAGAACTACTGACACTGACCCGGCATGGCATTATGAGTTATTGCAGTGGATCTGATGATATTCCCACAAAGGGAGGAGTGGGATGGGATTAAGGCGACCAAATCCAGCCTTCTGTTCCTAAAGACCTTAACAAGCAGAGCTGGATAATTAAACTGTTGAGACTCTGAGACATTTATTTTTTCTCCCCTCCTCTTGTTCGACCCTTCCCCTCCCTCTTCCCTGGTCTAATTTATTTGGACAGGGGCGACACCTGTGGGCAGAGCGGGCTGCCTTCCACCTCTGCTGTTCCGGGGGAAAAATACAGATAGCTTGAAGGGGTTCAGAGGTCGGGGTGACAAGGTAGAGCCATCAGGGATGAGCCGGGTCAAGCTATTTAAGTCAATACCGCTCACCCTGTCTGACAGGCACAATAACACCTTTCTGATCCGCAAGGCCGCTGGACAAAGAAGGCAGCGGGTGCGCCTCATCAGGGACGGATTGTGGGCTTGAATTGCTGCAGAATGGCTGCAGGGGGGAAGAGGCATGTGTCCGAGGGTCCCTGCAGAGCAGGCATTAAAATGAAGGACTCAGTGTTGTTGACCTAGCCACAGGCCATATATGTCACCAGCGCGGGCCATCAATACTACCATGTCATCACATTTGCACTTCAAAAACACAAGGCGAGATTAGATCGACTCGATGGCGAGACTCGGCATTTAAAATGCGGCTCGAGACAAACCTGGGGATGATTTCGGCTTTTCCTTTGAGGCTTCCGTCGTAGAGGAAGGAGATTCACAATTATATTTTGATCATTTCTTGAGTTTTACAAAGAATAATCAAAACAGAGGATATTTTTGAAAGGTGACGTGGCTAAAGTTTCCCAAAAAACCAGATTAGGTGTAAAACATACGCTGCACATCACAGTGGGTGTTTCAGATACAGAGTGGGTCCACACTGCGTCTTCCTGCTGATGTGGAAACAGCAATCAGCAGGCCCCGCACGTGTTTATCTGCCCTCTCAGCCCTTTGTGCGGGGTCAATCGTCCCAATCTCTTCCCAAGCTTATGAAATGTCCCTTATCAATATTTCAGCACATCAATTGTAACCCTTAGTAAACACATCTCCTGAAAAGTAATTTACCAGCCGACAAAGTCACTGGGGATGAGCAGTCTGGGCTGTCAAGGCTTTTTTTCACACACCGCATCAATTCCATCTTGGAGAGGACCAATAGGATCCAGCGTCGGCTTTCGTTGAGGGTTTTCCAAACTAAACAATGCCCTGGGCATTTTGTATTCTCAGGAGGACTGTTGGTCAAACAGATATTTGCTTGAATTCCCAGAGTATTGAACACTGAACAAACCAGTCCATGTTTATAGAGTTTACAGATTTTTTTTTTTCTATTTCAAGAATCCAAAGCTTGGCCAGGAAAAAAGAACAGAAGTAGAGTTTGAACATTTCCAACAACATAATGAGAGTACTACTTTTATCACGGTTGAATGATTTTTCCAAAAGCAGAATGAAAGGGTGGCATAAAAATATTTGGCCTGTCAAGACTTTTTTTAATGTATCCTTAATTTTTTTTTTTTCAATTTTTATACAACCTGAAAACTTCAGACTTTAAATCCAGGAAAAACAGTTTGGACTGCAGGGTGTTAGTCTGCTGAACCGACCTCAGGGTAAGGACAGGACTCATTCTGCACATAAGTTAAAACATTGCACTATGTATTCAATAAACATATATTAATGTATATTTTACTATCTAATGGTAAAGAGTTGACTGATAAACTTTCAAAACCAGCTGCTAAAATATTGAACCATAGTAAATATGACAGGAGTCTGAACATACAGTAACATAGTTAAGCCATTCAGACCCGAGGCCTTGTTTCAAAAAGTCCTGTACAATTTTAAGCTTTTATTGGAAACCATTTATTTCCCTGCTGTTGAAGAAACTAGAAACATAAAACGATGACCTCTGGAAAAGTGTTGCCTCTGCTTTTTAGTGTGAAGTTTACCCAGGTTTAAAACTTAAACATAACTTCATAGTCCGATGTATTAGATTACATTATTAGCTATTTAATCAGATGTTTTGACCAAGTAGCTCTTTCATCAAATATATATGTTAGTAAAAATATGTTAAACTAATGTTACTCTTGAGTACAATTTTGGCTCTTCTACTCACCTCTGGGCTGGGCTGCATTTTATCATCTCAAAATCAAAATCAAAACTATTCCAAATGATCAAACTGCAACTTGATAATTTTGTGGCTCTTTGTTAAATCAGTGATTTTGCTTGGCGCCTGTTCAAACTATAGAACATGTTTGTTTACAGCTTGATAGTTTTGAGGGTTTGGACAAGAAAGCAAAGGGAAAGGAGAGAAGAAAAGACCTGATGGGAAGACCTGCAGAGCAAGAGAGCTTCATCACAGTCAGATGATGATGATGATGTTCATCAGAGTGTGAAGTTACTTCAGGCAGTCAGACATGTTAGTGTGTGGAAGGATTTACCTTTACATAGGAGGGGGGAAAGTGGCTTGCTGTTTGAGCATTGACTTAAAAAAAATAAATTTAGAATGCAGCTTGTATTTGCTTGCTAAAATAAATATAAATATTCTAATATTAATATTGTATAATATCATATTTAGGCTGAGAATGATTGGAATGACATCATATGTTCTATGAAGTGATCATCTCTTTATTGATTCCTTCAGTTTTATACTCAAAACCTGTTAGCATCTAGCATCAGGCTAACTGACATGTTGTGGCTTGTGAAACTAAGCTAAAAAAAATCTGGTTATTCACCAGACATAACTTCATTTGTTAGTTGATTTATTATTAATCAAGGCTTGTAAAGTTTCCCCTCATGGTTTGGTTTGTTTAGCTTTTTGTTCCCTCAATAAATCCCATTTTTAAACTACTTAGTTATTTTCTAATTGCATTTGTTTCATGATCAGAAAAACAGAAGGAACTTGAGCGTGGGTAAATACTTTTCCTCATCACCGTACCTCAGACAATGAACCACAAGGTGTTTCATAATGTGACCCAACAGAAGGAGACGTGTGTCATCTCTGTAGCAGAACGGACAGCGGCTGGAGTCAGTGGCGTTTTCACCAATTGAATCAGTTTATCGGGTGCGGTGATGTGTTCCACTCGCATCATATCGCACATTACTGACTTCACTTTACAAATCCACCCCGACTGCCACAAGCGAGGCACTGCTCATGTCATCTTCAAATCACAAATTGTAGCTCCTGACGCGAACCGCTGCACAGTAGCCAAGTGCCAAAGGGCGCTGGCCAAAGCCGACTTTAGACTTTAAAGCGGTTTTGAAACCATGAGCAAAAGGAGGGGCAGAATTTTGCCTCAGAGCCGAACACAGACAAAGCTTCAACCTTCAATGGCATGGGTGGGGGGAAAAACAGAAAGAAAGGAAGAAAAAAAGATGAGAAAGTAGAAAAACCCAGTAGAGTGGCTAACTCATCCATCATTCCTTTAAAAGGTCAGGATTTTGTAGGTGGAACTGGGAAGAGCAGCGAATTGCAGATGCAGCGAACAGCAGGGTATTTTCCGCTGCCATGGCCAGCTAAGGAGCGCTGCTTTAAAACACATCTGCCAGTAAACATTTTGGCCTGACTCTGGGTCATCTCTCCTGTCTGGACAAGACCCAGCAGAGCGTGAAGATGTACCTGCACAAACCGCATCACTGACTCAGTCACTTCTGACTTTTCTTTTTAGGCTCTGGTTCCCTATTGAAGGTAAATTTTATTGTTACACAGTCCGCAGCATTATGCAAAAGTATTCACATCATGGTTTTCGCTACAACACAAACCTCAGTACCACTTGTAACATTGTGATACATGGTTCTCACATTTTTCTTACTAATTAAATTCCAGAAAGTTTTATCATCTAATTTAACCAGCCCCCCTTTACTGCAACATCCCCAAAATACAAACCAGTGTGTTTAATGTTTAATACCTAATGACTAGTTCATAGAATCAGTCGTTATGTATTTCAATCCAGGTGTTAAAGAACATTATTGGCCAGTGAGCATTATAAAGACCTTGCAACACAGCAGACAAGTCAGCAATAATGTTCAAGAAAAGTTTGGAATATAAAACAATATTCCAAACTTTGAGTTTGTCACAGAGCTCTGTTTGATCCATTATCGGTCTGCTAACTTCAAATCTACCAAGACATCATCATCCACTTAGACTTAAAGAACCCAGCCCGGTCGGGCCGAACTGACCAAATCAGTCCTCATTGTTGCAAATTGGTGACGAACATTGTGTCGTCTCGTTCTTAGTCGTACGTCGTCAGCCCCTTCTTGTCACAGCAAGAAGTTGAACTTTTCCCCCCCCACTCTGTAAGCTAAATTGTTGTTTGACTGATCAGAGTTAAATAGGTGTTTTGTATTATGTGGAAAACAGGCCCAACTACTCAACTTCCAGAAGCCGTTTTTATTCAGCCAGA
Source organism: Gambusia affinis (assembly GCF_019740435.1). NCBI lineage: Eukaryota > Metazoa > Chordata > Actinopteri > Cyprinodontiformes > Poeciliidae > Gambusia > Gambusia affinis. The sequence goes on from NC_057877.1 coordinate 3,257,810, forward strand.
GAACAGGATGGGTAGCTACATTTGTCTCTAGACGGTGTCCACTTCAGGCTGATCCCTCGCTCTGCTTCTCTTTACAGCCATCGCTGCTGCAAAGTTTTGAGACGGTCTAACTCTTTATTTATTTGTATTTACCATTATGGTACGAGTCAAACTGTTATTTCCACTTGTGTTTAGAATACTTATGTGATTCCTGATTGGAATGCAACACCTGATTCTGATTGAGTCTGCAACCTTGTGATTGGGTCAGATTTTTCATTTTTATGACATATTTATTTTAATTGACCGTGTCATTTAGTTTGACTTATTTTTTTTAACCTTCTCAATCATTTGTTTAAAATTTAAATTGTGTTCTTTCTGAAATATTTGATGATTGATTTGTTCTCATCTGTAACATGTTCAAAATATGTGAAAACTATTTCTTTACATAGCAGACATAGTCAGAGCAACAACGGAATTGAATAAATCAAAGTATATTTAAACGTTCATAAGGTCCAGTCAAAGTACAGACTTAAATTCGATAGAGACTGTGTGCAAAATCTTGCCAAAGAACCTGCAAAACTGCCAGTTTTCATCAGGGGATTCCTTGGACCCACAAGAGTCACGGCTGTAAACGCAGTAAAAGATGGTTTTATAAAGAACTGCCTCCAGGGGGCGAAGTATAGATTAACACCACACTTTCAAAATCCCAACAAAATGCAGAAAATTTTGTGGTTGTGGGGGAAATGCAGAAAATCCAAAAGGTAGGAATATATTTGCAAGGCGTGTCGCATTTCCAGAATCATGATGCGGTTCCTCTTTCCAGTCAGTTTGACATTTAAAGGTGTTTCAATATACATCCTCGCAAACACATGTCCCTACCCAAACAGAGACATGTAAATACACCCACAGAAACAACTGCGGTTTATGGACAGACAATCGCAGATGTCATAAAACGAAAGAAAAGCATGGTTCTGCAAACAACCACGTAAAAAATGTCACTCCAAATCACATGTAATTATAACACAACAAGCCTCAGAGGTGCATTTGGAAAAGAAAAATCCAAAGGAAATGGGGGCAAAGGAATCACCGGTGAGGCCTGTCTGAAGTAAAGCCCATCAACAGCTAAGTGCCTCTTTACCACCGTCAACCACTAGAGACAAGAGGGGGAAAGTGTGACCTTCTGGCATAATGGGCCGACATCAACAAACCAAACACGTCACTCACAAAAAACGCACCCTTTTTCACAGAATGGACTGTACTTACAGAAGGATTTAGTACAGTCAGAAAGCACTTTCTCTACCACTGTGGGGAGTGATGAAAAGGTTGCTTTCCTAAAGATGGAGAGAAAAACCACTAGACAGCAAGAGGGACAGATGCGAGCTTGGTTGCAAGTTTCTCCGCCAGCCCCCAAGCTGCCGCTCAGACACCCCTGGGATTCAGAGAAACATCTGGAAGGCATTCTCGGCGGGATTGATACAGCACCTAGAGTAATAAAAAATGAATCTCCCTGCCGCGATATAAACACAAATGACCCGAGCCACGGCGCGTTTGCTGAGATCCGCTTTGATGCCCCCTCCGCCCCGTATCGTCTGTCTTCCTCGGTTTCCCTCCGCCGAGTTTCCGAAGCGCGGTTTGAGAAAAGTCGACAACCGCAAAGAGTCTCCCTTCTGATTCTGCACGGATGCTTCCGCCGAGGCAGGAGAAGCCATAACGCTTGGCTCGTTCGCCGACTTTTTAATCTGGGAAGAACACTCCAAAGGCCGTCCTAATGTGAGAATTTTACAAAGCAGATGACGAATTATTACCCCCCCCTCCTATAGAGATGTAACAAGCAATACAGCTGCTGAACAATCTCTGAGCAGCCGCCACGCTTGGCCAGACAAGAAAAAGAGAGGCGATACATTAATCATGAATTGTTTGGAAGGACACGGGCTGCATAAAAGCGCGCGGTGACGGGGTCAGAGGCATTGTGCGCGACGTGAGCGGAGGGGACAGATTTGCAGAGAGTGTTTTAATGTGCGCACTTGTGCTTTAACATTGTTTAGAGCTCAGTGATTTGAGGTTACCGCCACGGGGGACGGCCTGGGGGCATTTTTATGATGAGCTTCGGAAAGTGCTGCCGGGCTACTGGAGGTGGAAATCTTTAACAAATGCAGGGACAGATTTAAACCAATGAAAGTAAGGAAGAAAAAAAAAACAACACATTGATGTTTAAAAGTGTTGCATTTCTAACGGATGAACCCTGCAGCCCGTGCGGTCGGTCAGGTGTTTAAACCTTGGCCTGGACAGATCTGGCTTCAAGGAGCTCCTTGCTACATCAGTGGTCCCCGGCTGGTGGGGTTCCACCCTGCCGCCCCGCCTCCAGGGACCTCTTCATTATGTGTCATTAAATGTTTTTAAGTTTGCATAATTGATCGTCTTCAATAAGTCGTCATTGATTTATGGAGGTCTGGGCTGAAGGAGGAACTGGTTAAAAATTCATAACCCTGCTACGCGTCTTCACAATCCATTAGCTACCCCTGGACCCGGAGTCCTTCCATTGATTGACCTTGAGGCCGAGAATCTCATGGACTCTGCATTTTTCCCTCTTTTACTGCACTGTGGGAAGAGTTATGTTTCAGCTCCCCCCAGATAGGTCTGCCTTTGATTTTTCCTTTCTTTTTTTTTGTCTTTTTGGCTGTATGTCTTTCTCTGTCTCGCCCTCCCTCTGTTTCTGCTCCTCCATCTAAACTGCAGTTCTTACTCGGAGACGATGAATAAATAAAGCATGTTCCATAAACAGCTTTCCACTATTATTTAAGCTTCCAGTACCTCGCACTCTGACAGCCTCCTCTCCCCGCCATCAAATTCAAGTGTGTAAATTTTCTAAAAGGCTCTGAATGTTTTATGATGATTTCAGGGAATGATGGAGTAATAGCTGAATGGCGAAGCTATTACTTTTAATATTTATATTGAGTGCTTTGAATCTTTAATGTGACAGGATGTAAAATCAGAGCTGCGGGACGCGTGCGCTTCACAACCGATGCCACTTGGTGAAAAATATTTGTTTTTCCCGGGCAGCCCGTTCTGAACCGCCCATCAGGGCACGGCGGGGACGCGCTCGTCCATGAATTTTAATCTTAGCTTGAGAAAAGGCCGTTCTTGGAAAGCGTCGCTTGTGAAATGGAGAAGGGTCTGGAAGAAACTGCAACAAATCACTGTTGTGATGCGGTTACATTTCAGACATCAGCTGATGTCGGTGCTTGTGTCACGGCTCCCTCCATTCAGCGCAGTGTGGAGCCGGGTTTGATAAATGCATGGATGCCAAATGAAAAGAATTAATTTTTTTTTTTTTTGCACAACTGTTTGCTGTCGCGTGTTGGGGGTTCTCAACGTAAATATGAAAAGCGATCAAATACGGCACTCTCAAAAATTTATGCAAATGATCATTATACCTGAAGCTGGTTAGAGTTTAGTAACTCATAACTTCCTGTTTCTTTGGAGGAAAAACATCAGGAAGTGGTCACAAGAAATATTATAAAATATGGCCGATAGAATTTTTATCATTTCTCAGCCCTCCGATCCAGAACTGTGTGGCATTTTGGTGGATGGAGACAGGAAAGGTAGACGCTCAACCTCTGAAACCTGCATATATTTACCATCAAATTGTCAAGAATCTGGTTTCATTGTTCCACTGTTTTGGAAAAGAAAGAATTTGTCTTAACATATTCAAGTGAAAATGTGGTGAAGTGACATTTCCAGTTTTTGACTGTGGTGATGAAAGAACTTGACCTGATTATCTACTTACTAAAGCAAAATGTACCTGGAACATAAATATCAACAGTTTGCTGATGGTTGAGATTTCATAATCAATTGTACAGATTACATGCATTTCTAGAGACAACTTCCTTCATTTTCCACAATCCGAATGGATGTTAGCAGGTTTCATGGGCTAGTTGGGCGCTTAGCCCCGCTTTGAGTCCCCATGGAGACTACAGACACGAGTCTCTCTAGAGTGAACCTCAGAGGAGGTAAGTATGGCCGAGTATGTTGGGGGTTACATGAATGTTACACAACAGGCTGTTGCTAGGGAGTTAGTTCATGCCAACAACTTTCGTTAGCTGAACCATGAGAGGTTGAGTGGCCAAAGCCTTTCCTGTCTACATTCACCAGAATGCCACGCAGTTCTGGATCAGAATTATTAAAATTCTATTGGTTGTATTTTCTATATATGTTAATCACAGATCTATCACAGTAGATGTTTGCCTTTTTTTAAGCAGTTTGGCAATTCTTGAAATCTTTTTTTGTTGAAAATGTACATTAGTATTCTTTAATTTCTGCAAAAATGTTGCTAAAGTCTTGTGTCATAATCTACTGGATTGTCTCGTCTCATGATTTAAAAGTATCATAATATTCCTAACTGGAAGTCCAAGAGTGTTTGTGAATTATGTGCATACACATTTTCCCCAATGTGTTCACAGATTAGCTCTAATAAAAATGTTTTGAGATATTAAATTCTTCCAACTTTCTTGCAATTTGCTTGTGGTAATTTTTACTCCAATTTTGGACAAAACAAGCTTCCATACAGCTACTCTCAAATGGATGCTTAGCTGGTGAATAAAGGAGGGCCGATTTTATTTTATTTTTTTAAATAATCGCTATTACTAGAGGATCTGTTCTTCTGAGCTTTACTGCGTGTGTGTGCGTGTTCATGTGTGTGTGTATGTGGTACCGAGGGACTGGGACTCTGCTGCGTCTCCAGGCAGCTAGTTGGGCCTGAAGTGTGATGACAGTCAGACTGGAGGCTATTTCTACACTGAAATGAGGCCAGAGAATAAGACTGAGGGCTCTTTAGAGTGGAGGAGATGTTTGCATTTGAAGGAAAATAAAAAAAAATAAAAATCCTGCAACGTGTGATTTTAGGGAAGCACTCGCAACATTAGTTGTCAGGTGTTTACATTATTCCCATATTACAGGCAGAAGTCGGAGTGTGGGGTCTCCTTCCATTTGCTGTCTGAGTGGCGGTGTTGTTTCGTCCCTCCGGCGCGCCGAGCTCTGAGCTCCGCCGCATGCAGCTTGGCAGTTAAAGGCCGATTTATTCTTGCGGGTATCAGGCAGCCTTTTCCTGAGGGAACGGGCTCTTTCATGCACAGTTAGTGCACTTGACTCAGCGTGGAGATGCTTTCAGATGGAAAAGCCATGTTTAGAGGACGTCTTATGAGACATTAAAGCACCACTGTTTCATTGTTTTAGCTCTTCCTAAATGTCACTTTTGTCTCTTGAGCCTGCCCTTCACTGAAATGTTGTGGGACACATCACAGAGAGAGGCCCTTTTCCGGGCTCCCACTGAGGGTCCATTTGAAAGCAGGAGCAGAATATAAACACTCCAGCCTGACCAGCGCTGCTGTCTGCACCACTTTATTTCAATACAGTATTTATTGAGGTAAAAACAGGGACAAAACATGCCGATTATGGCCTTTTTATGGCGCAGGTGTGGGCCTTTTCCCCTCCCCTTTCTCTACCCTTAGCATATTTCATCTATTTTTGGATCACTTTTATGATATATTTTATTTTCTACTAAAGTAACCTGGGTTTGATGAACACTTGAGCAGAGGCTGATCATGCAGCAAACATACAAAAAGACCCCAGACCAGGTAGTTCTGATACTGTAGAGCACATGGATACACTTTTCAGTAGGTCCACATTTCTAATTTAAATAAAACTTCTTTAAAATCTCCTCTCATGCAAAATTAAAATTTTGAGTGAATTTTCTTAATTAAAAATAACTTCTTTTTTTTAAAAAAAAGTAATCTGATGAAATTTTTATCTCATTAGAAAGTAAATTTTCTCAATTAAAAATAACTTCTTCCCCAACTCATCACATATAAAACTGAAACTTTGGGAAAGTGGATTTTCTGTTTGGATTAGCTTGATAAGCTTCAAAATGTGTGATTCTGAGTATCAGTTTTTGAATGATTAGCTTGTTAGAATCAATATATATTGTCAATTCTCAACATTTTCTTAAACGTATACAAAAGAAAGGGTTTGAATATTTATAGACTCACTTATTGTATGTTATGTTTTCATTTGTCATTTATTTTTGGAGGGATTTTAGTCGGAAAAAGTCCAATTTTGCTGGCGATGACTGACTTGTAGAAGCACTAAAAGTGTAACATATTCAGCTCTCTGAATATCATTCATAGGCACTAGACTAATTCTTCAGTCTTTGTTTCTGTTAATTATGCTGACTTTGCACTTGCAGGTAGAGAAAACACGACATTTACCAGTTGAGCTCCTTGAGGTTTACGGAGAACAGCGGCTGAAAACGGTGTCAGCTGTGGATGTGCTGACCCAGTCCAGCAAGTGCAGCTGACTAAAAATAAAAACGGATTTTCAGCAAGTTTTTGACCCTTTATCTGGTCCACAATCCTGCTAAAGAGCAGAAGAAATGTTTTGTGTGGATTAGTTGTTTAATTGTGAAACCTCTGCTGCGGCTGGGATATCGATGTGTCAAAGTCCGGCTGGGTGGATCATCAAAAAAGAAAAGACATTTGTTGGACTTATTGTTAAATGACACAAACAGGCCAACATATTTAAATTACGTACATCCCGTTTTAACTGGTTACAGTTGCCCTAATAAGTCGCACTTTGACCCCACACTTTTTGCAGGACATTAACCAGATTCTGACCAGATTCTGGGTGGATTTTTTGGCTTCTTAGCTGAATTACAAAAACTCATGTCAATGAGTTTGTGTCTTGGCATGCATCATTTGTGCGTTAGGATGAGGTGGTTGGTTAGCCGTATGGAAATTGATCCTTTTTTTGCCTCACATGACCAACAACAGGATGTTGGCACTGGCATAAATCACAAAGAGGACAGGAAGCCGCTGGAGAATCGTGGCATGTCATGTTTTTAGTGATTTATCGCTGGAACGAACTTGTTCATGTGTGACTTTAACTGCACCTCATAAGTCATGGAAACGCCACAATTACGTTGTGAAGTTGTGTTTTTATTGACAAAGTTTTGCGCACACTTGTAATGAAAACACCTTCACACCTTTTAACTGATAATGAAGCGGGTCAATGTATGTCAGTGGAGTGGACTGGTCAACCCGGTCCCCTCCACAAAAATTCATAAATTTTCTGCAGAATGGGTAATAACCTTTGTTTCTTACTCATTCTGCTGCATGTTGGCGTGCAAGACGTAACCGACAGCTTCCGGTTTAGTATTTTCTTAATAAAAGTTCCTCCAGACTCAATACAAAGAACTGACATATTTAATTATTTCTTGCGCGGCCCGGTACCAGTTGGTCCACGGACCGGTACCGGTCCGCCGCCCAGTGGTTGGGGACCACTGATGTACGTCATTCAGGACATAAATCAGTCATGTCATTTTGTGAATTGGATGTGATATATCTATGTAGGAGAGGAAAGAAGTACGGACTGACCCACCAGTAGAATCTTGTTGACGTCAATAAAACTTTAACTGACTCATAATACGCTGCCTTTCCTGCCTGGGACTGGGCTTTGATGGAGCATATTTTCCTTTAGCTCTTCAAATAAGCTGTCTAGAGAGGAACAAACTGATCCTTAATCCTTAATGAAAGAATGTACAATGTTTTCAAATCTTAACAGTACTTAAGTATATTTCAGAACCTTAAGCAAACAATGTGTGTCCACAGGCCGTCTCTGATTACATCTAAACTTCTTTTCAGCACCTTGAAGCCTGATTGAGTGCTTCATTCTCACCTAGATAACTGAAGTAGAAGTACAAAGTGTCCAGCTGCTTATGAACTCAGAAGGTCTATGAGAAGAATTAGGAATTTCCAGCATGTGTCCATGACAGGACTAATTAGCCTGTTCCTTTAATTGCTGCCATGGTGTTGTAAGCGTGCCCAGAGGCCTCTAGGGCTGTGCTTAATATGCAGCCGGAGCAACATTGTCAACATGCAGTCAGAAAGACTTCCTATTGATCCGCTGGATGTGATCTGTACGGGCCTCAACGTGAATGACTGACAGGTCGCTGTGTCTCCTCCAAACACAGTGGAGCCGAGAGCCGGTTAATAAAACATTAGAAACACCGAGAGGCCCAGCTGACACAAGTGGAGGGGGAGAGAACGGGTCACCGGCGCTCAACCGGCGGCCTGACCTCAGGTTCTGCCCGCTCTCTGAGGCACATCACAGTGAAGGTGGGTCCGTGTGGCCTCATTAAAATCAAGGAGATCACCTGTAAGGACCAGAGGAAGAGGTCTAACAGACTCAAAGCACCTGGACTCCCAGGGCATTACGGTTTGAGGAAGAACCCCGGAATAAAGCCTCAAACTGATAATTAAAAATAAATAAAAATAAAAAACACAGACATTTAACACAACGCCTACGCTAGCCTTGGTCCCAGGCGCTAATTTGGCTCCAAAAGAGGCGCCGCGGCGACTTCTGATGTCCTCAGATTAGAAGTGAGCCGTGTCAAGTTCACCTGGGCAGGCGGAGGGGTGGGGGAGTGAAGGGTGGCAGCTATAGCTGCGGTGGTCTGAGCCCTCTTTGCTTTGGATCTGCTCCACACTCTTGGATCTGTTAGACAATGACCCAGTGCTTTCAACACAAACAAGATTCACTTTTCATTTCAGGAAAACCACTGATATATGCGGCTTAGCTGCATAATTGGGCCTCTTTTTTTTTAATTGAACTATTTATTTTTCATGATGTCTCAATAATTTACATGGTCGATGGTGTAAAGAGGAAGCTGTTGCGCCCATTTTTCTAAGTCATTGCATTTGTTCAGCTGTCCTGCCTCGCCGTCGCGTGCATTTCATCTTTTCCCTCCTTTATTTACTCCAGTCGTTGGACGCCTTCCTAGTCATGTTTTAAAGCTTTGCAGCTTGGCGCCGACCGTGCTGGTGTCAGAGCGGGTGGCGGCTGCGTCATCGGCGCCTTTAATGGCCCGCATCAACTTCTGACAAGGCCGCTTACAGCGACGGGCTTAGCAAAACGAGGCTCGCCCGTTAAATAAACGGCTTATTTTTTTTGTTTCTAGTTGCCCCGCGTTTCCCCGCAAGCAGCACATGCCTGTCGCAGGTCACACTTTAAGACTTTTCTCCCTTAAAGAAGAAGGTCAGTGCCTACTGTACAAAACAGTATTGTTAAGGAACACTTACCATGTTGAGATGTCATTAAAATGCTGCTGGCAGACTGGAGAGGAGCCACTCTCTGACCGGGCGCGTGGCGAGGAGAGCGCCGTAATGAATGAGTGAGGGAGGGAGGTTTGTTTATGGATACGGGGTTAGGAAGCCGTTGTTTGTGGGAGGTGAGGGTGTGTGTGTGGGGAGTGAAAGGGGGTAGCAAAGGTTCACAGCGAGCGGGAGGGTAATTACGCTCCATCCGGTGGCTTCGGTATGCTTCACAAAACCTGACACGGGAGGGCAGGCGTGCCAGGAACAAACGCGGGTGACAGTGATATCACGGCACTTGCAAATACACACACAAGCACACCAGTCACACGCACGCAGGCATGAGCAGGAAACGCACAGCATCCGTGTAACTGGCATGTGCCCCAGGAAGGCAGGGATGCCAGCGAAAGAGGAAGCAGCAGAGAGTTAATTAGGGCTTGGATACACACTCGTAGGGCTCTCACACCTCACTCACCTCCAGCCTGCTTCCTTCCTGTCATTGTTCCCCCCACAGTTCAGCCAGGGAGACACACACACACACGCACACAACAAGATGGCCCCCAAATAGCTGCTCCCTCCATGACAAGTTTGCCTCAGTAGTGTTAGAAACGGCAGAGATGACTCTCGCCATGTGTGTGTGCGCGTGTGTATGTGTGTGGCATTCATGTTCCAGTCCTGTGTTTAACCAGCTTTTACTGGAGGAGCTAAAGCGCGGAGACTCCAGCTGTTTATTTACTCATTATCCAATTATCACTCTTGCGGCTAGGCGGCGCGGAGCAGAGAAACTTTCCTGTGAGAACAGAAGTGCGGATCGTGCGACATGTCGAGCACACACTCGCCCCAGCTGACAGCAAATAGATGTGACACGTTAAGGCTAGAGGTGTGCCGCATTATGTGGAGAGACAGATTTTTAGCCGGGCGAGCCGAGAGGGAAGATGCATTACTCAGTGTACTGAATTTATCGGATCTATTTAGAATCCCGCAATGAAGGTTCACGGTGTCGGATGGAGTCCACAGTCTGTCCAATTGCTGTCTCCAGACCCGGCTGCTTGGAAATGCTGTTATAGGGGGATCATTTAGTTTGCCATATGGAATTTGGAGGAGAACTTCTGCCTGCCTTTACTCATTATGTGCAATAGTTGTGTGTGGATAGAAAGAGGTGACCTCAGCTGACATCCTGGTCTGAGTAAAAATATCTCCTCAGCTTGTTTTAGTGTGAAATCCAGAGCACAAAAGGAAAATAATAGAAAGCCAATGAAAGTATTTTTAACATAATGCTGTTATAAGGTTTATACAAAATGGTAAGTTTGTGAATGAACAGTGTCGTGGCTTTCCAGGTGACATTGTTCTAAGAGTAGAATGGAATTTCCTGTATTGTCCCTCGATGGGGAAATGTAGCAAAGTGAAAGGCAATCAAAGCAAGTAGATTCACACAAATATAGGATATAAAATAGAAATAAAAAAAATAGAATAGAAAACAGAATAAAATACTGTAGAGGATGGGAAAAATGTCACCACAGATACTGTAAATATTCAGTTTGTTTATAGTAGGGGAACTAAATTTATGTTCGTCTCTTGATGAACATAGAACTTCATTGACTAGAACTTTTTATGCATGAACAAATGAAGAACCTATAAATAAATGATCTACCTGAGTGCAATGAGACACTGTAACATTAAAACAGGTAAAGTAACGCATACCAAACCCCAGAGAAAGTACGAGAAAAGTACAATTACCTACATTTAGGAAAAAGAGTTGAACTTAAGAAAGTTTTTTTTTTTTTCCCAAAGTGATTTTGTTCATTTCCAATTCATCAAAATTCCATATTTTGTAAAGTAAGCTAATTACTTCGAAATCATTTAATGAATAAAATTTCAATAGTTTAACAACAACAAGAAAAGAAATATCTGTGAAGCTCGTAAAAGTTTCATGCAAAGCTTAAGTCTTTTCTGTAAAATAAGAACTCTTCAGATACAACCTGACATGTTACACAATTTTATTTATAGAAATAATCACTTATTTATTTCTATGATATTTTTAGGATGCTTTTATTTGACAGTGACTAAGATTTGAATGTTGGGTCAATCTTCTGCTCCAGCAGGATGTTTGTCTGCTTCTGTAATGTTATAAAAGTAATTCACTCAAAACAAGTAACTTCATAATTTCTTTAAACGACTGTCTGACTCCCCACACACATGCAGCCCTCCCCCAAACCCCCACACACACACCTAGCTACAAAATCTCAGTAGCTGCACATCTTTCTCTGCTGAGGATCTCCTCACAGATAGATGCTTCCTAAGCTGCTAGGCTAACCTTAGCCTGCCTTCACTATATTTTGAGATGGTTTGATGATATTTGACATTTTTTGGACAAAACCTATACGAATAGTTGTTTTTGTGTTTGAGAAATGAAATGTCTTGCTTTAAAATTTGTTGTTGGTAAGGTTGCACCAATAGCTTTTGGCTGATATTTTCTCTTGGTGTGAAAAGTTGCTAGAATGTCCATTTGACCCAATGAAGAGTGCTCAGAGGAGTCATAAAAATTGTTAGCCACTAGGTAAAATAATTTCTACAAATACAGAATTTGAATGTATCTTATCCATCACTTGACTTGATAAACTGACTATAAACTTACAAGTCTGTTTGGTCCCACTTATTTGTATCCACTTGATGTGGTTCATTGCAAATCGGACATTTATAATCCATTTATAATCCATTTGACCTGAAACAGATGAATGAGCAGAGCCTCACTAACCCACCACTAGGTAAAATAATTTCTACAAATACAGAATTTGAATGTATCACGTTTGAAAAGGAAGACACATGTGAACAGTTACACTGTTCAGTCTGAAATTGCGTGTGAAACTGCAAGTCAAAATCCACAGTTTGAGTTGTTAGCATAATAATCCTGTGCAACAGAATCAAACCAGTTGAACAGTAGAGGAAATCTTTGGCTTTGTTTATTCATGATTTCCAGAGATGGCAGAGTTCCTATCATCTCCACAGGCCTGAAACAGATGCTGAGCAGAGCCTCACTAACCCACACCCCAAAGGATTCATGGCTCAGCATCCAGGTAGCCGACATGCATGGGACAAAAACAATCCGGTCTTCAATTTGAAAGACTTTAAGGACTGCTTGGACTTCAGAAGGTTTCTTGTTTTTCTCCTCCTTGTCCCCAAGTGGCAGGTAATTGATATTAAAATTTCTACTGCATTGCTGCAGGCAAGTGAGCATGTCTTTAGTTTAATTACCCAACAAAGTAGGAGAGCACAGTAGAGAGTAACGCGAAAGTTGATTTCTCCACAGACAAGCGAGGTGTTCGTGATGTCAAGAGAGTTGATGGCTGCTGCTAATTTCCCTCCCGTGCCAAGCGCGGTGTAATTATTGACAGATTTCAGGTGTTGCCTGCGACACCGCCGGCAATCCATCTGTTTTCCTGGAGAACGTTCCTCGCTTGAACTCCACCTGCTTCTAAATGTAGCAAAATTTAGCGAGCTCAGAAGTGGGTTTCCTTCCACGCTAAGTGACATCGTTATCTGAAGAAGCGACGGCATTCTTGTGTGCGATCACCATCGCTTTCGCTCGTGTTTGCGCTGATTGAGCGACGCTCGGGCTGCCTGTTTTGGCAGATGCTCAGAACATCATGTATAATATATGTGTGCACTTTCAGCTACGCACAAAAGCCAGCTGTTGTCTCCATCATCAGGTCCTGGCGCCGTTATCACGTTACGACTGAAACCAAACAACAAAAAAACAAATGTTTTTCTGTTACCAAGCAGCCATTTTGAAACCAGGAGCGAAAAGACTTTTAGGGGTCTGACTAAAAGTTGTGTGCCAGTTTTGGCTGCTTTTGCAGCTGCTGTGAAAAGGGTTTGCTACTCTGCAGATTTTACCTGTGTGGCATTTGCATGTTTCAAATCAGATTAGAACATTACAGTAAAGTACATTTATAACAAGCAATTCTTGACTCACAGATGTGTTCATCAGATCAAGCTTGTACAAAAATTGAACCTAAAAATTGGCAAATTAGCCATAGTTAAGTTGCCATTTAACAACAGATGGACATTTCTTTTCCCCGTCAGGTCAGGTCAGGTTGGACGGTTGCATTTTCTGAGGTTAGCGCCGCGTTTCCATTACAAATGTCCACAAAACGTTTTCAGGATTCTGCTGTCAAAAGACACAATTTTGCAATAGTGGTGCTTCCGTTGAATAAGAAATCCAATTAAAATCATACGTGAATGAGCTTGTCCATATGCAATAAGTCATTAAAAATCATGGATGCAAACACTTCAATGAGATATATTCATAAATATTAAAATATCGGCATCTTATTCAAGTGTTGGAGCAATAAGCCGCTTACACATACAATTGCGTATGTTGTATGTGTATGGGATCGATCTTTCATTCGATCCCGGATGTGATTTTATAGAAGAGCTCTAGATTTAACACATTAGACAAACTCAACTTCGGATTTGTGGTGCTTCCTTTAAATAAGAAATGAAATTGAAATCACATGTGATAAATCATTACAAAACATGCCGCGCCATCATCCACCGACTACTTCCTGTCATCATCTTTGTGGTTTTTGCCAGTGGCAACATCCAGTTCTTGATCATGTGACTTGTGATGTGAAAAAAGTGCATTTTTTGCACAATGCAGTTTTGCAAATTAAGCCAATTTTGATGTGGTAAAAAAAAAACAACAAAAAACAATTCTAGCACCAAAACAATTTATTGCAAAACAAGAGTTTTATTTTTATTTTTTATTATTATTATTGTCATGTTTCCATTGAGCAAATTTATTTTTGAAATGTCAAATTGCATATATGGTGAATAAAAACACAGCTGTCATTTCATGTTTAGATTTGAAGAAATCTCTATGAGGACAAATGGTCACAGCACCTTTTTGGATTAATGAGAGAGTTTGTGTTTTGGTCCAGGCTGTGTGTGTGTGTGGGTGTGTGTGTGTGAGTGTGGTGATAGAATGCTCTATAGGACACTGCAGTCCTGAGACACAGGGATTAAGGTTTAAAGGACCCGCCGGTTCTGTTTCAAACAAACAAATACAGGACTAGTCAGTAGAAGTGATATTCTTTATGTTCAGGGTCCTGAACCATGCCCTGGTGATGTAAAAGCCTAGGCTGTGATGGCACAGCGAGGGAGCGTGGAGGAGGAGGAGGGTACTGCTCTGAGAAGACCCACCCCTGGGTATCCATCACACACAGCCATCACTGGGGAGCAGAGCAGACCTGATAAATAAATCAACTCAGAGGCCCTGTGAGGTTTCAGGGTCTATTCCTCTTTATGAGTACAGCCGGGGTGAAAGATGGAGAGAGAGAGAGAAAAAAAAAAACTTTGACTTCTTCACGCCTTGGTCCCAGCAGGCGTAAGGACCAAAGACACCAAGTCTGTGATTCTTTCAAAAATTAAATATATTCACTTATCTGAAAGGGCCCAGGCTCAAGATCCCCATCTTTCTCTTTAACATCCGAGATAAAAGTGTGAGGACTTTCCCATTGGCTTTCAATCGGCAGCTCTTTGAAAACTCATACTTAATGATTTGAAGGTCTTTTAGAACTTACTTTGGGACAACAATTTCTGAACTGCTTCCTTTTCATGTGAAGATGAGTGGGGGGAGGAATAAAAAGGGGGCCTGTATGAAAACATCAGGGATCTTCAAATTACCCCGACTTTAGAAAGAACATTGGTTATTAGGCCCTAATTGAACACGACTTGCCTTTCCTCCGGCAGCCCTCGCTTCATTTTTAATCCACTCCCCAACGTTTTATTTGTGCTCTAATTTATTTATTACAGACAAAAGTAGAAGACGTGTCTCAGATTCAGTTGAGTTTCTTGGCAGTAACTTTACAGGCGCTCGTGTGCGTGGAGGGGTTGGAGGTGGCAGTTTGCACGGAGAGCCGCTGCAACGCGGAACACGTCTGTTCGGAACCACGAGGTCCACTTCTTGTCACCGGATCTAATAGCGGGGCAATGACATTTTGAAGTTTGTCCCCATCAAGACACTCTGAGGAACAAAACAAAACAAAGACGGAGAGGAGAGGAGAGGAGAGGGTGATGGGGAGAGGGAGACAAAAAGCACCATCCAAAATAATTCCCTGTGCTCTCCGTCTCAGTTAGAAACTTAATGGTTGTGTTTACCTTCTCCCCCTGAATGTTTTCTCTCAAGGCTCTCCTTTAACATACTGTATTTGACTCTAGGAAACATTTCATTCGATCTTATTTTCCTATCGCTTCCTCATTCCGTTTGTTCTCAGGCTGCTGTTAAGCTCGCTGCCGTTTGGCAAGTGTTACACGGGCTGAACGGGGGAGATGTGTCTTAAGGCACAGTTTTTTTTTTTGTTTTTTTTTTTCCTCCCTCCCTGACGGAGGCTGCCGAGCGAGAGGAGGTGACAGCGTCGGCTGGAAGATTCTTTCTTCCTTTGTGGTTCGGATAAGTAAGCACGCGCAACACCCTTGTGATTAAAATCTCCTTCTGATATTTCTATCAAGATTTCTATTAGGAGACAGACAGGAGGGGGATAAAAAATAAATAAATCCTGCCAAAAAGCAGAACGCAGACGAGCACACGCCGCATCCTGAGAGTGAAATACCCATTCAGAGAAAACAGCAGAGGGTATTTAAAATATTTAAGCACAAACTCTTCTGCCTCCTCCTTCTTCTTTGTTTTGTTTATTGTTTGTTGATTGCCGGCGTCAGAATGCCTTTGCGGCCAGGGAAGCGGTAGCATCCCGTGGAAGAGCGGTGGACTGCAGGGGAACCGGGGGAGTTTTGACACATGACGGACGGAACCCCGGCGCGCGCCTGCCGAAACGGCGGCCGCATTTCTGCTGGTTTGGAGTGTTTCACAGTCAGAGAGCAACATTCACCTGTCAGCCGTAAAGTCTCATGTAATTCTGTTTCCACCAAACACATACAGATCAGTGGCCTCCGATCACCAACTCTTATCCCGATTTCCTTCCTTCTCGCTTCTGTTTTGTACCTGTAAACAAACAGCTCCATACCCAGGTATTTGCCTAATGCATATCATTTAATTTGCATTTGATGTTTTTGATATTGTTGATATTGTCAAACCCTCCAGGTCTTCTGGTTCTGGTCTGCTCTACATCCAAAGAACCAGAACCAAACAGCCTTTATACACCACAAATCTGGATCAAGCTTCCAGAAAACTGCAGCTGAAACACTGAGTTCCTTTAAATCAAGACTGTTTGGAATTTGATTTGATCAATAACAACTGGAATATTGATCAATATATTTGATGTATATTTTCTTGATGACTATGACATTTCAGAAAATGTCATGTTTATTGGTTATTGTATCATATCTTTATGGCATGAAGCACTTTGACCTGCCTTGTTACTGAAATACAAATAAACTTGACTTGATAAATTATGAAAGTCATAACACTTGAGTCTCATAAAAACGTAACTTAAACCTTTACATAACTTGTTGATTGATGATTAATCTGAGCCCTGATTGGACGAGCAGCCCAAACAGTGACCCAATCCTTGAACTTTGACCTCTGCTCTCATATGACTTCTGTTGTTTAGTCTCATGAACTTCCAAGTCAAGGATCTTTCTTAAAAACTAATTCAAATAATGATGTTTTCCTGACATTCTGAGTTGTTATTGCCTTTCTGTTGTAAGCTATCTGAAGGAGGTGAATCACTTCACATGCTTTTAATTAAGCTAATCTAGTTTTAATTACTGTAAAGTTCAATAACAACAGATCGTTGTGTAAAAACTCTGAGTGGGAAACTGCATTCATCTTGGGGAAAAAAGTACACGCGTCTAAAACATGTCATGTACCAAGCAGCACCCAGACAGGCAGGAAATGGGTCGCTGTCATTGGCGCAGTGGATTCCAGTTGTGTCTCTTAACAGAATGCCACTGGTACAAAAAAAGTCCAGTCATGAAATTTCCTCACTGCTAAATAACTGAACTGTTGGAAATGTTTGAAAACGACGATAGATCAGCCACATGTCACACTGCGCTACTTTTCGGACTTTGAGTCCGCTCAACTGTGACGACCTCGCCTACTGGAGCTGAGACTCATTTGAATTGTCTAGAGTTGAGCACCGTCAAGCCACACTGCTAAGCCATTATGCAATGCAACGAAAGGACGAAGTAACTGTTTCAACTCCAAGGTCTTCCTTCATAAGTTTGCTCCAGAAAGAATTGTTAAAAATCCCCACAAACACTCTCCGAAACCTTACTAAAAGTCTTCCCAGAGGAGTTTGAGCTGGGAGAGTTGGCAGAATGAATCAATCAGAGTTTACAGCTCATTTCAGCAACAAGGCAGTTCAAAGTGCTTTGCAAAAGGGGAGCTAACATATTGCCAGTCTCTATAGATTAAGGAGGACATGTCAGTCAAACTCATGTGTGGATGTGTAATGTCTCATAGCTTTAGTCAAAGGTGTAGAAATTACAGCTCGTCTTAAACGTCCCATGACGGACTTCTTTTGGGAAACGTTGGTTACAAAACAACCAAATTTTCCAAGTAATTTTCCAAAGTGGTGGAACGACCAGCACCCATCACATCCAGCTTGGCTGCTAACAGCAGAGAGCTTTACATCTGCTGCCTCACCTTTTCACATCAGAGACAAAAGAGTCATTTACATTTCCTCTGTCACTCCCCCTCCTTTATGTGTCTCATGCTCACACTCTCACTAACAAAAGCTTATTTAACCCAAGGTTAGATTACAGCAGTTAGGTGAATGCCTGGCCCTCTTCCAGCACCCCATTATCAGAGGGGCCATCACCTAATCTGGAGCAGCAGCCCTTCATTAATGTATTATTAACAAGCCTGTTACAGTGTAATGCAGGGCAAAGGCTCTCCGCCGGGAATAGTCCTAATGGGAAGGCGACGAGTGGGACTGGTGAGGCGGATCACGGCGAAAGGCCACCGAATTGGGCTGAGAGAGGACTGATGAGGTCTGCACCTCGCTCCCCCCTCCACTGGGGGGGGCTAAGTCATCCTGCCAATTAGCTTAATTGCATAATCCGAGATGTTAAAGACAGCAGGGGTTAATTGAAACACACTTTCGAACCCCTCCAGCAATGGTCCAAGCAATCCCATCAATTGGAATACTCCGTACTGAGGATATCAACATGAAACTCTGTTGAGGTTCTTCCATAATCCATCGGGTTTCAAATGTTAAGACGAAGAACTTAAATATATTCAGCTCCAGAGCTGAATATATTTAAAATAGATCTGTCAATAAATACTTCTGGAGCTTAATGAACTTATTAAATTCAATGCAAAACAGATTCTTTAGTCCACAGGAACCAGCAGGCTTCATGAGAGCTGGAAAACAAATAAGAAAAATTTAAACTTTGGCAAGATTTTAAAATCCTCTGCCAATTTTCAAAATCTGAGACACAACACACGATATGATAAAAAAAAAAAAAAATCTTAAGTATAATGGGTTTTGTTGTACAGTATGTGTTGATGAGCCATACTGCAGGAATATACCACACATTCTCTAGCTTCACTTCCAAACATTCACATGTCAGAAGGGTAATTTTGCAAAACATTTTAAGAACAAAAGGGAGATCAGAGTAAACAAACATGGCCGACAGGGAAGAAGCAATGGTGATAGTTTGTGAACTATATGTAATGAAAGAAAAAAACCACTAGGGAGCGTTGCATAGTGCAGTGTTTAGATCAAGTCCCCCGTCATAGAGGCTACAGACCTCGACCCGGCCGACCCGCGTTCAGCTACTGTCCCTGGTATCTTTGCCCCGTGTCTTTCCACATTTCTCATTGTCCCCGTCCTGTCAGAGTACTGTCAAATAAAAGTCACTAGTGCCAAAAAATCTTTAAAAAGCAAATAACAATAGAAAAAGATGTCTCTAACATCCACCAGACCTGCTGTGGGGCAATGAACCTTGTTTTGGCTTCGTCATTTGGAATTCACCTTGCTTTCTGATTGGCTTCACATCACATTCAATAGGTTGTGTTCTCATGTTCCATTGGGGAAAACCATTCATGTTGTTATGTCTGGCCAAGATGATCCAACATGTTGACAATCACCGATTTCCATTCGAAGTGGAACCAGCTCTGAGTGGACCAGATCACTCTTAACATACCACACATGGCACAAATTCTTCTTAAGATGATCTTAAGAACCAGCACAATAATAGGCTTAACGTTAAGATTATTAAGAAAATTAGGACAAAACTCTCAATCTTGCGGTGTGAACTAATCATAACCTGATATGAAATCATATGAACAGACACATTCATAGTTTAGGGTTGAATCATGTAAATCCAGGCCATGCTAGTCTGTGACAACTTTGACTTGCTAATGCCTCTTATGATCCTTCCCACGTTCAGATGAAGAAATGATCAAATGTTTAGCTCATCTCTTTATCTCTGATTATCACAGCAACCACAACAACTCAGAAACCTAATTTTGAGTTGTTTTTTTTTTAATCCTTCATGGTGTAAACTCTGGCAGCCATGTTGGGTTACTGCTATGCTATGTATGTCCTCCAGAAGAAGTTAGAAGGAGCAAAACAATAATTTTATATTTAAAAATTCAAGAAAAGAAGTATAGAAAATTGTTTTGTAGGTAAGTTTGACCATTTTAACTCCTCTTTTTAGACTCATCTTTGTCACACAGGCACTTCCGGGAGAGAAAGCGGGGGACCGGCTAACCCTGGCTCCTACCAGCCTGCTTTCCTCCCTCCGCTCTTCACACTCCCTCTCTCGTGTCTAATTGACTTCGTGCCTGTTCATGAAAAGGATCCTGCTTTCCACCTGCTCTGCCTCTATTCACGGCGTAACACCAAATTCTCCTGTGCTCTCACTCTATTAACAGAGATCAGACCCGAGTTCAGCTCCCCGCTATTATTGCGGGAGATGCTAAAATCTCATTTTCAACTCAATTTAACCTGGCCTAGCTCAGGGGGAATCGAGGAGTCCTCCCTCAGCCTTAATTATGAAGCTGCAATGCTGCAAGTCAAGGAACTCTACCGGCATTAGCATTCGGATTCCTCCTCAACAGACAAAACAAATTTTTAAAAAAATCTTAACCCCTTTCATATTTGCACTCACGCGGGGTTTGTATTGTCACATTTAAGAGAATAAACAAGAGACACCGAAAGCCTTCTGTTTGCTAACTTACTTAAGTTGTGTTATGATGTAAATAGAGTCCTGTTTTAACCTACTTTAGCTAGGTGCCCTAATTGTAGTTAATAATTCAGAGATCTTTATGCAGTTAGCTCAGCTGACCTACATAGCAGCGTCTTAATGAAGTAGTCTCTTGCTTCATATTCCTCCCTGCTAGGCCATTACCTGCCTTCACTGTGCCACAAGCAGCCTCCTACCCACCACCACCTCTCACTGCAACCTAAACTCTCCAATAAATTGACTCTGGGGGAGCAGACTCTGTGCCTATCAGACAAGTTTGTCAGATAATGTCATCCTGGCCCGCTTGCCGCTCAGCGCTGATGTATCCGAGGTGTGTTGGCCACGGCTCGCTTCTCATTCCCCTGAATCTGTGGCGATCTGATCAGCCCATATGGATATTCATGCGCTTTAGCAGACGTCAGGGCTCGCTTATTCGCTCTTGACGTCGCATTGAGCCCCCACCACCCTCCCAACCCCCAACAGGAGTAAGAGGTGACGTTTCCGTGGCATCCTTGAGGAAGCTTGTCTGTGGCTGTTGCTTTGAGCTCCCCTCGAGCAGATACACAGATCCTCAGCAGGAGCAGTCTGGCGCCGCGTTTAATGGTTACACCAATACCAGTCTGAGCGCGAGAGCCGGGCGCCTCTTCCTCCCATCGACGGAGTGCTGTTACCGGGGCCGTCTGTGACTAAGCGCTCGGCTGTTACCCCGGGTTTGGAGCGTTACCCCCCCGAGCACATCTATGATCTTAATGAAGCCACTAGCTTTTTATTGTCAATCAATTATTGAACAGGCACCGAAGGAGGGTTGTTTTTTTTTTTTTCCCCTCTCCACCATGTGGATGGTTACGGTGGCTGAGCTAAAATGTACGCCAGGGGAATCTTTGTCAGACTGAATACAGCCGCTGCTTCCAGCATTTTTGTATTATTATTAGTTGGTGTAGGTGTTGTTGCTAAACCCGCTTTTGACACACAAACACACTGAATTCATGGTCTCAGCCGTTTTTGTCCAGCACTCATTTTCACCTCATTCGCGCCTACAGGGATGCATCTGACTACCATTAACAACAGGTCACAGACGAGCGCCGAGCTCCCCGAGAGCTAACACCTCCCAGCATCAGGCTCCATGCCTATTAACATCTCAGAGTGATTGAAGCTAGCGGTGAATTCAGACAGGCTTTATAGCTATGCAGCGTGTTTTACAAGTAATTAGGCAAAGAGAAATATTCAAACAGTAATTATCCCATTATCAGATCCAAATCTCTCGTGAAGATTGTGTGTTGGGTGTGTCGCAGTGCTAAAGTGCTAATATTTCTGGCTACAAAAAAAAAAATAAATAAAAAAAAAGAAGCAAATGGAGAATGCTGCAGTTAAATATAAAGAAAAAAAATATGCATATTTTTATTACAGTTACAGACTTTATTAAGGGTGTGTGGAAGTAATTTTCTTTTAGCTGTGATGCTGATGCCTGCTTTTCAACACAATAACAAAGTATAATGAGAGAATTAACTCAAATTAAAAATCAATGTGAAAAAAGGTTGTGTTTTTTAAGAGGGACTTAAAAAAAATTGCTTTTACTGAGTGACTTAAATATCAAAAGATTGCTATATTGGGTTCTTCTGGACTTGTGCAGGTCGAGCAGTTTAAAAAAAAAAAAAAAAAAACTAACTGGGTGCCAAACTTTTAAAAGAAGGAAAGTGAGTTAAAAAACTATGTGAAAACAAAAAGAAGACTATAGCAAATATGCTAAATCTGGAAAGTCTTCCAATGCCTGTGAAGCATCAGCATTTTGGACAATCATCAATAAAATGATAACTCTCCAAAGCCATAAATGTGTTATTGTTGCAGTAGTCCAGTTGAGAAGTAAAGAAGATATGAAACTGTTATTAGTATTATTAGATCTTGTCCTAATGGATATAAGATTTGGCACTTAAATGTAACTGATAACTGGTCTTGATAGCCTCGCTCACTTGTTACTCTATTTTAAGAAATAAAAAGGGTGAGCAACAAACAACCAGAGAACTAACAGTTTCTGTTAACTTTTCAAATGATAGCAAATTTTCCTCTTGTTTCATTTAGTGTTAGACGCTTCGATGAGTGTTTGAAATTTCAAAGTGAAATAAATTTCACTTTTAAATTTCACCCAAGGTGATTGCTTCTCTTCTTGTATTCCACCGTGAATATAAAAACATCTCTAGCAAATCAGACTTAAACCAAAGCAGGACTGGCTTGGTTGTAGTTTAATAATGACTTTACCAACTTTCCACCTCTTTCATGCTGCATTTAAAGTTGGAGCATTTAAAAATTATATATGTATATTTGTTGAAAGTATCACCCTTTTGTGACATCATAATATGAGACAGGTAATCTGTGAAAAGCTCCACCTCCATCCTGAGCTACTACTGCTGTCTGAAGAAATGCTCAATTCCTGACCAAAAACAACCAATCAGAGCCAGGAGGAGGGGCTTAGCGCTGTCAGTCAACTTCTTTTACATGATGTTTATTGTAGTAATGGTGGAGCTTACCTTTCCAGGAAAACTGTTCATCCTCTATCATCAATGGCCATGCTAACTAGAAACAACCAATCACAGCCAGGAGGCGGGTTTTAGCGCTGTCAGTCATGTTTGTATGCTTACTGCTTATAACCCCCCTTCTTCCCCTCTACAGCTTCTTCTGATAGCAGAGCCTGTCATGAATGCTAAGGCTAGTTAGCACTGGGAGAAGGTTTGGGTTTTTTCACAGGTTCTCTGTCTCATACCTGTCACAACATAGTGACAGTTTTAACAAATATGTAAAAAGATTTATTTATTTTTTCTGTAAAAGTTACAAACTGCTGTTTTAACAACTAGTCTCTCTATGTATATTACATGTAGGACACTTGAATGCATGGCATTTACACAGCTTTCTGTTCAAGCATTTTCTGCTACATCAGTATTGTGTGATGATATTTTGATTAAAAAAACAAAAAACAAAACATTTTTCATACATTGTGCATCTGTGTATTTTTCCAAATCTTCCAGTCTCTCCATACTGACTTCCAGGGTAAATGATCAGTCTTTCACTTTCACTGATCAGTCCTGAAACCTCCAGGAAGCCAGCCGGAGTTTCAGTCTCCTAATTGTCATCACCGTGTCGTTAAGCCCAGGCAGGAACTCGTCAGAGGACCCAGCACTCGTGAGATGAACTCCATGAGTAAGCAGTAACAATGTTCCTGGGTTCCTTATAGTCTGAAGGTTAAGCAGCCGAGAGCCGAGTTTTTCTCCCCGCATTATTCCCCACAGGCAGTCTGGAGGAAAACTAGAGGAAGTGTGTCCCTTGATTCTCTTAGCCCTCTTTATCCTGAGACTTCCACAGAACAGACCTTAAACCACTTTAGCTCTGCTTTATGGCATCATCATCGAGTCACTTGTGACATGTAGATGCGCAGGCTGCCGGAGATGTTCGCGTTCATCCATTATTTATGAAACGTGTTGCAAGGACATTAAATGCAGCCATCTCATTGTGGGGCACTTGGCCTCTTGAACCCGCCGCTCGCAAACTGCGTCATCTATCCGCAGACAGTTCTGCTGAGCTTTTTCTTTCCGGCGCCGCTCGCGCGGAGCGGATTGCGCCTGCCAGGGGAGCCCGAGCCGACCGGACCGGAGCCGTTTGTCATGCGCATTTCCATTTTCGTGTTATTATACGAAGCCTGGAGGAGTGTGAGCAAACAACTTTCAGATCGGCCTCAGGCCAGCAGTAAGAAGTGGTAAAAGCCACGTCCTGCCTCCTCCCGTAGAGCCGCAAATCCTTCCCCACATAAACTCCGCCTTAATTAGTTGGACTGCGCGTAATGGGAGAACATTAGTGTTGTTATGAGAGGAACCCGAGTTTTGACTGACAAGGTCCTGCTCCTGACTTTTGTTGAATTAAAAGTGGATCGCCGTGGAAGGCTGGGTATATTAAAACGGCCATTTACATATTTGCAGCTATATTAAAAGGGATTAGCTCCATCCAGTGGAAGCACAACAAGCAGGAGGAGGAGGACGGCTCGCTTTAATATCACACGCGACACCCGGGGAGTTACCCTCCAGCTCCGAGCCTGATTACAGCTTCTTAATTAGGACGGCTTCTCAACTCTCGCACATCTTCCTTCCCCTGCTTCTGCCGACTTTAGTCCCACATTCAATATTTGCTCTGCACTCCTCTCCGTGTACCGGGGAGTTTTTACCGGGGAAGGAGAGGTGAGCGGGAGGGTAGGGGGTAACGTTAATTATGAAACCTGCTCTCCGTCTGCAGGTGCAAACCAATTAGCTGACTGGCATTTAAAGGACTTTAATTAATACTTCTCACAGGCAAAATCAAATATCCGTTGTGTTGAAATGTCTTTTGAACAAGTCTTTTTTTTATATATATATACTCATTCTGAGTGTTGCAGTATGGACAGCTGTTGGTCGGCCCAATTAGCTCCAAGGCCTCACACTGCTGCACAAACTGCTTGAAACCAGAATGGAACATGGCTTAGCTAAGTAAATACGCAACGTAACGAAGAGGTAGTCAAGATTCTTTGAACTGACCAACACAAAGTAGTGCCTAGTTGTGAGAAAGGAGAG
Source organism: Gambusia affinis (assembly GCF_019740435.1). Lineage (NCBI taxonomy): Eukaryota > Metazoa > Chordata > Actinopteri > Cyprinodontiformes > Poeciliidae > Gambusia > Gambusia affinis. The sequence continues at coordinate 3,282,672 of NC_057877.1, forward strand.
TTTCTTTCATTTTTGATAATGGTAATCTTAAAACAAAAAACTAAAATCTGAGCTAGATTTAGGTCTGGCCTTTGACTGGGCCATTCTAACACATGGAAATGCTTTGATCCAAACCATTCCATAGTTTAGGACCATTGTTCTGCTTTAAGGTGAACCTCAGACCCAGACTCAATGATTTTGCTCCGCCTACATCCCCATCAACTCCAACCACCCTACTTAAAAAAAACAAAAGCCACCATGTTTGGTGTGTTCAGGGTTAAAAATGGGGTTAGAATTCCAACATCTGGGTAGAGGACCAGGTTTCAGTAGGTTTGGCGTTGTGCCGTTCTCTTTCCATCACAGACAGTGGATTGGACAGAGATTTGCGACATGTTCAACATTCTGGATATTATTTTTTATAACCCAATCCTGCTGCTCCGAGTCTTTACAACTTTCTGTGAAACCTGTCTGCTGTGTTCCTTGGTCTTCATGATGGTGTCTGTTCAATAGTGGCCTCTAACAAACCTCAGACAATCATGTTAATCATATTGTCTCTGGATGCACTGTTTGCAACTTAGGCAACTACTTTTTTCCCCCACCAGGGGGTCTTTTTGTGGGCTCTAGTGTCCCTTATACAACAGTGGGCTGACAGGAAAGGGGGAAGGAGAGGGGGGAAGACATGCGGCAAATGTCGTGGGGTCCGGGAATCGAACCTGCGACGGCCGCTTCGAGGACTGAAGGCCTCCAAATGTGGGGCGCGCTACCCTCTACGCCACCGGAGCACGCCCCTGAAGGCAACTGGTTGCACTAGATTTTATTTAGAGGTATCAGAGTAAAAAGGGTGAATAGAAATCCATGTCACATGTTTCTAGATTGCCATTTATAAAAGACATAGAAAGCCAGACATCCAATTTCCCCCACTTTACAGTGTAATGAAGTGCAGTGAGAGGTGGTGAGGGAGACGCTGTGGACCCACATTAGTTAAATGAAATGATGATTTAATGAAGTCAGAAATCCAAGCAGCACAGATGAGCAGACAGCAAAGTGCTCAGAGCTGGTAGTAACTGGTATAACGAAAACAAACAACATAAGACCAGACAACCAGACAAGGACCCGGCAAAGAACAATGAACACAGGTGGGTTTAAATATATTTAAATAAATACACAGGGAGACGATCAGGAGAAACAAGGGACAGCTGGAGACCATCAAGGGGTTGACAGGACAACACAGAGACTTAACTGAAAACGACACAAAACCCTAAATTAACACAGAAAACCCCCCAAAACCTTACAGACAATTGTGCAACATTTTATGTATTTTATTTATGTAGTTAGCAATACATACAGTAAAGAGAGGTTGAAATTTGAACTACTTTTATTCTAACAAGCAGTAGTTATTCTAAAATAACTTTTGACAAGTGGGCAACTTTTTGAACAGCTTATTGATTTCATAGTGACCTAATGCTGCTGCTCTGCTCTTTGTCGTTTGTGGCCAAAATCACAACTGATCTCATATTTTAATAAAATTTAAAACTTGCAGATTGAGAATAAATAAGCCTTTCAGCTTGGCACTTTTCTAAAACATAAATCCTGATTCCATTTTGCCAAATCAGCTGAGAAAACATCAACTTAGCAACTTTAAAGATGTCTGCTCTGCTAATTTATCTGTAGTAACTTTTACAACTGTTAAAAATCTACAGCCTGAATATTTTCGAGCGACTTTCCTCTGCCGTTTTCTGCTCCTTCAGGCTGAGGTTGGAGCTGGTGTGTTCTTGCGTTGGCTTTCAGTTGTGATGGTTAAATTCGGACATGTTTTTTGTTGTTGTTGTTGTTCATCAACATAAACGCCAGTATTGACACCTCCATACACAACAATGGGAAAACCCATTTTAAGTTATAAAATGTATTCAATGTAAGATCTGTCTCTTTAAGAGTGTGACATGAAAGAGCTCCTGTCTGTCATTTCACCCACATTCATCACAATCCGCATCGAATGACCCTAATGACTATTGATTGCTCATTTTACTCATCAGCATGACAGTGATTGCCTGATGATGTCAGACAGTGTTTGGTAGGTTTTGTCTTCTGTTTGTCACCATCATGCAGTTCAGTTGGTCAGTGTCACTTATTGATTTCCACAATTTTAGTCTCAACATAAAAAGTAAGAATTTCTTTTTCTATGTCAAGTCCTGTGATGTTTCACCAAATGTAAAAACCAGAGATGACTTCATTATGTAACCAGCAGCAACAGTTAGAGAGCAAGGTCATTTACGTCTTTAGCAGCTCTTTTGCTTAAAAAGGGAATTTTAAGTAAGTGATCTCATGATTTGAAACAGTTTATGTATAAATAACCAAGGAATGTGCAAGAAAGGCGTGAAAGACATGCATTCTAATAACAAGACCTAACAAAACATGAGTTCTAAAATTCTCCACATAAAGCTATACTACAGATACGTTTTGTCCACCAAAATATATGGATAAATTTCCATCTTCTAAACAAAACGCAGTACAAAGTGAGGTAGTCTCAAAGGTAATTCAAATATTTGAATGGATTTTGTCATCATTCAAACATAGAAAATTGAGGACTATTATGGACTAAATGTAACTCTTTAGTCAACAAACGGTCTTCAGTTTTACTCTACTGGCAGCCGGTTTCCTTCCAGTCGAAACCTTTCTCTGAACATCAATCAGATTTATATCTGGTGGAAGTAAAATGAATCTGTGCTCTTTCCAGTAAAACATACAACTAATCTGCTTTTTAGCTTCCTGATTTTAGGCATCACAAATCTGAAAGAGACTTCCAGAAAACTGCAAACCAACCGAAACACAGAGACCCTCTATGTCGAGGCTAAAAACCGTCTTGTTTAGAGATGCATTTGAAAATCTGAAGAAATCCCACCACAGCTTTTCAGTCAGGTTGAGGTCTGGACTTTGACTGTGCCATTCAAACACCCTGATTCTTTCGAGGTGTTTCACAGTAGCTCTGCTGCTTTATTCTGAATTATTACAATATTAATAACACAATCTGGGCGACTGGTGGCCTCATATTTGTCTCCAGAACACGTCGATATACAGAGGAGTTCACAGGCAGCTGAATAACTACAAGGTGCAAAGGTCATGTGCTTCTTTTGCACCCACATCATCAACCCTCCACCATTATACTTGACTGCTGGTATTAAGCTTTGACAGAGGTGATCGAACTTGTTAATGATCCACCATCAAGAGCTTTCAAATAACAAAAAGTGATTGTCTGCTATTTTCCCCTTTTAAACCCAAGTTGTTCTCAGTTTTTGAGAAAGTTTCCCTTCATTTCTGCATTACCTGGATCATGTGGTGCTCTACAAATAAACTTGCCATGCTCAGTTTATTTATTTATTTATTTATTTTTTTTGCACGTTTCCACATTGGCCTTCCTTACATTATATAAATAATGACTGAAGTTGGCGGTGTGTGCTTTTTTTTTTTTAGCAGGGTCTGATTTGAATATTACAAGTAAAGTTGTTAAAGTTCAGGGCATTATTTTTTATTGTATCCTTATGATACGTAACAGCCTTCAACAGGACGAGGCAGTGGTTTGTTTTTTTAGGTGATAAATAACTTTAAATGAGATCGCCAACTCAGTCAGCAGTTCAGCGAAAAACAGCTGATAGAACTGTATGACGGCTAGCTGCATCAGGGTGTACCAAGGGATTAAAAAGTTCTGCTTTTGAAACCACTAAAGGCATAACATTATGCTTGATAAGCTCTGGAAATTTACTAGTAAGTTTAGTTGGCGTTTATTTCAGTTCATGTAAATTTCTTTAAAAGTTTCTTTTTGGTTCTAGTGGCCTTTAATTGACAGGAACGTGTGTTGTGAGAGAGGGGGCAAAGGTCAAAAGGTCGAGAGTCAAAGCGTCCAGGACTGAAAGCTCCGCTTTACCCCTACACCACCGCTGCAGCTGTTTATTTGATACTTTTTCTTAATGAAGTCCTATCAAAATCTAAAGAGCAACAGATAACATTATTGTTACTGCATTAAACAATATGGATTTTAGCAGCAGTATGATTTTAGAATGGCTACTTTTCTGTTTTTCAAATGAGAAATTAGATAATACGCGTGTTTGTTCCTTGATTATCCATATTTTTGGGAATAAAGTGATTCCGGGGATTTTTCACTAATATCTCATCGTTACTCTCTGCCCATGTTCGGCTTCTGGGAATCACACAGGGGGCTACCGACCTGCAAAGACGCAACTAATTGAATTCATTTTCTTTTTTTCTTTTTTAGTTTTTGTTGCTGCCCCAGAGCCCCCGCGGCGAATGACTGTGGGGGAAGGGTGGGTTAAAGGTCAACTGTCACAGAAGCCCTTACAGGATTCCTCTTGGGTGCGAATCCTCGAGACGTTTCCCTTTAACCAGAACGGTGTGGCCAGGTCTCACAGGTCTGCCCCTCAGCTGCCCCGGGGCTTGAATACATCTCAGTGTTTGCGGGTTGGCACCACACCACAGGCCACAAGGACCAGGACCGCTTCCCCAGTCAGGGCTACACTTGTTGGGAACAATCAATGGCTTTCCCTTTCCAATCACTGTGCAATATTGTGGAGTTTTTCAAGATTAATGGATAGACGCACCAAGCAATCTGTGTTTGGAGCCTCAGTAAGCCTTGCAGCTTGTATCATAGTCATAGTTTGGGTTTTGCTCATCTGCATGAGCAGAGTGTTGGTTAAGCGTACAGTGAGCTCTGATTGGGAATCCACTCAGCCAGAAGTAAACCCATGTTTGCTTTATCCACAGAGGAAACAGCAAAAAGAGAAAGAGAGAGGGGGGAAAAAAAATCACATTAGCAAAAATAAATGTTGGTGGGTTGTTAGGGAGTCTGATTATGTGTGTCTCAGGCAAATTGGCGGTAATGAGTCAAGAGACTGCACTCGTTCACGTACATTAAAACAGCGATCATTAGGAAATTAGGGCCCAGATTAATCCTGTTAATGACACACTGGTGCTCATGGGAAAAAAAGACGGCCCCAGATGTCGGGATGCGGCGGCGCGATGAAGCATCAACTGTGTGTGATGGTTCCTACTCTTGCCTGGCTCACCCCCCCCCCCTCCTCCGCCCCCCAATCCTCCTCCACACACACACGCACACACACCTCCATCCTCCTCCTCCTCTCTCTGTCTCCCTTCCTGACAGTAACGCGGGGCTGCTCCTGTGCAACGCCCGCACTTGAAATGCAAACGAGGGGGGCCGCTGCCGCCTGCTAATGAGAGCAGATCCCAGTGATAAGGAGCGGGAGAGAGAAGGAGAAAGAAAGAGGGGGGGAGAGGGAAAAGTGAATAAATTAAAAAAAAAGGGAGAGAGAAAGGAGTGATCTGAACTGAGGATAAGACGCAGCAGCAGGAACTCTGATGTCCCCAATTAGGAGGGATGTCACCCCCTGTCTGGGCCGCCGTAATAAAGCCCTCACTCTGTATTCGGAATCACATGGCTCCAACACTGTTAACATTCTAATATCTTGGGCGTGCGCGGTAACATTAATTACTTGGCCATTTGGATGGCTCCTGGATCTCTTTAATGTTTGCCACCAAATGGAAATCTGAGCTCGGGCTTACGAGTGCTACATTAGAAAATAATAAGTAATGTTTACACAAGCAGCAAGCAGCCGGGCCTGCGCCACAACCGCCTCAATTCCTCCTGTTGACCGTTTGGATATAGTGTTCTCCTTTTACAAAGACGGCTGCGGACAGTGATCCGTCCAAGCGTCGCCTTTTCATCCCGGTTTGTGTTGTTTTTGTGTGAAGCTTGCAAATATGATCCCAGGTGTTTGACTCTTTAGCTTCCCGATCGGAGTCCGACAACTGGCGGGAAAATCTCTGGTGGAGATTCATGGACGGTCTGAAAGGCACGTGATCCCGTCTTTTGTTTCCCGTCGACGCAGCGGATGCCTCACCAGATGAGCACCTGTGAAGGAATGGACGTTGCTGCAGCCCGGCCTCCCTCCAAATGGTCAGCTCTAATCTGGCGTAGGCTGCGGATTGTTTTCAAAGTCTAGTGAACCCAAAAGAGAAAGGGTAAAGCCATTTTTGTGTGTGCACACAGCAGAAACGTGTTCTTTTGGGGGGTGGCAATAGAAGAGGAGGCCTCGGATAAAGGAGAAAAAGATTACAATCCCCCCCAGCCAGTGTTGGTGGCGGAGCTGCCAGCGATTGAGGCTGAGAGGAGCGGCGGACGTAATGGTTGTATTACTGCACTCTGCGATGCATTATTAATGCAAACGTGATCAAGGCAGGTGGACAAGCCCAGGAGACACGGTGCTGCTTAATGAACGACCCCCCCTCACCCACTCCCTGTCTCTCAGAACAAGGCCCGGCAGCTGTTAGTGTTGCACTGTGAGGTGTGAGTGGCTGTACCTCTGTGGTTAAGGTAGCCCCCTATTTAATTAACAAATAATCCACAGCCGCTCCTAATTGACTCTTTTTATAGACCGCTGCACGTGTCAGGGCCGTGGTCACGCTCACCTGCATTTTTGATGAGAACCGATGTCTTGTGACATTCATTATTTGATTCTTCAAGCCCATCGGACAAGAACCTTTTCACCTTTTTTTTTTTTTCTTTTGGCATTGTAGCAAAAAGAGGAGGCAGTTACTGGATTGTCTGTTTAGGGAGCATATGTAGAATATATGACATCGGAATCAAACTCGGAGGCATAGAAATATATTAACAGATATGCATCTAACACAAAAAAATAACACTTTCTATTAATGTGTCCATCATAACAACTTAGCTGCATTAAATTGGACGTCCCAAGAAAACAATTAACAGTAAGGAGGGTTCAGCGGTCTCTTAGAAATGACACACGCAGTTTGAAAACAGAAGACTTGATTGTTTAGAAGTCGTTCAATTTCCAAGCTGCTTCCACGGCTCTTTGGAGACTTCCTAATGTTTGCTGTAAGGGCTGATTTTGTGGAAAAGAACACTGTTTTGATTAGGATTTGTATTTCTTTTCTCTCTTTTTTTTGGACCACAGGCCCCAGTCGGAGCATGGGGCTCCATCAGAGCATCTTTTTAAGTCACATACTGCCCCCTGCTGGGGTTGTGTAGTATTACCGCACAACAGTCGATAATCTTCAGGGAGAGTCTGTTGGTCTTTAGAGGTACAGTGTGGTAATAAATCAGAGAAGAAATTGAACTGTCCAGAATTTATTGCGTGACACCAGATAAAGCCACAGTAGAGATTCCTTAAATTAGTTTATCTGAGTCATGCAAAAAAATAAAAATAAAAAAAATGGCTACATCTGCTTTCATTATTGCTAAACTGACTGTATTCACTATATCTTCATTACTCACCTGGGTAGGGCCACAAAATAAATAGAAGCCAAGTGTTCTGTTTACTGCTATTTACACAGCCATACAGATTTCAACATGAGCATTGATTTCTGCAGTTCCTGTGTACTCCAAGCCCTCAGGTGTAGCGCCGTTTCCAAACGGGTGAGCATCCCCGACCTGAATCTGAGACCCTGAGCTGCTTTCCAAGAGACGGCTGCCTGAAAGGGGCACTGCAGTGGAAGGCCACTTATACAGAGCATGCAGCCGTGGCCTAAGCACACTATAATTAGATCTTCCCTTCATGTGCACCAAGTGCCAATAGGGTACATAGGGAGGTTTGAGTTTGTTTCCTCATGTATGATGAAAAAAGCAAGGCTCAGACACTGATTCTTATTGGCACATTGTGCTGTTTTGATGTATTTGTGTTAAATAACCCTAACATCAATCTATACACTTATAACCCTATCATAACCCCTAACCCTACAACCTGTGCCCCACCACATCAGAACAGGGCATAAGATCTGCTGTTCTCAACAAGGGTAGTGATTATTACCAAGATAGATCCTAAAAGGGTGGTGAGAAAAGCTACAGACACACACAGACACACACACTCTCCCACACACACTTTTACCAATTTAGCTCTTCACTCCTGGGTTAATGGAATGCTTATAGATGTAGTGTGATTGAGGCTGACAGAAAGATTGAGGTGGAGGTGGGATTTGGGGCGGCGCTGGCACTCGTCGCCTCGGCGAAGCCCCCGCTAACCACCAGAGAACATCCCTTCGTCAGGCTGGATTAAGAGCATGTCAGGCCTGATGGAGCGGATAGCCAGCTTTATGTATCACACAGGACGGACACGCCACGTGGACATTGTCATCTACATCCTGCCCTTTTACCCAGGAATTTGCCACGGGATGGTTATTTACGTCTCAAGACGTAGACCGACATGCTGGGAGAAAAAAAAAAAAAAGATTCCAGGATTATATAGATGATGCTTGAAATTCATCAGAGTTATGAATTTGAATTAGATGATAATGTTTCTGAAAGTGAAAGGGGAGTGGCTGGGCAGGGGGGTGTGAGGGGGATAGAGAGGAAATATGTTACAGCTGTTAGCTCAGACATGCAGGGTTTAGAGTGTGGAGGGATTTGAATTGTTAAGACCAGTCGATACCTGCTAGTTCCGCCCGCTTGCTCGGTTCTGAAGCGGACAAAAGGGAACGGCGTGAAGCTCTCGCATTCCTCAAATCTGTGATGAACAGTGAAGATGGAAACTGTCGGTACTTAGAAATTGCTTAGATCTGATCAGCTCTGATGTCACGGTCGGCAAACCTAACTACGGCGCCTGTAATACAAGCGTGAGCCAAGGGTACAATTGTATCTCAGAACGACTTGTTGTCATATTTCAGCTGAGCAAAAAATAAACATTTGGATATGGTGAAGCCAAGAATTGATTGTGGCTTTAGGGAGGGTAACATTGTAGCCTGTGTAGGTTTGCCCGAGGCTAAAGCTTACCAGTGCTTTTATACATAGTTTATTCCTACCTGTTCTCTCTCCATGTCTTGGACCTGTATGATAGTATCTGCTTCAATTCCCCAGTCTGAGCAATCTGTTTGAATCCACGAGGTTGTGAATAAAACAAGCCTGCTCTCCTGCTCAGCTTAGTGTATAATGCAGGACCTCGCCATTGGTCATGAATTGACAAAGTCCACACAGAGCTATATCCCGCACCCTTACCTGCTGGAAATAGCCATACAAGCAGATGTGCTACAATCAAGCGAAGATGGGGGCGGGGGGAGGAAATGCATGACGGCACAACAAATTCCCGTCGAGTGGGTTAGGGAGAAACCTTCGATGAAGACGAGCAGAAGACGGGACATTATGTTTGGAGGGGATGCGCTCCTGAATCCAAGCTTCTCCAAAGCGTGGTTCAAGGTGGAGAGTGGTCACTCCGGACAGGCATTAGGAGGTAGTGGGAGGTGGTGGGGGTGGTGGGGGGATGGCAGGGGGGGGTGCTTACAAAGCCACAGCCACCAGCCTGGTCTCAGGGAAGCACTAAGCCTGAATATTTCATGGCTCCTCCAAGCACGAAAAGACTGCAAAACTGAGCCAGCTCATTTGGAGGTGTGTGCCTGCAGAAGGTCAAGACCTGAGAGCAGACAGGGAAAGGCGAAAGACGCATCAACCGTCTACCGCCGTTCGCCAGGGCCTCGGTGCACTTCTTCTTTTCCCTGATTGTCGGCTCGGATTCACCCATCAGGAAGTATTTAACATGCTCTCTGGAGAAAAGGACGTTCATTAGAATATTATTTCGTCTTCTAGATCTAAATGCACAGAGCAGCTCTTATTATGGTGAGCTAGGTGCCAAACTCACATGTGCTCTCTTCTCCTAACAGCACAAAAGAGAAAACAATGGGGTGTTTTTTATACCCTGCAGACCCAAAAGGGAGGCGTTTAGCTCCTCGCGACTTTGCGTGCAAAGCAACCCAAACTCCCCGTGCTTGGCGCCTGGGCTCAGAACAACAGCTCCAAGTTAAGGGCTGTCTCTAACAGGAAAAAAAAAGCAAAGGGAGTACGATGGCGGCGTCTCAAACCCCAGCGTACCTCTTCTCCTATTCCCTCCCTAATCAATATCAAACGCAACAAAAAACACGGGCGCGAGGAAGACACAGGAAGACACAGGAACACACGCGAAAGCAAACAAATGCCTGTTCAGTGGGGGGAGAGAATTAGAGCGCGGCGCCGTCTCCTCATCTTACCTGTCATTATATGCTTTAGCTCTTAATGAGTGCTCCTCTTCACTTGGTCACATCGCATTTGTTTTCTACAAGTCCCTTTGAACAGCTGAGAGATATTGAGCACGCTTTGATCATGGAATCCGTCTGAATTTCTAATGCACCCCCCTCACACACATGCACACCCACGCACACACACACACACACCACCCTCTCTCCCCATATCTCAAGCTAGGTCGTCTCCACATTTCAGTCACTATTTTGTTTGTTTATTCACCAGCGAGGGCGGTGGGAAGGAGGGTGCAATAAAAAGAATCAAGTGAAAATGAGTTGTGGGGAGCCAGGAGCATGTGGGCTGTGTGAGTTTTGTTATTATTCATTAATGATTATGAATTTAACAGAGAAGTAATAAAAGAATGAAAGAGAAAACACTGCCACAAGATGCCGCAGAGTGTTTTATATATATAATTTTTTTTTTTGTTGTTTGTTTTGTTTTGTTTTGTTTTTTGAAGGCGAGCAAGCCGCCCTCTAATGATGACCCTTGGCATGCTGTGACACCTGGGACCTTCCCTTAGCGTGAGGGAGGGTGATGAAAATTAGCCCATTCACATTTCAAACAGAATTTGGGCTGGCCCCTGATCACAGCGAGGGGCCGTGGGGGTTGGTGGGGTGGACGGGTTCAGGGGGGCCGGCTCCTCGCGGTCCTGCGGAGAAAACACGCAGCACCAGAAGAGCTCTCCACGCGGCCAGAGCCTCTCCCCTGGCAATCACTGCGGGAACACATGGCGACATGACTGTGGGACGCGATGGGGTCTGGATGTACTCCGGCTGTTATTCCCTGTTAAAAGATTTAAACCATTGGGGTATGATAGGTCCCTTTGATGTTAGCTAAGCACAGAGCTGGAGAACAGGGAGGAAGAAGAAGAAGGAAAAGAAGAAGGCAGAAAAGGGGAGTGCAAGAGGTGGGGCGAGGTGTGGTGCTTGTTGGTAGCAGTGATGCTGGGCAGAGAGGGCTTGTTACTTGAAGGCAATCGTCTTCACGGAGTCACACTCCAAGAGGGAGGAGGAGGAGGAGGAGGCGTGTGGAATCTCTTTTTCAACACGGCACGGCAACAAAGGGAAGATAAAAGACAGAGGTTGAAGCTGGGGCCAAGACCCACTGTGAAGCCAAGATTACTGCCAGCGCAAAGTTCTGCCACTTCTACCACTCCAGCAACTTTTACGCTCCTAATTGCCCCGATTTGCCTCTGATAGATGAGAAGTGGCTAGGAGTGGCATACGTTCTTCTGTGTTTTTCCACAAACTGTTTAGTGTCTTTAAGAGCACAGTTATTGTTTGTTTTAGGTAGTGGAAGAGGTTTTATTGTGAAAACAGTTCTGATGATGCAAGAGCTCTATAATGATAAAAACAGAACACACTGAGGCTGCTTGCTGAACATTCCAGCCTGATGACACCAGTGTGAACTCCTGCCCAGGTCTTCCTCTGGTTGGCAAAAGAGCCCAACCACCGCATGGAAGCAGGCCTGAGAGCTGAGTGTAAAACGTAACAATGCTTAATTTACACCAATGCACAGAAAGACTGAATTCAGTAAGTCAAATGTTCAAAAAATAAATCCAAAACTAACATTTTTAAATCTTTAACAGAGGAATGTTGATGTGCTGAAGCTTCGGAAAGAGCAGGAACTTCTTGACAAAGGCCCAATTTTAAACCATTAAATTACAAAGTCAATTTTATGTATTAGTTCCTGTTATGTCACATCGATGCTGTTCAGAATACCTTAAACTAAAGAGTTTCATTTTTCAGCCTCAAATGAGGAATCGTTTACCTCAAAAACAATCTTGCAGTTCCTCTGTCTGGAGCCACTTAGCTTTGTACGCGTTGCTGTCGGCACCAAATACCAGCAACAGTTTAATGGACTCAGATGAAGTTGATTGGACTGTGATTCTTGTGAGTTTTACCAACACTAACAGGCAGTTTCAGCAGCTCCAGTGCAGGCAGCAAACCTCCCCTATGAACTGTGACACAAGGAGATCCTCTGCTGTAGCCTCTGAAACCCGTCACACCTGCTGCATATCCTTTACAAATGTGTGCAAGACTTTGTCGCTTTCCCACTAAGGATTAAAAAACCCCACAATTTTACAGTTCATTTGTTTCCATTAAATAATAATAATAATAAAATTGCCATGTGTCCATTAAGCTAATTTATTTTTTAAAATATATTGCACTTAATGGAAATGCAGCTCAAATCACTATTTCACTAGAGGTTGTTTTTTTTTATCTCCTAATGGGTTGAAGGATGATTTTTCTTTGTGTTTCCTTGTGTTATCTAGTTCTGGATTATGACTCACATTTGACAATAACGGCAGCGATATTCGTATCAACGGCTAAAAGTTGTCATTGCATTCAGCTGTTTTATACGTTTTCATGAGGAATTAATTGTGAACAATCAGTAGGCTTTACATTGTTCCCACTGGCACTGCATGGTGAGGATGCTTCAGCATTTGGGAGACAGATGGAAGACAGGCTCAGCAAAGGGAATACTAAAGATCTGAAAGCGTTTTAGGAACAATTAAGATCTTTGATGGTTTAATCTGTTCACATCAAAAGCAACAACCGCTCCGTTTGATTTTCTTCTGATGACACTGTCTATAACTGATGGAGTCGACTGTCAGCAAACAACCACGGGGCAGGGATAGGAGTGCAGTGCAGTACATCCAGCTGCGCTACGCCGTACCTGAATATGACTGACTTCATGCTTTGGGCTTAAATATACAAAAAAATAAAGAAAGAAAGAAAGAAAAAGGGAAGGACAACATGTATTAAACCAGCTGAGGATGTGTATGTTTTTCTGGATCGTGCCGTTTGACTCCAGGGACGTTGAGAAAGAACTGGGGAAAAAAAAAAGAAAGACTTCATCAAACTGACTGAAACGTGTTTTTCTGACCTGTTTTATTGCAGCTTTTCTGCCTGGTAATCAGACAGTTAATCACAGGAGGCCGTACGTCACAGTGGAAGGGATTACACGAGTCACAGAGGCTTTCTGACCTTCTGACATTGTTCTTCTAGGTCCTCCTTTTTACTCTCCAACCCCTTTCCTTAGAGACTCACCAATCAGAGATTCTCCTGCAATTAATTAACTTGTCTTTGTATTAATAGCGACTCAATCTGAAGTGCTTCTAAAACCAACACCAGCATGCTTCAGTATGCCAGTCACGCCACTTTTTTGTACTGTAAAAACCATCCACATGAAGATGCTTACATAGCTTTTTATAATTTTTTTTATCACTATTTAGAATATATAAATCTTCCATATTCCTTTCTAATTTTCACATCCGTAAATTTAAGTCGAGTCTCACCTCGCCGCTCGCATTCAACACCACTGAGATTTGCAGCTGTGACTTTGAGCGCGTTGTGTTTACGTTTGTGTAAAAGCGGCGTAAATTGAATTCCGCTGTATGTTCCCGACAGCGACTACAAGTGTAAAGTGGTGTGTTCGGAGTTGTAGGTACCGCTCCTCTGGAGGGGGGCTGGGTTAGTGGTGGGGGTGTGGGTCTCCCCCCACCGCCCCCCCCAACCCCTCGTTGTTCCGTGGCTGCCGGGATCTAATCAATAACTCTCATGGCACGCCGCATCCTGGAAGAATCTGCCGTAGATTAACTCGACAACAGGGATGAAAAAGGAGGGAAAGCTCCTCTGGATATCTGTTTGTCTGCTCCCCTCCTCAGATGTGGCTGGGAAACGAGCACCAAACGGGGAGCAATTGAATGCAAAATGTTCTTTTTTTTTTTTTTTTTTCAGCAAGCGCAGCCGCCTACACCCCTCCCAACCCTCCACGACCCCTTGAGGCGAGACCAGCAGAAACCTTCATTGGATCAGAAGGTGACATATCAAAAAAATCATGTCACACAAAAAAAAAAAAAAAAAAAAAAAACAGGCAGTAATGGCTGCCGAAGACGTGGCAGCAGTTCTAGATTTCGGCTGGGCTCTTTCTATGGCTCCCCTGTCTGTTGGGGTTGTACGGCATCACAGAGAAAACTCTCTCTCTGGGCCTGCCGCCGCGCAGACGTGGGATTTGATCTTGATGGCTTTTTGACAGTTTGGGATGAGGGATAGCGGTTAGCGGCGAACAAGAGATGCTGAGCTGATCAGTGGAACTTTTCAGACAGGAGTGCAGCCTAAAAGCTCCCCTTTTTCTTCCGTCTCTCTTGCTATTAACCCGTTTTCTTTCATACTCCCAGTGTCTCCTGCAGCATGCTGATCATTTACATTCGCAGTCGGTGAGCGGCTGTCTGCTCAGATCACTTTTTATCACCAAAAACATGCTCATTTAAAAAAACTGTGCCGATAAAAGATTCAAACGATGGTTTAATAATGCATGTTTTGAATTGCTCTGCTAATGTAGGGACAGTAATTGCTGAAGTTTGAACACTGCAAAAACTCAAAATCTCACCAAATATATTTGGTCTAGTTTCTAGACCAAAAATAGATAAATTAGTATACTTGGGAAAAGGACAAAACTAACTTATAAGTAACTTTTTGGCAAGATATAGGAGCTTGTTTTAAGTCGGTAATTATGTAATTTTTAATTTAGATTAACAAAACATTTTTCCCATGTTGAAATAACCGGGATGTTCCTGTTGCTGAATACTTTAATGATGCTAATCAGGATCGTTCTTCTTTCATTAGATTTGTTTGAGCTAGTGAACAGGAAACTCTTTTATCCATGATAAGTGACTCAAACAATTTGAGGATTTTCAAACTTTGGCTCCACATGGATTTAATGATTTAACATTGAATATCTTTATCTTTCAGCTCATTCAAGTTATGTTTGATTTTTACAGTATTTTTTATAACAACTGAAGGTAACATAGCTGTTTGATTGTGCTATGTGCCTGAAAAATACATAATACCGCCCACTGAATTTTTTCCACAGTCTTAGTGCAACACATTGAATTATCAGAGAAGACATCACAGGGCGTCCCATCAGACCATCAGTTCCCGAAACCACAAAAAAAAGGAACAAAGTTCTAACCCTCCGGACCGCACACAGGAGAAAAAGCTTGTTGGGACAAATGAATCCCGTCTCTTAAGAACGCTGGAGGGTTGGAGACAAAACACTATTTATTTCTGTTTGTGCTTTGACCAACTTGGTTCTGATTGGAAACATACCGAACCTGGACGTTACAACCAAGGCACATACCGAACTGAGCTAAACCTAACTGGTATGTTAGGTTGAGTTCTAAGCCTCATCACCTTTTACATTGTTACTAACAATTGTTAGTAATAATTCGGTTTTGACTCCCACTTGTTAGGTTTAGGAGCAAAGAAACAAATAGAAAGTGTATCATAGGTTAAATGTAATTTTCTATAATATTTTCATTATGTCTTTAAAAATATATATTACCATATTATCGTATATTACCTTCCTAAAATAATAGCCCAAGTTATTTTTTGTCTTAAGTGATTTTAGCAAAAAAAGAATAAAATAAAATAAAATAAAATAAAAACACAAACTCACTGCCTCTTTCTTTCTAAAAGATGGTTTTGGCAAAAAAATAAAAAATAAAATCACTTTTGCCAAAAAAATGACTTAGGCCATTATTTTAGAAATGTGACAATGCGGCTAAAGTTTTTTTTTTCATCTATTACATCGAGTGACATTTTTATTAGTTTGTACAGAGAGCAAATTCTTTGAAATGGCATGGTTAGTTTTCTCTGTTTGGGTCATGGGCTTGCATCCGGTTATAAAGGATTTGGTGATCTTAAAGGTTCCCTGCACTTGTTCTCCTAGCTTAATCAAAGACCTACCAACAGTGCAGAGATGAATGAAAACCGACGCCCCAACTACAGCGCCGGGGCAAGTCGGAGGCAAAGCCAGAGGTCAATGGTCACAATGAGAAGAAATGAGTAAAGGATTAAATGCCAGCAACCTTGTAAAATCAAAGGCAAAGACATCCAGCGAGGCACCTTTTACCATTTAGAGGCAGCTGTAGAGAAAGTGCAAGTTTCATTATGGATGTTATGGAGAGCCAGCCAAGGTCAGAAAGCAATCATCACTCTGACACCTCGCCCAGCAGGCAGCCCAGCTCGGCAGAGCACTGCCAGCCCTGGAAGAGCCATCTTACAGAGACCAACAACAGCCGATGGGGGCCAAAGGCAATGTCACAGGCCACCCACTCCATCAATAGCGCCGCAAAGGACCTGGAACAGAGCCCTCTCACAGGACAAAATAGAGCTTGTCAGCGTGCAAGATTCTAGGTCTTCATGTCGGAGACGGCAGACTGATCCTCAGGTTTCGATATGTGTTGACTTGACATGCTGAATGTCTAAACCGCCTGGAGAAGCTGCTGAGTCGGGAATAGGTACCTCTTTTATCAAAGCATATTAGAGCTTGGCATAAGGCAGGGCCCGTGGTGGCAGGCAGCAGAGAGAAGCGGCAGAAAGAACATGAGCCTCTTCCCAGGTAGGGGCTTGTCTTCCCTGCAGATACGCCCTGTAATTAGCAAGGCTAATGAAGAGGAGGGCTGGGACTAATTTCCCCGTTGACCTCTTTGCCCTCTTTGCGGGGTGAGAGGGTGGCCGTCAGCAGAGCCGAACATGACACCACGCTAAAAGCCATTAACCCCGATCCAGCACACCCTAAGGCTTACACCTGGTACAAGACTGGACCGGTACCAAGTCTCAGTGGGCAGCAAAACTGAATTCTTTCCCCTCTACCCCATAGGTAATGAAATGTCAGGGAAGCACTATCATCTCTAATCTACTGCAGTTGTGTAACTGTAAATTCAGCCTCTGGAAGGCAGTGTGTCATTACCAGGTTGTGCACACGGTGAATATTCCATCATTATAAAAACTGTTGTCTGTTTCGCACAGCATGGGTTCTCACACTGTGATTATGAACCAGGCTGAGGCACCTGTCACATGGAGCTGGTACTCGCTGTTTCTGGCTGTCAGGGTTTCCTACAGATTGGTTGCTGTGCATGTGAAATTCATAGAAAAAAAACAATGACAAATCTAATCTGCAGGTATATATTCCCCCCGCCTTGGTGCACACCAATATCCAAGACTCAAAGACAAAATACTACATGAAGAGTAGGCAAAGGAATTACAAAGGTAAAGAATTGTAAATAGCAAAAACCATAAGAGAGGGAAAGATATTTGATGTCAACATTCTGTGGAATATGCAGCATTCATAAAGCCGTAAGCCTGGCGCTTGTGTTTTTAAGTGCGTTGCTGTTCAGAGATTTCTTCAGTGTTAACATTTATTCCCCAGTCGGAAAGTTATTACATTTCTTTGCTCAACATTTTGCGTAAAGCATATCATAACCGACATGACAAGGAGAGGAGCTGGACTGAAATTGCTGCCTCAAATAATAAACCCGGTAACGTTTTAACTAACTACCCATCATTAACTTGACATAAGCTGGTTATTGTGATAAGATTACACATTAAGATTTCAAGGTTTGAAATTAACGCTAGCCAAATTCATTGCAGGTACATTGTAGCTGTGACTACAAAAACATTTATTAACACTAGCCACGTTGTCCAGTTGGACACGTTAACAGCACGTTTAGCTGTTGCTGATACTTAAACGTAATGAAAACCTGATTATCTTAGGCTGTAAGTTCAGAGCTGTAGCTCAGTCTGAGTGTCACCAAGAGCTCAAGGTTTTACTAGAATTAATCACATAGTGGTTATGATATTCCAACAGATAAACACTTTCAGCTAAAGTGAGAGACTATTCATCGGTGCATACAGAGCTTCTGCATGGTGTAGCATGAGATAGGTCAGGTTCTTGGGATGCTGTGTAATTCCATTTAGGAAAATGGCTTGGAATACAATTCTGAGTAACATAAGAGACCTTTCACTTTTCCTATCATTTTTTAAATAATCTATATTTATTATTGTGATTTAACATCAACCTGCCACTAGAGATGGAAATTGGACGCCTAATTATAATCTCATATATTTACATGGAATAATAATAAAATTAATACTTTACATGTATATCATTTGTAAAACAAATGTTAAAGTGCTTTACTTTAAAAATCAATGAATATAATGTAATAAATACACAAGAAACTCAAAAGTATACCAAATCAATTCAAAAACATAACAATGGAAGACAAACTGAAATAAAGTACAAAATAAATTCAAAATTAAAAGGCTCTTTATACAAGCAACTAATAATTTAAAAACTTGAATTCGAGATCATTTCAAGTTTTATTGGCTTTAGCATAATTTACATAAATTACATACAAATGGAGGATGTATTGACACATATCTAAAATTTTGCAGATTACTTTAGCAGGAGAGTAAATTACGTAGCTCACCCTGTTAGCAAAAGTGATTCTGGGACATTTGTTTAGTCAGATGCCTCTTAATTAAACTTTAAATCTCCGAAGATTCACAATAAGAAAACAGGTTATTGTTATTACCCATCTGCATTTTAACTGACCAGCAAATCCTGAGAGAGTATTCAGTATTCAGTATAAATGAATAAAAATTCAAATTATGTCCAGGGTGGAGCGTTTGAAACACACAGTGAAAACTGCAGAGGATTGTGTGTGGGCGTGTGTGTGTGTGTGTGTGTGTGTGTGTGTGTGTGTGTGTGTTTTTCTGGTTAGACCAAGCCTGAGCTGAAGAACAAATAAATATTGCATAAATGAATTTATTGTGTAATGTGAGCAATCAAATTAATTAAGGGGTCCACAGCTGTTGGAGGCGAGTAAGGCCATGAATTTTTCAGTGCTACCACTTCTCCCTAAGATTTTACAATAAATATTTCTGGAGGTCTTGGATGAATTTTTCATGGCTGAGTGGGGGAGATGAAAGGCGAAGGAGGGATCCAGGGGACGGGTGCTCTGTGGCGCTGACACACCACAGAGAGGTGCTTCGGCTCCAATCTTTATCAATGGGAGTCGGCCGACACCATTGCTTTAATTAGCCTGCTTTGTCAGGCGTTCCTCTATCAATAAAGAAAGGCCTGGCTCAGCTCCGGGCCGAAGGAGGAGGAGAAGGATAACGGGGTGATATCACTGGTCCCACAAGCTTTTGTACCCTCCCACCTCAAGAGAGGAAATGATGTAATTGTGATCGTTGAGACGAATGGCGCAGCAGTGTGTTATATCACTGCAATTCATCTGCAACCCTCTTCTTTTTTTTTTTTTCTTGTTTTTTATGTAGAGGCACGAAGATTTCCTTCCAGTCATTTAAATCCCAGAAGCACGATGGCATCAGAAACAAGCGCCGCTCCTTTAATTTGATCCTGAATCATTTATCCACAATAACCTTGTAGGAAACAAATCAATGAAGCATCCAGCTAGCATGCTGCTATATAGTATATACCATGAATGAGTAACAGATGCAATTGATTTACATGTTGTTGTCTAGGCTCGAGGTGCAGACTGGTGGAATAAATCAGAACTGGGTACATCTTGAGATTTTTTTTTTTCTTTTTTCTTTTTCTAGATTTGATATTCAGGTAGGATCCTGAGGTAACAAATTCAGAGGAGACAACTGGTTGGCGGGCAGCATACCAGCTATATTCCATCTGGAATACCATATTCTGCCGTTATTATTTCCCTAAAACACGGAGCCAAAGAAGCAGGGGGTGGTGTTGGATGGGTGCCTCTGCAGGATGGGGGTATCTAGAAGGTTTGTGCCAGCATATTGAAATCAATTCTGATTTCTAACATTTATAGCTGAAAAAAGCTTTTTACTGTCCTATATTAATGTGCAGCCCCACACCCATTGGTACTCCTGGATGAAGGGTGTTAAATTCATTTCCATTTTGCCCTCAAAGGGCCTTTAATGTGACGCCATAACCCAACCCTGTAGTTTAAATCAATCGAACCCTGGACTGGAGTAATAAAATAACCCAAGTTAGACTGAAAATAAATAAATACTGAGCAATAAATATGAAAATAAAATTACACTGCAACCACAAACTCTCTAAATGTAATTTTATTTTATTTTAGCGTGTCACATCCAGCAGTGTAGAACTTGTTTTCTGATTGCCAAGGAGAAACCCAACAGACTTACTTTCCCAAGTGGCTTTTGCTATAATTCTCTACTTGGTAGCTGAGTTGATAGCTGTATGTGACAAGTTCCGTAGAAATTGACACAGAAATGTAAAAGAAAGGGAGAGAGGTGAGAAAAATGGAAGGATACGGAAAGAAAAAAACACAGAAGTCTGCTTCTGCACATGCGGGAAGAGAGAAAAATTAGAGAGAAGTGAGAAACCACAAACATAACAGTCACTGAAAAGCACATGATACTCGTTAATTCAAGATGTATTTAGAGGCAAACACAGTGCAATAATATCTGTAAACAACTTAATCCAATTATCTGTGTGTGAGCAGACTGGTGGATATAAAGTTTCTCCATAAGAATGTTGAATAGTGCGTGTGAGGAGCCACAGTGTAGAATCCCACTGAGCCTCAGAAACAGAACTTCAAAATAACAATCATGTCCTCAGGTATTTTATCAGTCAAATCAAATAAGGTTCATGTAGGGGGAAAGAAGTAGTAATATATATTTTTAGCCTACATAGAATATCCAATGTGTGACTGAAGGTCCAGGTTTGTAATTTTCCTACCTGAGCAAAATCCTGAAAGATAACATGTCAGAGGCTGCAAAAGAGTTAGGAATAAAATGGTCACACTTTCTTAGATTTTTATGTGTGAATCTTAATTTTCCATCCACATAACACTTGTGTACATTTCTACTGTTGGTCTGTCATGAAATGCAAGCAAAGTAAAGTTAAATTAGAGCTTGTACCATAACCTCTAATTGGTACAACCTCTGGTACCAATAAGAGGTTAAGGGGTTTGAATACTTTTTAGGTGCTGAACGGAAAGAACTGTTGTTCGCCGTTGACTGCATGTATGTCTTTCTTTTGCTTACATGTCTGCCATCTATTAATTTACAGCACAAACACGCAACATATGTTGTACTAGCGCCGGTTTTGTTTTGTGATCTGGTAGCAGAAAGGAGAATGGCCACTCCACAGCAGTCAGCCCCACTGAGTCCACAGCACCACCCGTTCTTTTCATTCACTTATATTCTCACCAATCAATGCCTTCACTTCAAAGTGATGAGAAACTCTTGCATGCAAAGCAGATTGATCACTTCTAATTCAAGTCATTAACATACAAGTTGTTAACAAGTGAGGCCTCTGTAATGTATCTAAGGACCGAGGCGGGCATCGATAACGCCAATTTAGGACGTTTTACCGCCTTAAAACCTCCGAGTACACACTCTGCTATTCCAGCGCCGGATCGACCGGTGGTGAATTATTTCGCATCCTGTCTCGCTCTTTGTTTTTCGCCTCACCTTCTCCTCCCTGGCCCGCTCTGCCTCGGCCACTTAGCTGGGAGCCTGTACTGCTGCATGAGACCACTGCTACTCGACTGATGATAAATTTATAAGCCAAACTGAGGGGAAAGTATTAAACAACCTTGTGAATAGCCGAGGTTCGCTCTAAACTGAGGCGGCATATCTTTTTCATCAGCGAAAATAACTCTTCAAAGGCAGTAAAAGCATGCTTAGAAAGTAAAAGGCCATTTTAGCGGACGAGGCCCGGCGGTGGCGGTGGGGGGGGGGGAGACCCGAAACAATCCGGCTCCTGACGGCCTGCGACTCCCACCACCAGCTTCCTCATGCCCCCCCACCCCTCTCAACCCCGCAGCCCCTAACCGCACCGCAAGCAGCACAGCACATATACCAACCCTAAAAAAGCTAAATCAAGGCTTTGAAAAACATACAGTGTCTTTAATAATTCAGGCATTGGTGGGTTTGAATAGCCTCTTTAGCGTAGAAAAATCCAGTCTCCTGATATAGGATCAGTCCCTCTGGGGGGGATGGGGGGGCCTCCAGCTCCCTGCTCTGTGCCCTCTCTCACCAGCAGTATCGCCTCTTGCTTAGGATGCAACTAACCTGCCTGATTACATTAAGCTGTAAAATAGATCGCACACACAATTGCAGGATGTGTTCGCAGTTTCAGAAATATATATTTTTAATGGATGTAGTTTATTTATTTTTTTTCTTACTCTGAACTTGTACGACACCCCGCGAATCCCCAAATCAAACGCAAAGTTTTGTAGTAAAGCAATTATTGCAGTTGACTAGCATCTTTACTCGGGTTGTGGACTAACATAAGATTGTAAATATTTAACCATCTTTACACCCAATCCGCATTCATATTTCATCAGGTTTCTTGCAGTTTATTCTCAAAGCAAAGTGTTGGGCTGCATAATTATTTCAGTTTAGCCATTTTTTTTTTCCACCCATTACTTCCATAAATACAGGAATTTGAGTTATAGCTCCTCTGAGGGCTAATTTAAGAAAAAAAAAGAAGCATGTATTAATTAATTCAACCTAGATGGAAAGGAAGAAATCCCTAAGTAAGTAAGCCGTTGGCAGGCATCAAGGATGATTTCTGCCTTCAAAGGAAATGGGGATGGATTTGAGAGGATGCGGCATTTTAATCAATACTGTTGACTCCTGAGGTTGGCAGGTGTGGTTGCGGCGCATACCTCTCAGCACAACCATCATTCAGGAGGAAAACCTCGACGTGGCCACTGCGGAGATCTACCCCCAGCTTTCCGAGGCGCCTCCGCCGCCCAGCTTTTGTTTAATCGGGTCCGATTTCCGACTTTTCGGGAATAAAAACCTGAGCGTGGCCGACGGTCTGCATCCCAGATCGTATTTTGCCTTCGCCTCGTTGCGAACGCTTTAACTGTGCGTGACTCTAAACCTTTTGTTGCCTGCTTCCATTTGTGTGTACGTCCATTCACACATCCGACGTGTGGAATAATAAAATAAATATCGAACTCTTAAATATTTCAGTGCATTCTAGGAGTAAAGTGGAAGTGTTTTTCTGACAGACCTTGTCCGAGCCCCAACAACTCTCCTCTCCACCGCACCCCCTCACCCTCCACCTCCCCGTTGTATTTCTCCTCACAAATGCATTGTGCGGAGCGGCCGGCCCAATCCATCACTAGGCGTCTGGCGGGAGAAAAAGCACTTTCCCAGGGTGGGTGTTTTTTAGTTCTGCCAGCGCTGCTGTTTCAGTGGGCACCCGGGAGACCTCGCTGATGGACACTCCGGTCATCACTGCCAGGGAGCTTTGGGACTCTGAGCTACCACCCCCTCCGCCCCAACACCCCACTCCACCCTTTCCATCTCCACCTCAGCCTGTTCCACTCACCTCGTGTTTTCACTCGCACCTTCCATTGTCCCAGAAGTGTTGTGCACTTCCTTTTTGACAATGATGACTATCGTACCTGCCCGAGTTCTCCCTTGCAAAGTGGTTCGGCCTTCAGAGACCAGCCGCGCTCGGCCTCTCAGGGCATCAAGGGCCCGACTGGGACGTCGTCAAGAAGGGGGGAGAGGGGACGCTAATTCCACTAGTTTTGTTCCTTACCCAAATTAAGCCTAGTGGATAGTTTCAGTGTGGAGAGACCTCAAGTGGGGGAGGCTGAGCAGGGCTCCACAGCGTCTGCCTGGGAAGCTCTCAGCTCTCGGTTTTTCATCACAGGATGTGTGTGCGCGCTCGAAAATATTATGCAGAGATGACTCTCCCCCCCACCACCATTCAAATTTGGAGGTCTGCTCCAGTTTTTGCTGCGACAAACTGAGATTTGATTTCCAAAACGCTCGCTCATCTCCTCTACACAAAGAAGCCGGCGGGGAGAGGGTGCGATCGCTGGAGAGGAATGGGCTGCGAGGCAAATCTAGGTGATGTGTATGTTCTTAGAGTGCCCCTGGGTCTTCCATGGGTAGGTAGGATCTGACAAAAGAGATCTGTACAGCAAAAAAATCCTCCACTCTGCTTGAGCATGGGAAATTAAGCCCAGATAAAGATTCTCTCTGAAACATACTCTCCTCTCACTTTTCATCTCTCTCTTTCCCCTCCTCCTCCTCCCTCCTTTCCTTCTACAGTGGCAGAAGAAATTACCCATTGTACCATCTGATAAACCCAAACAGCCCGCTCCGTAAGACCTCCAGTTCCTCGTGCAGTCCCAGCTTGGCGTCCCTCGGGTGTTTGTTCAAAAGGAAAACTCTGCGCTGCCTCCAGGGGATGTTTAACTCATTGCAGTGGCAAGTATTTAGAGAAAACTCAACAAGTTTGAGGCTGTCAGAGCGCGAATCCAACTGTCAGGCGGAATTATGTCTCCGAGGCGTCTGACGTGACGTAATGACCAATTGCATCATTTTTGACAAACCCTCCCGTCGATGAGAACTGGGGCAGACGCCGGTTGCTTTTCTGCGCGAGTGTTTCATTTGAATTTGAAACAGCGCGGCTAAGTGCATTAAATGATGCTGATTAACTAAGATTACGGCTGCAGCAGGGATGTGATTTCTGTTTTGATACGGAGCATCAGTTGAGGCAGAGCAAACAGTTTTTTGAGTGGCTGATGAATAATTGAAAGTCAGCAGAGGGTACATCAATAAAGTGGTAATGAGGCATATTTGTGCAAAAAAAAAAAATTGCAATTTTCAAACTCTGTCCCTCTTCTTGAAGTGTACGACATGCATTAATGATACTTTTGCTTCCACTCCTATCTGCTTGTATTGACGTTATTATCACCATAATGAACCACCGAATTCCTCATGTCATAAACATGTTTTGTTAAGTGAACCAAAACTCAAAGAACGTCACAGCATTGATTACCACCAGTTTAAAGTCATGTTTAGCAGATACAGCACAGAACTTCCCACGCTTATTAATTCTTTAAATTTGGTTGTTGGTTTTTTTATTTTATTTTTTTTTATCAGGGTAACAGACTAGAGAGTCTATCAGCTTGTGTTTCTTTAAAAATATCCTTTTTGAACTTCATCTATTAAAATTGACAAAATTATTTAGCCTCATTTATCCCCGTGGTCTTTAAGCACACTGAAAGAAATAAGTCTAAAAGCCTCAAAGTCCTGTTGTGGTAATTCCTACTACTACTACTTTAGGATTTATGAAAGTAGAGATATTATTGCACATGTGTGTACATATATGTGCTTTATGTATTAGAGTGTTATAGTACAAGACAAAGTAGATTACACTCTAAATGACAGTATACATTTTTTGTGTAAGGAAAATCTAAAATAATGAAATAATATAGTCTGTGCTTTTCTTTAAGCGATGGAAAATGTGATATTTTAATACTTCATCTGTAATGTTTTTTGTTGGTTTTTTTTTTGTAAATGTAATCTGTTTTTTATTAATAAAAGCTGACCCCAGGAAGAATAGGTGATGCAGCATGCTGCTGATGCTAAAGGGAATCTCAATGAACAAAAACTGCATAACCAACCTTCGCCTTAGCGCTAACCCCAGCTATTTCACTCAAATCATCTCTAATTCTTACTTCATCATGACATTCATAGAAAAAAAAAAAACTACATATATCTATAACCGTGTTTCACTGCAGCAGAGTATCTCCTGGCCCTACACCTAGCGGTTGATTGCCTGCTGTTTCTATCGTTACATCATGCTGTTCAGATGGGATGTTTCATACCTCAATCCCTGATCTAATTATTATTACTGTTCAGTTATCCTCGTATCACAGAGCCATTGCATCATGGATCCAGGAAGGTTTCATCCAAAGGTGTGTTTTTCCTAAATCTCAGTGTTTCTGCTATTAGCTGGCGCTCGTTTCTTGACATATGACGGCGGTAACTTTATCATGACGTGAATCATCAAACATACGTTTCCAGCAGTAAGGGTGGTTTGTTTGCATGAGGTTTTTTTTTTTTTTTTTGCGCTAAAAGGGACATATAGTGTCATAAAAAAATATTTGTTTATTCCCCTTTTTTTGGTGTCATACAGGTTTTTCATTCAGTTGATTTCCTCCTAAAAGTCAACTCGGGACTCCGGTGGTCTTCAGCTCCAGTAGGAACTTTTTGTTCCGTTTCCATGTTCTCCTTGAATCATGCATTGTGTTGCATTGTGTTTCTAGGGAGTTGCCTCATTTATTACTTTAGTTTTAGTGTATTTTTTTATTAACAAATGTTTTTGTTGGTAATTTTTTTATTCATCCTATGGTGCATACCATTTTTAAGAACCCTGTCACTCCTCCTCCCATGCTCTGCTCTTCATATATGACTACAGTGCAGTAAAACCAGGTCATTTAGAAAAATCCTCCAGTCTGTTCTTGTCTAAACAAATTCTATTCCATAAAAGATATTAAATAAAATTTTCCAAACCGCACAAGGATCTCAACATTTATGTAAATCATGGAATCGAGTCATTATTTAGTCAGGGCTGAAGAAGCTTGAGTGACCACATCAGATGATCAGATTTATGATTCCCTAGAAGTGAACTAACAGGGAAAATCAAGGTATTTTTTTTAAATAGGAACCACATTACATATTGAATTTAATTCCTGCTTTTGCTTAGTTTGTTTTGCCACTTCAGGATTATTAGTTGCTTCCATCTCCTTTTGTGCATTTTTGTGTGTGTGTGCGCGTGTGTGTGCATGTGTGTTTTACATGTTCTCTGGCGCTTTGCCGTTTTTCCCCTCCATTCGTTTCCGTGTTGCACGCTGCGCTCACTGTGATCCACACACTGTTCTCCTGAGCAGAGCTGGGCAGCTATGGATACATTGATGCTATCTCATTATTAATAAACAATGTCTTGTGAGCTAAAACATTTGAATGTTTAATAGCCACATCTGTGTATGTGTGTGTGTGTGTGTGTGTACTCTTACCCTGTGGATAAAGTTAAAGGCTATCATAACATTTCAATATACAGCTACTGTTAAATACACACAGAGCTTCAGATCATCTGTCAAGGATGTCTCAACAGTCCTCGGTTCAAAACTGAGCTTTTGGTGCCCTCTGTCTGTTGGTAAAAGTATTAAAAAGAGAAGGACAGGATATTCACCAAATGTAAAGTAATAATCTATTTATATTTTTTGCCTGGTCTTTTTCTTTTTTTTTTCAGAAACATTTTGTTGACTGTTTCCAACATTTCTACAAGGAGATGAACCTAAATGAGAGGCCGTCTGTCCCACTGAGACACACATGGGCATTCGACCTGGTGGTGATACTGGAAGTGATGTCGAAATAATTCCCTCAGAAAGTGGTGGAGAAAAGCAGCACAGCGGTTTGATTTTTTGTTTTATTTATTTATTTACAACAGTGTCTGCAGGTCACTGTCTTTGGAGTAAAACTGTTCCTTTGTTCTGCCTTTTTCTAACACAGTTGTGGCATGTTGTGTCCACCTGGAGTACTGCTGACCTTCTGCGAGGCAGCCAGCTAGTTAAAGAAGTCCATTTTCAAGGCTGTTCCTGCTCATATCAAAACTCCATTATAGATTTTACCTCCAGGGGAACCCAGGGCTCACAAGGTCCTTGGCAATTTTACCTGAGGAAGAAGCTAAAAGGATTTGAATCTCCTAGGATGGATGAGGAGGAGAGCAGGGGGGAGGAGGGGAAGGTGAGGACGAGATGCGCACCCTAGGACCCGAGCCACTGCACTATAAAAAGGGATTTTTGCTGTGTTTCAAATATTAGCCGTTTTAATCAAGCATATTAGTTTGGAAATGCAGTTATATCCAAATATGAGCTGTGTGTGTATAATCAAATCCTAACTAAACATTTAAATTAGAATTGAAATATTTGTTCAGTCGTTTGTTTTTCTGAACAGGAAGGCTGAGATGTATTTATGGGCTGTTTTATGAAACAGTATATTAACTTAGTAAGAGTTAAGAAATGAGTTGTTTCTGTTTTGGAGCAAGAATTAAAATGTTTTATCCAGCTTTATCTGGTTTCCAAACTAGAGTAATGTGAAACAGCATGCAGCGTTTCCAGCTTAGTGTTTTCGTTTTCTAAGAAATCACTCACCCTTTGTGACTTTTTTCAAAGTAGCAAACAGCAACAAACATAGTGAGTTTTTCTGATTTTACTGGAAACTTGAGTAAGCACATTTTGTTCTTTTTCTTCCCAACTAGCGCCAACACACACAAGCAGTTTCTGCTCAGACTAACACATTTGACTAATGACAGCGCTTTCATTTCTATTCTCTACATGCAGAAGTCAAACCCAACTGCAGTCATCACAGATAGAAACCAGGTCGGACAAAGGTCTGGTGCTCTGCTCATGAAGTTTCGTCCAGTCACTTAAAGGTCTGGATGCTGAATCGTCATGTTCAAGACGAGCTGAGAGGCCTCCTTCATGTAACAGACATACTGTAACTTTCATACGTACCAAAGCAGTGCTAAAAAAACAAAAACAATTTTGTGTTAGTGTAACCAGTTGCAATCTCCTGACTGGGTCACAAGGTTTAAAAACAGACCAAACTCAAGTAAGCGAAATGACAATGAAATCAACTAAATCAAACAAAAATCTGCATTAACAGACATTTTTGGGGTATTTTAGGATACTTGTTACCCAATTATTCAATTACGTCATTTAGCAACTTCCAGCATCTTTTAAGGCCACCTGTAGTTACAGGTACCCTGTAACAACAACTGTTGACTGGGAACAACACCTGTGGTTGTCAGGAACAAGGCTTTACTCTCCACCTTATTGGAAAAAATTTCAAATAACTGGTGTGATTTCAGTAACTTTTCTGCCTTAAATCACAGATTAGTTCCCTTTTTTCTCCTAAAATTTAGGATGAACTCGAGAGAAGAGACAGTGAATGGTCTTGTGCTAAATAAAAGTCCTTTAGAGCCACAAATGTCACATGGCTTTATGAAGAAAAACAACCAATAACTTTTTATAAACATCGATTATTTAAAATTTTCTTTCTAACTTTAGGCTTCGAAATAATGAGAAACAAAACGTGTGCAAAAAGAAGGTGGCTATGTTTTTCTCAATGGGAAAATGAATCCACATCATTTGTGGAAAATGATGTCAAAGTAAAGCACATACTTTTCAACCTAATAAGAAATACAGATCTAAAGTACATATTACTGGCACTTTCAGTGTCATTCTGCTGCTGACATTCAATGTAAATAAAAAAACACAGAAAAACTGCCAAAACTAGTATTTGTTATAAATACATCATTAGATGGTACATTATCATTTTTAGCCAAAGTTATTAAGAGCCATGGCAGAAGGTCCAAAGGGCCACCTGCTGCTCCTGCACCACAGGCTGCAGATCCCTGCTCCGAAGTTAGTGTAGAACAG
Source organism: Gambusia affinis (assembly GCF_019740435.1). Classification (NCBI taxonomy): domain Eukaryota; kingdom Metazoa; phylum Chordata; class Actinopteri; order Cyprinodontiformes; family Poeciliidae; genus Gambusia; species Gambusia affinis. The sequence goes on from NC_057877.1 coordinate 3,311,816, forward strand.
ACTAATAGTCTGATTTAGTTGAGTAATTATATTCATTTGAATAAAACTATCTACAGTAGTTTAGAATGTAAATAAACGTTGGATTTGTTATTTACAAGGGCAGCATCATCTATTCTCCAGGCATATGGTTCCATTTTAGAGCACAGTCACTTGTGCTTCTTCTTTAGAACAAATCTACAAAATATAAAATTACATCTTCCTGTGTCTTCCTGGCAGCAGCCAGTCACTGCATGTTGGCATTTTGGATCATTTCGCTCGGCTTGTTTTGCTACATTTAGTGCAAGACCTTCAATCTCCCCAAATCCAAACTGCTGTTTGTTTGATTTTTTCAGAAACTGTACAGAGCAGATTAACAAAGATAAATAAATAGAAACATAAATACACCATGCGGTGGTCACCTAACGAGCCGACAGAGCAGTTTCATGATGATTCCATTGTTTATAAAAACAACTGCAAGCAAACAAATTGACTTTGTAATTTAATACATTGAAATTGGGCCTCTGTCTCTTTAAAAACTCATTCCCTTTTTGAAAGCCCACCTTAGGAAGTCATGACAACATGGCGCCTCTATTTACCCTTTAGCAACGTTTTTACCAGCATTTCTCTGTCAAGTAGCTCCTACAACGAGCTCAGCAGATGCTCAGTTCCACCAGGTGTTTGCTAATTGCTGTTGGCTAGTCTGAAGGAGCTGAGTGGGGGAGGGGAGCATGGAAACTGCAGCTCCACCCAGTCGTTTTGGAAAGCTGAATTGCGGCCACAGGAGATTAAAGGATTTCTCAAACATGTATAAAAGAATCAAAGCAACACTCCAGATATGTTTTTGATGAGGGAATAACATTATAACGTGACGTAAAAGCCAAAACGTCGATTCTACAGAATACTGCCCCTTTAAATAATTACATGAAACTGAACAAATTAAAGTGTTTTGTTCATTTTATTTTATTTTTTAGCTGTTAAAGCTCTGCCAAAATAATGACTAAACTCTCGCCAAATGAATTATTTCAGTAATTTTACTGGTTGAATTGCAACGGTTTGTTTTACCAGTGTAATCCGCTTCCTCTGCCAAGAAGGGAGCAAAAGACCGAGCAGAAAAAAGCAACAACAACAACAAAAACAGAGTTCTGGAAACGTTTCAGTGGCAATGAACCCTGAACTAGAGGGCTATCCAGTAGTGGAGGGAAGGGAAGCCTTGAAAATGAAGGAGGTGGAAGAAGAAGAAGAAGAAGAAGAGCTGCGAGCCTGTTGTCAAAGAGTTTGCCAGGGGAGCCGGCTTGGGCTTCCAATGCATTTAGCATATATGAAAGAAGAACAGCTCTGTCTCCTCACACCATCCTTAACTATGTGTACTAACAAGACAGATGGAGGCCAAAGATGCAGACAGATCACATCAGGACATCTGTCACTTCATGGCAACAGCCTCCTTAATAAGTGACAAGGCTTCCTCACCCCGTGGGCACAGGATGGGGGAGGAGGAGGAGGAGGAGGTGGTGATGGTGGTGGTGGTGTCTGGGAGCTGTGGCTGTTCGAAGCAGCCGTCAAAGTCATACAGCAGCAAACTACAAACCCTCACAAAACCAACGTATTTTTTTCCTCTTTTTCTCTCCCTCTCTCGTTCTCTCTCTCTCTTTTTTTTTTTAAGTCTAAACAACTTGTCCCAATTACAGCCAATCACGCGCGATGCGCAGCCTTGATTACCAGCCTGGTTAAGGAGACATCAAAGCTCCCTTCTAAGGGCGCTGACACGAGGCTGCGCAGTAATTAGCGGACTTCACTGGAGAGTTTCATCACCGAATGTTTTCAAAATACCCGACGACTTAATTTGCACGGAGGATGGAGGACATGCGTGGGGGTGGGGAGGATTTCACGTCGACAGAGCATTTCGCCCCGCAGAAATAATTAAAAGCATAATTACAGCTCATCAGCCGCGCGAGTGCTCTGCAAAGCGCTGTCGCTGTTCCGCCGCTTTCCTCGGGGTCATCGGCGGGAGTGGAAGGCCGCGTGCAGACCTAGAAATTCGCAGCGCGTGACATGTGCAGGAGAATAAGAGCAAGCGTCTTATTACCAAAGAATACCAGGAGGGTGGGGGGGCGGCATTGGGAATGAGCCGCGTTTCTCTTGCAGTTCCAATTAGAGCGCTTTTGTTAAAAATCTGTTAACTGCCAACGACGAAACGGGCCTAAAATGAGACTGCTCACGCGCTCCGTGGGTCGTTAAAGCGATAACTCGCTTCTCCGACTGATGTGTCAAAGCTCAACGCGGGACTCGGATAAACAGATTGAGTCAGTCTTTAAAAAGTGGCAGGATGTCATGGCGGAGTCGCCCCCCAGGAGGCGGTGAGGCCTGGCTGTGATGACCACTTCCTGTAGTTTCTTCCGGAGGCTCGGTGCATGCTAAGTTTTTATGACGACCGCTAAGGCCACGGCTTGATCCCAAGGAAGTAACGAAGGCTGAGCCGGGGGCCGCGCCGGTTTGTCCGTCCACCTGACGGCAGACTCATAATGATCCCGCTGTCATAGCAGCTTAAAGTCATCGTTCCTCTCAGTGCTCCTCTGCCCAGTTATCAAGCAACACGTTCACCTCCAACTCCCAGTTGAGAGCTGGGGTGGAGAAGGTTGGTGAAAATAGTTTGTATCAGTTTAGCCACACTGTTTTGAGTGGTGCTGTAAAACATGAACCATGCACAGAAATCCATTTAATGGTGAAATGCTGCTACACGTGCTACAAACTAGTAGTCACCAACCTGAATTTGGTGCCTTAAAACCGGACTTCTGATGACTGGTTTTAAAGGGGCAGTATGATGTAAAATTGACAGTTTTGAGCTGTACATTGTCTTATAATGTTATTCCCTCATTGAAGACATACCTGGAGTGTTGCTTTGATTCTTTCATGCGTGTTTGAGAAATCCTTTAATCTCCTGTGGCCACCATTCAGCTTTCCAAAACGACTGGGTGGAGCTACAGTTTCCATGCTTCCCTCCCCCACTCAGCTCCTTCAGACTAGCCATTCAGCTGTGCAAAACAACTGGGTGGACCTAGCGCCACCTTTGAGACGCAGCTCCTCCTCTGAGCTGCAGTTTCCTAGCTTCCCAGGTTCAGTCTCACAGAGCAGTTCTTCCCCTCAACTCCCCTACTCAGCTCCTTCAGACTAGCCAGCAGCAATTGGCCAAAGTGCCATCTGCTGAGCTCATTATGAGCTACTTCTCAGTGCAACTCTGGTAAAAACATTGATGGAAGGTTCATAGAGGATCCATGTTGTGATGACTTCCTGAAGGCAGAGTTTCAGGAAGAGCAGGAGGTTTTAAAGAGACAGAGGCTCAAATTTCAAAGTGTTAACTTACAAAGTCAAATTTCTTTCAAGATATTTTAGATATGTAGCATTCTCATAACAACAAAGTTGACATAGGTTCTTCATTGTTTTCTAAACTGGTACCATGCACCTGGACAATACATAATATTGGCCCTTTAGAAAGCTTTAGCCTGCCAATATTTACTAAGATATAAAAGCAGCATTGAAAATTAGTGGTGTCCTGGTGTGATAGCAATATCAGCCCAAAGTTACTACAACCAGATGTTACTACTGGCGAAAACAATGAAGAAGGCAACCAGACAATGATGTGTTTTTTGTTGTTGTTTTTTTACAACAATGTGCAGCTGGCTCCACCAGAGCTCTCACAGCATCACCCAGTTCATAGAAAGTTGTGTATCCTTCATACATGTTAAATCCACAGCTCTAAAATTATGAATTTATCTCATCTTACTGTTTTGATCCGTTGCTGCCAGGATTTTTGAGTGACGTATCAAATGAACAAGCTTGTTTATGTGTGAATTTAATTTAAACATCGCAATTGCAAAGATATGTTTTTTTTCAATATTAGCAAAATACTGACAAAGATTTGCGCACATTTGTAACAGAAACACATCTACAGAAAACTCGGAGTCGTAGCTCCCATTCCTTTACCTATAAAAAAAAAAAACAACAACTATGTGTACCTGGTACAACTAACCTCGGCCTTGGTTGGTGGCATCAGGTGCTTTGATGGGTAGGAAAGTGGATTTTAGTGACGAATCTGCACATAACCCCAGTATCCTTTGTTAATTTCATCTGCTATTGGATGTTTGTATCAATGTGAAGTCACACTTGCAGTAGCACCTACCGTCCACTAGAGGGAAACATAGCCTAAAATATTTGCTTAAAGTTTACGTTCATTGTTCAATCTCCTTTCATAATATTGTGCGGTTGCATGCATCATAGAACTTATTTATTTAGTTTATTTTTAGCCTAGTCGTGACTGGAGATTTTAAGAGTTGGGAGGAAAGGTTTTAGTCAACTTTCACAGTGAGATGAAGAAATGAAAAGGAGCTGTTATGTGTCCAGTGTTCGGCAGATTTTCAGTGCCACAAACAAGTCACATTATCTTCCTATTGCTGAGAGAAATGCTGAATTACTGTCACCTCTCTATCAAAAAACATAGGCTCCAGAGCAGGTACAAGAAACACACTCATTCTGTAGATACAAAATAAAATGCTGAATATATTTTGGTATTTTTTTAAAGCAGATTTTGTGCAGTTTTCATTATTCATGCATTTCCTCAATCTTCCACAGAGTCTGTAGTACACAGGAAGGAACATTTTATCACTTCCACTCTGTATACGTTGCTAATAAAAAATAATTACATGTTTATGTAAGAAATGAGTAATTAAAACTATGCTAATAATTTCCAACGAAAAGACAAGTTTTGGGATGAAAATAACACAATTTGAAGAGAAACACTGATGTATTAACAGTATTTTAATAACGACAATTGTAGAGAAAAGGAATCTGTTTATTTGTGTAACAAGATCTAAAACCAGGCAAAATGCAGCAGAAAAATTCTAACATTATATAATCCTCTCAAAACAGACAGTAAAAAACATCACTGCAGCAGGAGACATTAAATAAAATCAAAATTGTGACAGACTGAAATAGTTAAACTGAAGTTATTAATGAATCCTACAGAACACGAAACACAAAGTGGAAAATGTATTTAATGAGAAAGAACTCTTTGCTTGTGCTCCTTGGTGTTGTAGTTAAACATGTACATATCGGCAATATCTAACAAAGAAGGTAGGCTCATCTGTAAAGTCTGGGTTTTATCTCACATTACTTTTAGAACAGCCAGTTACAAATAATACAGTGTAAAAAAGTTTTTTCATGAAAATTGCCAAAAGAAACAAAGAATGTTTTCCTTAAAAATGAAAGTAAGTGTAAGTAAGTATACTTTTAAGTCCACAGTTTTTTTTAACAGACATGGGAGAGATCTGTTAAAAAATAATAAAAAATTGAACTAAAGAAAAATAAAAATATTTGATTCTTTTTACTGACCAAAACATGTGGTACTCATATGTAGCGCATGTGAGTACCACATGTGAGTACCACATGTGGTACAGTGGTAAATTTCGACAAATGGTGCCAAAAAACATGCCTTAGGGAAACTAGCTAATCTACCAAAAATGTAAATTAAAACCTAGTGATATTAAGGAATCTGTGTTGTGGTTATAAAGTTCCCTAAATTCACAAAGCATATACTGGCATGCAAAAGATTAGGAAAGACGTGTTTCAATTCTCAATATGTTTTCACATGATCCAGACACAAAATTAGAAGAAGATTATATCCAAACATGAGGCAGGCCATAATACTGTTAGGGCTTTCACTAAATTATCTTCATAACACCACACTCATAGGCTTTCGGCTATGCTAATCTGTAGTGTGCGCTCAAGGTTAAACTACAATTTCTTTTGTGTGCTGGAAACAACAGGAAAAAAGACATAAAATGTCACTAAATTACCGCCCTTCCATTAAACATTTACACCCATTTGGAAAGGAAACACTAGCTTCCTGATTTATGCTCTCTTTGACTTCAATAGGCAGGGAATCAAAGAGATGGTCCTCTACGAGCAGACAGCTCCTGTTGAGGAGGCTGCAGTGACCTAGCTGAACTGGTAGACGATCCAGGCAGTTTCCCTTCAATTCCAGGTGCGTGAGCTGTGAGAGGTGGCCAATTTTCTCTGGGATAGAGGTGACGCAGTTGTGGCCAAGACATAATGTCCTTAACTTGATACACTTGAAGAGCTGCTTGGGGACTACCTCGACTTTGTTTCCTGTAATGGCAAAATGTTGGAGGTTTTGCAGGAAGCCAACCTCCGGTGGGATTACAGCTACTGAATTATGACTAAGGTCGAGGTATCTTAACTTGAGGAGAGTGAACAATGGCGAGGGCAGAGACTCTAGTTTGTTGTGTGACAGATAGAGAGACTCCAGGTTTTTCACATGACTAATTGACAGTGGAATACTGATGATTTTGTTGTACCACAGTTTGAGACAAGTTAGTCTTTTGAGGTGCTGGAAGCTGATGACCTCTTCAATGGTGCGGATGTTGTTCGATTTTAGATCAAGTTCCTGAAGGTTGTTGAGACTGAAGATGGCATGGGGTATGCGCTCCAGCTCACAGTTATGCAACTCGAGCTCTGCAAGATTAATCATTTTCTTTAAAGTATTCAGCACTAAGAGCTTAGTGCCATCATTGTGAATGACTAATCTAACCAGGTGTGGAGAAAGGTCTGTAATGTTTGTTGGGATCTTTGTCAGATTGCTTTTAAGATGCAAAATCTTCAGGTGCCGAAGATCTCGCAAAGTCTCGAGTCCGATCAGTTTGTTGTTTTCAGAGTTCAGGTTGCCAACTAAATAGAGCTCCTGTAAATTCTTCAACAAGTACACCCAACTAGGAATCTCAGCAACATCTGTGAACTTGACATGAAGGCACCGGAGGTGATCACAGAGGAAAATAAAAGCTGTCTGCTCAACTTTGGCCGGACAGTGGTAAAAATGCAACTCCTGAAGGCTGATCATTTGGGAGATCTTAGCTGTTATCTTGGCCTCTGGAATTAATTCTAATTTCAAGATTTCTAAGTCCGTAAGATCAAACACAGCATCGGGGACACCGGACAGCATGAAAAGATGAAGCTCCAATTTATCTTGAGGATTGCGGGTCAAATGCTGCCGTAACTTCTCAAAGGTCCACTCATGGTTAAGGCTAATCTCTCTAAGTTTGTTCTCACTCACCTCAGACAGAAAAACACCAAAGCGCTTCGAATACAACAGGTCATACTGATCAACCATGTGGAGGAGGAATGCAAAGTCGTTCTTAACATCAGGGATGTCACTGAAACTGCTCTCCTCTCTGACCTTCTCAAAGGAATACTCTTTCAGAGGTCGGCGAAAGAGCCAAAACAGTGTGTAAATGCAGATAATGCCATAAACACATATGAGTGCAATGTAGCAGACAAGGAGTTTCTTTAACATAAAAGCCATGTTATGGGTGCACTGAAACTTGGAATATCCCGTCAAATGCTTTATTTCCGGTTCGCACACATGGTCAAAGTCAATAGACGCCACAAATGTCATTGTGTAGCACAGGATCAAAATAAATTTCACAGTTTTGATGACCGTCTGAATGGCATACAGTCTGTATATCAAATCACTGTCTTCGACATGTGCACGGAATTTCCGGACCTTCTCAAACAGGGCCTTGGCCTGCTCACCATCTTTCTTGTCCAGAATGGTCATGGAAGGAACCTCACTCACAAGCTTTTCGGCAGAAAAGGCAACTCCTGATTTGTTTCCTACTGGGGCTGACTGGTTTGGACTGCCCTCCTCGCTACTGGTGGACAGATGTTTCAGGAGGGTGGAAGCACCAGCCAGCCTCTGCTTATTCTCCTCCGAGTCCTCGCATGCAGTCTCAGATAGGGCTTTGGTAGTCCAAGGTGACTCAAAGCATTTTCCAAGTATGGAAACAAAATGTTCAACTTTTGAACTTGTCTTTGGGTATTTGAACCAGAAGTTGCTGCTGACCATCAATACAATAGTATGAATTAAAGCAAGGTAAGGGAAATATTTAGAATACCAAGGAAGGGCAACATGGTAGCACATCTGATTGACAAAAACATACTGCTGAAAATCCAGTTTGGTTCGGACCCCTTTAGGCGGTGGCTGCATGAACGCAGACGACTGTGGGAAGGGATTTGAAGGTACAATGCCTTTTGGAGGTCGTTTTGACATTAAAGGTGCAGCTTGCTCCCCGATTGCATTCTCCTTGTTCCAGAAACCATCACTCGGCTCAGGTGTGTGGGTTTCCAAGAAGCCCTCTGTCCCATCTTGCGCTTGCTCCAAGATGGGAAGGCAAACGACCTGGTCCTTCGTCAGCTGCATGGTTCCAGAAAATATGGCCAACATCAGCATGACGATACCAAGATAATCCATAAAGACATCCCACCATGGTTTCAGAATCCGATAGGTTGGCTGGATGTCATTAAGAGAAGCTACTTCTGTGAGGGTGAACATTCCTGCAAAAAGAAGCAGTGCAAGTTAACTTGACTCGAAAGAAATGGTAAGAAAGCATGCATCAGGATTATTCAAACTGCATACTTTCCACTTGCAAGCTGAATTGTAACACCAGCCTAATTAGGAACCTAAAAAAAGGACTGAATATCACAGCTGCCTTGTATTTTTTATATAGGCTTTGACACAAGTACCATGTGAGCTGCTTGCAGCTTTTTTTCCCCTAATCACAGGTTGTGGCAGCCGCTCCCATGTTTACCACCAAGAGCTTGCTCTTGGAACAGCGACTGAGTAAAAACAACTTTATTTATGGAATAGCGGATTAAGTCAAGATCAGCCTTAGATTTAATCACCAAGATAATTATGGCCTGTATGAATGAGAAAATTAAAATAGGCGGGTTTTAAAGGACTAATTACACACTGCACTGCACTGGCTGATATCTAACGATACTTTTGCAGTGAGATTTGACTGTTTCGGTAAACTATTTTTACTACACATTTTTAGAGATCTGGAGAGAAAATTAGACTTTCCTTTAACTCTCAGAAGGCCTGAAGAGGACAGAATTTAAAGAGGACACCTCATTTGGAGATGAAGGGTGTTAGTATGAGCCACAAACTCAATATTTTACTGTTATATCTGAATTTCCATCGGTCTATTTCATTCAATTCTGATCAAATGTTTACATACTGTTATCAGAAAAATTCTGTGCAAGAATGTAAGCGATCTTTGTGGGTTCTGAAGGAGGTGCTTTGTTCTCTTATTGCTTGGGCTGGCTCTGCCATTAATACTGTATATATGTGATATAATGTAGATATGTGATATAATGTAGATATGTGATATTCCAAAAATTATAATATGCATTCTGATGATACAAGTATATGAGAATATATACCTTTAAATATGAAACCTTTAAAGGAGGTATTAAACATATTTTTCCATTAAGCCCACATTTCTATATTAAAAATAGGGTTTTTTTTATTGGTCTGATGTAATATCATAATTTTACATGTTTATTAACTAACTGAAAAAAATATGATTAACAGAAATAAAGGTTTTCTGTGTTTAATTAATCTATATAATGTGTTTCACTTTGATAAAGTTCCTGAAATAAATGGACTTTTCGATAGTAGCTATTCTGATTTATTGAATGGGTCCGTAAGTCCTGAACCCAACAAACCCAACGGTGGAGGCCAAGTGAGGATACTGCTGTTTCACTGTAGTTAAAATGCAGAAAAATAAGAAAACACTGATTAGAATTTAGGAAGCCATAAAATCTGGTAGGTTGTTTATCCTGCAACACATCAAGGTCAGCATTTGTCACAGCGGCAGCAGAGCAGGCTGAGACCGGCTCCATCAGGAAGGCGCATCCATGGACGCAGGAAAGGAGGAGGAGCTCTCATTATAATAACACGCTGCTCACATAATCAATGCATCTGATTTCTAAATGTAACTGTTTACCCTGTGTAATAAACAGCCCCATCTCTCTCTCTCTTTGCCGCAACAGAGCCATAAATAGACATTGATAAACAGAAATCAGGACCTCCAGTCCAGGCAGGTTACTCACCTTCAGGCGGGCTGATTCCGCTATTTGGACTCCAGCTGATCCGAACAACGCCCCATTTTACATCTCATTCCTCGCCGAGTCCTCGAAGTCGTCCTTTCTTCGCATTTTTCCAGGCCCCCGGTGTGCGATGCTGCATTAATCGGATTAGCAGACTTCCCCCGCTCCGCCGCAGATGGTCGGGTCCTCTGCCGTAGACACAGCACCGGCTGCTGGAGGTGGACCCGGCTGGACGCGTCCCTTCCGAACTCACCGATGACCCGCAGCACGATCCGTCAGGGCCGCAAATCTCACATGGTGGCGCAGAAAATGCAGTCAAATGCAGTTAGTCCTACAGCACGCAGTGCTGTGGAAACACCGCTCCGATTGACAGTAAAGATAGAGATGGCCTACCGACGCTAGGGACCGTCGGCAAATTGTCAACGCTGAATTTACAGTAAAATCCCCAGATTATTAACTCATCACATAACAGTGTTCCTTCGGAGACACGCTTTGACAATAAGGTAGTTAAAAAAAAAAATTACTTTGTAAATTACCTAAAAGAAAAATGATATGTTCTTGCCATTCTTCATGTGCACAAATCTTTGTCATTGCTCATTTTTTTCAAACGAACTAGATTTTTCTTCTATGCCTTTCACACACAAAATTCGCTAAGATCTCAAAAACAAACCGATATACCATAACACATGAGCAAATAGGTCCATAAACAGAAGATTATACAGATCTTAATAAAAGAGTGAATGAATGAACTCATTTATCAATTCATTTCACAAAGAAAACTTTGTATTTCACACAGAGGCTTATATTTTCTGTTATTTTCAATGGCGATGAGTAAAAGTGTTACATTCAAGGCCCAGGGGCCAAATGGGCCCATCGTAGCTTTTCTCTAGAACCTAGAGGGCCACATGAAAAAAAAAAAAACGTTCAAAAACCAGTTTTTATCTGTATAGTGCCAAATTGCATCAATGCGAAAAGATGTTCGATATCTATTTCATGAATGCAAAAACAAATATCTATTAAGATTTTAACAGTTTGTTAATGGCTTTTATCAATGCATTCTGCCACAATGCGTCCTTTGAGGATATTCATAAACTTAATATGATCCAAAATGACACCACAAATAAAAACCATAAAGGGACCAATAAAAATAATGTTCAGTGTTTTTTACACAGAACAGCTACATTTTTGCGATAACATGGAAAGCCTCACAGTTACAGCGTAAGCATATTTGAATGTTTAGTGGAAGAAAAACGTTTGCCTAAGTACTTTGAAGTTACATGGAAAACTGCAATATTTATTAAAATATAAAAAGAAATTACATTTGAGGTTTTCATTAGCTGTAAGCCATAACCATCAAAATGAACAGAAATAAAGCTGAAAATGTCCCTTTAATAAAACTGGATGTGTGGGTTTTACTTTTTGAACTGAACTGATATAATTTTGCTGTTGAGATATTTTAATTTGCAGAGGTGTGTATTATTTTTCTCGTGTTGAAATAGAGACTAGTGCATATTTATAAAACAAGGAAGACAAAATAAGACATCAGTGTAATCTGCCAAGTTTAATGCACTTTAAATGACAAATTTCTACATTGCAGAAAAGTGAAGCCAAGTCCTGACTAATTTATGCCATTTTCTTTGCTTTACTCCAGTGTGAAATAAGTCATATGAAAGATGTGTAATAGACCAACCCCATTTCCAGAAAAGCAACAATGGCCTAAAATGGGATTAGCTTAATATCAAGTTGTTTTGGTCTTGCTGTAACAGAGACAACAGCAAAGGAATTCACTTTAACCTTTGTTAATCATCTCCTTTTTTTTCTATTCATAATAGAAAACTTAAATACATTTAGAAATGGATGCCAGCAAATCAGTCCAAAAAGACCTGGTGGAAAAACTGAGAGGGTGAAGGCAAAAGATAAATATCTACATGATGTAGAGTTAAGACTGTTTTGGAAAGTTATGCAGTCAACAGATCACTAAGCAGGTGTGAGTGTAAGTATTATAAATAAAATAAAGACTTTATCCAATCATTAATTAATGTTTTGTACACATTCATGTGACTTTTTAAGTCCTGTGGTTATTCAGTATTAACCACAGATATTAACCATAAGGGAAATATTGTTCCCTTATTTCCATGACATGATTGATTTAACAAAAGTTAAATGTAGGTTTTTATTAGCAAAATGTTCTGGAAATGGGGTTTGTATATTGTATACATATGAGGGTATAAGGCTACTAGGGCTCCTGTACATCTTTAATTCAAATTCGCAATATTTCCAAAGTTAGTTTTGTTTTTCATGAATGGACAGAATGACTCATGAATGGATGGTTTGATGGACAGAGAGAAAGTTGGATGTATTTAAGGGTCAGTGGATGGATGGATTGATGAGCGTATGATGGATATGTAGAAATGATTATTTGGAGAGACTGATGGAGTAATAGACTGATCAATGAACAATCCTACAGATGGACAAACTGAAGGTCAATAGAGGGCAGACAGACCTGACTGATGGGTAGATAAATGAATGGACGGACATGTAGGTTGACGAATATGCAGTTCAAAGATTGATAGAATAATGAGTATGATAATGGATGGGGGTATGCATGGTTAAAGGAAGGAATGGATGACTGATGGGTTGAAAAACTAATGAAGAGACTGATCGGTGCATGAATGGTTTTTTGAATAAATAGACAAACCTTTACTTAAAATTAACAATAAAATGGTTTGGATATTTATCATCTAGAACTTGGCACAAAGAAAATGTCTTAAAATATTTGTATTCATCAACTTTTTCCCCCCATACTTATCCAGGGCTGAAAAATACTTCAACTGAACACAATAATTTTCCAAAAGTTACAAAATATTTGAAGGACTGTGGACTTCTAGCTTCCATTTACTCCATTTGCAGTACATTATTTATTCATTTTAGATTTACATTTCCTTATCAAAAACTATATGTGGACATGACAATAGCAGGACAACAGAATGAAATAATTCAGTCAATGACACAAATCAGAAGATAAATATTGCAATAACACAGGTATAAGACACTAGAGGGTTTGCTTGACCTGCAAACCACAAGCCCTTTTAGTGACTAATCAATGTTCAACATACAGCAACAAAAGAAGCATGTCTATTTTTTTCTTATTTCCATGTCAGGTGGCTGAAAAATCCCTGTAGCTGCCACACTAATACGGTGATATATGTTCCTTACAAGTAGTGTAATAGTTAGTTTAGAATGGTTTCATATAAAACAAATGCTCTGAATTGATAGAGCAATCAACAGGCACTGGGGCTATAATAAAGCACCTCACTCAGCCTTCATTTGGTCCCTTACATCTGAAGGCAGAGTCTCAAACAGTGTCTCTTCCACTATAAGGCCACTACGCTTCAAAGCACAACAGCAACCCAGCTCTTGTGGCAGGAACTCAAAGTGGTTGCCTTTGAGCTCCAAGTGGGTCAGCAGAGTGAGGTAAGAAATCTTTGGTGAGAGGATGGACAGTGAGTTCTTGCCCAGCTTTACTGTTTTGAGCTTTTTGCAAAAGAACAGTTCATCTGGAAGGTTTTCAAGTTTGTTACATGTGACGGAGAAGTACTGCAGACTCTGAAGTACTCCGATTTCGGGAGGGATGAATCGGATGTCATTGTGGGATACGTCAAGGTAGCGCAGCTTGTTGCACAAGAATAGATGTGAGGGTAAGATTTCAATCTTGTTGTGGCTTAAGTAAAGGCGCTCCAGGCTGCTGAGCTTTTTGATATGCTCTGGGATGTACATGATGCCGTTGTGCCACAGCTTGAGGCAAATGAGCTTTCGGAGATGCTGGAAGCTGACAATCTCCTCAATGGAGCGAAGGTTGTTTTCTTTCAGGTCAAGTTCCAGTAGGCTTGTTAGACTGAAGATAGCATGTGGAATTCGTTCAAGATCACAACGCACAAGCTCCAACTCAATCAGACTCGTCATCTTTTTTAGATTGTTGAGCATTACAAGCTTTGTTCCATCATTGTGTAAGTACAGCTTCTGCAGATGACTTGACACGTCCACGATAGACTGTGGGATTTTGGTCAAATTGCTCTTAAGATAGAGAGTTTTCAGACACTTAAGCTCACGAAGAGACTCAAGAACAATATTCTTTGAAGCATCAGGACCGAGTGATCCGGACAGGTAGAGCTCCTCTAGGTTACGCAGAATGTACATCCAATTTGGAAGTTCCTTATTGTCATCAAACTTGACACGAAGCACTTTCAGGTTCTCTTTGAGGAACGAAGTAGCAGTTGTGTGCAGCTTCAAAGAGCACTGGTAGAGAGACAACTCCTGGAGGTCTTCCAGCTGAGAGACTGATGCAGGGATGGTGACATTGTTGATGATCTCAAGCTTGAGTGACTGCAGCTCCGTCAACTCAAAGACGGTATCGGGTAAACCAGGGAGCATGAAGAGCTGAAGTTCGAGTCTATTGTTTTGGTTTGTCTGGAGTCTCTGACGCAATTTATCTGGGGTCCACTCATGGTTCAGATTGAGCTGTTTCAACTTGTTCTCACTGACTTCTGAGAGGAAAACAGCAAACCTCTTGGAATACAGTGGGTCATACTGATCAATCATGTGCAACATGAAAGCAAAGTCGTTTTTAACATCTGGGATGTCACTGATGCCAGTTTCGTTACGCACATACTCAAAGGAATACTCTTTAAGTGAGCGGTAAAATAGCCAATAGGAAGTGTAGAGGCTTGTTAATCCATAGATAGCCACCAAAAACAGGTAACAGTAAGACAGCTTGGAAAATAGATGAGCCATGGTGTGATTACATTCAAACACTGTATATCCTGTAACGTCTTGAATTTCCTTGACTTCACAACAAACTCTGTTATGCACTTTATTCACTAGAAAGCTGTTGTAGGCAATGATCACAAGAAATTTCAGGACTTTAAACACAGTCTGACGAACATACATAAGGTAAAGTATATCTCCCTCTTCCACATGTAGTCGAAACTTCTTTACCTTTTCAAAAAGAGCCTTGGCTTGCTCCCCCTCTTTTTTGTCAAGGGCACTTGCTGACGGCTTGTCTACCACAATCTTTTCTGGAATAGACCTGAGGGACTGCGTCTTCTCCAGACTGCTTTCTTCAGGAGACAATGGAGTAGTGGACCTAGATGTTCCGCTCTTTTTCTGGTCTTTTTCCTCTGGATTCTCTCCAGACACCTCAGACAATGCCCGTGTGGTCCATGGGGAGTCAAAGCACTTGCTGAGCATTGAGATGAAATGCTCTATTTTTGAACTTGAGCCGGGGAATTTAAACCAGAAATTGCTACACACCATGAAAACCAGTGTGTGGATGAGAACCAAATAAGGAAAGTACTTGGCATACCAGTGTAGAGCCTTCTCATAACACATCTGATTGATAAAACTGTACTGCTGAAGATCCAGATTATTTTTCACCCCTCTCAGTTCTCCCAGCCCATTTGAGAAATTGGACTGCAATTGTAGGAAGATGCTCCTGTTCACTTCACAAATGTTCTCTGAGCCAGATGATACTTTGTGAGGAAGGCATATGATTTTGTCTTGCATTACCTGCAACAAGATGTAAGAAAACGAGGTACTTGTAAGCACTTAAAAACATTCATAAAATATATAAATAAAAACAAAAGTGTTTGTTATTATGGTAATAGTTCTGCTACCAACAGTTAAAACATGAAAGTACTGTGTTAAGAGTTGAAGTTAAGTGTATGTAAGCGTGAATAATTCTCCTTGTGGAAACTGAGTTAATTCACATCATTTTTGAATTATTTTAGGCATATTTGAACAATATTGCCATTCTGAACAACACTCCTCACTAGTTGGTGGAGGTAATGCACACATATTAGCTGTTTGCCAACTATCCAGTCCCGTACTTCATCCCACTGACAGAAATAGTGGGTACTGTAGGAGACTGTATGCTCAGCCGTGAAATCTCAAATGTCTCTGGACAGTGAGCACGGCTCTCAAAAGTGTTGCTCACTCACTGACCAGGGAATCTAATCAGTTTGTATGGCTTTCTGAATTGGTATTAAATTGCAAAAAAATCCTTTGCAATGCATTGAGGAATAGATATTTTTACCCACTTCTATTACAAAGTGACTTATAGAAGAAACAGTTGATGTTTTGCACTCGCTGTAACAAAGCCCAGTTTAGCGAAAAATGTTTCTGAATCTGAATAGATCAAATACTAAGGACATGTATGTCAACTTTAAAATTAAAGGAAGCAAAAAAAAATTAATTCTCTTCAAATATTGATCTATATTTATATCAAATATAATTTATTTTTAATTTTAGATGATCTAAAAACAAGAAAGGTTTAGTCCAGTTTATTGTCAGAAGAGGACAAAATAAGAAGTTTATTTGTCTCTTGTTTTGTTTGGCATTTCATAATTTATATAGAATTTGATATGTCATGTTACATGAAGCCCGATTAGTGGGTTGTGTGTTAAAAGTGAATAGCACTGGTTAATACTAAACACATGTTCCCATGTTGTCACTTATTTCCCTCTATTGTCTTTGTTGTGGCTTTTATTCATTTTTGCAGCATTTCATTATGTTTTAATGCATTTTAGTTTAGTATGTTATTGCATGGTTACGTATGCATGTGTGCAACAGACTACCACATAACTCCCTCTAGATTGATACAGTAAAACCTAACTTAACCCTTATTATTAAATGAGTGTAACGTGACAAAATGTGGAAAAGGTCAAAGTGTAAAAGTACTTTTGCAAAGCATTGAACATACATTGACACCTAGTTACCCGTGTCGGGTAGTTTATCACTTTAACATGGTTTATCTAGTGCTGCACTGAATGGTTGCTAGCATCAGTATACAGAACAAAAGTCTGTGGTGTTTACTTCAGATTCAAGTAATAAAAAACAGATGTTGGACTGCAATGCTAATAGCAGGAAATAGGCACTTTAAATTACTGGTAGCAGGCTTTTAAAAGGAGAGGCGGGCCTATGGGGCATTCTGCTTCGCTTTCTAAAATGTGAATAATCAGGGACGTCTGTACAGCATAATAGAAAAAGTATTGCAGTAGATAAAAAACAAAAACAAAACATGAAATACTGCCATGAAATGTCAAGTCAGACAAAATCTAACAAGCTGTCATTAAATGCACCATTTTTTTTTTTAAATCTGTGTTTCTACTTCAAAGTCTGAATGAGTTAGTTAACTGACAAGCATAGTAATAACAAGTAATTAGGCAAAGCTGCATGTTGATACAGCTCCTACCCACAAAGTAAACTTGGCCGTACAAATAATTGTCCACTCAATTTGGAAAACCTCCGAATGAATCCATACAGTTGGGGCAGGAGAGGGAAGACAATGGCTGCTCACCATCAGACAAATATCCTGTTGGGAGATTTACATCAAATATCTTGGTACTATTTTCAGGATTTCCACTATGGTGACTAATAGCAGCCAAGAAATGTCCCTCATCCCAAACAGAGTGAGAAGTCAAGGGCCAGGCCACGGGGGTTTGGAATCTTCTGTTTACTAAAAGAGGCAGGGTGGGGAAATGTTTCCAGAGCTAAACCCCTGATGGGCTCAATGCTTCCCTTGCTGTACACAGGCCAGACTGGAGCAGAACACAAGCAGTGTTTTTGAGCTGGTACCAATGGAGAGGGCAGAGAAGTTATGTTCCAATAGCTTTCCTGGGAATTCATTTGTTCTAGCTGGAATGGAAAAAAAAAAAAAAGAAACAGTTCTACCTTTATATTGCGGCAGCATGAATATGTGTTATCTGACCTGCAGAGTGCATCCAAACACACCAATCATCAGCATGACGACAGACAGGTACTCTGTGAACACGTCCCACCACGGCTTCAGGACTCTGAACGCTGGCTGCTGTTCAGAGAACTGCCGGAATTCCATCACAGGAATCATGATGCTTGCTGAAAGAAAAGAACAAAAAAAAGTTGATCTTTTTACATTTTAAAAGAAGTTATTGATTAAGACTGTTTGTAACGTGGGGCGTGCTCCGGTGGCGTAGAGGTTAGCGCGCCCCACGTTTGAAGGCCTTCAGTCCTCGACGCGGCCGTCGCGGGTTCGATTCCCGGACCCGACGACATTTGCCGCATGTCTTCCCCCCTCTCTTTCCTCCTTTCCTGTCAGCCTACTGTGAAAAAAGGGACACTAGAGCCCACAAAAAGGACCCCCTGGTGGGGAAAAAAAAAAAAAGACTGTTTGTAACGTAAAAAGTTACAAACAGTGAAATAAACAAATAAAGGAAATCAGAGACTTTTGCTAACTGGCCTAGTAGTGGCGACCCACCAAAAATCCCTTTAAGAGGGAGGCATGTAACATTTGGCGAGATCACAAAAGAATGTTCATGTTTACAAATCCACTATTCCGTCAAGGTCCCAAACGTAATCCAAGAGAAATGCTGTGGAAAGACTTAGAGAAATCCTAATGATACTCCTCAGGGAGATGGTCTGCACCTCCCAGGGTTCATCTTGTGGTTTTACTAGATTTCACATGAGATTCCTCATGAAATAGTTTATATGAACTATAGAAATATATCAACAAGTACAGATTATGTTTTTCATTGTATTAACACAGTAATAGTGGGGAACAAACTAGCGCATGCACTCTAACACTGACAAAGGTAAATGTCTAAACTGTTTGTATCAAGGATGTGTGGGTTCTACAGAGATGTTAGCTGCCCTTTTCCTGAGCCTACGAATGTACAAGTCTTTGATAAAGGGAAGGTCAGCCTTATTAACCTCCTTTGCAGACCTGATTGTTTGTTGCAGGCTGGTCTTGTTCCATTCTGTGGCTGAGCCAAACAACATGTTGATGGATGTGTACTGGATGAACTAAAAATGGCCATGTAGACGATAACCAGCAGTTCCTGTGAAAGGTTGCACATCTGGAATACAGTGTCTGTTGGGCCTTGTTCTGAACACTGTCGATGTGTGAGAATCATCTGAGGTTCCAAGATAGGGTGGTTCCACGAAAACGAAAGTGATCAGTAGACAGTGTTAGTGTCTACTGATTGGTCTGTCAATGACAACTGACAGACCAATTGCCATTGGTCTATCATTGATCAGACGAAGGACAGTGGTATCATCTGCAAATATCAGGAGTTTAATATCTGAAAACTTTGAGGTGCAGTCATTTGTGTACAGGGGAGAAAAAAAGTTGGAAAAGAATATCTTCTGGTGGAGGATGTCAGGGTTGGTGGTTTGAAGATCTAACTGAAATCCTCAAACAGGATCCACAACTGGTTGAGGTGGTGCAGAAGGAAGTGAAGTCCCACTTTGATTAAATCATCTGGCGACCTATTTGCCCCATGCATGAAAAGCAAGGACAGACTGGCGACTTGTCCAGGGTGTACCCCGCCTCTTGCCTGGAACGTAGCTGGAGATAGGCACCAGCAACCCTCCCAACCCCATTAGGGACAAGGATGAAAAGAAAATGGATGGATGGATGGATGAAAAGCAAGGAGTCCAGCACAAGGCTGCGGTCTCCTTTGGATGTTTGAATACCAATCTCTCAAAGCATGATCCCAAAGGTCAGGATGACAGGTTGGTATTCATTCATCCCTGTTATGAGGCATTTCTTGAGTACCAGGATGATTTGTGGCACATTTGAAGCAGTAAAGAGCCACACACAGTTACAGAGACAGGTGGAGATCTAAGTGAAGATGAGGGCCATTTGGACAGCTCAGGCTTTCAGGCAGAATGGAGAAGCACTGTCAGGTCCCGGTGCTGTCGTGAACTTAGAGCCTATTTAAATCGTCCTCAGTGGTTTTCAGAGTGGAGGGGTTGTAGATATATCAATGGTTGTGCAGGTAGTCCTTTGTGTTTGAGTATGGTGTGGGTAAATGGGCTGCAGGTGTGACTGGCTGGTAAGCCAATGACTAAGGGCACTGGGCAACATAAACAGATACAATGGTTTTAAAAACATATGGTTTTTAAAACCATTATATTACTCTTGCTATGGTTCAAATATCTTCTTAATCACATGCTGGAAAGTGTGCAGGAGTGGCTCAACGTTTTGCTGGCACTATGGAGCTCAGTGTATGCAGCTGCACTCTGCCAGACAGCTGGCTGAAGAACACTTGTACAATTCCTCCTTACTTGGACGTAAGCCACGCATCCACACAAATTACTACTTCTATTCTAGAACCCTTTTCTGAGGTACATTTCTAATCTGATAATTGGCTTTTACTCAAGCAAATGTAGTTGGAAAGGAGAAGTGCAATAATGCACCATAAAACCTAAGGGTTTTTTTTATATAGTAATAGAACAAATGCCATAAAATTCTCTTACCAACTAATGCCTACTAATGATATTTACATTTTTGTTAGACCTATTGACTTCATACACATGAACATTGCTAATGTAATCATTTCAAACTCGTTGTCAATAGAAAAAGTAAAAATCCTTCCTAGAGACCTAGTGAAAGATGTAATGTGTTATTATCACCATATCTTATGAAGCCCACTTATTTACAAAGAGTCTTTGCACCTGGAACACAATGATGGAGAAAATGGACAGAAACCAGACCTCAGCACTTTGCTTGTGTACACAAACTGTGGCCTCAGAGCTATTTATCTCTTTAGAAGCTGTTAAAATAAGACTTTGTTGAGAGTGTGAGCATGACGTGCACATCTGATGCACTGAGTCTCTGGTCACCTTCAGGGAAAGCGCTGTAGCTGTATGTATCCTGTTTCCTCCTGCCAGTGGATTAGATCTCAGAAGCAGTTTTTTTTTTTAATCTGCAAAGACCTGAAAAATACACTATGTGTGTGTGCATGTTAAAAGTCATAGAAATAATCATTTGACAGGTACAGCTATTATTTATACGGTTTTGTAGTAATTGCTGAGTAGCTTTCTAAAAGCATAAGGGGTACCTCAGAGGTCTTACTCTAAAGACATCAATTAGCATTTCCCTTAGAAAGCCAGTATTGATTCTTCCATCCCTGCATCACAATGACAGCAGGAGTTTAGAAAAGCTATTACAAAGATGTTGGTGCTCAAATGTCCACCGATGGCTCGCAGTAATGGGTTATGGAAGTCTAACAGCTCCTGCTGCAGATAGCCATGAGGAGGTTTAGCTTGCCAAGGATGCTATCTCACCACAGTTACATTCCAAGTTTTATCACATTATCCAGATTCATACAAACATCCACCCAGTATGAAGGTTGGACAATTATCTACATAGCGATTCGAAGCAATTTGCTCATCAATCAAGAGGCACATTGTTTTAGTATGTTCAAAGCCAGTGCACATTTACTCTGGATCTTATGAATACCTTCTGATCTAACGAGTAACAAAAAATGCTTTTCTTTCTTACTTGAGGTCTCCATGTCTTCATAACACCTTAAAAAATATTTACATCTCAACTAGTTGGTTGGAAGATATGCCAGTAGAAAACCTGGGTTTTCTGTCCGACCATCACAAATGTTGACATGTAGATTTTGTTAAACTTTACAGGGTCTTTAACTGGAATTTTGTTTTTCTTTCGCTTTGATCAGATTATCATAAAATAAGGGATGAATTGTCATTTTTTGGTGTAAGTATCCAGTTCTCCAGATATTGTTCAAATTTTGACTTGTGGTTATTTTACATTAGGGGAAATGACCTATGTGGTGTCTACCTGCCTCAAAAAGCACATATTTATCCATATTTATCCTATGTACTGATCTTACCCACTTTCCGGATGCACTGTAAACAAGCCAACGGGCCAGCAAATTAACCAACAAATATTGTTAAACTCCCAGTTTTACTATATAAAGTCCAGAACCCTATGATGTGTGCATGCTTTGGGTCATTAGCATACTTATTTAAAAACTTCTGCTAAATTCAGTACTTTTGTTGTAAGTCCAAAAGACAATGGTACTGTACTGTTAGGGCATAGCTATTAGCATCACACACAACACAATCCTTTGATTGGTGAAAAAGAAAAGGTCACTGCTTGCGACAAGACATAATAGCACTAGTTTGTGTTCACACTAGTTTAATGAAGACATTCATAAAAATGTATGATTAACGCTCAGTAAACAGGAAAAAGAACAAACTTTTGGCTGCAGGCTGCTAGCCCTGGTATACTGTGACTGAGTCCCACTGTCTCACAGCGCGATAATTGTCAAATATGATGTCATCATGCGTGACATTTTCACTAAAGCAAAAATGTGTGACACGATCTCCCTGGCTGCTGGTGCAGTTGGTAGCACTATTGCCCTGCAGGAAGAAGGTTTTGACTTTCTGCATGTAATTGCCATGTTTTCACTCTGTATGCATGGTTCTTTCCTGCTACTCTGGCTTCCTCACACGCCCCAAAACCATGACTGTTAGGTTAATTTGTCTCTATTAAACACTCTTACAAGTAAGTGTGTGAGCATAGTTCTTTCTCCTGTATGCTCTGTGATGCACTGGTGACCAGGTTGTACCTTACCTCATGCCAAACGGTCCCTGGAGATAAGAACTACCTTTGTCATAATGTGCATTTTATTCTTTGTTTGGAGTTGGGGCTGGACAATATGGCTGAAAAACGTATGACGATATAAGCAACGATATATTCTGATTCTGAATTGTTTCCATAATGTACGGGCTGGCAATGAATTTATAGAAGACAAAATGAAATATCTGTGTCATTTGAGTCCACGAAATTCACAGGTTCGAGGTTTGCCATTGTTTAGTGTCACTGCAAAAAACATCAGCAGAGCAACGACCACAGATCAGGAGCGCTCACAGCCTGCCCACGTTCCCACGTTCCCACAATCCAGACCACATTTACGGCCACAACAGTGAGGGACAGACCATAATGGAGACATTCCAAACTGGAGCAGTACCCAACCACTTAGTGGTTGGTTCCATACAACTGGAGAAATCTCTGTTTAAAACAGAACTTTGTCTGGCATTCCGGTTGAGGAACGTTTTATCCTCGGAACACTATAAGAGAATATTTTTGTGGTTTTGAAACTGGAACTTTTCAAGGTTTAGTATGAGTAGGTTTCATATTTCATGGGGGTGAAATATGAAACATAAGGGCAACGTTTTCATAGACTAAACAAATAAACTCTAAGTTTCAGATCAATCCTAATATAGTGTTTAAACGGTGCCCTAGCTGTCCAGCATTTTCATTCTTTATTTTATTAATTTTGTATTCCGTCTTTGCGTGAACCTACTTGCTTTGATTGCCTGCCATTTTGCTCCTGTTGCACCAGAATTTCCTATGATGATGAAATGTTAATCCTATTTTATAACAGTGTCATATAGTGGTTACATGTGAATAAAGCCCTAAAACTTTTTTATTAAGCGGGCTGAATCAGATTGATCTAAATTTCAATCTTTGCTTTGTTTAGCTTAATGTGAAGAGAAGTGGCGTGACTCAACTAATTGATCACATGAATTTAAACTGAACCATTTTTATTTTTAAAAGCGCCCTGAGCTATAACTTTCTGTTAGGATTTGGTGCTTTATACGTGAAAAGCTAAATATTTTACCTGTACATTTGATGTCATTAAACATGCAGTCATTTACTTTCGATTCAACTTTGTTGTTAAAATACAGAAAATGATGCATTCTAACTTCCCTGAGTCTCTGTTATTGGTCAGTTGGGAAGCTGCACCACCAATCAGAATTGCAGTTATTTTCATGTCAGTCTAAAGGACATCATTGCTCTGATTGATTACTATTACTAAGACAGACCTACTCAGATTTCCGTCTAACATCAGTATGCTTATTGAAACATAACAAAGGCATGTTCGGTTTATGTCAAATTAATAACTTCACATGAGTGAAGGGGAGCATAGCTGAAGTAATGGGAGCAGTAAATGGTCAGAACATGTGTGTGCAGACGTGTAATGAGCAGACTGTGCAGCTTGTTTCAGGTAAGCAGTAGAGGGAAAAACAGTCTCTTGTTGGATGAGTCAGCTATTGAATGGAGCTGACCAGGCCATATCCGGGTCCCTTCCTGACAGGAAACTTCTCTGAATCCCAGATATCCAGATATCCAAAAACAGACATGGTTAGGAACACACCCAGACTGCCAGCGTTTCAAAAGTACTGTCTCGCTAGGGAGGTGGAAAAAAACAAGCCGCAATGCAGGAGTAGTTTTTTTTTTTTTTCTTCCTCCTCTTCTTCTTTTCTAAGTGGAATACATCATTACAAAAAATGACATCACAGAAAGTGCTGAGTAAGTTGGAAAGAAGCGGTGATTCAGAGTGAAATCACTGAAAAGTTCGGGAGGTGAGAACTAGTAGTAGTCCTCAAAGGATTGAGGATAAATATAGGAGAGACCTCTGTTGCGACTGACAGGCGGCCACTTTTCTCTGCGCTGTTTCCCCCCCCACACACACACACACTACATATTTGAGGAGAAAACTAACGGTAACGCCGTTCAACACGTACTCCACCGGCAACAAACGCTACAGCAGCTTAGGGTGCCTTTCTGAGGTGGAAAAATGATAGTCGTTCGGCGGTTGAAACGCTTACCTTTTCTCTGGGGACGAGCTTCAGCGCAGTGTGTTCCTCACGCGGTTCGGGCTCCCTCTGTCCGCGCTGACCAATGAGCCTTCCTGGATCCCCGGTCCCGACAGAGCGCGCGGGCATGGACCGTCAGCTGCAGGGGCGTGGGCTTCAAAAGAAACCGAGCTCCAGTTACAGTTTATGATGCACGTACCGCTCAGATGGGCGGGGATACAATTTATCTTAACAACAACAATAATAGTAATGATAATAATAAATGCGTACAATAGAAGTACGCATTTAAATCAGGGGCCATAAGTAGGTGTTTTTGTAACTTTTTTATTTACAGACAAAAATCTGAGAAGTGTGGCATGCACATTAATTCAGCTCCCTTTACTTTGACACCTTTGAATATAATACATTCCAACTAAAATGGCCTTTGGAGAATATTTACATATTAGTAAATAGAGCTCACCTGCTTCTAGGTTTATTGCAAGATGATGTATATATTCCATAAGTGTGTTGTGGAATCAGCATCAACAACAATAATGAATAAAATTATATGAGTTAAAGCACAATTTAATTTCTCTATGGGACAAATAATGTATATTTCAATTAAATTTAATTGAAAAAAAACCGACCCAGTGGGAGAAATCAGGTTTACAATAGAAAGTAGCAAGAGGATGCATATTGATACAAAGGTAAGACAATGTAAAAATAAAAGACTGTACCAGAAGGATTAAAGATATCTCGATGTCAATTTGAAACATTAAACGTTCAGCGGACTGACGCGTTGTTTGACTTTGTCTACATTTTTAAACATGCATTGAACAACAGGGATGTTATTAATTACAGAACAAGAGCAGAACTGATATTATTAAGTTAAGTCCCAACACAAATTCATTTTGGTAGGTTTAAGTGTTCATCGCCGAGTCTTTCCGAAAATACACGAAGTGAGCGTCAGTGATCGGGGCAGTGTTGCCTTCATGGACGATACATAAATAATCACTCCTAGACTCCTGTAGAACGTCAAATAAATTCTTCTTTTCAAAAAGGATCCACCGCTCTTACAGTTACTAACTTGTATGATAGCTTTTATTCTCGGTTCTATTTTACTGGTCACTATGCCAGAAATATTGCAACAATATTGCATTTAAAATTGAAAAGACGAGGAAAAAACGCGACGTATAATATTTCACGGTGACATTAACGGTCAACGTGACTGTCTTTCTATTTGCTTTTTCAATCATATCATTATTATTTATTTATTTATTTTCGTGAGACCATGTCTCACGCTTACTTCGCCCCTCCTAAGTGCCTCTTCCGATGTTTACAAACGCAGCATTCTATTTTCTAGCGAGAGAAGAGAAGTGTCTTCCTGCTGGAACACTGGAGCTTAGTAAGAACAGCACAGCTACAGTAAGTAAGTTGTTGCTGCTGCTCTGCTAGCTGAAGCTCTGTCAGAGCGTACAACTCGTATCTTATGGGCTGACTGTTGTTAGAGGCATTTATCACAGAGTTGCATAGCGAACATTGGTAGGATCCTGCAGCCATAACATTAACTACCATTAGCCAGTGCTAGCAAGCTTCCCGACTGGCTTTCCAGCAGCAGCTGTCTGTGGCAAAGACATGGACAGTGACGGAAAACTGCGCTGTGCTGCAAACATGTTGGTGAAAACCTCCACAGAGGTTTTTATCTATGCAAGCCTGATGGTTTATTTCAATGCACTTGAATTGACACTTTGCCCCTATTTCATAAACCCCCCTTGAATGTTAAAACTCACATTGGCGCCACCTAGTGTTTTAAAATTTTAACAACAGCCAAGGGACAGTTGATTCGCCCCCTAGAAGGGTTCATGTTTAAACTGCAACAGTTACATATTTTATTTGTAAAAAACAAAAACATAATTATTATTTACCCACAAATGATTGATTCACTTAATCTATATGTAAATTTTATGGCGCTCCACAAATACCACATTTTCATAAATAATAATATATGAAATGTATAATTAAATTAACTCACTAGAAAGATTTAATTAACACTTTACACCTTATTTAACTGTGTATGTTCAGAAATTTGATAAGTTGCCTTCAGGCTGCTTTTTTTGTTATTTAATTTCTGTTTTATTCCAGACATAAATAAAAGCCACAAATTCAAAGTGGCAGGTTATCATAATTAAATTAGATAAAGGCTAAATCCCTTCAAATTTCCACAACATTTAACATGACGCCTATTCTTCACAGAGTTGTTGAAAACAAAAATATCTGTTACAATCTGTACAAAACAAATAAGAAACTTTGCAACAACTTAGTTCAGGGTTTCCCCCAGTGTATCGTAAGCCTGGTCGGCCACCAGACTTTACTTGTTCCCCCACTAGGATAAGCGTTGCTCATATATGTCTTTCTAAAACATTTGCATTTTTTAAAGACTTTATAGTTTGTGTTTAGGTGTTAATCTTCCAGCCTTTCAGTAAAATATAATTATCAAGTGATATTTTCAAATTTCCTGTCAACTTTAAACAATTTTTAACTCAAAACCACGACGGACCGCTGGATGAATGACTGCTAGCCCCCAACCACCAGGCTTAGCAAGTTTTCTGGGGGAAACCTTGTAGTTATCCAAGTATGTCTTGTTTTAATGTTCTTCTTGTCCTGTATTTCCTTGAGTTATTGGAGACGGCATTTACTGAGTCATATTTTATAAATAATACTTTGAGTTATTGTCTGTTCCCTTCTTCAGACTGATACCTTTCTTATTTGTGATGCTTCTAAACCTGTGCAACCTCTCTGCAATTATTCAGATTTTAAATTTGTGGTGTAGTTTTGCAACCAGGTCAATGAAGGTTTTTGTGTGTTTTCCCATTTATTGTGAAACGTAAAAAAAAAAAAGTAAAATTAAAAAAAAAAAGTTTTGAAATATCTAATCAGAACTTGACGTTTTAGCGGAGTATCCAGAAGAAGTCCCTAATATTTCCAGCTTTCCGTTGCGCTTTTGTTCTCTGTTCGTCCAGGATGAGCTTTACACGGCGGATCCTGGACGCCGTCTGGTTCACACGTCGTTCGTCTCCCACAAGCTGCCGGAGGTTTTGTACTTCACAGGTAGAAAACACTTCACACAGCTTCACACAACCAGCGCACGGTTGGTGTTTGACACTCTCCTCAAAGCTGTAGGCATAGCCAACTCCTGCAGTTGATGACTAACCCACTTTGAGCTGCTCTCTGAGTGCACTCTGTGGCCTGGCTTAAGAGGCTTTATGTGGAATGCGGCAAACATTAACGTAGTTAGCACTTCGAGCAGTGAGATGCATTTTGTTACTCTTTTACAGCCTGTAATGGCGTCAAGGCACACTCACGCTAAGAGAATTGAGGGACTGGACAAAAATGTTTGGTAAGTGACGAAGAATTAAAGCATTTAAACAACTTTACATGCACTATTTACTGTGTTCATATTGTAAAACGCAGGTCTAGAGCTTTTTATGGTATACATTGACCTGTTTTCAGTTTAAACTCTTCATCTTTCTTGTTTTCTAAAGCCCTGTCGACTGATGCCTGATTATTTATGCAAACTCCTCTCCCCTTCTCCCAGTTTGTGACCTTTTAGTAGAGGTGGTGCCTTTTCTGTTGCTGCTCGAGCTCTGAAGAAGTCTGTCACTGGAAGTCAATAGTTCCACAGCTTCTGATATATTCATGTTCATGGTTTTTAACTGGATTTGGTGATTTTTAGTTACTGGTATCACTAAACAATACATGCCATCCTTTGGGTGTCAAACAGATAAGGATGGTTATGCAGATTTCATTAAAACAGAAAATAAACAGAGTCAATGAATGGATATTCGATTGAAAGCATCTGTATTTCGCAGTGTTTTACTCTTAAATAAGAGTCCTAAATGCATATTAGCTCTGTTCTGTCCGGTAACAGTTCACCTCTTCTCCACAGGGTGGCGTTCACGTCAGTAGCAGCCGACCCATCCATCGTCAACCTCGGCCAGGGCTTTCCAGACATCCCCCCGCCTTCTTACGTCAAGGAGGCTTTGGCGAAGGCCGCGTCAGTGGACCGCATGAACCAGTACACCAGAGGATTTGTAGGTTTAAAGAACCCCTGCAGTCCTGGTGGTGGTCACAGAGAAGCTCACATCTAAAAAATACAAACAACAGAGGCGCAAATACGCCTCAAAAAGTATTAAAATATGTGCAGAAAATTAAGGTCTTAAAATGTCTTAAATATATATATATATTTTATATAAGTTGTTCTTATGTATGTTAACCACAGATTTTTGTCGTGGCAGGAGTATTTAATGTTTTTTTTTTAATTCTGGGGACTTTTCTGTCAGGGAAAGGTCTGAGGTACCCACAATCATCTTGATTCCATTCTGTGGCTTGAGGTGGTTGATGCTAATGCTAACTTGCTGCTAATATGCTTCTGCTGGCATTGTTTGCATCTATCGTCGGTGCAAGTTTATCTCTAGCAGGCTGGATGAGATCTGTTTTCGCCTCAGACTCACTTGAGCTGCCAACATGTATGTGGTTAAGAGAAAAAAAAAAGCTTTTAAGCTAGGCACCACGGCGGTTAAGGCTGTCTAGCGCCATATGCAGTGTGAGAAGAACAAAGCTGCTGCCAAGATCCACAAACAGACCGCAGACATTTTATAGAATTTTCTACGCCTTTTTGTAATGCAGCAAGATCCGCCAACCATTCTCCATATTTAGTTTTTTCAGTCTTAAATTTCATTCCAGGTGGCATTAACAAGCCTTAAATTTGATTTGTTGAAAGCTGCAGGTACACTGATTTTGCAGGCAGGACATATTTTATGATAAAACTCCTTACTTTCTGTGTTATCAGTTATTGATATCGATAGATTCAATATTAACTGTCTTATATTCGCCTCTCCACTGATTCAACAGGGTCACCCATCCTTAGTGAAGGCCCTTTCTCAGGTGTATGGGAAGGTTTACGGTCGCCAGGTTGACCCTCTTAAAGAAATCCTGGTCACAGTCGGGGGTTATGGTTCCTTATTTAGCACCATGCAGGGCCTGGTGGATGAAGGAGACGAGGTGAGCTTCCATATGTACATTTCTAACCATGTACGTGTGACAATATAGTAGATTTATTCATCATCTAAACTTTCCACAGGTGATCATAGTGGAACCTTTCTTTGATTGCTACTTGCCGATGGTCAGAATGGCCGGAGCCAAGCCTGTGTTGATCCCATTACGGCCTGTAAGTTTCGTCTGGAAGTCAATGCCAGAAACTTGACAATTAGAAATTGTTCTCTTCTCTGTCCCACCAAACAGGAAATTAAAATTTAGCTTTGGGGACTGATAACCCAGGTGCATTTTGGGTTAGATAAACATACAGTACAGACCAAAGGTTTGGACTCACACTCGTGTCCAAACTTTTGGTCTGTACTGTATGTATGTTGATTTTGATCATGTATGTTGATTTTGATCATGTTTTTGAGAATTATTCTGCTAATCTCTGGCTGTTTGGACGTTACCATGACACAATGCGCACTTCACACGTTTCAAAAAGCTTTTGGAAGAGAAATGGGGTCCACAACATCTCTGGAGGAGGGAACCAGTTCTAAGTTTTGTGACAGTCCTGGTGTCTCGTTTATAAAACATTGTACATGCTTTTTTAATGCAAAGTTTGTATATATTTATTGATAAATGCAGAACTGATCCTTATCATTCCTTGGTGTTGTTGTTTGGATTCATAATATAAGTTTTCCTCTGCCATATTCCAGAAACCTGGGAAGAAGACAGACTCAAGTGGCGACTGGTATCTCGACCCAGACGAGCTCTCTGCAAAGTTCAGCTCCAAGACGAAAGCAATCATCATCAATACCCCCAACAATCCTATAGGGAAGGTGAGTACACGCCTGGGCCACCACTCACTGGACTGGTGGTACTTGTTGCGCCAACCGTACTTTTTCTCCTGCAGGTTTTTACCAGAGGCGAGCTGCAGGTGATCGCAGACCTCTGCATCAAACACGACGCGCTGTGCTTCAGCGACGAGGTTTACGAGTGGCTCGTCTATAAGGGACACCAGCACGTCAAGATCGGTGCGTTTCCACTTTGGTTCACTTACTGACAGAAGTTAGGAAAGACGAAAGTAATTGGGTGTATGCTTTATGATAAAAGTAAATAATAATGTGGAACTGGGGTGTTTCTTTGCAGCCACTCTGCCTGGAATGTGGGACAGAACGATAACCATCGGCAGTGCAGGGAAAACCTTTAGTGTTACCGGCTGGAAGGTGAGGAAACGCTCCATCAAGAGTTTGGTTTCCTAGTGAGCTTTTCTTTCATGCTGTGTTCTGTTTACCTGTTTGTTCCAGCTGGGTTGGTCAATAGGACCTGAGCACTTGATAAAACACCTGCAGACCGTCATGCAGAACACGCTGTACACCTGCCCTACACCTCTACAGGTACGTCACACACAGCCGTTTACACGAACTCATGGCTCTTTCATATTTAGTTGGTTACAACAACAAACCTCTATGTTTATTTATGAGGACTTGTTGTGATTGACTGTCACACGGTGGAAGTGGAAGGAAAAGGAAGCTTTGTTTTCCAGAAGCAAATCTTTGTTGTTTTTGTTGACCGGTTTTGTGAATGCAAAGACTTTCACTTTGGTTCCAGTTTGCTCTCAATTGTACTAACATTTTATATTTAAGCATATATACATATATGCATAGGTTGAATTAGGGTAAATAAACATGATTCAGAGCTGATGGGAGAATGGGGGGCACGTTTCCGCTAATAGTAAAGCTAATTTTTTAGCGTTTTACTAACTTTGAAAAAATTTAGTGGACTTAGCTTCCAACAAATATTTTTTTTCCGGATACATTCTAAAGCACAAATTTATTCAGCTGTTAAGTAAACCTTCAGTTGAATAAAGTTTGACATCTATGTTGAAGTTTTTATTTATATTCATGCTCCTGTTTGGAAGTGGATGAAGACTGTTTGCACAGTTCAATTTCCTGTCCTGAAGTTCTCTTTTTATTATTTTTATTGAGCAAGTGGCAAGTATACAACAAGCAAGCATATGAGGTTCAAAGAAAAATACACGTCAATAAAAGATCAGTCAGAGGTGTTACATAAATGAATATGCAAAATGTTACATATATGAATTATTTTGAGAAAATTTTTGTCTCTGCAACAAATTATGTTCCCAGAATGCATCAGTGTAGAACTACATCGTGTACATCTTCTGACGTCAGTATCAGTCTTTATTGTTGATGATTCACAACCAAATTTGTTTCAGTACCACTCGGCTAAGGAAAAAAAAAAGACAACAAGAACAACATAACCCATAGACAGCCAGGCTGTAGCCATTATGGCCCTGTCCTGTCATTACACGAGAAAAACAACATGAAGGTGGAAAATGATCTCTCTGGGACCCAGTGTGGGGTTTCAAGATGACGACCTGTGTGCTGTGGTCAACTGGACAAAATCAGCAACAGATTTAGCAAAACCCAACAAGTAAAAACTGGAGCCATGAGTGAAAAGTCTGTTCAAAGAATCACTTCCTGAAGTTTAAACCGTACTTTTAGGTGTGCAATGCCAAGTTTGACCCTGTTGTGGGCGATAACAAACACGTTACGTCATTGACACATGGTGCTGATCAAAATGGTTGACATCTGCGTTCTTTGGCATTAGCTTCCACTACGTTTCATGTTGGTATAGCATCGGATTTAATATTTCTGATTAGTAGCTAGCGGTGGCTACCACAGGGCTCTGACCGACTTACCTCTCTGCTCTCCAGAGCAGTTTTGTTCTCAGTTGAACATAAAGTCCTAATATGAAAAATGAAGTTTGTGGATGTAATTTGACTAAATGTGAAATAATATCAAGACTTTAGAAGGAGCTGATAGTTTTTCTGTGCTGCCGTTCAGGAGGCAGTGGCTCAGGGTTTGCTGCTGAACTACAAGCTGATGGGTCAGCCCGACTGTTATTTCTCTTCACTGGCTGAGGAACTGGAGGGGAAGAGGGACCGACTGGCCGCCATCCTGCAGGAGGCCGGGATGACTCCGATCATCCCAGAGGGAGGCTACTTCATGCTGGTAGACGTCACGCCTCTCAGTGAGTTACTGACCAAACTGACTCCAGCATCAGTCGCCACAGTAACATAAAGTCAGACTTCCTCGTCACAGAACACAACTCTGTAGTTTTTCCTCGTTCTTACTTCGCTAAGCGACGTTTCCAATCCTGAATTGGATTTATTTTAGATCAGGACCTGTCCCACATGGGCGACGACGAAGCCTACGACTACAAGTTTGTTAAGTGGATGATTAAAGAAAAGGTAAGAATAGTTTTTGGTGAGATTACTCGTGCTGGAAATTGTCATAAATCAAAGTCCTGATAAGTGGTTTCTTACAGAAATTAGCTGCTATTCCTGTCACAGCGTTCGTCGGAGAGGATTCCAAGGAGCAGTTTGAGAAATATATTCGCCTGTGCTTCATAAAGGTAGGCCGTAACATGTCCATGGAGCAGAATGTGCCACCATTCATTTCTTTCTGGAGACAAACCTTACTGCGTTTTAAAATTAGAAATTCAGTTCTGTGTGATCAATAGAAGGATTAGATCTAGACTGCTGGATCTTTAAAAATCTGAAGGAAAAATATAAAATGTGTGACTTTATGAATGTGACTGGTCGGCGTTATTACACAGAGCAGTGGAAGGTTTTCTAACCTGAGATTTGTGTTCTCTTTGTTTTACAGGAAGCCAGCACTCTGGAAGCAGCAGGGAACATCTTAAAAAACTGGGGGAAAGTTTAGCAGGATGTAGAGTTTGAACAAATGGGAATTAACCGGAAATAAGAATATTTTTATAGGGGCAGGATTATGTAAAATCAAGTTTGCATCATGGTGTTATGTTATTCAATCATGAAAGACACACTTGGAGTGTTGCTTTGATTTGTTCATGAGTGTTATTTTTTGTTTTGTTTTGAGTGCCTAGAAAGAGCAGAAGCTTCTTAAAGAGACAGAGGCACGAATTCAAGGTGCCAAATTGCAAAGTAAATTTTTTTAAGGTACATTTCAACACACACACACACATATACATGGCATTTTTATAACAACTGAAGATAACATAGTTACTTAATTCTGCTGTAAAATGACACTATATGTCTGGAAAATACATAATACTGTCACTTAAATACCCTGGAATGCAAAAACAAATGTAGTAAAAATCTCCTGTTCTGAAATATTGAATGTCATTTATTTACCAAATAACTGTAGAGAAGAAAAAATAAATGCACTGAAGAACCACCAGGAATTCTGAAGAACCATCCCCAACACTGTTACCGTTTTAACATTTTTGTCACCTTCATGTTGCTTCAAGCTAATTGCCATATTAGTAAAAAAATACTCTTAACTACAATGACATCAAAATACTGTGTGTCTTTTTTTAAAATTCATTTTAGTTTCACTGTGATTACTGTCAGACCTGTTGGGTTAAGAGATGTATAAAGTTGAACTTTTCTGACAACGTAAAGTAGGCTTTCAAACTGAATGGCCGACCTCAGTTCATGACTTAAACTCAGGAGATTAAATGTAAAAAAAAAAAAAAAAAGATAAATAGTGGCATCACCAGTTACTAGGTTCAGGGGCAAATAACTTTCTCTCAGGGGCAGGTTGCTTTGGGTAACATTTTTCTCACTTGTGGCAGGACTAGGAAAACAATAGTCACAGTCTGAGTTTTTGCGAAGCTGGTTGAGACGTGCAGCTGTAAATGCAGTAAAATGTGGTTGTCACTTGAAAAATGTTAAGAAAAAAACTGTTCATAGAATGTTAGCAGAGTGCTGTAAGTTGGATTCTTAATTATCTTTCTCTAAGCAGTTTTATTGTAAGCTGCAGAGCTTGTTTTCCACTGACATTTGACTTGAAGGCATGAAAATTGCTCATTTTAGAGGCCCAGTAAACCTTCAACATGAACCAGTAGGAAACTCTGCATTACAAGGCATGCGGCCATTTAAAAGTTGGCTGTTAAAAAGAAAAAGGTACATTAGCCCAAAGGGTAAAAAATAGTTTAAGGATTGGTGTAGAAAACAGCAACAAGATTTTAAAAGCTAGTAGTGCATGAAATGTTGACAAGGCTAAAGGTGAAGATAAAAAGGTCCATAATTAAAATTCTAAATGTCCTGACCAAAAGCTAAAAGTGGAGGCATAATTATTTAAAAGATTAATAAGGGCTTCAAAAACTGGTTGGTGGGGAAAAAAAACTGAAAAAAAAATTGAAATAAAAATCACTGATATGGTTAAATAGGAGAGGTAACTGATAAAAGAGCTAATTATACAAATAAAAGCATATCTTATACACCCAACTATATAAATAAGCCAGACTAGGAAATATATTGTAAAGCTAAATCATGTTTTCACAGTGTCAAAAGTGCAGCTTTTGACACTGTTGACCATGACATATTACTGAATCGACTGGAGAGTTGGGTCGGACTCTCCGGTCCAGTGCTTAACTGGTTTGAATCGTACATAAAGAACAGGGATTTCTTTGTTTCAATTGGAAACTTCTCATCAAAGAGGTCAAAAGTCACATGTGGGGTACCCCAAGGTTCAATCCTAGGACCCCTCTTATTCAATATCTATATGCTTCCACTAGCTCAGGTTATAACAGGAAATAATATCAGCTACCATAACTATGCAGATGACACACAGCTCTACATTACGATGTCACCAGGAGACTCAGAACCCATCCAATCACTGAACAGATGCTTAGAACAGATAAATGTGTGGATGTGCCAAAACTTCCTCCAGCTGAACAAAAACAAAACTGAAGTTATTATTTTTGGACCTAAAGAGGAACGATCTAGAGTCAGTGCACAGCTTCAGTTATTACAACTAAAAACCAGTGATCAGGCCAGAAACCTGGGAGTAGTGATGGACTCTGACCTGAACCTTCAGAGCCACGTAAAGACAGTTACAAAGTCGGCCTTCAATCACCTGAAGAACATTTACAGGATTAAAGGACTAATGTCTCAGCCAGATCTAGAGAAACTCATCCATGCGTTTATCTTCAGTCGTATTGATTATTGTAATGGCGTCATCACAGGTCTGTCCAACAAATCAATCAAACAGCTACAGCTGATCCAGAATGCTGCTGCTCGTGTTCTCACTAAAACCAGGAAGATAGAGCACATAACACCAGTTTTAAAGTCTCTCCACTGGCTCCCTGTAGCTCAAAGAATAGAGTTTAAAATACTGTTGTTAGTTTATAAATCACTGAATGGTTTAGCACCACAATACATTAAAGGTCTGCTGCTGTTGTATAAACCTTCCAGACTTCTCAGGTCTTCTGGTTCTGGTCTGCTCTGCATCCCCAGAACCAGAACCAAACGAGGAGAAGCGGCATTTAGCATCTATGCACCAAAAATCTGGAACAAACTTCCAGAAAACTGTAAAACAGCTGAAACACTGACTTCCTTTAAATCTCAACTAAAAACCCACTTGTTTAGAGTTTTATTAGAAACCTAATCAATTGCAAATTTATTGCTGACTATGTTGTGTTTTATTGTTGATTCTATGTTGCATTGTGTTTTTGTGTTTGATTTGATGTAAAGCACTTTGAAATGCCTAGCTGCTGAAATGTGCTATACAAATAAAGTTTGATTGATTGATTGATTGATTGAAAATTAAATCTAAACATTACTGAGTTAGACATGGATGTACACCAGGGGTGTCAAACTGCAGTCCTCGAGGGCCGCTGTCCTGCAACTTTTAGATGTGCCTCCGCTGCACCACACCTGAAAAGAATAATTAGGTCATTAGCAAGGCTTTGGAGAACTGGTCTACACAAGGAGGAGGTAATTAAGCCATTTCATTCCAGTGTTTTGTACCTGTGGCACATCTAAAAACTGCAGGACAGCGGCCCTTGAGGACTGGAGCTTGACACCCCTGATGTACACTGTCAGATTTTCTACCAGAGCTGGAGCAAAGTCAATGGCTGTGTTGAACCACTAGAGGGAGACAAAGTACACAGGACTGCGGCAGAACTCTTTGTCCTGTGACACAGGGTTTGTTTTGCTTAAATTCTGCAGCAGTAATAGTTTGAAAACAACAAAAACCAAAACCATTTAGTGGATTAAAAACAAACTGTGATATTTACTTTTGCATTCATTTTCCTGTTTGCTGCTGTTGGATGGGAAAACAGTACAGAAGCATCAGGGAGACTCTAATAAAATAAAAACCCTCATTGTTTACAGCAGAAGATGGTCCAAATTTACACTAGAACTAAGGTTATGTAGATTTAACGAATTATATGTCGTTTAAAATTACATTGCCAAAAGAATGTATCCCTCAACTTGTCATGTTATGGTCACAAATGATTTTACTACAATTTTATGTGTCAGAGCAAAACCAAAGTAGTGCATAATAGTGAAGAGAAAGAAAATAATTCAAGATTTTACAAATACATTTCTGAAAAGTGTGGCATGTGCTTGTGTTCGGGTTTAAGGGTTAATTTTTAGGACAACCTTTTCCACCAATTGCAGCAGCAACTGACATTCCACGTCCCAAAAGCCAGCTTCTGCAACCGAGGATTGGACCGCCAGGGCCCCTCCCTCGGCCACCCATCACACACTGCACCCAACCCCTTTGGCCCCTCCCACAGGTGGTGAGCCCGTTGGAAGGGGGACCCATGTTTCCTCTTCGGTCTGAGCCCGGCCGAGCTCTAGGGGTAAAAGCCCCACCTCCAGGCCTGGCTCCTGAGGGGCCCCGGTGACCCGCGTCCGGGCGAGGGAACACTGAGACCATTGTTATAAATCATCATAAAGGGTCTTCAGGCTGCGCTTAGTCAGGTTCCTCACCAAGGACCTGTTTGCCTTGGGTGACCCTACCAGGGGCATAAAGCCCCAGACAGCATAGCCCCTGGGATCACTGGGACACTCAAACCCCTCTACCACAATAGAGGGGTTTTCACCCATGGAGAGGGTTTTCACCCTACAGAGAAATGGGTTTTCCCCATAGGGTGTGTGGGCTCTCCCTCAGAGATAGGGTGAGAAGCTCTACTCTGAGTCCCTCCCACTCAGAGTAGAGCCACTGCTCCTTCACATCGAGAGGAGCCAGTTGAGGTGGCTCGGGCATCTGGTCAGGATGCCTCCTGGACGCCTCCCTGGTGAGGTGATCCGGGCACGTCCCACCGGGAGGAGGCCCCGGGGAAGACCCAGGACACGCTGGAGGGACTATGTCTCTCTGGCTGGCCTGGGAACGCCTTGGGATTCCCCCGGAGGAGCTGGAACGAGTGGCTGGGGAGAGGGAAGTCTGGGCCTCCCTTTTGAAGCTGCGACCCCCGCGACCTGACCCCGGATAAGCGGAAGAAGATGGATGGATGGATGGATAGAGCGACAACTCTTCAGAGGTATGTTTCTACCAGCGTTGCACATTCATGGACAATCTCCTCACCAAAGTAGCTCAGGTTGAATGGAGAACATCTCTGGACATCAGTTAGATTTAGGCCATGATTCATTATTCAAACTCATAATATGCTTTTTGGCTGTATGTTGTTGTTGTCATCCTGCTCTGCCTCAGTCTCTCATCTTTTGCAGCCACTAACAGGACTTCCTCTGCAGTTGTCCTATTTTTCATCCATGATCCCAACAATTCTGACCAGCTGCCCTTTCCCTGTTGACATAAGCAAACCAAGGCTTGATGCTGCCACCACCATGTTTTGCCACAAAGATGGTGGGTAGCATTTTGCATGTCGGCCAAAAAATATTCTCCATGTTTGCGTTATCACTGAGATGTCTTGTCGAAAAGTACAATTGGAGAATTGCTTTCATCTTGTTTCTTCTTCTTAAAGCTGCAATATGTAACTTTTATGAAAAATATATATTTTTTTTTACATACTTGTTAAAACTCTCATGTCGTGACAATATAGGATGAGACAAATAATTTATGAAAAATCAGGCTCCTCCTCCTTCCCCCAGTGCTAACTAGAAACAACCAATCAGAGCCAGGAGGCGGGTCTTAGCACTGTCAATTACTCTTGTCTATAAAATCCCATTAAAATACATTAATGTCTGTTGCTGATGGTTGCTAATAGGTTTACGTGGTACAAAAACTTTATCAAACCACTGCAAGTGACAAAGGTTACAATTGTTATGCAAACTGGTGTATTTCAAAGAGGTGGCAACGGGCCCCAGGAGGCCCTGGGGGGCCACAGAATGCTGCAGGGAAGACAAGGAAAGAAAAAGAAAATGTACTCAAATATTTTGAGTACAAAATAATTCTCAACATATTTGAATTTTGGGATATTCATAAATACAATCATAAATACAAACTCTAATCTGTCTTTCAGTTATAAGTGAAAATTATTTATTGCAATGCTATTTGCCATCCTCATTTTTTGATCGACTGTCTGTCAAGTTCATTAGTCTACTTGCTTCACAAAACTAGCATAACAAGCAGGAAACAACCTGCCAGCGGTCCTGCTGTTGAGGACACCGCTACAAAAATGCTAAGAACTTGTGACTAAAATCAGAAAGTATGAGGCAGCATTTATGCCAAGTGAATTTGATAATTATTGTATTGTGAATGAAAGTGAAAAGTTGAGGTTTCTTTACATATTTTGTAGCACTG
This sequence comes from Gambusia affinis, assembly GCF_019740435.1. Taxonomy (NCBI): domain Eukaryota; kingdom Metazoa; phylum Chordata; class Actinopteri; order Cyprinodontiformes; family Poeciliidae; genus Gambusia; species Gambusia affinis. Next base: position 3,350,779 of record NC_057877.1, read on the forward strand.
TCTGCTGGTTTGAGAGCACGTGGCCTGAAAAAGTTTAGGAATCCCTGATCCAAACCACAGTGAAAGATGTAAACCAGTTTCCTGTTCGGTTTTTGAAGACCCAGGGATTGCACCAAAAATGTACGTACGGTAGACGTCTAAATGTCAACATCTTATTAGCACCCACAAATAATCTTTCTCTTTGGCGTGTGGCCTGTGCAACCTGACGGGAACCCAGACAAATAATGAAGGTGTTCCATGCCTGAAGCGTGGAATGTGTGCCCTGTAAATTTGCAGTAGTAAATACCCAACTTCAAGCCATTTCCAGCTGTCACAGGCAGCAGCAGCAGCATGGCTGCTCTTAATCTGGTGGAGGAAGCGTTATCTGATGAAATGCTTTTAATTGTAGCTTCAGAGTTAATAGTTAGCGTTCCAAGCTACTTGGCGTGAAATTGTGCCACTGGGAGGGAAAAAGGTGTTGTGTTCTGCTAGACAAATGTTTGGAAAGTGAGGAGGTGGCCCAGCTTCAGACCCCCCTGAGATTAATATCAGCATGTCGGGACTGAGTGAACCGGAAACCAAAGGGAGGGTATAAATAACCACATGCCGTAAAGATCTGTTTCTTCTGCCTCTCAGTCCCGAGTCCAAGGCCTCACGGTTACCGAGTGTCCGCAGCCAGCTTGACGTGTTGGTGAACTTCCCCTCCAGCGGGGCCTAAACAAATAATGATCTGTGCTCTTAATACAGCGTGAGAACCGGTGCTGGGAAACACAACTACTGCAGGAGGAAAATCCGGAGTGGGATTATAATGCGGGCTGCTGTTATCAGACATCTTTTAATGCATTTCCCAGATTCCCCTGGATTAGGTGGAACACCATCACATAATTTATGTTAATTAAGATTGCCGTGCCAATAATCTAATGTCACAATCCCGTTATGAAGGAGGACTTAGGTTACTGATGCCCTAAAAATCACACCAGATGTTTGCGCTAGCTCGTGTTGCCTCTAGGTGGCTCTGTTGGTCATACTTTCGGATCGCCTTTCGTCATACTGGGTTTGAAGTAGCCAGTAGAGAGGGGGGTGTTGCTTTTGAGTCGTTTAATAGAGCCATGACACAAACTGTGTACAAAACTCACAACTTTATTCTATGTATAAGAGTAACGATGGAATTATTTTGGTATTGAAATGATCGGCTAGAATTTAATGTTGAAGTTAGTGTCTGCACATGTTTTGTTTGTGGCACATGACACCGAGCAAAGTAAAGAAAGCTGCTCATAGCAACGCCGGCCGCAGGGCGCAACAGATGTCTTGAGGGAGTTCCAACATCAAAATCAACCCTCTGAAACAAACTCTAGGCCAAATCCAGCCCACTGCAGCTGGGGCCACAGAAATAGAATGTCAAAATAACAAGTCGCGTGCTTCAGTATTACTTTATCACTCAAATCAAATCACTTTTTATTTGCGTCCTGCCCAATTGCTTCAATGTTGAATATTCATTTATTTTTAGAAGTAGTTATTGAACACAACCATAGCCATAATATTTTAATAGTTCGTTAATAGCTAGTTTTATGAATAGATTCTGCCACAACCGGTCCTCTAAGGACCTTCATGATCTTGATGTGGTCCGAGAGAAAAATGAGTTTGACAGCCCCGCGCTGAAGTTTATGTTGCCGCTTGAGGTGCACGACACCTACTGCAGTTCTTATTTTAAACAGCAGATGTCGCTGATAAGAAAATCTGCCTGTATTCAACATTTAGTAGCAGATAAAGACTGAATGTTTCGACTGAATAAAATCAAAGTTGTAACAGGTTTTGTGCTGGCTTTTATATCACAAGTTGCCCTTTGATAGGAAATGAACAATAAGCATTAAACCCAGATAGAAACATGTATTGTTACTCCTACTAGAAAACTTTCTTAACCACTATGGTAGTTGTCTTAGCTAGTATATTCATTTGCACAATACAACCCATATAAATATATCAGCCTTAGCATTCTGTGTTGCACCCTGGACATGATAACTAATGACTGACTGACCAAACATCTACAGGCAAATTATGTTCAGTGTTTAGGTAGTTGGACTTAACAATCATTTACATTTACAAACTAATATGGCTGGTTATAGTTAAAATCATTTGAATAGTTAATATTTAATGCCCTCCAAAATTTATTTCAGTGTAAAAAGGTCAATAGATGCTCAAAAAACCAATGAAGTTGTTGCAGCAAAGGCAGTTACCCTGATTTTCCATCTGTGGTGAGGCACTATGGGTAAAAAATGACTTAACCCTGCACATCCCAATTAGCTCTCCAGTATTATCTGTCTCTTTAATGGCGGAGTTGCACTCTGCTATCCCTCATTAGGACCTTGGTGCCTCCTCAGCTCTGTGTTATAAAGAGCCTGGGCCAAGATAATCATCACTGTAACATGATCAGGAACTGCAAAAGGCTGATTTCACGAGCTGAAATCAATTTGTAGAGTTGGTGGAGTGCCCCTCCACCCCTCCACCCCCTTCAAAAACACCAATGTTCCAAGGAAGCTAAAGGGATGGTTGAAGGAGCAGACTTATGAGCTTGGATTGAATTTTGGAGCGATCTGCACAGCGTTTAACCAGACACTGATTTCACTCTCCTCTCCGTAAAGGGCCTTGAGAGCCCTTTTTGTTGCAGCTTGCGGATAAAAACCGAAATTGAGTGGAGAACCGTTTCCGAAACCAAAGCAGCAGAATTCCCACGGACCAATAAAATGCGCTCAAGGGGATTACAGACGGATCAAAAATAAAGTGCTAATCGCGTAAGCCGTCATCATTAAAACATTTCTGGTAGACTAATTATGCGGAGTCGCCCAGCACATTACGCCCCATTGTGACAGAGACGTAAATATCTGTGAGAATATCAAGGGTGCACCACCGCGCTGACTCCCCCATTTCCTACCCCCCCACCCCACCCCCATCCCCAAATGATGTCCTCTCTCCTCTCTCACACAGGCCATATGGCGGGTGTGTGCCCCGCTCCTACTGCCAGCCCCTTCTCTCTTGTGCGCAGGCTAACAGCTTGGTGGACACATAATTAATTTGCCTCAGCGTCTGCCATTTATTTTCCAACCTACATTTTGTTAATTGGACAAAAGAGGTTCAGATCATCGTGCGAATGTTACTGGGTATGTTAAGGCTGCTAATTGCGTGGGATTTACAAGATAGAGCTGGCTTGTGGGAATACGGACGCCGAGGACAGAACTCGGCGTGGCCGCGCGGCGGGGAACTAAAACGGGAATCATCACTCGGAGGAGACACGGCGCCCGAGCAGGAGAGCCTCACGTCTTTGAACTCACATGCCAGGCTACACTGTCAAAACGTGTCATTTCTATTGTCCTGTGTTGTTTACAGCTTAATGCAAGCTGACACAGCGCCGTTCCTTGCTTTTCTCTGTGGCGTTGCTTCTTTTTTTTTTTTTCCCCTCTCCTTCTTTTAATTCGCCAAGCAATAACTGTGGTGAATCACACTTGGAATATGAATTTAATCAACTTAATTGACTAGTAAATGCAAATGTTATCAGGAAGGCGAGCGTGCGGCATAAATCTCCTCAATGCCTGGTTTTTGTGTTTTGTAAACATCAAAAGATGATGATGAAAGTTGTTATCTGAGTGATCAGAGAGATAGAGAGTGTGCATCAAGAGAAACTGTTAATTAGAAATGTTGAATATAAACTAGGTCTTCAGTTTGTATTAGGTTTAATGCAGCTCTTCCTTTGTGAATAATGAAAAGGGGCAGAATGCTCACATGTGAAATAATTAGCTGGGGAAGATCTGAGATGTTTCAGTTTATCAGTGACTTCTTTACGTCACAGTCAAGACACAGCGCTGTGAAAACGTTGCCTTTCTGATTTCTTCCACTGTTGCTGTTTTGTCACACTTAGATATTTCAAATATCAGACACAGCTGTGTGTTTAAAGTGTTAAAAGTGTTACAAAAACATTATCCACACATGGACGAGGGAAAACGTGGAACAGTGCCTGGACAACCAAAATTAGCCCAAGAGAACATCAACAACTCATCCAGGAGGTCACAAAGGAAGCTAAAACCTCATCTAAAATACTGCCAGCCTCACGTGACTCAGTTAAGCTCAAAGTTCATAATTCAACAATAAGAATGAGACCAGGCCATTAGGGCATCAAAGAACACAAAGCTGCATCTCATTTTTGCCCTAAAACGTCTTGATGACTCCCAAGAACTCAGGGAAAATATTCTCAGGACAAACAAGACAAAACTGAATCTTTTTGGAATGTGTGTCTTTTATTACATTAAAAATATTTTCTGTTGATGAGAGCAGTTCAAGTAAGAGCCAGTGCCTGGGCAGAGATATAATTAGTTTAGGATAAAACAACTTAAATGCTCTACTTTTGATTGTGTATTTCAATGTGTGCTGTTAAAACTGCTTTAGTGAAAACATGCCATCTGTTGTGAGGTACAGATATTTGTTTTGTAAGGTTAATGACTGATGAAGAGTAATTTTAGCCCTATAATAAAAGCAAGCTAGCTCTGGTTTCCTTTCCTTTTTTTTTTTCCTCAAACCTCTGCTGTATGGGTCCCCAGAGTTCTTAAAATGTATTAAATTGTGTTTGTTATTTTAGCTGGTAACAGCATGAAGCCCTGTCTAAAATATCCATTTCAGACTAATGAGGCTAAAATATAAGTAGCCTACTATTACTGGAGTCAGTAATAGTATTTGCTAACTCCATTAATATAGTTACTAAATGCTAACTCTATTACACATTGCATTAGTAATTGTTGGTGTGTGGATAAGCATGTGTTAAAATCTAGTTCATTTATTAGTTAATAGTTTTTGTTAAAAAATGCTTTAAGCCGCCAGAGGTTTTGTCATTTATTTGGGGTAAAAATACATTTTTTTGTTCAAGTTTATTTGAAACATCAAAAAAATGGTGCTCTGTTCACAACCTTACTGTTGTGCTGCCAATGTTGTATTTTCTGTTATTTCATTGGTAGATGTAAACCGAATGTATCATGATAAATGAGAGCAGGACCTCAGTGAGGCAGGTGAAAGGTCATGATACCACTTCTAGGCTGTTCTAGAAGGATCCTGAAAGAGGTAAGCTAAGGGGAAACGGACGTAACATACCTGTGTATGCAGAGACTACATCTTCTTTTTTAGGCTTTTCAATCTTCTGATGGGTGAGTACTTGATGTAAATGATTTTTGTGCATAAATGAAATGCGGAAAGTGCTTATATATATGAGGCTAATCTGGAGTTAGCAATAGCAAATTTAGCTCGAGCAGCTGTTGGTGCCTGTTTGTACTGTATGTTAGCCTTAAAAGGATATAGCTAAAATAATTAACTCAGGGCAATTATTTTTAGTTTGTTAATGTATTTTAACTGGAGGCTGAAGTATTTTGTTGACATATTCTTATATTTTGGAGATGAATTGTCTGAGTTTATTCTCAATATGTCTACACAGCTATGTTGCTTGTCAACATGAGTCACCTATTATTGAATATTAACAAACCTCACCATGCAGAATTACAAAAGATTTTTCCACAGTGATGTGAAAAAGTCATTAGAGGTTATCAGAAATGCTTGATTGCAGTTGTTGCCAACAGCAACACAATCAGTTATTAGGTTTAGAGAGCAAAAACCTTTATACAGACATTATGCATTTCCCAGGCACATAGTGCCATTTTGGGCTGCACAGTGGCATGCATGGAGTTTGCATGTTCTCCCTGTGCATGGTGGGTTCTCTCCGGGTTCTCCGGCTTCCTCACAAAGTCCAAAAACATGACTGTCAGGTTAATTGGTCTCTCTAAATTCTCCCTAGGTGGGAGTGTGTGTGTGTGTGTGTGAATGGTTGTGTGTCCTGTATGTCTCTGTGTTGCCCTGTGACAGACTGGTGACCTGTCCAGGGTGACCCCGCCTCTCGCCCAGAACGTTAGCTGGAGATAGACACCAGCAACCCTCCTGACCCCATTAGGGACAAGAGTGAACAGAAAATGGATGGATGGATGGATAGTGCCATTTTCTAACACAATCAAGTAACTTTATCAACTTGAGTTGTTATAGAAATACTACGGTATATACATTTATATCAAATATGATATAAAAGAAATTTGACTTTGTTATTTCATGCCTTGACTTTGGGCCTTTGTTCCTTTAAAACCTCCTGCTCTTTTTAAAACTCAGGAAGTCATCACAACATGGCTCCTCTATTAACCCTTAAATGAAGAAATAAAAGGCTCATTTCTTTTTTGTTTTCTTTTTCCCTCTTTTAATCTCTTTATTTTTGTTTTTTTCTTTCTTGTAAACTGAGGGGTGCTGGTCTCTGCAGGCACTAGCTCATCATGTGCATTTCACGTGACATTCCTAAGGTGTTTGCTAATTGCTTCTGGCTAGTCTGAAGGAGCTGAGTGGAGGAGTCATGGGGGAGGGCTGCTCTTTGAGGCGGTGGCCCTGAAACTGCAGCTCTGAGGAGGAGTAGCATCTCAAAGGTGATGCTAGGCCCACCCAGGGATTTTACACAGCTGAATGGTTGCATTGGGACATTAAGGGATTTCTCAAACATGGATGAAAGAATCAAAGCAACACTCCAGGAATGTTTTTGATTAGGGAATAACATTATAACACGATGTACAGCTCAAAAATGTACTTCCCCTTTAAATGTAGCATTACGTTGGCTTTTTCTCGTTTCCCCATGAAATCATCATTTGAAAACACGCGTTCTCGTTTTTACTTTGTCTGATTTTTCTGTTTATTTTCTTTAATTTGACTGGATTCAGACTTTAGGGCTGATCCAGCTACAGCTAGTGTCTGAGGCAGCAGCTGCACCAAAGCCTATTTTTGTTGGGTTCTTTTGCATGTCGGCCCTGGAGCCATGCAGAACGGGGCACGCCGTTCGCTGCTGCAGTCGTTGCTGTTGTTAATCACCTGCCTCACCCTCAACCTCACCCCATTCCTCTCCTGGCCTTCACTTTTTTTTTTTTTTTTTTTTTTTGCCATGTGTTGTCTTTTTATTTTTTATTATTATTTTTCCCAGGCGCTGATTAATCAGAGCGCTGGGCCCTTGATGAAATTTTTGCTGTTATTGTTCCCAATTTTAGCAACATCTTTTATTGTCTTCATCACTCATTTACAGGAGGGGAGTCGAGGGGGAGGAGGAGGAGGGCGGGGTGGGTGGGAGCGGTGGGATGTCAATTATGCAAATGATGTTGCACATTTTTGCAGATTACTTCATTCAGCTGCCATTGTTTGGAAGAATTTAATTAATAAATATTATTATGCCCGCTCTTCCTTCAATTTTCCGAAGCTTTGTTTCAATTTGAGCTCTCCTCCAGCTGCCCCCCGACAAACCCTACACACACCCACACGCCCACACACACACACGCAGACACCCCAACTCCCTCTTTGAGTCAAAATCAAAGCGGAGTGGAACGCCAAAGCCAAACACACTCCCCCTTCATTTAATGATTTTGAAGTTGCTACCTCGCTCTCATCCGTTGGGCTCAAACGTAAGATTGAGAAAAAGGAAAAAGAAAGGCAGAGCGCGGTCCGCTTAATGACCAGGAATTGAATTAAAGTTTGCCCAAAATTGACATTCAATTATGTCGCACCTAATGATATTTTAATCTCCTTTTCTTTAGTTTCCAGGAATTGCCTTTTCAAAGGCTTTGTCTGGCAGCGACACAGGCGGCCTGAGTGAAGAATACAGATTGGTGTTAGATCCCCGTCATGATAGGGAAATGAAAGCTTTTCTAGTCCACACTCTGAGGAAACCCGCCGTTCCTCATTAGACATTTCAGCCACCGTTCTGCTACGCTGTGGTCCTCATCTTTTTTAGTTTTTTTCTGGCCTTGATAAGATGGGCGTTATAATATTGTAATGCATTTCTGCTATTCTGCGATAAGGCTTCATAGTTGATGGGCCGATTACGATTTGATAATGCTTTTTGAGTCCCACTTTTTTCCCCCCCTTCGCTTTGTTTTTATTTTTATTCTATATGTAGACGGGGCGTGTTCAAATTATTGGCAGTGATGGTTTAATGTTGAACACTAAAATACATAGCATAGCAATAGCTTAGCACAACTTGAAGTTCTGACTCTAGCTGCAGTCCATGTCCTGTGAATCTCTTGAATGAGCCCTCCTTCTCAAACAACTCAACACACTTTTTCCTTCCACTCAATTTTCCAATAATATTCCTACCACTCTGTAAGCAGCCAGTTTCTTTTCCAGTGACTCTTGTAGATTATTGCTGAATATATTGATTATCTGCTGGACAACTGCTAAGTCATTTCTGTTAAAACATAATGCTTCATGGTCTATTCCAATGTCATCATTTTCTAAGGAAGTGACTTTTAGTTATTTTGGTTATTACATGATCATTATTTCAAATGAATTACATAAGAGATAAAAAGAAAAGCTTTAGGATAATCGGTCAGTTTATTTGTATAATGCATTTCAGCAACAAAGCCAAAGTGCTTTACATCATATATATATAGTACAGTAAACCGTTGTTAAAGTTTTAACAAACATTACAATTTATAAAGTGTCATCATTAAAATTATCAGTACACGTCAAGTATGTTCAATATTCCATTTATTATGAATTAAACGCTGATATAGACAGGTGGGATTTTTTTTTTATAGCCTTGGTTTTACTGTTTTCTGGACGTTTGTTCCAGATTTGTGGTGCATAGAAATTGAATTCTGCCTCTCCATGTTTGGTTCTGGTTCTGGGGATGCAGAATACTTTAAAAAAATAGAGCATATTTTTTCATAAAATGTTGCCCTTCACTCATATCGAGTTGCACCAACTACAGTGTGTTGATGAAACCAAACTTGAACTTTTGAGCAAAAGCAAAAGGTAAGTCAGAAACAAAAACGACATTCGTCATTACCACAAGAACATTGCAGCTGCAGTAGAATATGGTGGTGGGAGCATCGGGATCTGGACTGACTTTTCTACAAAAGTGTGTTTGGTTACAATTACAAGCAGATATGGATATAGTTTAATCTTGCCTCAGAAAGGTGAAGAAAGACGTTTTAGCTTTCATCACAATGTCAAAAACAGTGACATCGCAGGAGAGGAAAACTAACGGATAGAATGCGTATTTTTAGTTATTTAGAATAGATAATTATCTTTAGCACCTAGAATTACAGTATGACTTTTACACTTCATCTGGGATCTTTCAAGCTTGTTTCTACAAACATTTCTTGTATGTAGAGAAGTTTCTGTGTAGCTTACCAGACACTTGTCAGGTAATCTAGTTCTTGTGGTTGTTATGCTTCTGGTAAATTTCCTGGCACATATTCCATGTCTCTTCCAACATTAGAATGACCAAACTGGAAAAGATCTCCCTTCCCTCTCTCAGATCCTCAAGTCACTTCCTGGTTTATATCACTGCCAACAATAAAAACGTAGGCATACTGTTTTTCTGTTTCGTACCGTCTCTCCTCAAAACATCTCCTGAGGTGCGTCTGTGAAACGTTGAGGAATTCCTACAGTTTGGGTCCTGCTCATGCTTTTCCTCACCACAGGTTACTGGTAAAATTATGCACCAACTGCACCAATTAAAGCGATGGACTGGGTCATGAGACAGCCCCATGAACAGTCTTGTGAAGGGTAGCGGCTGGTTCATTAAGGGCTGGGGAGCGAGGGGGAGTTGGAGGCCCGGGCCTGGAAAAACATAACCCGAGGAGCACTTTGTTGCTGATTACTCATTGACGTTTTCCTGCCTTGTGGGATACTTCTATTTCTGACAGTTGCTCCTGCGCCGGGTGTGTTTAGCGGCATGTCCGGCGCCACTCGTCATGTCGACCGCGGCTGTGGCTGGGAGGAACAGCTGTCTGCATTAACGAGGCTGTGGACGGGCAGACCAGTGAGCCGGTGGTGCCCAGGCAGGCCAGAGCAACCGCTCGGGCTCCGTAAGGCCCCGGGATACGTAAACAACGACTTAATGAGAATGCATGCCATTACTGTAATTAGCAAAGCTCACGTCAAGCACTGTCAAGAGTTTCAGGAAGGTCTTGCAACGGGCTGGCATGCGCTGACTGTAGACCCACCTGCAACTTCTCCCAAACAGTGGAAAGACTTAGTTAAAAATACTGCAGCTATAATAAGACGGCAACATGCAAACTGAAATGCATCCATCCGTATTGTGTAACTGCGGTGTGGCTATCATAAAAAATGTGTACAATTTTTAATTGAATATGTTTTAAGTTCTTTTGTTTCTTTAGAAGTCTTTTGAAACTTTGACCGTAGAAATATTGAAATGACATTAATCTCAAACCTTTCTTTACGAAACAAAAATGATATCAAATTAATACGGTATGAGTTTCAGTATTTCTATTACATTTGGTGGTAAGTTTGAGTTGTGCCAATGACTCATGAGATCTGTTGGCCGTCACAAATAGTTTCTTTTTTTTCTTCTCCGTATTTAACCGGTTGAGGGTTTTCAAAAAGGCTGTGATTGAATTCCCTTTACAATGCTGGTCACTTTGAACCATCAACCTTTTATGCTATTGCAGTTTTGGTCATTTCTATTTCCTCCTCTATTTCATGAAACTACTTAATTACAGCAAAGAAGAAACAAACAAACAAAAAACACGTACACCAAGGTTTAAGTACAAACGATTACCGTGTTGAATTATCAATTTTCAATTAGTAGTTTAAAATATTGTAAAAACTAAAATTAGATTACAGTATGAGCATTTCATGACTCTCGTAATGAATTTAAAAAATACTTATTTTCACTATATTAATCTTTATCCAAGATAAATTTAATATAAATGATCGACTTCTAATCGATTTCACTTGAAACATCACACAGACAAGTTGGCATTTAGGTATACCACTAATGCCTGTTGATGCATATTCACATGGATCTACTGGAAGTCATTTGGTTTTCTTGGGTCTTACATGTGATTCCATTCCTTTTGCATCGCGGTTCCCAGCGGCCAAAGCCAGGTAACCATTTTCTTTTGGCCACTGGTGCCAAAAATAAAATTTTATTCAATATTTATTATTGTGCATAGATTAAGTTATGTCAATACAGTCAAGTGGGGTATTTATTTTTTTAATTGAATTTCATTTTTTTTTCTTTTTTTTATTGTCTGTTACTTGAGTTCATATCAATACAATGCAAAAACTGTTGCCAAGTCAGGACTATCCTCAGTCACTAAAACTGGTTTGGTTAGAAAACACTTTGTGTTCCAGTAGTTAAGGATTTGGTTGTTGAACTGTTTTTATTTTTTAGACTCTCTAACAAATTGCGTCATATATTTTGTGACTACATTTGTTAGGAAAACTTATTGCTTATTTTCCCCTGGGGGAACACCACTGAGCTTTGGTGCGCTGATAAATGAGGTAAGAGCTTCCATTAGTCCTTTACCAACGAACTGTATGTGGCGTTCTGGGTTTATTTATATTTTGTGAAGTTCTGCATAATATTAGTGGAATATGTTTGTTGAAGGTACCTCGCCAGATTTCACACCATGACCCTTAAAGTGATATTGCATCAGGTTTTCCAGGCTTTCTGTCTGTAGATACTTCACAGAACTTGAAGGCAAGAGACGTGATTTTGAAACTCTCCTCGTCTTTGCTGCTGTTCTAGGTTTGGTTGTTGCTTGACTATCACTTGGTTGGTCAGCTCTGAATGTTTGTAACAGGAAGCCTTTCTGTTTAGGTTGGTGGCTTTTATGAAGAGGCAGAATTCAACACCTCAGGAGCTTTTCTCCTCCCAGCAGTTTGGAAGACTCGTCTGCAGTTTAACAATGGTGTACTGTGCCTTGTAGAGTAGGATAGGAATATCCATTATTGTCCCTCGGTGCGACAATTCAGTTTGTCACAGCACCAAAGTGAAAGGCAAACAAAAGCATGCAGGTTCACGCAAATAAAAAGCAAATGTACAGTGAGGGAAAATTTACAACATACAAAAAAAAACACACTGTAGTTTTGAAAATGACGCATAGATAAGTTGCCCAAATATTTGAAAAATATTTATATTTTCACCTAGTTCATGAAAAGTTATTTGAATCCATGACTCTTCTGTAAAATGGCCCCAGAAGGCCTCACATGTAGCCACTCCCAAGTAGGCGGGGCTTGTCGCTCTACCTGTAGGATGTGGACGTCTCCTCTGATTGGCTGATGGATGAACGGTAGCAAAATGACTGAATTATGAATATATCTCATGTAGATGTTTGCATCCATCGCTGCCATGATTTTAATTATTGTGTGAACTAGCTTAGTGACGTGTAATTTTGATTTAATTTGTTATTTAATGGAAACACAGCCATTGTGAAATTTTTTATTTATTTATTTTTTTACATTAGCTGAATATCGAAAGATTTGCACACATTTGTAACAGAAACTCAGCGACTGAGAGGAACACACTCCCAATGGAGACACACCCATTTTAGCTGGATCCCAACTAAATATTAACCAGCTAGAGTGGAGAAGAGGCTTTAGTTGACTCTTAAATTTGGTGCAGACTCACTCGGTTACTGCTTGACTACTGTTTGCTTTAATTAATGTCTCCGCGGATGTGGGGCCCTCTAATTGACAGTAAAGGCGCATTGCTAAGAGGTCCGGTGTGTGTGTGTTCCTCTCTACTGTTTACTGTTCACACTATTAAATTTTGCAGCCATTTGCTCCAGATTTGAATACATCTCACTGAATGTAGGAGGGAAATATTACCAGTTAATCATGGAGTGAGGTTGTCAGCAGGGGTGGTTGCAGTTTTCATAATGGCCTAATTTCATGCAATCACAGACTAATTATCTGCATTTGTAATTGTTGGGATTTCTCTTTGTGTCTGTGCAGCAACTTTTACCACAGTTCACAATTCCAGGATTAGCTGCTGGGGTGAGTCTAAAAAGTGCAGAAAACTAAAGCATCCATGCAACACATTTAAAAGCACAATTAAGTATTTTTAAAATAGCCATAAAGTCCAATGAGTATTATCAGAATGTCATTTGCGGGAGTGTAAGAAAGACATTCTGACTAATTGTTTCCAAGCTTTCACCTCACAGAGTAGCCCTCCCCCGCAGCTCCCCCACTTAACTCCTTCAAACTAGCCAGCAGCAATTAGCAAACACCTGCTGGAACTGTGCATCTGTTGAGTTCATGATAGGAGCTACTGCTCAGTGCAACTCTAATAAATACATTGTTAAAGTGTTAATAGAGGAGCCATGTTACAATGAGCTCCTGAAGGGGGAGTTTCAGAAAGAGCAGGAGTTTTTAAAGAGACAGAGGCTCAATTTCAGGGCTTTAAATTCCTAAATCGTATTCCTTTAAAGTCATATTTTATATATGTAGCATCTTTATAAGAACTGAAGGCAATATAATTACTCGATTGCGCTATAAAATGGCACTTTGTGGCTGGAAAATACGCAATACTGCACCTTTAAAAAGATTACAACATTTTTTTTTTCTTTCAGACTTTTTTAAACCTGTATAGTTTCTGAAAATAGCCAGTCTTTCTATAGTAACAACTTTCACACTAAGATAAGTTACATATGTGACCAGTAGAGTTGTTTTGATACATTTCTAGTAAAAGATGTTATTAGATAAACCAAAATAAAATCTATTTGTCATAGGTTGGCTGAAGTTCTCCACTTATAATTGTGAATTTCCAAACTTTGAGTATTTTCATTAGTTATTTTTGCACATCTATACTTTTGTTTTTGACCTTTGGCCTGGATTAAAACCAAAACTTGACATTAGAACCAAATCCTGGAGCCGGGCGAGACAGAGCAGTTGAGGAAAGCAGTAAATGGATTACTCTGGACCTATCAGGTGATCAGTGACTCTCCTCTCCGTCTTAGTGTCTTTTTTTTTTAATTAGTCTTGAATTATTGAAGCTTAAATGGCCAGTGTTTGCTTTCAGCTCTAAGGGTGATGAAACCACAGAGGCCAGAGGGCTCGGCTTTACACCTTCTGGTCATCTTGAAACAAATATCTGCAGATAGTTTGGGAGTGCTGTTTTTCTTTTTCTTTTTTTTTTTCTTTTTTTAAACTTTCTAATTATAAGCTATTAGTGCAGAGCAAAAAATCTATTCAGCAGTTCTAGCACACCTGCGGTATGCCCAACATCTTCATCATTTTCCTATTCATAACAAAGAGTTGAATTAGTGGAAAAAGGTGCAGCTCCGTCTACTTCTTTATTTATTTTTTCGTCTGCAGAGGCTACTCGCCCGTTCTGCTCGCAGCACCTTTTCTCCTTCCTCCATCTCTCATTTGCTTCATCTTCGCCTCGCTCCCCTTTTCTCCCTCCTTCACATTCTTTCCTTCGGAGGGAAAAAAAATGAAAGAGAAAAAAAAAAAACAGGCTACGCATTAATGAGTCAATGCGGAGCAGTATTATGTTTAATTAGGTAGTTTATATAATGAGGTGTTCATTTCTAATGGAGGGACATGCTGTGAGCAGCACATCTGCAAGAATAACTCAGGCAATCAGCAGCACGAGGACCCATGGAACTGCAAATGAGACTTACTTACTCAGAAATGAATTATGTCTCAGTGCCTTTCCCAAAGCCCATTAATTAAATCCACTGGCATCAAGGTCTTTTTCTTAATTTCATGTACCATTAGCATAATAAACACAATTTGAGTTAGCACAATGTGATCAGTTTAATGGATGCTATTTATTTAGCTTTATTATTTAAAGCTCTGGTAATGGGGGGGGAAGAAACATAATAGAGAAGCTACCATGAGGCCCGATGCCAGACGCAGGCTTTTGAGATTTTGGCATATTATTAAAAGTAGGCCTCAGGGTTAGACAGGGGCGCGAGGTGGAGAGGGGTTTTGCGTGTCACGGCCTCCTTCGCCGTGACGTTTAACTTCCACCGCTCCTTCGTCTAACTGAGCGGAGTGGCTTCGGAGAGCTTTCCCGCGGTCGGGCAGCACTCGGTGCACCTTCATTAAAACAATACAAGGGCCCGGCTAATGCATGGCAGCGAATTTGTTCTGACCTTAAAGGAAAACCCTTGAGGTGAGATATGATTAGCGTTATTGTTGAGGACAGGTACATCATTATCTCAATGTACCTCGACCATTGCCAAGTTCCACAGCGCCCGCGCCTCCGTCCCTCTGACTCAGGCAACTGGCACACGACGTAATCTCTCCTCGGGAGCAGAAATGCACTTAATCATCTACTCAAGTTTCAGGGACTGCCCCCGAGTGCTCTCTGTCTAGCACAAGCCCCGACGACTGCTCTGCAGAAATCCGCAGCGCTGTTTTCTAAGCTCCCAAATTAATTGTCTAATGGATTAGGAGCTATGGAGTGTCCTACTTTACCGCAATAGAGCCATAATTTAAATAGTGCCAGGTGAGGACAAGGAGAAGTTGTATTTCTATATTTTTCTTTCTCCTTTGGATAGAATACATCTTTTATTGCCCCAAATACACCAAATCTGCCTCCCTCCCCCTTCTCCTTCCCTCCAAACCCCCCCACACACCCACTGGCATCCAGGGCTTCATTAGACAGGCTAGTTCCTCGAAGAGAATTACATCCAGCAGCTTCTTGTTACTTACACTATGTAAGTGCCGTGGACCCTACAGTACAGAACAGTGAGGCTGCGGGTTTCCAAGACGACTCAACGTACGCAATGGAGGGCTTCCTTTTTAAAACGAAGACAGACTCTAAAGTAGCTCCTCATTTTGGGCAATCAAAGTGACCAGAAGTCAACGCGTTACTTTGGCATACCTCATCCTAATGGACGCAAAAACGGAGTGATTGAAGGAGAACGGCTCCATGTGTCAAGCGTTGAGTGAAAAACACATGACACCAAAACCCATTAGTGTCCTCCTGAGAGACAATGCCCAGAACTCTCCCTCCTCCCCCTCACTGCCGAGACGGGGTGCTGTTTCTGACAAAAGACCCTCTTTCTGCTGCAGATAAAAGGCCCCATGATTAGCCCAGGGGTTGAACTGTGCTCCACTTCACGCTCACTTTTTTTTTTTTTTTCCATGTGGTAAAGTGAGAACTTGAAGTGATGTCAAAGTGTGGTGTAATGAAAAGTGTTTTTTCTGTAATGGATCTCAGAAAGCTAGCCCAATTATCTTTTTTTAAAAGACTTCTTTTTTTTTTCTACAGTAAATGCTGATGTTCAGGTATTCAGGAGTTTAGTTTGGCACTTAGTGTTACCTTAGATGATCACATTTCTACTAATCAGGCTTTTTTTGTTTGTTTTTTTCCCAAAGAGTTTTTGCGGCGCTGGTGGCTTGTATTTTTTGCCACAGTAGGCAGACAGGAAAGAGGGTGAGGAGAGAGGGGAAGACATGGGGCAAAGGTCGCCGGGACCGGGAGTCGGACCCACGACGTCCGTGTCGAGGACTAAGGCCTCCAAACGTGGGGCGTGCTAACCCCCTGCACCACCACAGCCCACCCTGAAATCAGCCTTTTGAATGTATTTATTTTAAGCCAATGCTGGAACAAAAAGTGGTTCATGTAACAAAACAAGGACATCAGCTTGATTTCCTCATTACACTATGTAATAGGTTTTGCAAAATGTATCCTGCCCTGCTCTTCTAACTATTTTACCAACAACTTTGTTGCGGGACATGCCTTAAAGGACAGGTACATCATTGTATTTTGTGTACTCCTTTGCCTTAATACACATTAATTAAAGTCTACCTGCATGGGGTGCCATTTGTAAAGTTACACAAATTTAACAGCAATAATTTGGATTATTTAGGATTATAAGAAGGAAAAAACAGTCACATTTTCGGCATCATAATTTCTCAATGTCACACTTTCAAACTTTCTATTTAGCTTGAAAGTTATTTAGTTGGTAAACAAAATATGAAATTAGTAAACCAAGTATTGCGTATTATTGTATGCAACAGGTTTCTCTTGTAAATGAGATGAGTCTCAAGAGATTTTTCCTGTATTAAGGATTACATACATTTTGTTAGCTAACTAAATATTTAATTAACAAACTAGCGTAAGCTCAGAAACTAAATATTTGCTTAACCATTTAAATATTTAGCTCAAACTAAATATGTAGTGATTCAGTTTCACCACCAAGTGTTTTTGTGGAAGTTCTCAAGACTCAGCTTTTATTTTGACAATTCCACTTATCATCTGAATGATTTGCAATATCTAGATTTTGAGCTCTATTCTTTCAGCTCTCTAATTTGTAGACTAAATATTTAGCTAGCATAGAACGAAAGTAGTTTGTATATACTTGACCAAATAGGAAAAAGCATCACAGAACCTAATCTCTTGTCCCACTTTTATTATTTAGCTCTGTGCTAGCTAAATATTTAATTTGTAGACTAAATATTTAGCTAGTGAAGAGCTAAATATTTAGTTTCTAAGATAATTTCATCCTGAAGACATTTCACTCACTTCAGGATGTTGGATGCTTGATACTAAAACTGATGCAACTGATGGTCATTCGGATGCAATTGGAGCACAGCATTTCATATATTCTTGACAACATAGGAAAAAGCATCACAGAAACTTAATTTCTTGTCCCACTCTTCTTCAAGGCATCAGTCAAACTAAGCCAATTTAGATCCAGTCTAAATCTTCCAATGTCCCTCTTCATGCTGCTCTGACGTACAGCAGTGACAGCATTGTGTATTGTCAGTTTGTCTGTTGCAGTAAGAGTTTCTCTGTGTTTCTAGAAACAGTATTTCAAGTGAGCATTAAAGCAAGCCCTAGCTGTAATCTCTTTAAATACAGTTGCCCACACATCGCTGCTTGAAGTCCAAGTATGTGGATGTAAATATGCTGAAAGTAACCGGATCACATTGCAAGTCTCATCTTGATTAGGTCAAAGCAGTTACATGAGTCATTAGACCCCACTCATTCTAATTGCTGGAATCACTGGTTTCAGCATCAGGGTATAAAGTAACAGTCAACAAGCTGCTGTTACATGTGAGCAAGAAGTAAAGAAAAAGAGCTATTACCTGTAATTCATTAAAAGACCAACTTTCATGATATTAGGTGCATCGACAGAAGTCCCCTAACAATGCCCCTCCTTATAAATTCAAAAGTTAAATGTCCCATATAAAGTCTTATGCAACCAAACATTATATGCTTGATACATTTTTACTCTAGCTGGGCATTTCAATCAAAAATGGCTGCTAAAATTACTCACAATTTATTATATTTAATTCAAATAGACACACATCCAAATGGAGAGAAAAGCGGCAGATGACTGTGGATCATTTTGCCTCTTTACCAGTTCATAGCCCAATTTCTTAGCCATATGTTCTCATCTGCATTCTTTCTTTAAAGTTAACCATTATGTAGCACTTCATGTTTTAATTGTAGATGAATTATGGAGACAAGCGTAAAATTCTAAATATTTGATATAATTTACCTGAAGATACAGGAAGATAACGTTCCACCAGGTGTCTGCTAATTGCTGCTACTGCTAGTCTGCAGGAAAAATGAGGAGAATACACATAAAACCAAGAAAGTGCACAAACAAGAAACTAAAAATGATCAAAATTCCAACCAGAAGAGAATAAAGAAACTCAGGAAGTAAAAAAACAACAGAACACAGGACTGGTTTCAAAATAAAACAGGACATACAATCTTCAGCTGACATTACTTCAGCAGACATTACATACTGTCAATATGTATTTGTCATCAACACACATCAGATATGTTGGGGAATATTCCATTTATTATGGTTAAAAAGCAACTCTAGACAGGTGGGTGTTTAGTCTGGAGATCAGTGTTTCAGCAGTTATATCAGCACTAGCTGTCTGTGGCTGATGTTCAGTCTTGAAGACAGGAGAAAAGGTCTGTTAGGTTAAACTGCTCCTCCAGGTTGGCCTGTTGTGCTTTTTGACACCATCTGTTAAGAGTGTTTGACACAAAAAAGGCCTGTATGTGGATCAATAATGGGGGTTATGTGCTTGTATTACCCTGGATGTTCATCTGGTCACTGAGCGGCGCCATGAGCTCATGGCTAATGACTGAAGATCGATGGTTAGAAAGTTGCCTGTGGTTTGTTGCAGTGTTATGTTTACCGTACGGTGGCTGATGGCTGCACCGCTGACACTCTTCACCCTGGGGAGAATAAACAGGCTCTGAAAATGCATTTGCTGGGTTGGGGTTTTAGTTGCTTATTAGATTTTCAACTACATGACAAATCCCCGATTGCTCTAGTAAAACTGGAGAGTCTGTCAGCCCTACCGGTACCGAAAAGGAACATTTCCAGGTTTTTAAAATTTATTTATTGTTTTCTGTAAAATGACTTTTTTAGCTACCTGAAGCATGTATGATTCTGTTTTGATAAAAATCTGAAGGTTGGAATTGAGCTGGTTGCATTTCAATGAACCTGCCAATCTGGGTAAAAACATGTCCAAACTTCACATTAATACTCGTTCTATGTATTTGCGCTGAATATTTTTGGTAGAAATGCCGAATAACTGCAGTGTTGGTTTAAACCTGTTCTGTAACATTTATGTGTGGAGCTTAAGTATAAAACTCTGTGTTAAGCTGCACAACTTTTAACAGCAAGTCATAGTATACACTTAAAAAAGAGAATGGAACTTCAACTAAAAAAAAGTTGAATAAACTAATTCTGTGGCAGCTGACTTACCAGAAGGTAAAAATCGAAAATTCATGTCCACAATGTGTGGGGTCTGCAGAGATGTTAGCTGCCCTTTTCCTGACCCGTAGTCCTGTACATGATCCTGATTGGAGGTAAAGTCACCCTGTGCTAGCTTTACTTTGTTATTATTATTATTTTTTGAATCGATTGTCTTTGTATTAAAACTACTAAAACAGTTGAAGCGTTTATATTTTAAAGGCTTTTACTCAGAAAGTTCTAGAAAGCAACTTGATCCATTTTCAAGTGGCTTTTTTGTTATATAATCAGGATTTCTGGAAGTTTAAGCGAGTAAAATTTAAGGCTTCTTAACACCAGCAAAATTTACATTTAAGACTTAGAATTACTAAAAATAATTTAAAAACTTCATAACTTATATTTGCAGGTTTTTTGATGCTCATCAAATGTCATCATGGTGAGGCACTGACGTCATCAGAATCTGATTTGCAAATAGATGCATAGATTGACAGCAGTTTACAGGTTATGTTTCACTTCTGCATCCTTACACACACATATTATCTCCTGCTTCGATTGAAAGTCAGTGTTGTAATGTAGTCATCCAGAGGAAAATCACTATCTCTATTATAATCTATCGCTGCACTTAACGAATCGTTTAGCCTAGCTCGCTGTCACTTACTCGGCAGTTGAGTGCCATGAGGCAAGAGAACTGCCTGCCTCACCTCGAACCTGTTCTCTGCTCGTTATAATCGCTCATTACAATAAATAAACACGTTAAACAAAACACAGTTGGTGACAAAAAGCACTGTACATTATATACATAAGCTAAATTATTGGAAATAAGTTCACATATTAAATTTGTTTAAACCATTTTATTGACGCCGTACAGCAACATGCTCTCTCCGCTTAGCAGCCAGCGCAGAGCCAGGGGTTGCGCAATCCAAGGTGAGGCAGAGCTCGCTGCTGCCTCACCGGCATCGCTTCCAAGCACTTCAATGGGAAAATAAGAAAATTCAGCGATTTTGAACAAATAAAAATCGAAATTGGTGAAGCTACATGAAAAATAAATATTTTTTAGTACAAACCACCGGATGAATATAACAATTTAAATTACTTTATGATTATATATTTTCTTTCTTTCCATGAC
This sequence comes from Gambusia affinis, assembly GCF_019740435.1. Classification (NCBI taxonomy): domain Eukaryota; kingdom Metazoa; phylum Chordata; class Actinopteri; order Cyprinodontiformes; family Poeciliidae; genus Gambusia; species Gambusia affinis. Next base: position 3,371,434 of record NC_057877.1, read on the forward strand.
GGCTGGTGAGGCACTGCCTCACCTGCCTCCCCTGACCGCACGTCACTGCTAATTTAATAATTTTACATACTGCATTGTTACTGCCAGTGCTGCTGCTGTCCAGTTCATTAAGAGCCATGAGGAAATTATCAGAAAGACTTGTGCATGTTGTAATATATACCCATCACCCTCTGTTTTTCTGTTTCGTTCTTTTGACAAAAATACACAAACAATTAAACTCCAATAAGTGCTGAATTAATCTTTACATCGTCGGTCAAAAGGGTTTTGAGAAATGTCGTCACGGTGCGTTTCAGCAAACAAACAGCCGCTGCTTTTATGGCCCTCTTCCAGCCAATGACGCGCCTCTGTGAACGAGGATTGGAAACGACTGGCAGTGCCACCAAGGACCGCTGCGGTTTCAGGCTCCGAGCCCACATTCTGACACGGAGATCACTCTGTCCATTTTTCTTTCTTTTTTTTTCAAACGCAGACTTATTATTACCTTCCCACAATAAATTGCTCTGGAGGGCTGGGGAAATGCTGCTCCCTGTTTCTGTAACAGCAGCATCTCAGATATCATTAGGAAGGCACAGAGCAGGGGGGACAGCAGATCAATGCATTCCGCCACAAAAGCATTAGTACACTCCGTGTATGATCAGTTTACTGAACAACACCGCCTGCCCCCGCGTCCCTTACTGGAAACAATTGATGCATTGTTGCAGTGAAATGAATCCGCTCAAGTCTTAATGACAATCAGACGTCCAATTGGCACTACCTAAAATAATTGGATGGCTAAAAATGAGATCTTCTGAACTGAAAGAGAAGCGATATGTAAGGCTCACACACAGCTCAGCTAAAATCTCGACTTAAATGAGATGATTTCTTGTTTGTTATAGTTCACAACAAGTCAATTTATACCAGCAGACTGCTTCATGCTGCTGTTCTGTTCTCAGTGCTTTGACATATGGGGTTATGAGAGTGTGTCAGTGGGACTTTCAAAGAAACAATCAGTTCTGTCCAGTCCAAACACGCCCATGTTCTTCGCTAGGTGAAGTTAGCTTAGGTCACGTTCACACAGCAGGTGAATGTGACCCAAATGAAATTTTTTGCCCAAATGTGACCTGCAGCCGACTTCATCACAGGAGTTTGAACGACCAATTACAAATCTGACCTCCCCTGACCTGGATCAGATCGTTCGTGAAGCGTCTGTGGTGTGAACGGTCATGCTGTATTTTAAGTTGAACTTTACATCATGTAGGTGAGATGCAGGGCTGCACAGTGGCGCAGTTGGTAGAACTGTTGCCTTGCAGCAAGAAGGTCCTGGGTTCGATTCCCAGCCCGGGGTCTTTCTGCATGGAGTTTGCATGTTCTGCATGTTCTTCCTCCCAAAGTCCAATTTAATTCTCCCTCTGTGAGGGGGTGTGTGTCTCTGTGTTGCCCTGCGACAGACTGCTGAACGGTAGCTGGAGATAGTCACCAGCACAACACCCCTAGGGACAAGGGTGTTAGAAAATGGATGGATGGATATGTGAGACGTGTCAGAAGAAGCCAGATTAGATGTAAACAATGGCTGATAAAAAAAAAATCATAATTATAAAATTATGAAGTCTATTCATAATTCTGACTATGCACTCAAACACACTTCTCCACAAAACACTATTAGTGTTAGTTGTGCTTCCTTTACATTATCTTATTTTGTCTTATCATCTTGTGATGATACTGTTGCTGAATAACTTTAAAATTGGTCCATAGGTGTCTCCCTTAAAAAAAGGAGAGCTGAGTAATTTTCAATTAACCATTTTAATTCCAACTAATTAAAATGGTTCAGAAAGTGCAGCTAGAAATTCAAGTATAATGTCAAATAAATTCTAAAGCATGACTTCACTCATAGCACGACACATAGAGTCAGACCGAATTATTATTATTATTACTTATGCAGACTTCTTCTATTTTATTGGGGTTTCAAATGAACAGTTGCTTTGCTCTGTACGCCAGGCGGACGTTTCCTGGTGCTGCCTATAAACTGCTCTAAGAACTATTCTGAAACTCCCAAACACTTAAAGCTGAAAGTCACATCTTCTGCAGAGGACTATAAATATTTCAGAGAGGCCATGTCAGTTAAGTGACACGGTCACAAGGAGAGAAGCTTGCAGTCTGAATTAAAGCTGCACTCTGTACAAATGCTGCGGCTGCATTAGATTAGCCACAAGCTGTAATCTGTCACTTAGCTGCAGCATGGCTCGCTGTTTAAACTGATGTAAACCGCCGCTGTCTGGCCACAGAGTTGGGGAGTGTAATGGGGATTCATTGATCCACTGGTCTTTAGCTGATTGAGTTAGATAATTAAAAAGCCTCTTGTATCAGTTCCATTAAGGATTGTTTGTGTTGCTCTTGTTGTTTTGTTTTGGGGTTGGTTGGTTGGTTTTTTTTGTGTTCATCCTGTTCCTGAACAGCAATGCTCCAGTGTTTTGGCCCAATTACCTTTTCCTCTGTTTTTTCTTTAGTTTTATCATCTTTCAGTGTAAAGCTGCAATATGTAACTTTTATTGAAAAAGTGTTATTTAAATATATATATATTAATTGTCATTAAGACAGATAAATAAAAAAAAAATGAGCTCCTCTGCCTTCTCCCCGTGCTAGCTTCAGAAATAAACCACTCAGTCAGAAACAACCTATCAGAGCCAGGAGGAGGAGGGGCTTAGCGCTCTCAATCACTTTTGTGCTCACCCCTCCGGCTTGCTCTTAGCAAAGCTACAGCTGGTTCATCACAACATAGCCTGCCACTAATGCTAACTAGCATTAGCATATCCAAAGATGATGGTGGATTAATGGTTTTCCTCAAACAATACAATATTTTTCCACCATTAGCACATTGAGCAGCGTACAGAAAGTTGATTGGCAGCGCTAAGACCCGTATCCCAGCTCTGATTGGTTGTTTTTGACCGTGAGTGGTACATTTTCTGCAATACTGGAGGAAAATATGGAAAATATGTTAACAGATTTTTGTAAAAGCTACATACTGCAGCTTTAAATACCTGTTCTCCTAAAAGGGTTAAACCCAGAATTCAGGCAGTCAGGGAACCGAGGGAGAACAGAAACCAGCATGAGAAACAGAATAAGAAGAAGGTGGTTCTGGATGAAAGCGGAGCGACTGAGCCGTCCTGAAGCGTGGCGGCCTCGCTCCGCCTTGTATCCCCTCCAACAGGCCAACTGTCCTTTGCTGTCACCGGAAGCCGCGCCAGGCCTCCTCGGCGACGGCCCCGGCGTCTGCAGCTCTGCTGAAAATAACCAAGCCGAGCTCATTAGCAGATTAGGTGTTGCAATGAATCTGTGCGGTTAAAAGCGCTGCGGCCCGATATTGTTCCTCCAGGACAATTACAGCTGATTGACGTGTTGGCACATGGAAGACAGAGCAGGACGAAAAGGAGGAGGAGAAGGAAGAAGAGGAGGAGGAGTCCAGCATGAAGGGCAAAATAATCTTCTGAGCGTCACACGTGGCGTGTTAACAGCAGCGTCAGATGAGAGGCTGCCGTTGATTAAATCACGCTCTGTATCGAAATGACTTCTTGATTCCGTTGTATTCAGTTTTACTAGTTACCGATTCTCTTCTTTCTTCCTCTGCCGAATTTGAAAGGAAGGACGTACTCGTCGTCATCTCAACCAGCCGCTGCCCTTTCTTTAGCTATAATCCCTTCATGGCTGCAAATCAAATAAGAGTTCCCCCTTTTTAAACGGATTTAATGTGCGATTCCACAAGACAGCCCTCCACTCGTTTGTTTAAAAGAGAATCACTTGGCGCTGCTGGCGACTGAGACTGTCCCCTTCTCTCTCAGATCTCACTGCTCGGGCCTCGGATTCTTCAATCTGCGAATTTCAAACTAAATATTTAACTGGCGTTCGCAGCATGAGTTCGATCCCTGCTGCACTGAGAGAATATTTGATTCCTTAATGAAAGCAACAAGATGAGTCTGAGCAGCTTCTGATCACAGTTTGTTTTAAACATGGTCTGGACCAGAAGTTAGAGGGACATTTTCAGACATGCGGGCTGTCGGGAACTTTTTCAATCGTGCCTTTTTTTTTTTTTTTTTTTCCTTTTTTGGAATGTTGTGTGCAAAAAAAAAAAAAAAAAATCACAACCTACACCACTTCTAATGCCACTGTCAGATCTTCAAGAGCTTGACACTAATTTAGAATTTTCCATCACACCTGAATGACTTTCAGTCCTCAAAGTACATGGCGCAGACTGAGGACTGGGTGTTCTAATGTTGGAGCTTCAGGAACATGAAATGGGAGCTGCACCATCAAAACCTTTGCAGATTTCACCAACTCAAATCTAAGAACGTTCTAAGACCTCTTTAAGACCATTCTGAATGGAATTGAAGACGTACGTCATCATAGAAAAGAACAAACTTCCTCCAGCCAAATGATGGTAAATTTGCACTTACCCATATCAGGTGCAAAAGGCCAGCTAGCTAACCAGCAGGGCTGTGTAGAGAGTTGCTGCTGGCCTCAACTCGTGAGGAAAAACAACATTTACAAGAAAAAAATTAAGGCCAGTTATTAATATATATCTTAGTTTTTCAATAAATTTAAAACATTTTAAGATTCAAATTTTAGAGATGCTAACTTAAGAGTTTGAAAGGATGACTTCCATCTTGACAGTTGGTGATCTTGCTTTCAGTCATTTAGTAACATTAACAGGTTGAGTTAATCACAACATTACTTGGTGTTGCGGTTAGCACCGTACAGCAGATTTAAACGTACTTTTTAAAATGAATTTAAGACATTATAAGGCCTTCCTTTTAGATGAATGAAATTAAGACTTCTTAAGGATGATTATCTTGACAGGTGGTGGGTTTTTCTTCCATTCAGTGAAAAGTACATAAATAACAGGTTCCACTCACCACAACACTCTTTAGTGTGAAAGTAGCTACTATAGGAGGAAGACTTCAAAGTTTCTAGTTTTAATGTCATTTTGTTTTTGAAAACATGAAAGGTTATTAATCATTTACGCCTCGCGTTCACACAGACGTCTTAGAGGAGATTAAACTGTTTTTCTCTTAAATGGTTTCCAGAGTTACTTTGCCCTGGTGGACAGCAAAAATGTCTCTTTTGTGAAAACACTAATGTATTAACCCGACCTCTAACCTGATCTATAACCCCTATAACAATGGTGGATTACTTGTCCAAAACTCCACTCAGTTTGTTGTTTGTCATTCTCGCTCTAGTTGTGTTTCCTGCTAACAACATGTGGAGGCTTTATGCTTCATACAAGGAAGTAAACGATACACACACATCCAGAACTGAGACAACTGAACCATTAACCGTATCATCCACCGTGTGCACAGACATTAATGTCTATTCTACCAGAGAAGTAACTGGGAACCTCTGAGTCTTTGCACCAATAGGAGCAAAGACTGACTCCAGCGCCTTGAACAGCAGACATCTTAAAGTGATGGTGAATAAAATCAACAACTCTTCAGCTGTATGTGGAATCTGCTGTGAGGGACTCTGCATGGTAGTGACAGAAAAAAGGTTGAACAAATTAATGCAGACCATAAAAGTTCTCATTTCTGAAAAAGAAAAAATAAATAAATAAAAAAATCCCAGTTTGAGATGAATAATCATTAGTGATTGAGCGGTTTTCATTGATAGATGCATACTCTCCTAGCTATGTTTGAAATGATGCCACTTTACCCAGAAAGCAGGACTGTAGCAATTAAAACTGTTTTTTTAAAATATTATTTATGTCTGCTACAGCTAAATCTAGAGCCATGTTGATATTGTCTGTGATTATCTTTTTATATTTGTAAGCTTTTATTTAATTTTGGCTCCAGTCGAACTGGGCCATCTAGACTCCATTAATGGCCATAACTTATAAATTCCACTCTGATTCAGCGCAGACGGGCATAAATGAATAAATTCAAAATTTCCCTTTGTGACACAGAGACAGCCAGTCTGAGCAAGTTTGTCTTCAAGTAGAGCATGTTCAGATTCAAATATGTAAAATCACGCATAGTTACAACAGTTGGACTTCAACCTATTGAAGTCTGTTTTTTGTTTTTTTTCTTAACCAATTTCTTGTCAACACGTTATTCTTCTCAAAGCAATTGGACCCAGCTTTGAACACAGCTCTCAATATTTGCTATTGTTTGCATGAATAGCGCACTAAAGATTTATTCTCTTGCTTTTTCTTTCGACACAATAGCAGATTAACTCCAGTAATTTGCTGCTGGAGAACACCAACAGAAAACTTGAGCAGAAGCAGAAGGACAACAGCAGGACATGGTGTTGAGCGGTCCGCATGTTTTCTAACGACATTCAATTGTTTTCTTGCTGCACATTACTATGCTCACTAGTAACACTTATGTAAATTTAGCCAAAACAAAAGGAAACATCTAGTTTTGTTCAGGTGTAGTTTTTAACGTGTATGTTGTGTCAATTTTGGGCATATGAAGATCTTTTTTTTTTTTTTTACAGTTCAAGAAAATCAAATAATAAAAATGAGCTCAGACTTTTCTGATTACAAAAGGTGCCATATCCTGGCCTTGTTGAAGGCTGTGGCTCTCTGCTACGTACAACAGGACAATTAACCAAATTTACTCAAAAGTGTATGAGTGCATTTCTGAGTCTCTGTGTAATTTTGACTTTGCAGATTTAAGAAAATTCAAAATAAGCCATTTGTTTAATTATTCAGACTCAAATTAATCATGAAAAAGAAAGTAAAAATTGCATGACATTCAGTGGGACGATGAGTGTTTGTAAGCATCTTTTATGAACTTTATCTATAAAGCAGGAAAGCCTGGATGGGGGAACGTTCCCACAGACTGGTTAGACATAATAACAATCCAAAGTCAATTAATCAAAAGTATATATATATATTTATTTATTTATTTATTTATTTATTTATTTATTTATTTATTTATTTATTTATTTATTTATTTATTTATTTATTTATTTATTTATTTATTTATTTATAAATAAATAAAATAAACTTCCCTGGAGGACATATGGTATCAGATCAGACTTGATGTGGTGGACGTGTTTCAAATGCAAGACAACCTGACAATAACAAGAGCATAATTGATCTGATAGAAAACATGGCACACCGTGGAAAGCACATCATCTGTGCGCCATAGCGTGACGTGTTTGCCGTAGATAACTTTCAGTCCAGCTGCTGGAAACAGCTGCTCAGTGGGAGCAGATGTCCACAAACAACTTTCTCTGTCCAGAAAAGTATTGGATTCTTACAGTCACTGCAGATATGTAAGAATGGGAAGAAGTTCTGCTGATGCTAAAGCTGCTCTCGGTTATTAACCTCACATCGGATTGGTAAACAAAACAATCAGCACTCAGCAGCTCACCTGGGCTCCGATTGGCTATTCTCTGATGCATCATGGGTAATCACAGGAAAGTACAAACGATTGGAGAGACCCACATTCTTTGTTCCATCAAGATAACTGGTGATGGGACTTACTGGGGAACCACATCATCAGGATTTGTTCATTTCAAAGAAAAGGGTTCAAATTAACAATTTTCAGCTAATTTTATCAGCAATAGTTTTATTGAAAAAATTTTGTGGGTAAAGTTCATAATAAAAGCTGAATAATCTGTATTATTAATAACCACAATATGTTCTGACATTAAATTTATTTATCAAATTAAATGTCAAATACACACAAACGTGTTTTGCGTGCGTGCGTGGGTGTGCGTGTGTGTGTGTTGTTCATTAACAGTTTTAGTGCTATTAGTAAGATAGAAACAAAATGAAAGGAACATATAACAACCAGTTGATGAAAAAAGTGGACTTGTTGCTTTGGTAGAAACGAAAATCACCTTCTCCACTATTAATTGTAATAATGATAAACAATAGCTGGTTATAAACATTAAACTGAAGAGCAACAAGGAAGAAGAAAGTAAGGAAGCGCCGGTTTAGCAGTCAGCTAGTGCAGCCATGACTCTTGAAGAAAACAAACATTGAGCAATGAGAGTTTGATCTGTGCAGCCCTTTCTAGAATTTTACGTATTCACTGATTAAATAAATACATTTTTATATTAAGTAGAACAATACTAACTACTGCAGAGTGTGCAGAGCGCTGTCAGCAAGCAAAGTTGCTTTCACTTACCGACTCGAGTCCGATCGCTCCGGGTAGAGATGGCCAAAAGAATCGGATCGTTCGTGAACATCACATCAGAACCGAATGAGCTCTCATCATCTCTCTGCTTGGCCTTTTCCCTGAATGGACATTTCAGGATCGTCCATAAAACTTCTTAGCCGTCACATTGTGTTCTTCAGGGATTCTGCATGTGTATCAGAACGTTAGCTGCTGTTATGACTCCTAAGTGTCTAAGGACAGACTACCAAACTAATGTCTCCGACCGCTGCTGAGACCTGTCACAGAAAATCTTTAGTTTAAGCTTGGAAACTATTTTAAATTCCAAAACAACGTCTTGAAGGCAAAATAAAAGGAGATCCAGTTTTTAGTACTATTTTTTATTTTTTTTTTTTATCTGAAAACTATTGGAGATGGCAAAAGAAAAAAAGAAGTTCTTAGGCCAGATGTTTAAGATGCAGTTTACTGGAAACATAATAAATTTACATTTTGAGTGAATTTGTTGATTCTGTAACATGTTTATTTTCTCTGACGCATAGGCCTGGACATAATAGTGGTTGTTTTCCCACAATCCTCCATGACCTATCAGCATGGACTTGTTTTGGACTTACAGATTAAGGCTGACAATGTCACAACACATTTTTCTTTTAAAGGTCATAACTTGACCACCCGTTGTCAAAGGATTCCTCTGGACTTTTTAGTACAGAAAAAGTAACATTTTCATCTGCTTTTGCCTTATAATTTTTTTTTTAACCTTAGATATACATTTTAAAAAATTTTCTGAGGGTATTATTTGTTGTTTCTAAAGTACCAGAGTCCAGTTACTAATGAAAGAAGACAGATTCTGAACTCTCATCTGTGTTCTTGTCCTTCACGTTGTTTTGAAGTGACCTGCGGATGATTATCTCTCTGTGTTGCAAATCCATCAGAATCTTTGACCTTCTTAAAAAGTGTTTTGAAATCATATTTTCCTCTTTTACACCACAGTAAATAGGGAGATATTATCCTAGCAAACTTGAAGCTCAGCCACAACAAATAAATGGAATTTGATTCATAAAAGGAAATGTTTTGCTTGTCTTGGTATATTTTTGGCATCTTGGTAAAATACGGAGTTTTGTTCAGCCAGTGGACTGCAGCATGTGAAGGCAGATGGTTTCCCATCCTCAACCTGACTCTGGTTGTGATTTTCTTCCTGCTAAACTCAAATTGTTCCTCTCAAATGTTACCTGCCATTGCTAAAACTACCGGCAGACTACAATTCTAAAATATTTCAAAAAATCGATGTCATCATTCACAACTTCTTCTGTCTGCTTATTCCCCAATTGGAAATTCTACCAAAGAAATCCATTTTGGCGGGAAAAAGCCCAGACAGAACAACGAACTGCGGTTGGAATAGAGGAACTGATGGTGTTACAAATCTCTCCGGTCACCCATACAGGCAGACTGGTGATCGGCTTGTCAATTATTTGACTTCCCAAGAGTTGGCATGTCTAGAGCGAATCACCAAAGAAGAACTAGTGTTACAGGAACTTATCGGAGTATGTGACAGTCAGTCAGAACGGGGCCTGAAGGTCGAGGATGCATAGGACAACATTTCCTGGAGTTGATGGAGTTGCTTGATAGAGATGGGAAACTGTCTTCACAACACGGTGCAGGATGATGTGTGTGGATGCCCTTTTGCTCCCATATATTTACACACCATCCTCTCCCTCTGGCATCTGTCTGCCCAGCAGTGCCATCATGGTGACAGTAAAGACATTTTTTTTTCCTTTCGGCAGTCTCGCATATTTTTTTCAGGGCCATTAGAATATGATATACACCAGAACGTAAGTGTGCAGACTACGCACAAAATTCGCTGAAAACCTGACAAAATCCCATCAAATTTGAATAAAATCAGGTTACATTATGCGTTTACTTCATTATGATAAATACGCTCTCACTTGGCTATGTTAAAAGCTCGGGCTTGACATGCAGAATAGCTGTTTTCCACTCTGTGCTAAATCGTATTTCTGGGACTTTTATTGATGTAGATTTTGCATGGCACCCACTTTAGAACCGCTTAGGTTTGAACGCGCCTTGGCCCCCTGTGCCTTTATCATTTGATAAATGTTCATCCCCTGAGTGCACGTCAAGTCCTCTTACAAGAATTCCACGGCTTTTACCAAAAGCCATCGCACCAGGAAGTAATCTAATAATGAATCCAACAACAGTTTACACACTGCCTGGCTCCGTGGCCGTAATATAAACAATGAAAGTGCGAGCATCAAGAGCTCCGTTAATGGAGTACCAGAGCAAACACTTTCATTTAATCACAGGCTTTTCTTTCAAAGCAAACTGGCCAAGCAGCAGAGGATGAGAGGCTAATGACCCACGAGCAATAAGCAAGTGTTACACCAAATGTACTCTTGCACGGAGAAGAAAGAGAGAGAGAGAGAAAAAAAAAAGCTTTTTACAGAATAGCCCTATCAATATTTTAAAGCAGAGCCTCCATGGCTTCCCTCGCTAACTGGATTAGCAGTGTGATGTGTTCTGACAGTATGTTGTTAGTGATACTCCATTTGCTTTGTCTATCATCTGATTCTCCCTCGGTAATCCACAGAGCACCGTTATATTTCATAATTTGTTTTGCTATCAGGGTTGATTTGTAAATGTGCACATTCTAATTAGCCATAGCTACTGTTTCTAATTTGTTAAATATTAAATGATTCCTGCGGTGCAGTCTTTCTTCACATCCCCCCCCAGATGAAAGTTTACGATATGCAAATCCAAAGTGCCTTTTAGATGTCAGCAGGTTTTTTAAAATGTCCCATTTTGCGCATGAAGCCACTTTCCCCGTGTTTGTCTGTCTGTCCCTTGATCCGTTTTAAGTTGATATTTATTCATCTCTGACCGCCACTTCTGTTTGGGTTTTCAGCTCGCATTGCGTACTCCATCAGACACAAGTACCGCTGCTTTCTCTAACATCATTAGTGTGTGTTTAATAAGCTGCGTTAGTTGTCTATACGGAATGAGTTTTGGGATACAGGCTAGAGTGAACTTTTATTCTGTCCTTGTTTGTTTTTGCAGCTAATAGATCACGAACTCACAAAGGCTGCTTTACTCTGAGAATTCATTTCTCAAGCTGCAGTTTGGAGCGATGCTAAAATGTTTAAACTTTCTGTTTTAAAGTTGCACCTCAGTAGCTTAGAATACCATTGAAAAATGTATGCATTTCTGGAATTCAATAGAAAAAGCTAAACTGGAACACTGTATAAATTTCAAAAATGTATTTCCACTAATTTTGGTGATTAGGGCTTGCAGTTAATAGCTACCAAAACTATAAACTTGATTTGATTTGGATATTACATAAGAACACTGCCTTGCAGCAAGAAGGTCCTGGGTTCGATTCCCGGCCGGGGTCTTTCTGCATGGAGTTTCCATGTTCTCCCTGTGCATGGTGGGTTCTCTCCGGGTTCTCCGGCTTCCTCCCACAGTCCAAAAACATGACTGTCAGGTTAATTTGTCTCTCTAAATTCTCCCTAGGTGTGTGTGTGAATGGTTGTTTGTCCTGTGTGTCTCTGTGTTGCCCTGTGACAGACTGGTGACCTGTCCAGGGTGAATCCCGCTTCTCGCCCAGAACGTAGCTGGAGATAGGAACCAGCAACCCTCCTGACCCCATTAGGGACAAGGGTGAACAGAAAATGGATGGATGGATGTTTAATACAGAAATCATAAAATGCCCCTTACAATCATTCAAAGATGGCTACCTTAGCATTCGTCCATCAGTCAGTCACTGAAACACTCAAGGATGTCCCACTCACTACTAATGAAGCTAACCTCTCACAGGTAAGCTTTGCTAGGTAACAAGTTAGTTTCACTAATGCTAAAGCAATACACTAACAGTAACTAGCGGATGTTAAAGCATTTCAGCTTCACTTGAAATTCTATCTGTCCTTGAAAGACCACAACCACCGAGCACCAGTTTAACTTTGCCATTAACATGCGCGTTCTAAAAGGCCTGCAGATGTGGTGTTTACATTTATATCTTGTTCTTTTCTGTCTGTGTTTTATTATGTTCCCGTATCTTAAAATAAGCCCCTTTTTAAGCCTGAAGTTTTTGTCTCCAATAGTGAGACTTGTTCTGTTCTTTGGTAAACAGGATCCTGACCTGATTCCTGGATCACCTGGTTGGCCTTCTGTTCACTCCGTTTGCTTCTTCGTGACTCCTTTCCAGTTCCACTCCATCAGTTTTATGCGATTTGAAATGTTTTTTAATGCCACTAGTATTCAAGGGCCAGACATTTATTGAATGCCCACTTATCCCAAGTGAACTTCACACTAATTAAGTTTTAAGAAACACATCCATCAAGGCGTTGAGGCAGTTAATTTACTGCCGGAGTGTGAATCTTACGCTTGCATCCCATTGTGTGGTGAAAGAGCGCAAAACGCTCTATTCCTACTGACCATCATTATCGGAGGCGTAAAAATGCATTGATTAAGCGGACATTAAAATAGTGCAGCAACAATATTCTGCTAATTTGAGCCACTGGGAATAAAAATCTTTTTGTCTGCATTCATTTGAAATTCATAGAGCAACTCTCTCTCTCTCTCTCTGTTTCACAAACAACATGGCATGTACTTTAAATACTGCCACAGTAGTTAGCATCCGAGCCAAAATTTCACAAGTCATTACCACATTTTCTGCCATTCTTAACTACAACAGCCCAGGCCCCCCTTTCTAGAGCTCCTGCTGCCTCTGTTCTGGCTTCCCCTTTGCATAATAAACCTCCACCCAATTTGTCATGAAATCCCTCATTTGCTGGATACTCAGAAAGGCAGATTATGCTTATTTTTCATTTGGACAGTGGGAGATGGAGCCAGGTGTTTGGCAGCAGCAGTGTGTTCAGGTGTAACTGTGCTGGTGACGGGACATGACGAGCAGCTGCAGATGAAGGATGAGGCGTGGAGGATTTTTGGGAAGAGGGGCGCCCCACGACCTGCTCCCTTAAGAATACCCCCACCACCACCCACCCACCTCCCAATCCCGTCAAATGAAGAGTATGGCAAAACTTTCTTTTGAATCTCATCTTGCTGGAATCAGCTTCTTTTTCTTAATTAGTCCGTTAAAGCCATATTGGAAATCCAGCTGCAAATCTGGGAGACTATAAAGAGGTGATTCTGCTTTGCTCAACAAGATTAATTCATGGCTCCTCACACACAGGGGCGGTCTGATCTGTAACAAGTTCATTCATTTATCTGGCTTTGATTTTAGCCATATTAAAAAGAGAGAGAGGAAAAAAAAACTGTGGCGTTTAGACACATGCTCTGCTGGACGGAGAAGTTTTAAATGTTGCATAAAACATCACATAAGAGGTTAAGAGCACGAAAGGTTAAGCAAGATCTCCCCACCCAGAAAATGTGCCACAGAACGTTTCCCTGGCTGTGAGAACTCAAGACTCTAGGTTTGGAAAAGGGAGTGGAACAGTGGGATTTGGCAGACAAGATCATGTGTCCACTTAATGTTTTATTAATTGAGAGGGAGATCAGGCATGGATTCCATATCCTCTTTTCCCACCATCACTCAGTCAGCACAATTAAATCCAGTGGCATGCAAATGAAATACCAATGAAAAAAAACTCCAGGTTGCTGCTGTGAATCTGGACATAATGTCGATACTTTGCACAAACTGAGAGCAGGTTGCAGTCAGAGTGTACCTCATATGGAGGTAACATCCCCTTGATGGCAACTAAAGAAACACACATTTAGCTCTATGGCTTTGACTCCCAAACTGTGGTATGTGTACCATTGATGGTGGCTTTAGTGGTGGTCAGAAAACCATTTTGGCACAATTATTTTCTACAGAAATACAGTTACCTCTTATAAACATCAACAACCAAGAAGACAAGTTGTTCAAGGACATTGCCCTCATCTTTTGCAAACCTTCTAAAGAGGCAATGATCAACAAGTTTTATCTGTTCCATTGGATTGGGTCATGGATAATGTGTTGAGATTCCTAACATTTCAGAGACAATGCATTTGCTCAAACCAGCCAGGAAGACATTTAATACCAACCTTGACAACAAAAGATTTCCATTTTCTATAGCCTGTTCAGAAGATTAATAAGTTCTCCATCCAGTAGGTCACTCATAGTAGTTTTATGGTTCATCTTCCCAATCAAAATACTTTAACATGAGCATTGAACGCCCCCAGGAGCACCACTGAACTGATTACCCAGGAAAGCTGGGTAGTCAGAACTGCTGTGTGGTGCATAATAACAGAACAGTCAGAACTTTAGCTTCTGCGACCTGAAGTTGCAAAGAGTTGAGAATAGCTAGCCAGACTTGTCAGCTGGAAGCGACAATAAGCCAAAAGACTTGTAGGTTTACCTGCAGCTGAAGGTGGCACCACCAAGTGTTGTCATCGCTGCACTTCGGGACGGATGCCACCAGCTTACAGTACTTGCTTGGATCTGCAGTGCAGCCCCTTGCATACACCCAGATCAGTCAACAAATGAAGATCATTGCGGTACAATGGTGAAGTTCAGCAGCATTTTCTTTGAGCGCTAAGTGCGTTACATATTTTCATTAAGGAAACTGATTTAGAGAGGGTAAACCAAACATTAGAGGCTCAGCTGTGAAGTGTCAATATACACATCTCTTTTTACCCAGCTGTCCCATTAAACCCGAGCCATTTTGAGCGTCTCCGTGTTTCCTGTCATGTTTGATAACCAAATCCCCTGGTTTGACTTTTCCCAGCAAGTTAATTTGTGGCGCTACTGCAGCCGCTGCTGGGAGCCAGCTCCTCTTAGCTCCCAGGCTCCTCTTAGCTCCCAGGCTCCTCTTAGCTCCCAGGCTCCTCTTAGCTCCCAGGCTCCTCTTAGCTCCCAGGCTCCTCTTAGCTCCCAGGCTCCTCTTAGCTCCCAGGCTCCTCTTAGCTCCCAGGCTCCTCTTAGCTCACAGGCTCCTCTTAGCTCCCAGGCTCCTCTTAGCTCCCAGGCTCCTCTTAGCTCCCAGGCTCCCTTTCACATAAGCCACTGAATTGAAATATTCTCGACTTGAAATATTGACTTTAATATCTCATTTGAAAAATTCATGTAACCTTTTGATGTTAAATCCATACTCAATTCTGCGGCATGTTATAGGAATATGCAGAAGGGGGGGATAGAAGGCATTATTATGTTTTCTCTGGGAGAGAAATTACATTTTATGGTTGTAACACCAACCTCCCCTGTGTTCCCTTTAGTCCATGAGGGGGAAAAAAAAGACAGGGCCATTAAGGCAAAATGAAAAGAGCTATTGATTGGGCTCTTATGCCTGTTCTATTTGCCTCATTTCCTAAATGCATGATAATAAGAGCTCAGCCACTGAAACTAACAATACTCCTTAATGAATCGAACTCTGAAGAATTAGCCCAAGTTTGCATAATGGTTCACAGATGTTTCCATCAATGGATGATATGCATTTGGTTTGTTGTTTTGTGGATTCATGTTCCTTTTTACCAAATGCACCATCATCTTCTTATAACATTAGAATGCAATCAAGGCATTATTTGATGCTTTCTGCTCAGAAAAAAAAAAAAAAAAAAAAAAAAGCATCTCTTGTCATCAGAGATGTCTGGGGTGAGTTTTCTTTCAAAGGCTATCACATTAGAATAACGCTGCCGTTGATGGATTGAAGCTATTAATCGGCAAATAGGGCACGATAACTTATAACAAGTGAAGAAAAACATGCTTTTAGCTAATGGAGCCGCTCTTTTAATAGAGAAATGGCCATGAGAGCATTACCAAGAGGAAGGGTGGGAAATGAAAAGACAGGCCATTGTCACATCCACAGTTTTCTGACATAGTGCATTCTGTGCACACACACACACGTGCCGCACTGAATGTGCAAACCATATTTCCAACCTGATGTGCGCAGGGTTCCGACTCATTTTCCATTCCAAAAGTCCATATTTTTGCTCACAGTTTTATAACATCCTGGACATTTGATTAAAATAAATGTTTACTATGTACAGTAGCTCTTGTACAGTAAGGCCCAATCCACTCTTGCCTTGCAGAAGTTCTGAAAAATTTCCTAGAAGGTGAGGACATCTCTTGCCTTTAAATTTCTGTCAGATTGTGTTCTGGACTCTAGTTTGACCATTTTTTTCTCCTTCATTTTCCCTTCACTGGCTGCGTTTTCATTGACCATAAAATAAATTTGCTTAATGGAAACATCCCAATTTGAAAAAAAATTTTGAGAAAAGGTTTTGGCGATAGGATAAGGTAGTTATTTTTGGCCGTATTGAAGCTGGTTTATTTAGTAAAACTGCAATGGAAAAATTTTTTTTTCTCATCACAAGTCAGACAATCAACAACCGGATGTTGCCACTGACGCGAACCAATTAAAAGACCACAGGAAATAGTTGAGGGTTGCCAGCGCGGCATGCTTTTAATGACATTGTGTGAACAAAGTTATGCACGTGTGATTTTAATTGTGTTTCTCATTTAGTGGAAACATTGCGATTATTTTTTTCATTTTTTTTTTTCATATTAGCAAAAATATTGACAAAGTTTCCGCACATTTGTAATGGAAACATGGCTGCCGACTCATTTCTTGTTGATCTAAATAAGGGACCTGCACTCACCGTGAAATTGAAAAATGAAATACATTTTCATCTTCCCTTTTTATACAACCTACCTAAAGGTTTTATTGACAGAACAGAATGTATTTTGGAACTATACAAGACTTCCTCCACTTTCAAAAGAAGCTAAATTTCAACCAGAAAATTATTATTTTTTAAAAAACACCATCAGAGCATGATGTTTGGTGGCCTTCTCATAATTTTCTGTTGTTTTTATGCCAGACGTACCATATGGATTCATTTGATAAATCTTTTCTTGCCACAACTGATGGATAACACAACATCCAGTCTGCTAGCAAAGTCACCTGTGTATGGATAAAGAAACTAAAAGCAAAACCACGATTCTGGAGTGCTCTAGTCAAAGTCTAGGCTGAAATTAATTTATATGCTTTGTTGTTAAACTGGCCGCGTGACAAAAGTAAAACTCTACACTGAGCCCACACATATTCGTGAATAACTATTTGTGTATTTCTCTGTGGAACCTAACTCCAGATTATTCGTAGAAACTCTCCTGTTGGAGATGCTTTCAAATGTAGACTCTCTAGACCCAATTCTACTTGACATGCTAGTAGCTGGCTTTTGCAAACCAGTCGATCCAAAAGCACCCTTTATTTTCTGTGACTGTGATTGGCTGTGCACCCAAGAACCCAATAAGGACGACTGCAGATATTAGATTCTTCAGTAGCCCCAACAGAGTATCTGCTGTACCAATTATTGCATATTGTTGTTTGAACTATTAAAAGAGGAAGTACGCAAATACAACGGGTCTGACGTTTGGGCCAGAGTTCCTCCACATTGATGTAAAAGACTAACTGTCAGACATTACACACTACTGAACGTAGTTGGTGCTATAAAAGACTGGACAACCTGACATTAAATTTCCAGGATATTTTTTGTTTGCATTTACTTGCTTCTTTCCTATCTCATCTTTGTCTGCTACTAAAATTTATTTGATTATCTGAAGTATCCAAGAGTGTCAATAAAGCAGGAACAAAAGAAATCTAAATGGGGGCAAATACCTTTTTACAGCAGTGTCAGGTTCTCATAATGTTTCGACGGTCGTGTGTCGTGCCTTGAAGTATGAAGAGGAAGATTATAACATCTGTAGGAACATGGTGATGCACATGAGCTTTTAAATGCCAAAATGTCAAAGCTCATGCTGGCATTTTCAGCTGTGCAAAACAACAATAATTTAGAGTATTTATATATCAGAATTCACAGCAGAAGTGTGGCATAGAGACCTGACAAAGTAGCCAGAGTTTGTCCCAGTTTATCAGGCTGATAAAGTCTTCATTGGCTGCTACATAAGCATGCCAAATTGCCAAAAAGTTCTCTTAACAGCCAGATGTACTGATTGTGATCCTAGGTACCATATTTCTCTTTGAGCAAATACTGTGTCTAAAAAGCATATCGAAACATGAAAGCAAAATGAAGCTTTCTTCTCGGCTCTCACTCCTTTTATCCGAAATGCTCCAACATCAGGAAGAAACATGTTAATTGTAGAGTCTCTGCAGAATTGTATGGTCTAATTTGCTTTGGTTGTTTGGCTTCGCGTTACCTCAGGCTATGCATTTGCATAATTAGGATTTGGAGTCAGAACGTTGGATTGCTTAGTCAAGTGTACAGAGGTGATGTTCAGATGGCTTCTTGCAGTCAAGTTTCGAAAACATTGTTATAGACCGGCTGTAGGAAACTGCTGGGTTTGCTTCTACTTTTAAATGAAGCGGAATCGTCAACTACCTTAGGTACTATCAAAATGAGGACTTTAGCCTGTGAGTCAGATGCAGCAAGGCTTTATTTGTGGATTGTGGGGGTAGCGTACGCATGAGGATGCTATCCAAATCCTGACAGGTATTTCAACCCACATTGCCTCTGGAGGAGCTGCAGAAATACTCCAACATTTCAGTAAAGAGTGACAAGACGTAAGGCATTGTGAAAAAAAATGCCTTATAGTGGATAAATCATGCTTTTAAATCCTTCCTTTTCACATGTAAATCATTCACTTATGGCAGGGGTCTCACACTCCAGTCCTTGAGGGACGCAGTCCTGCAACTTTTAGATGTGCCTCTGCTGCACCACCTGAATAGAATAATTAGGTCATTAAGGCTCTGGAGAACTGGTCTACACAAGGAGGAGGAGATTAAGCCATTTCATTCCAGTGTTTTGTACCTGTGGCACATCTAAAACCTGCAGGACAGCGACCCTCGAGGACTGGAGTTTGAGACCCCTGACTTATGGTAGCTATAAAGTAGAACTGTAATCCTTTGGTCTGAATTCCTGGTTATTGTAGCTCCACAGACTCCTCGTTCACCAAGGTTCTGAGCCACTTTTTAGAGCATCTGGTTTTGCTATGGCTTTTTAAAAATGTGAAACATTTCACGCCGCGTCACCTAGCAGATTGTAGAGCGTTCCATTCCGCCCCATTAGGCCATGTTTGTATTTTGATGGCAGCAATACAATTATCTACCAGCAGAGAGACATTTTATTAGAAAGTTTGCTAAAGATGTCAACAACGGAAGTCTGACCCAGAGCAGGAGAATGAAGACGACCCGCCTGCAGGGCCACACTTTCAAATGAATTCATCACCATGGTGTCATTACTGTATTTACAGCCTCTCCATCCATGTCAACTACCTACTAAATGGAGTTTAACTATAGTGTCCATGCATGTCAGATACCTCTTAAAATATTAATGCTACCACAATATCAATAAGTAAACAAAGCCTCAAGGAGTATCAAGACAACCACTGAATGCATCTGGATTTGTTCCCCAAGACAAAAACAAAGCCAAATAACTATATTCAATATAACTATATGTCCTACACTTCACTTCGTCCAGAGGGTCTGGACCCTCAGCTATAGAGAAACGATTACTTCCTGGAGGCGTGGACTCTGTTGAAGTTTTAAATCTTAACCAATCGCTAATGTCTGGCCAGGATGTACGTAATGCTTCAACGCCATCCTCCATGGTAAGGAGAGAAGTGCCGAGCCGAACGAGGTGTCTGTTAATGCCAGTTTAATATTCAGTAGCGTGACCGACAAGGACTGACCGCTTCGGTCACTTCCTCCTCTGCCACTGCGAAAACCACAAGCAGCAGAGAGAAAAAAAACGTCTCCGTTCACGACTTCTCCTTCTGTTTGCTGATTGGCCCGGCAGAAAATCTACTGGAGGGAATCCAGCTCAGTGGGAGAAAACCTAGATGGAGCAGTGAAGGGAGATGAGAATCAAGTGGAATTGTGTTTACATATAAGTTCTATTTTAGCAGTTTTTTGATTGATATTTGACAGTAATAGATGTTGCCAATTTAATTGAACTAAAAATATGGTTGATCACTATTAAACGGTTTAGCACGAGAGAGATCAGGTTAGGTTGATTTGGAAAGCTTCTGTTTCTCAAGAAATCATAAAAAAAAAAAAAACACTTTTATATTTACTCTGGTTAACATTGATAATCAGAAATGTTCATTGGTTACAGAAAAGCAAAAACATGGAGCCAAATACTGAACACAGTAGCCCTGCAGCAGCTCAGAAACTACAGCAGGATGGAGAGACTCGGGGCCAGCTGTAATGTGACTAATAAGAGGCTGATTACAGTCCTTTGCCTGCTACAGCAGCTTCATAGCTGGACAGTTTACCCTGGAGCTCTCTTTTGCTGCCTCAGCTTAACTCCATCCTCTATCTGGGGACAGTCACCTGCAGAGGGGCAGATGGTCTCATTTCCCCCACTGGGACTCGCTCTCTGTCTCATGTGCAGCAGTGTTGCAGAGACTTCTGTTTTAGCATCTTCTACAGAAATGCCAACACCATCATTGTTTTTTTTTGTACAGTTAATTTCTTTTATCCGCAAAGTTATGTCCACAAAACACGTCACGTGAAACTGAACCAACACAGGGAGCAGTTAGAGCAAATGTTGACCTACTTTGGCAAGTCTTTGAAATGTGTTGGTCAGCTCAGCTGTTAAAGCTGTGAAAGGTGCTGTTGCACTGTTCTGCATTGTTTTATCCCCCTTCATACAAACCTAGTTTTCCCAGCAGTAAGTAAGGCCACTCTAGTGTCGTGTTTTCATAGTATCTGCTTAAAAAATACAGAAGCTTACCGTCAACAACAGCATGTCATGTTAATCCAGAACTTTTAGTGATGCATTAGAACCTTTCTTTTTATTCTTGATGTTAGAAAAATAGGGCGCACAAGATTAAATGGAATGTCTATTTTTCCTAATCTACATGTTAAACATACAAACTCAACACATGCACAACCTTGCTAACATGTGGAGAAATGTCCCTCAGCAAGTTGAAGATAAAAACACACCTTTAATGTCAGCTTGCTTCTACCAGTCTAAAATCAGTTTTAGATTTTAGACTAAAACTGATTTTAGACTGCTTTAGTCTTAGCTGTCCATCTATCTATCTATCTATCTATTTAGCTTGCTAAATAATAATACGAAGACCACCATCTGAGCTAGCTGTGGCTAAAACATGAACACCAAAAATGTTCCAACAGAACAATGACCTAAAACACACATTAAATACAGTGATAGAATGGATAACGCAGGCTCAGAACAACCTCATGGAATGTTCCTACATCAGCCCTAAAGAAACTACTATGCTGAAAAGGAAGAAAAACAATTTACTTTTAATTACTTAAGAGCTGCTACTCGGCTCAGAATGAAGCAGGACCTAGGTGATGGCTGCAAAGAGACTCTGGTTTCTCAATAACTTGCTAAGGTACATTTAGCTTCACGTGTTTTGTGAAAGAAACAAGGGAGGGAATTAGAAGTCGGCCTTTGTTGACTCACCAGGGGAGGAAGTCGTGGTTCTGCTCTGACTACCGAACTGTGAAAAAGCGGGAGTCCACTATACACCTACCAAAACTAGTTTACTTTGGGAGTTCTACATCTCATTGACCTGTTAATATTGTCTATCTTGCGTGTGTTTTCTACCTCTACTTTGGAACACCTTGAAGGTCAACCTGGGTCTACTGCTTTCACCCGACCAGCAGACACAGGATGGACTCATATCCATTCAAGGATTATCCTCCAGGGTCTTCCACACCCCCTCCCAGAAAAATAATTAAATGGGAGTGTCAAAAGAAATAAGATTAGTTCCCAATTCTTCCCTCTCTGCAGCAAAAAGAAGCTTCTTGACAGCGACGAATGAGGCCCGTATTGCATTAATGCGACGACAGGAGGAGGAGCAAGTGAAGGTTTCAAAGAGCGCTGCAATAAGTCATTATCAGTTAGATGGAAATATTCCTTTAATACACATTGTAACATTTCAAATGGCTCAGAGTCTGCATGGAGCTGGTGTCCAAATGTGAAGCCTCCCTCTCATTACTGCAGACAGTCAGGCCAGCAGCATCTATATGCCCACATTATGGAGAGCCAACACAGAGCAGGGGAGGAAGCTATAATGGACGGAGCGGAGACAAAAACAGGTGCAGTGCTCGAGAAAGAAGGTTAATACTTGAAGTGGAAATGGGATACTTATTAACATTTCAACAGAACAGTTTTCAATGCAGTAAGTTCCACAACTTACAGAAAAATGCGCCTAATAGCTCCAGTGGAGAGACCCTGATTTCCCCATACGCTGGTTTTACTTGCACTTATGCCCAGTGTATCGATGGAAGACGCATTGTATTTCTTAAAATGATTCTTCTGAAGGCGAAATCTGTCTTCTCATAATTAAACTGTGTAAACAAACTAAAGCCAGCAGGTGATAAGGAACTGTTAAATTTATAAAACTTTCAGGAAAATAACATCTAATTTTCTCAGGCTTGCAAGAGAAAGACCAATTAAAAAAAGGGGGGTGGGGTTTGGGGGTTACAAATGAGTAGTTTGAGTAAAAAGCATGTTTTATCTTTTAAAGGAAACGGAGAACAAGCTAGTGCGGCCATTTACAACATGAAGGTTGATATGAAACTTTCACTGGAAAAAAACAAACACAAACCATGCCATTGTTTGATCATAATGAATAATTTACAGTGTGCATTAATACCATCTTTGAAATCACCAGCAGTTCAGTTAGTTCTTTGTGGATGTGGAAACAAAAGCATCCCAAGTTGATTCAAACACCTTTTATGTATTTGATTTAGAGGGTGCAGTTTTCAGTGCCTTTCTTATCAAGTCTCAATGTCATAAATGTGTAAAATAAGCTCCGTCATTTTCCAAGTCATTCTATTTTATTCGTAAGTTTTTTCAAATTATGAATCTGATGACAATACCACTCTGCTGTCTGCGTTTTTGACTAAACCTTTCCTCCTATCTTGACACAATTTTACACCAGTTTCTCATGTTATATTCAGCTAATTGGGTTTGGAATAGGGGGGGAGGGGAGGGGCTTCCCATCAGACTGTCAGTTCCAGAAACTACACACGTACACAAAAAAATGTATTAAAAGTCGCGCATGGGGTCAGTGCGACCCCGCTGGACTGCACAGAGTAAAACGCTGGTGGGGTTCAAATGACTCCATCTCTTAAAAGTGTGGGAGGCTTAATTAATATAATACATAGTATTTTATTAAGATTGATATAAAATAAGTACTTTGCACAACATCTAAAGCACAGGACAAAACAGAAGATTAAAGAAACAAAACCATTTTTATTCGGATAATATTAATTAAATCTAGTAACTTAGTATAAATATTTTAAACATGCATAACTTACTGAGTTACTGACTATTACTTGATTTAGCCAAGTAAATCTTGTTAAGATGGTTTCCGACAGAGATTCCTTTTGAATTATCAGTATCTGGAAAATATGAAGGACAGCGCGCCAAACAAAGAATTACCTTTTCCACAAATGTGTGTGTATGTTGGGGAGTGAGTGAGGGGGGGCTTCTGGGAACTCTTTGGAGATTAAATTTTGTTAATTGCCACCATCCATCAAGCATAACATTCATAAATGGAATAGCCTTTGGACATTTTAAGATAATGCCTAACTATTATGATGGATCACAGTTTCAGTTCTCGTGTTCAATCTGGTTAATGTCGGAGATAACAATTCGGCTTTAATGAGGCTTATTTTGTATATTCCAAATCAGCTGCAACACCAGACGACCTGGAGGTTCTTGGGATCCAAAGCTGAAGACAAATCTGTTTAAAACGCCAAATATGAATGCGTATACAGGTTGAATGTCCAATATGTCATGCGTTTTAAGACTTCTTTAATTGCACTCAAATAATGAAGCACAACACATAAATCACAGCTGGGGACCAGCTGGTTAATTAGTGGGGCTATCAGCTCAGGTAGCTCAGTCGGTTCCTCAGCAGACTCTTCCCAGTTGTAGTTCTGAAACAGTGTTAGCATGACAAGAATAATAGGTGTCTCTTCTGCAGTTTCCATGTCATGATTGTTTGTGTTTTTGCCGACCGGAAAGTTTTTTTTTTTGTTGTTTGTTTGTTTGTTTTTTAAACCTAAATTTTTCTTTTTTGAGGGAAATTATGGTAGGACTGGATGTGCACAGCAACAGGTGTGGGGAGGGCTATCACTGTATTTATCTCTACTCCATTCAGCAGTTTCCATGTCATGATTTTTTGTGTTTTTGCCGACCGGAAAGTTTTTTTTTTTGTTTGTTTGTTTGTTTGTTTTTTAAACCAAAATTTTTCTTTTTTGAGGGAAATTATGGTAGGACTGGCTGTGCACAGCAACAGGTGTGGGGAGGGCTAGCACTGTATTTATCTCTACTCCATTCAGCTGTATAAAGTGGCTAAGCAGTTTTAAAATCATACTGTTTCTAAAGTTTAGTCTTTTTAGCAAAGCATTAAAACTTAGTGATTTTGAAACCAGAACATTTTCTAGTATTTTCCAGGCACAAAGTGACATTTTATAGCACAATAAAACAACAATTCTATTGTTATAAAAAAGCTCCACTTAGCAAACGCAACGTCAAAGAAATTTTACTTTCTGATTTAACACAATGTCTCTTTATAAACTCCTGGTCTTTCTGCCTTTGAAAGATTAAAGGATTTTTCAAACATGCATGAAAGAATCAAGGCAACACTCCAGGTATGATTTTGATAAGGGAATAACATTATAACATGATGAACAGCTAAAAGTAATACTGCCCCTTTAATTGGGGACATTCCTTAAAACAATTGGGCACTGCTTTGATGTGGTACAACATCCTAAAAAACATCAAAAACGGAATTCTAAATTCATTTTTTTGGTTTATTTTGTGCAAAGAAGCAAACCTTATAGAAAAAGGTAGAAAAACAAACCGTTCTCGCTGTACAGAAGCTTTTAGCCTTGCAGCAAGAAGATCCTGAGTTGGAAAGTAAAGGTCCTTTATAACACATTCTTCATCTTTCCATCTCCGCCTGAGTGGCCTCTTTCTATCATTAAGGTATAAATTACAAGAATACCTTCAGTATTTACCATTCGATTCAAAATAAAACACTAAATGTAAGTACCAGTTGGTCTCCCTCACGTAAAACAAAACCTTACCCAGAATTTTACGTTCTAACACTTTACTTAATACTTAATAAATGGCTGCCTGATTGTTGGCCAAAACTACTTCATGTTATCTTCTTAACAATATAGCAGCTAAAGCACACATGCAGCTAAAAACATAATGCTTTGCTAAAAATGAGAAGTTACGAAGATATCTACCTGGGTGTGTTAGATTTTTTTAAAAACTGTTTTCTGGAACTTGTTGCCATGACAAGAAATGTGCAGATAAAGAGAGGAAGAAATGCATATCGGATCGTTTTATTATTATTTAATGTCTAGAGAGCTATTCATTTTCATTGATTAAAAATACTAAATGGAATGATGTCTCTTAAAATGAGTACTGACCCTAAAGGCCTTATTTCATCTCTGCTGTGCTTTCACTGTGTATGGAATGTACAGATAACATAGCTGCTAATATTGATATATGATGAACAGAGTTATGGGTTGCATATTTGCTTTGAAAAACTTTGGTTAGGTCACTTCTTTTCAGAGATGTTTCAAGCTTAATTTTTTTTTTTGCATATTGAATTTAAAAATGTTCTCCAATGGATGAAACTGCAGTTACTATGGATACAGGTATTAATCTCATCTACCGCATGGATAAATGACTCGGTGTCAATGTCCCTCTGCTCTGCAGTGATGAAACAGATGGCCTGGGCTCAGTAAATCCATGTAACATTATCATTATGGCTGTTGGAAGAGAGCCCCTCTCTACCAGTCCTCGAACGTCAGCATCAGCATTACTGGAAGTATCTAAGTGGAGAAGCTTCAGGAGAGAATTCACTTGCTTGTTCACTAATGGCGTTCGGCGGATAATGTTGATATCACTCACATCTGACCTAAAGCACCGAAAACGTTGCAATCAGCATACCTGTTAGCTTCGCTTTAGCGCCAGACTCGTCCTGTTTACTGGTTGTTCATCTCAGCAGATTTTATTACTGCCTCCATGAGCTTATTTCATGCGTGAAAAATTTAAACTCGGGGAACTTTTAATGTCAGAAAACATTACTGACACCCAAATGAATCCAGGAAGTTTCCAATTAACAGGTCAAGTGATCGAATCTAGCTCCGAATCTCAGACGGCGGAAGCTTTTACTCTGATTTCACTGAGGCTGAGGGTCACTGAGCAGGACTCTAATTAGTTATTTCCTCCATCTGTCAGTCTTCAACATTTACTGCTCACTGATGAAACATGCTGTTAATTTCTTGTCTTGGAGCTGTCACTGTCTGCCTTTCTGAAAATATGCTACATTTATTAAATAGGGCCGTGATTCTCAAAGTGTGGTACAAGTACCAGTGGGCCGCCTTTACTGGTACGCACAAGAAATTTTTGATGCTACTTATTTACAAGATAAATATAGCAAATTTACCAGTGATGTAGCGGTAATATGTATTAACAGCCAAAAAGACGAGGCGTTTCTTCAAGCAAAATGATCTTTGATTGACCAGAAGGGCACTGGATGAGACTTGCTAAACGGTGAACCAGTACCAAAGCCCAGTGCGTGCTCCCATCTCAAGAAGTCAGGTTTTATGGCTTTTTAAAACACGTCAGTCTTTTTAGCCCAGATTGGAAAAAGTGTGTTGACTTTCAAATGCAACCTAAATAAACACAGTGAAAATCAGGTTTGGTTAATCAATTTAATGAATTAAACTCACTTCTTAGATATATTTAGACATCAGTAGATGTCTTTTTAAGGGACACCTTTGCATCTTTCACATTTTAACCACAGTTTCTTGTTGTCATGTTAGTTAACCAGATTGCAACATGTTGTTGATTTAAGTTTGCGTTCCAGCTGAAGCCTGCATGTAGATCTGGGACATGAAACCCGACTTAACTTTGGTTCACATGTCAAAACAAAACCTCACCAAGTACTTTTGGTCTAGTTTTTATATTAGGTTATATATCGATGAATGCTTGGAAAATTTAGACCCTGAGGAAGATTTAACCACCTTTCCACATGGAAAAGGCGTATTAGAAGAACCTAAACTTTTTTTTTTCCCAGAGTGAAATTTTGGCTCTTGTGTATTCATTTCAGCGAAAATGTCTTTTTTGTGAAAACCCTGACAGATTAACCAAACCTCTAACCTGACCTTCAACCCCAAACATGTCACACATACTTGGAAACAGTATTACAGGATTACATGTTCGCTGCAAAAAATTCCACAAAAGACTCGATTTGTTGTTCACCATTGTTGTTGCTTTGATGTGTTTGCAGCTAGCCTCATGTGGAGCGCCACTTACAGGCCTGGAGGAGTAAAAGCAGTCTTGTGGTCTGTCGTCGATGTTTCCGTGCTTTGGAGTTTGGGCTCCAGGTTGGTGAGAAAGCTTTCTCTTTCTGTTTCATTTTTCAAACTGTAAACTTAGAAAGTTCGCATTCTGTTTTGAAATTGAATGAATAACTAATTACTGTTTCATTTTTCAAACAATCATGAGAATTAGGTTTTCTTCTTTTGCTTTTAATTGCAAAAGAAAAAAAACCTAATGCCTTAACAAATTGGAAAAAAAAAATCCATGTAATGTTGTAATACTGTCTTAAAATGTCAGTGATAACGACTTAGAAAACTATTCCCTCATATGGTACTTTCATTTCAGAACAAACTAAAATGATAAACAGACAGGAAAATACAGCGGTTTCTGTTTGTTTAAGGTTTCCAATCATATCACTGCATTTCCTCCTTTCTGTAATCCTGGCTAGACAACGGAGTGCTTTTGTTGCTTTTACTGTAAGTCTAGCCTTAACACAGTAACTTAAAGAAAACATCAATGATTTCAAATGCAGCAATTGGAGAAAACAACTTTCACCCCTTCAGTCTGCCTTTCATAAGACGTCAGTGTCGATAAATGACAAGCAGGTGGAGCTGTGAGCAAAGTAAAGCTCACAAGCAACACTTGTTACATTTAGTTAGTTTTCTTTTCTCACAACAGAGAGAGCCATGTGCTGGTGCAACATTCCGAGTAAGACTCCTCACCCAATGTGCGGCAGTATTCCACACAGCTAGGCGTAGATAACACCACCCAAATCCCAGAGGGTTGCCGCTTCAAATCCGCAAGTGGCAAACAATCAGAGGGCAGAGGCGATGGCCTGTATGTAGAGCTTGTCATTTTTTCAATTACTCGAGCTGTGGTTAAATGTTCATTTTCAGCAGTCAGCCCGGAGCGAAAAAAAAACAAAAAAAAACTACTGAGCCCCATTAGGTTTTTACCCACAGCCTCGCACTCATTAGTTCTCTCCGGTCAGACGAGAACGAGGGAGAAGCCGAGGCCGGCCTCTCTAAAGGAGGTCAGGGTGGGGTCTGGGCAGCCGCGGCAGAGATTGTTAAGGCCTCCACAGCCGGTACGCCCCAAAGAGAAGAACTCTGGAAAGGCTTCGGTGACCTTTCATAAGGCCAAATCAAACGCTGTTTCCTAGGTGTCTTGATTTGAGAGGAAGAACGAGAGCGTCAAAAGGAGATGGAACATTCTCAACTTGACAACACAGAATGAAGGGTTTATAGTCATTTGTAAATCTAGACTCAAAGGAAAATGCATTTAGTCCACAGCTAATAGGTGCAGAGGCTTTTATCCTTCCCATTGCATCCAGCAGCCTGCTTTTAGACCAGCGCAGGCATCATTAACCAGCGTCCTCTGTTTCCACTGACCTGAGGGATCCTGTCTTGATTTTGTGCCGCCACGGCTCTGCCAGCTAAATGGAGGTTGCAGGGAGATGGCATCCATTATTGAGGTACTCAATTCAAATGTCACCCGTTTCCACTTGGCACTGTTTTCTCTTCTGGTAATGTTTGCTCAGGGCATGCGAGAAAAGAGGAAGGGAGGAGAGGAGGGGAGGGACGGCCGTTTCTGCAGCCCGTTTTCCTGCGAAGGAGTTTTCAGCTGACATTAGCCAGGAACAGATGCAAGGTGACACCGCCGTAAAAAAGTCCCGTCACCTCACCTTGCACCTGGACACCTGGATGTTCTCCGGCGCGCTGGCCGGCGTGGTCGGTATCCTCCCGAGTGCAGGCCTAAAACAAGGCTGATTATAACTATTCATCATCTGGCCTCCCGCTTAATTGGACCGAAAGTAGATTGCGAACGGGGGAGTTTTGAGGGGAGGGAGGGGAGCAGGCACCCTCTCGGGGTGGGTGTGGACCGAACGCAGTCCAGATAAAAGAGCTGAAAATACTCGAGGTGCCTTGCAAGGTACAAACCCACTTTCTCTCTGAGTGCAGGTTACTTATTTGGCCACTACAGACTCGACTTTCATTACCCGGTTACCCCTCCTGTCAGTGTAATTCACTCCTATCATCCCTCAACCCAGTTGAAATTAACAGGTAATTTGTAAATGTCACTTTGGGTTAGACACCTCATTTTCTTCTTTTCTCCCCCCCAACAATCCGGCAACCGTGAGCTAATCTTTTTTTTTTTTTTTTTTTTTTTTTTTGCTTGTCTTTTGAATAAGATTTTCATTCAGAAACAGAGTTATGGTCCACTAAATAAATGAGAGTAATTGATGCGAAGGGGGATGGGGGGGGGAATGTGATTTACCGTAACCTATTAGAGTCAATCAATGACATAGCTCCCTGGTTTCCTTTAGTCTCCCTAATGCTTCATGTCTGCTGAAATTCTAAAGATGCTCATTTGAGGAAAGAAATTAGATGTGATGAGATGTTTTTGGTTTTTTTTTTTCCACACAAAAACACCCACCCACACAAACCCCTCTCACAAACTATGAAGCACAAATCGTTTATGAATACAGGGACATGGAAGTTGAACCCAAATGAGAAAATATTGTAGAAATCGTTGCGCATTTACACCTACTCTCTGTCTTAACTGTCAAAAGGGCAACTTAAGACTTTTACATGGGGGAAGCAAAATTGCATATGAAGCTATTTTCACAGGCAGAGAAGATTTCACCAACTAAAATCAATACAGATATGAAGAAAAAGTCAAGCAGATTTTTGCACAGACTTCGCCTAAGTGGAGGTGAAATGATACAGCCAGCTAACGAGACGAGACAAGACGATACAATACAATACGATACGTGGCGTATGGGTAACAACAATGAGCAACTTTACTGGCAACAGTATAAAAACAGGGAGAGGTTTTTACAAATAAACCTCTCACACATTAATATTCAGCCCAGAGATGATGAGTATTAGCCTGGCCACTGCCATCCTGTGTAATTCCACTGAAATAAAATCCTCCTGACTTTCTCTCATTCACTTAGATTCCCACCAGTAGACTTTTTAATAAGCCAATCAGAAAACAGATTTTTTTTTTCTTTCAAAAATCACTTCTGTCAGAAAAAAATGACTTAGGCCGTTATTTTAAGAAGTTGACAGCTTCTTTTCTTTTATATGTCTTGAAATGAAGCAATAATAATCCAGCAGAACCCGTCTAGAGCAGGAGATTTGCTACAGGGATGTTCAGAGAGAACAGAGGCGGTTCTTAAGGCAAAAAGGGTTGAATCCTGTACTATCAAGGTGGCTAAAAGAATGCCATGCAGAAATACATGAAAGCAGCAAATAATTGTGATTTTAAGTTCCTGACATAAAATGTTGTTGCATGACTTAACAGACTGTTTTATACGACAACATATTAGGGCCATTAGAAGAAGTAAGGGAAGAAAATGGTAGTAAATTTCCAGACAAAAGCTCAGAAGTTTTGAGGTTAATCTCATACATTTTGTGGGACAAAGTTGGCAGAAGAAAATTCTGAAAATTTGAGATTAACCTCAGAAATTTTCTGGGGAAAAAAACCAGAAAAAACATGAAAATTTTCAAGATTGAAAACTCAAGAACTTTCAAAATTATCCACTTTAGAAACCTTGTGAACCACTTTTTTTTCCCTCTTGAGAATTTGAATTTTTATTTATTTTTTTTACATTTTGGTATTTTCCAGGAAATTTTCTACTTTTGAAACTCAGAAATATACACATTTGTTTTTCTAGAAAATTTAGATTAATCTCAAAGCTTTTTGGCACAAATTTACTACCATACTTAAATATATTTTATTTTATTTACAGTGGCCCTAATACACCACCGTAGTTTTATTCTCTGACAGCTCACGTGTTAAAAAAAACAGATTACTAAGAAGTTTATTTAACCTCAGATCTATTGTCTTCATCAGTAAAGCCTGCCCTAAGTTAATATTTTCATCTCGTCTTGTCCTGTTTGCTTTTCAACTTTCATCTGACAAAGCAGCCACAGCCTGAGGAGACATGGACAGTAACCTTTCCCAGCATCGCTCGTCTCGCCACGTGTCTGTCATATGCTCAACAGCATTGCATGTGACACTGCGCTCCGGGGCGCATTTCTCCCAAATATGATTTAGGATGATTGAAAGCTTTTTGATTTAGAAGTGTATTCTCTTAAGCTAAGTGCTCTCAGAGACCATCAAGGAAATTTAATTGCCCCACTTAGAGAAAAAAAAGCAGGTTTTCTGACCAAAATGATATCAGATCTTAACGTCTCAATAGAAACACATGGAATTGGATGGTCAACTGGGCGCCTAATGTCATTGGGAAATGCAATTTTCTGATGGCATTTCCTAAGTCTGTCTCAGTGAAAGCACAAGATTGATCAAAATCTTAATGAGCCATTTTCAGAAGTGGATTTTGGCTTTGGTTTTTATGGTAGATTATGGAGTCAAACAGGCATTGAATGCTGACCTTAGGAAAGGCAAAGTTTCTCCGTTTTTACAAAGAGCAAAAAGGATAGTGGGACGGAGCAGGGCAGCAGAGGCAAAGGACTGGAATGGTTAGTGTCCATGGACTAAAACCTAACTGTTCTGAGAATGAGATTTTCATATATTCAAGTCCTTTACTCTGGTCTAGAGTGGGGTGTCTGATTCCGTTGGTTTGTTGCCGAACGGACAGCCCTCCTAAGAGTGAAAGCAACTGCTTCCAACCTTTTGTTCAAAAGACGGGAAACCAATAACAGAATTAAACGGTGAAGAGAAACTCAAGCTCGTCAGGATGTGGAAGAAAATTCAAGGATGCATCTTTTTCCATCAATTTAGATTCTTCATGTTCTGTTGAAATTGATTGTTGGTAACAAGGCAACAATTGTGATGAAGATCTGTTATATTTTCTCCGGTCCTGGGCTCCAGGAAGTAGAGAAGAAATGTTAGGAAGTTCTGCCTCTAGAGACGTGCTTCACTATTTTCATGTATTCTTCTTTCGGTGTTTGCTGCAAACATTTGTAGATCAGTAGATGTTATGTTTGAATTGGAGTTTTAAAGTAATTAATCACATTAAATCAATTCAAGTTTGAATGTAACTTTTTAAGTTTTTTTAGAAAAACTGTCATGACAATATAAGAGACAGATAATATGAAAAAATCAAGCTCCTCTGCCTTCTCCCAGTGCTATCTAGAAACAACCAATCAGAGCGAGGAGGTGGGTCAGACCTCTGTTAATCACCATCTTGTGTGGCGCTGCTCGTCCCCTCCCTTTTTCCCATCTGCCGCAGGTCCTGTTGTGAATGCTCAGGCTAGTTAGCATGGCCAAATGTAACAAATGCAGCATTTGTTAGGCTTTCAGTTGATGTGGTTCTCTTTCACACTGCACCGTGTCAAACGATCCAAACGTTCTCCCCTCCCTCACTGCACCAAGAACCACAGAAGAAGACACTGAACGCTACTTCCTTTATCATGAAATGAAAACGTAAACAGAGTCGCCTCAGATTTTAGTGGTGGGATTTCTCTATTGTCTTTGGTAAGAGATCAAGAGCCATTTGTCTTCCATGGCACTTCACTCACATGTTTGTTTTGATTGTATTTACCCAGAATGCCCAGTGCTGTAGTCCACTTCCTGCTTTTGGAGTGGTCCCCGGTCTGCTGGGACCCACATATGCATTGGAACCGCACCAGAGTTCACTTTAACCAAAGCGAGACCTAGATTTGTGGGCGGACCGTCGTTGGCTTTCTTTGTACCACATCAGAGTTTGATTACACATTCACACCTCCCCAAACAAACCGGGCTCTCTGTACAAACGAACCAGAGTTTGATTAAAGAGGGCCGGTGTGGATGCAGCCTTAAACGTTGTTTTCAGTCTGCCTTAATGCACTCATTTATTGTTTCTGTTCCGTCTCATCTTCATATGTGAAGCCATTTTTCTCAGTTCAGCTCATATTTTTGTATCGCTGGTAATTTACATCTATATCACTTCTCTGTGTCCCGCCACAGGAGCGTTTCCGTGTGAAGGTTTATTCTTACTAATTGTGCAGCCGCTTGTTCAAGCCTCCGGTGTTGTGATGAAGAACTGGGCTGTTAGATGTAGGAGTGTTTCTGCTCACCGCACTTTGGCTCCAATGACTTCCTGTTTCTGCTCCTCAGTAAACAAAGTCGCTCTACCACCGAACACAGCATTTCAGCGTTTGTGACTAATGTCAGAGGCAAGACAATAACATCTTGTGGTTTTGTCCCTAAACTCTTTTAGGTGCTGATGAGAAATTATGGAACAGAATATCAGAGCCTTTGTTGATGGAGTACTTAATAAATTTGCGACCACAGAAGGAGTATATTTCCGCCGTCCAGGATTTTCATATGTGGTTGAATCTGGGAGAGAGGGACAAGTTCAATCGGCTCAGTTCAAAATCAATTATGGATAAGTGGTTATTCTTCCTATAACGTATTTGTGAATAAAAGTAGCTCAAGCACAAAGAACAGCTTCAACTTTCAGCAACAGATTGTAACTATGGCAACACAACCATGATGATTATTCTTTGCTCTTTTAAAAAAATAAACTTTCCAATTCCTTTAACTCTCAAATCTTGATTAGAGTACCAGTCAGGGGGAACTGGATTTTTTTTTCTATGCCACACCTGATTCAAAGGTGTATGAAGGTCTTTGTAGATAGAAAAAAACATTCTGCCAAAAACACTCTGAAATTTAGACATTAATCTAAGAAATTTTCCAGAAAAACAAAAACCATGGAAATGTGTTCTAAACATCTGTCAGAAACAATATGAAATTTTGAGATTAACCCAAGATATTTTCTAGAAAAAAACTTTCCAGTTGGAGTTTTTGGAGATTCAGAGGTCAGAAATGTTTATTTGACCTTGAAATTATAACTTTTTTTCCAACTTTTTTTTATTTTTTAATTTGGGCTCAGAGACTACCGGTAACTTGTTTGTTGTACAAAACTTCAGAATTCAACCTCAAACTTTTAGTTTTTTGGCAGGAATTTACTCCCCCACCCCATACTCATCATTTCTCACAGCACGCTTGTGAAACAACCTTAAAACTTAATCCATATTTATTTAACCTGGTCCAGAAAATTCAGGCTTTCCATTTTTATGGATATTATATGCTGGCTATGTTCTTTCTCTCCCTCTTTGATCTAAAACTGATGTGGTCAGAACCATTTAGTTTTATGATCATTTTATAGTTGACTCTTCCGAGAGGCTCACGCTGCACTACTTTGATCCATAAGGATATTTAATTGTCTTTAAAGTGCACAAAAACACTTGTTTTTAATCAGCGCGACACAAGCCGGTTTTGATCTTTGCATTTAGATATTTACAGATATTCCTGTAGATAATCAGACATGTTCAGTCGAGTCGAGCTCATCACAGACGGCGCTTGGAGCTTTGAGACAAGATCCATTAAGATGTTATGGCAGAATGAAGGAATATGCCCTGTAATATCTACACGGGCTTTGGAGATAATGATCAAATGAAGGGGTCTTAGGAAATTAGCAATTCTGATTAGGATCCAATTATGGGGTAAGGAGGAAAAAAATTGACATTAATTCCAGGATGCCTTGTGCTTAAGATTTGTGTGACTTCATTTGGGAATAAATGAAGGATCCTGAATATGGCTTCTCAGATGATTTTCAAAGGATTATTAAGATTAAAAAAAATCATAATCTACAGCATATTACTTTTCCTATGAGATAGAATGATGTACATGAGCACGGGTTGAAACTGTCAGGCCGGCGTGAAAAGAGAGACACCGCTCCCCTTCGACTCAACTCTTCAGCTCCTTCAGACTAGCTGGGAGCAATTAGCAAACAGCCGGTGACACTGTGCACTTGCTGAGCTCTCTATATGCGCTGCTCAGTGAAACGCTGGTAAAAAGTTGTTAAAGGGTTAATAGAGGAGTCATGTTGTGATGATTTTCTGAAGGCGGAGTTTCAGAAAGAGCATGGGCGCATATATATATATATATATATATATATGTAAAACATGAGTTGTTACAGCTGAAGATTTTTTTAACAACTTATAAAGTTTTAAATGGGCTAGCTCCTCCTTTTCTTTGGGATCTTTTGATATTTCTTTCTGTGTCCAGAACTTTACGATCAAATAATCAGCTGCTACTGAAAGTTCCTCGGACTCGACTTAAGAGAAAGAGAGTTCGGGCTTTCTCTGTTGTTGCTCCTATTTTATGGAATAATCTACCTTTCCAGATTAGATCTGCTCACAGCCTGGATCATTTTAAGTCGCTTCTTAAAACTCATTTTTATTCTTTGGCATTCATTTGAGGCCTGATGCTGTGGCTCTTCTGTTTTGATACTTGTTTTTATTTATTTTTTTTCTCATCAACTTATTTTATTGTCGTTCTTGTACAGCACTTTGCTGCAGTTTTACACCTGTTTTTAAAGTGCTATAAATAAATTTGACATTGACATTGAGGGTAACATATGTAGTGGCTTGATTGTGCTCTACAGTGGCATTTAAAGGTTCAAAGCATTTGACTTCTCAATCATCTAAAAGTATAAATAATACAGTAAATAACAAAAAAAGCATTCAAAGATGTCCTGGCATCACTCTATTGGTGCATAAAATTGTGTGTCATCTCCATAAAAGCTAAAACAGAAACAAAACCCAAAGGTGGCAGAGAGCAAAAATAAATGCCACAACAATCGATGCCTGTATTATGACATAAGACACATGAATATAGTAATAATGATAATATTTTCTGAAATGTAAATGCTACTTTTAACACTTCGTAAAAAGTACAATAGCTAGCATTAGCATAGATAAAAATCACATCAAGGTGTAACAAACAAGCCAGCCTGAGCTGATTCTGAGCGACCCACTGTTTGTTTGCCACGCGGTAATGAACCGGCCGGATTCACTAAAAGCGTTCCGCCGCCTTCTGCGTATGACCAGCCGCCTCGGAGAGAGGATGAACTATTAGCAGATGAACCCGAGCCGTCGCTTCTGTTTCCCCCTGAATCAGGAAATAGTTTGCCTGCGCACAACCTTCAGGAAATAACGGTGGGCCTCGGCCGGCGCCACGGATCCGCGACCAGACGCCGGGCGCAATTAAGCCGCGCGCGGCATGGGCGGCCATTATGTATGAAATCAAATTACCTTCATTAACCTGCCAAGTTGGCTGAAGGCGTCACAGCCCACCGGTGCGCTCTCTCCGCCCTCGCGCAGGAAGATGAATGACGAACCAGGAGAGGCGCAGCATGCTGATCTCCCTGCAGAGTTCTAATACGACGTCCCCTCCCAAAATTTCCTAATGCATTCATGCTCATGGAAACCATTTGTGAAGCCGCGGCCACGTGTGTTTTAATGTTGCAAAATGAAATGCATGGCTCGAAAAACAATATCACACAGTATGAGATAATTATCTCTCCTGGCTTGACAAATGGGCCGATACCTATGTGCATACATGCTTTTGAGCACTGAATATGTTCCTTCATGAATAGGCATGGAGCAGCATCCCTCGTCATCAGACATTTATTTGTTGCCTTAACGCCTATTGCCTCAACAATAGCAGTGCAAATAAGGAAAAACACAGTCGAAGGACACTTTAGGGACTAATATGGCAGAATGAATAAGCATACGGGAACATACAGGGCTGTGAAAAAGTATTTGCCCCTATACAGTTTATACAGTTATCTTCTATTTTTTTGCTTCTTTTTCAGTCTTAAAGGTGCAGTATTGTGTGAAATTGACTTTTTTGAGCTTTCCATCATGTTATAATGTTATTTCCTCACCAAAAACATTCCTGGAGTGTTGCCTTGATTCTTTCATGCATGTTTGAGAAATCCTTTAATCTCTATGGCAACCGTTCAGCTATTCAAAACTGGTTGGACCTAGCTCCGCCTTCAAGGACAAAGCTCCTCCTTAGAGCTGCAGATTCTGAGCTTTTGCCTCTCACAGCAGCCCTCCCCCACTGAGCTCCTTCAGACTAGCCAGAAGCAATTAGCAAACACCGCGGGGGGTGGGGGGGTGGGAACTGATGAGCTCAGCAAAAGGCTGGTAAAACGTTGTTAAACAGTTAAAAGAGGAGCGGTGTCGTGATGTCTTCCTGAAGGCAGAGTTTAAGAAAGAACAGGAGATTTTAAAGAGACAGAGTCCCAATTTCAAGGTGTATAAATTACAAAGTCAAACTTCTTTGAAGTCATATTTGATATACACAGCATGTTATGACTGAAATTAACATAGATTCTTCATTGTACTTTAATATGGCAATATGTGCCTGGAAGATACGCAATAATGCCCCTTTGATAAATAAAATCAGCATTTCCAAACAGCTATAGTTGAGGTAGATGTATCTGTAAATTTAGATTGATGACCTATCACAAAAAAGCAAAAAAGAAAAAAAAGGGGACAAATACTTTTGGACACTGTTGCAAAAACAAGTACTTTGTTGCATTTCTTCCTCAGTAACATAAAGAGGAATACTCTCTCACTGCTGACCTCATTTGCCACCATGAAGGATGCTAAACTGTATTGAATTTAGACTCTTAAAGGGAGGGGAAAAAAACATTTCCCCCCACAAACAAGTTATTTCTCTCTGGAAAGCAGGAATCGGGTTTACAAAATGCAGTCCTATCTGGCTGCACGCATAATCATGGGGCCTTATGTAAAACTGCCAGCAGAGGCACCGGGAGGAGCTGATATTTGTAGTGACTGGCTATCAGAGGCAGCATCGGAGGTAAGTGATTCTATTTAGATAGATAATAAATACGCGGTCATGGGGAACCTATATCCCAAACCCGGCGTAATAACTTTGGGCTGCGGCTGGGAGAGGAAGTTACCGATCCGTCTTTACAATATTTACAGCAGCTTTGCTTCCCCTTCTATTCCTCTCGCTGCTAATTTTATTTCCTCCTCATTACGAACGCCACTTTTTTTTTTTTTTTTTTTTTTCAATGAGAGAGGCCTCTTCCTTGTCGAAATATCTCCTCAGTTCTCCTGTTTATCAATCACGCAGTGGCTTTTAAAGGCTGGAGGCGCGCGGGTAAAAATCACTCCTGAATTCCACTTAGCCGATGCGCTGACTGATTGGGGAATTAGTGTTACTGATGTTTGAGTGGTGGTAATAACTGTTCAGAGATATATTTAAAAACAAAAGAGCAAAAAAAACAAGCAAACTGCACACTGCCAGGTATGCAGTATGTTAGTCACAGAGGTAGAGATTTAATTAGTAGTGTGGATTTTATTTATTTATTTATTTTTTGCATCTTTTAAGTACCTCAAAAACTTTGTTTGGTTTTCTATGTCTGACCTGCTGTGTCGCATTGCTAACTAGCATACTGTGGCTTTTTGTTCCGAATGCCACTTTAGATCTGATGAAATAATTTTCCTTGTTGTAAAATAAATCCCAGCTCATTCTACCTGCTAGGCCATTACTTCATTTTCATTTTGAAAGTCAGAACAGTTGTTCTCTTAATATATGAACGGATACAACCTCTGGTTTAATCAGCATCAGGCAGCCCTAACATGACTTTCTTGTTATAGGAGCTACTTCTTAGTAAAATGCTGGTAAAAATATTGTTTCACAGTTAATAGAGGAGCCACGTTGTGACGACTTCCTGGAGTTTCTTAAAGGGGAGGAGTTTTTAAAGACACAGAGGCCCAATTTCAAGATGTTAAATTTCTTTAGTCGTATTTGATATAAAGCATTTTTATAACAACTTAATGTAACATAGTTACTTGCTTGTGTTTGTGATTGGAAAATATATTAAACTGCCCCTTTACAAAAAAAAGAAAAACACAAAAAAAGCACATAAAATAGTGTAGTAGGTATGCCGGGCCAATCGGTGGCGCTGTAACGATGTCACAAAACAAGACACACACACAATAGGCCATGTTTGTTTTTTGTAAGATTGAGACACAGAGAGAGAGAGGAAGATGGGGATTCAACATTATTGTTAAAAATAAAATAAAAATTAAAAAAGACCTGGCTCACATAAGACATGGAAACATAAAACCTGCGTTCAGATCCAGTCTGGATCCGGGTTTCAAAAATGATCATTGCTAGTCTAAATATTAAACTAAAAAACTGGGGTGTTCACACCACAGCTAGATTTATTTTCAGATTAAATTAAATGCATACATTCTATGCAATTCTTTAAAAACTGTCATTTACTTCCACTTCACATGATGTACTATTTGCCATTTGTCTATCCCACTAAAATATACTGGATTGGTTATGACATGACTAAAGGTCGGACCATAGAGTTAATTTGCAAAATCTGGAGGTGACACAGATACAGACAAAAAAATCCAGGCACCATTTCAAAATGGATAAATACTTAGCCTAAAAAGTACAACTTGTGTAGTTTCTCCATAGAAATCATATTACAAAAGTTAACAGTTTCTGGATTTGAGCTAACAGGGTTAGGGCTTGAAACATCTGGAGAGATGTGCCAACACACAAGACAATATGAGTTCTTTTTCCCTAAATATGAAAGACAAGGTGGACATGACACTCCTGTGCTGACAACCCCAGGCAATGTTTTTTAATGGAGAAACCACCGGCTGCACTGTGAACGTCCACGGTGTTGCATTATGGATTCCTAAACGTGGTGTTCTCGGTTGTCTTACACACAGTTTTATTTTTATTTATTTGTTATGGCACTTAACCCAAACATATGCACATCAAAAAACAGACGGATGCATGTACTCTAGTTACTCAGCTCAACTCCGTGGCGTTCGCTTGTGCTTTAAAGCATTCGTTGTAGTGATGCATAAATAAACTCTTGACTTGATTATTGCCACATTCGGAACATTTTCTGTTTTTAAAGGGAAACTACT
The DNA here is from genome assembly GCF_019740435.1 of Gambusia affinis. Classification (NCBI taxonomy): domain Eukaryota; kingdom Metazoa; phylum Chordata; class Actinopteri; order Cyprinodontiformes; family Poeciliidae; genus Gambusia; species Gambusia affinis. The sequence goes on from NC_057877.1 coordinate 3,411,557, forward strand.
GAATTGCAGTGCGACTGGAAAGTCTTCCACTGATTAGGCGTAATGATTTTCAAGGTGAATTTTCTAAAATATGTCCAATTAGAGATAAAAAAAAAAAAAAAATCACCCAAAGTTCCTTCTAACGCATTTCTAAATTTTGCATAAAAATTAACTGCTTCAACACACAGAAGCCAAACATGGTCCTTTCTTCATTAGCTTTCCATTACAAATAACTTCAAGTCTTGTTGATATTCTGCTGATGTCGAAAAAACACAATTTCGCAATGGCGGCGTTTCCATTAAAAAATCTTATTAAAATCACACATACATTAGCTACTTCATGTGATGAGTCATTAAAACATTTTTTCCCCCTGCTAACAAATACAACACATGAAAATGAATAGATAATAAATGAAATCGAACAGATATGTAAAACATTTTAGTTGATGTAAAAAGTAGGTGATGGAGCACACGAGGAAGCATGTTTACGCGATAACTCATTAAAAATCTCGACAGCGACAAATGTAAACAGTTACATGAGCTAGCGCTCATATGTCAGCCGTCATTCGGCGTTTCATTCAGATGTCGGAGCAACAAATATAAATATAGATGTACTTTCAAGCGGCTATGTATGCTGCATTTTGGGGAAATTGTAGTTTTTGATTTTTACATTTTTCAGCTGGCTGGAAGAAACGCATTACACTTTTCCCTCAGCACAAAAAAACAAAAAACAAACAAAAAAAAAAAAACATAAATTTGGCTGTCTGGATGTATTTTTGTTCCCTAAAAACATGAACATGCCCAGAACTGAACAGCCTAGGTCGGTTCTGGACAGATGTTTTTCATACTCTGTCCAGGTTCCTCAGAGTGGCAGTAACACCTGCCCCTCTCTTGGCCCTGTTTGGTTTCAGTTGCCTTCACCAGCCTCTAAACGACAGGTTGTCATTCTGCTCTCTGTTAGCGAGGCGCTCAGCTCTGACCAGCTGGAAAGGTGCTGCTCCGCCAGCTCACAAACAGTGGTTATATGACCTGAAACTGGAAAAAGTTGCATGTTCTCTGCCGCACTCAACTGGTAAATTTGAATAAACTCGGGGCCCTCTTTCTCGACACATTTCAAAATATACAATAACACTTCAGATTAATTCATTTTCATTAAAATGTGCTCCGTTCTTGTTGGGGGGTAGGAATGCAGTGACCTGGGTGGGAGTACATGGGATTACTTTGTAGGAATTATTTTTCTGTATATTATTTTGTGTTAGATAAGTATTTTTTTTTGTATCCACAGACTGTATTTATTAGAAGAAAAACTTCAATAAAAAGTCAGTGATTAAAAAAACATCAACATTAATGATGAGGAAACTACAGCAATGCCAATAAGCAAGTTTATTCTTCTCTCTGCTCCTTTTCATTCATGATTTTTATTTAAGTTGTTGCATTGAACTTTTTATATTTATTATTGAGTGAATGAATGAACAATTGAAATAAAAAAAAATAGAAAAACATCACTCTTTAAAAATAAAACTTGGGAAAGCTTTACGAGTTTTCAAGTAATATTAGTTTGTTGCTAATTTTCTCACTATATGGAGCTGAACCTGAAAATATAGCATATGAAAAGCACTAATAAGAACTTTTACTGAAAAGAGTGACCTGTTTATTGGTGTCTTAAATCACATTTATGTTTAGGATAGAATTATTAGAACCACTGTAATTTATTGAAGATTTTTACCAAAAGCTTGAATAGCTGCTGCCCGTGTTCATAGATAATTGTGTTTTTGTAGATGCCTTACAAAATGCAGCATTTCAACTCAGAGTTATCATAATGTGAGAATCTAACACCATCCAAGGTACCTGACACGTTTCCTCTGAGTTGACTTGTTTCATCCCAGCTTAAAGAAAAGGTTGCCAGGTTTTGGAATTCATTATCAGTGTTTACTGAATTTTTGTTCTGCTGCGGCCAAATACAAGACATGAAAATGAGTCCATATTTCCATGCCAGAGTTAAAAAAGGAAATCGAACGTGGATGTAAAACATTTTAGCTGATGATGGGCGATGGAGTTGTCTGGTGAGCCGGGAATAAAGTTGTCGATTCCCTGCAGGTACATGCTTACTGGTCAAACACTTTGCTCTTCTTTACACGAGCTAATTAGGCTGGTTTTATAACCAGGTTTGCTTAGCTCCGTCACGCATGGATGAATTACCATTTTGCACTTCTCACTTAATCGTTTTAATTACCACAGGCAATTTATCAGGCTGTCTTCAGGCCATGAATAATTGGAATATTATTAGATGATGAGTATATACTCTGTATGTCAGCATCTACTGCATAGATCTGAAAGTGGGTTTTCTTTTTACTTCGTTTATGATGAAATGTGCAAAGTGTGTAACTTTTTCACTGAGCTTGCCCTTTTTTTCTGTACACCTCCAGAGACTGACGGATAGCGGCTGCTGCTGCTGCTGCTGCTGTGCATGTTTTCACGTAGCGAGGTGCGTGTTCGGAGGGGAGGATGTTTGCGAGGGACCGGTCCTGCGCTGACTTTGTCCTGACATTCTTTTCTCCACCAAATCAGCAGCAGACGTCCCCTTTGCACAGATCAAAGAGGGCTTTGCTACAGAGTGTCCACAGAGAAAGAACACGGCATGGTTGTCGGGGGAGGGGGGAACACTTTGGTACTTGTAACTTGTCAGTTTTACATAGATTTACACTTGCTATTTTCCTTCTAAAGTTAACTTTTTATTCTTTGGTTGTTGCTACTTATAAATACTTCTTTGCAAAAGTATCCGTTCTCTCTAGAAGAGCCAGTGGCAAAAATGTAACAGGATTTTAGAGACTTCTAAACCTAAAGCTAAACTGGACAATTTTGTGAACATTGACAGAAAACAAAAACCTCTTACCAAGTATTTTTGTCTACTTGCTGTTGTTACTATCTAAGTACACTTAAAATAAGACAAAACTAATTTGCAAGTAATTTTCACTAAGATATTGGAGCTTCTTTTAAGTAAGTTTGATTGGCATATTGTTTCACCTGTAATATGAGAAAAATGTCTTCTAGGTGACAAAATTTGCCAGTGAAACTAGTTAGTTTTTAACAATATTCAAGACTTATTGACTCAACACGAGTTTAGTGAAAAATTACTTGCAAGTTAATTTTGTCTTATTTCAAGTGCAATAAGATATTTGCATTAGAAACAAGACAAGAATACTTGGTAGGATTTTGTGTTTGTGCTGTATGACGTCTATGTTTGCACTTTTGCTTAGTTGGGGTTTAAAGCCGTTCACATAACAGTTCAATGTATATATTTCTGTTTAATTAGTACTGTGCAAAAACAAAACAAAACAAAAAAAAACAGATTTCAGCTAAAAATTGGGAATTTAGCTTCAAGACATCATGTGTGGACGAAGCCCAAGAGACCTAAATTAAACTAAATAAGCTCAATTTAGCTCAATGTTGGACCAAAACACTGAGAGGCTGATAAATCATAAATCATAGAGAAAACACCTGGAGGTATTGCTATTGAAGATGGATCTAATTTTTGACATGAACTTTGACCTTTGCTTAACAAAATGCTAAGTTTCACTTCATTTTAGACTGAAATAATTTTACAAACCTTAATTTTTCTTGTTAGTTTATTTTTGTACACGTAAATTCACAGCACATCAAAGAGACACACAAAAACAAACTGAACCAAATCTTTTTCAGATCCTTCGCTGCTTTTTGTTGTGTTTTCGACGTGGACCGGATCTGATGAATGTTACATCACATTATTCCCTCACAGCACGGCCTAAATGCAGCTGATGCCGACAGCAGGGGGCATTTTCTTCAAGCAGAGCCTTCTTTTGGTTGTTTTTGTTTTTAGCCAAACACATATCCTTACTGCTGTAGCCGCAGCAAACCTATCCATGTTTACACACGCTACAATATAAGAACAAAAGCTGCATGGACTTATTAAGTTCAGCAAAAACCCACAATGGCGGCTTTCCTGAATCACACCTCTGACTTACAGCGGCGCTCCTTGAAACTTCCCTGCGCCGATGTGCTGTGTTTTACCGAGAGGACTGCAGATTAGCATATGACATGACAGATTACATTAAATCATGTCTGCGCCGTATTTCATGACATTAGCCTCTTAGCCCAGGCATACAGATGCATGCAAATGCTCCTCCAAACCCTCTTATTTAAATCTGCTGCATGACATGGCACCTTTGATATGATTATTAGTCATCTAAGCGACTTGACTTCACCCTCATCAGATAGGGGATGTCAGCGAAGGTGAGAAATGATGGCCACTTTGAACACGAACCCTGACAAGCTGCGCTGGAAATGCCTGAGCAGCTAATGCCTGACTGAAAATGTTATTAAGGGGCTCCTGCTCGTTTCAACGCAACAATCCCAAACTTTTCCGGACTCAAACTCAAAGAGTTCTCCGTCTTTTTTGTACACTTCAGATTATGAAATACAAAGGTTTCCTGTGATTTTATGGCTGATATTCCTTCAGCGGATTGGCAGACTAGAAGGAAGAAACCAAGGAATAAAGGAAAAAACAGGCACATGAAAAATTATTGAGGAGATCGTATAGGAGCAGAAAAGGAACGAAGAAAGAAAAGAAAGCAGCACGTATAACAATAAAGGAAGGACACAAGGATGAACAGAAATAAAGGAGGAAAGGCAAGGAAGGAGGCCAGAACAGAATGCATGGTGGACACAATGAAGGAAAGAATGAAAAGAAAGGACTCAAGCAAAAAAGATAAGAAATTAAGGAAACAAGAAAGGACAGATGGAAAACAAAACAGATGGTGGGAATGGAGGAAGGACATAGGGAAAGAGGGATGAAAAGGAAGGAAGGGGAACATGAAGAAAGGATACAAAGAAGGAAGTTACCAATTGGGGACTAAGAATGGACAGATGGAAGAGAAAGGAAAGAAAGTGAGCCAAAAGACGAAGGAAAGAAAAAAAGGATGACGGGTAGAAAGCACATGTAGGGAATGGACAAGGAAGAAGGAAAGGTTGAATGAAAGGACACAAAGAAGGAAGCTACCATAGGGACTGAGAATGGACAGATGAAAGAAGAAGGTAGGACACAAGGAAACAAAGAGAAAGGAAGAGGCCAGGGAAGACAAAATGTTTTGAGAACAAGATAATGAATAAAGTCTGGACATAGAACATCTGTCCGTCCTTTTCCAGATCCAGAAAGTACTGAAACAAAAGCCCAAACATTCTCAGAACTCTCTCAGATTGTGTAGGAACCTTGATCATTCCGCCCTTGTTTTCTGACATAGGGGGAACGTTCCCAGCTGTGCCGCTCTCTCTTCATTTCCTGTTTTTTAAAACGCTAACAGGAAGCATCGGTGCCTCCCCCGCCCCCCTGCCCCCCTGCCCCCCTGCTTCCCCACCTCCAGCGTTCTAGGAGCTAGGAGATGCTGCTCAGATTGCCGTTGTTCATTTCACGCCGTCCAACTCATTAGCAACAGAAGTCAGTCTGTCTCAGTCATAATGGCTGCGCAGATGGCTTTCCAATCTGCCCCATGTAAAGAGTGAATCATGATAATAACACATAATCTGCTGTTTAACACATGCCTTTTGCTTCAATTCTCTTCTACAAAAACGACTCCCTGAGAGTTATAAATCAAGCTCGGCCCTTCTTTAGATCCTCCAGCAAACCAAGAGACTTGAGACATCATCTTCGTCGTCGTCGACGACGACGATGATGATGTGCGAAACCTCGGTCCGCACACACCCAGTGTTTGCGCACCACGTCCTCCTGCTCTTTTGGGAGACGAGGGCTTGTAGATACTTCCCTCCAATTATTCCCAGTATCTCCAGAGAAGCCCCCAACACCACTTGTGTGTCTTGTCTGCGCTCTGTGGTCTTTAATCTTAATTATAAAGCTATCATTACAGCATGAACCCTGGGCTGCCAACAGTGGAGCCCTGGGCTCATCTGCTCTGAATCAATCAAACTAAGTTCTGCACTGGAGGACTTTTTCCTCCTTTTTTTTTTCTTTTTTCTTCTAGTCAGGTCATTTTGATTCTCCCTTGTCTCATTTTCATAATTATGCCAGTCCTTTTCTCTAATGGTGTGAAAATGCTCTACCTCCTGAAGCTTTACATGCTTTAGACTGAATATTAAATCCCGCGTTGCCCCGTTTGAACATCTGACCTTGCTTTAGGACTCGGTGACAATGTATTCTTTTCCTCATCGGATGCAGGTGAAGCTGCTGTGATTAATCCAAAGAAGAACAGGATTTCTTCCCTGTGGTGCTTGTTAAGGCTCATTAACAGAGGACAATGAAGCAAGAGAAAAAGGGGTTGGAGGAACCCGGAGTACTTCAGCAATTTATTTATTTAAAGGTGTTAGATCTGGAGCTGTGTGTCTGCGAAACCCACTCATTGACACTAAAATTGTCAGCTCGTGCTGCAAATCAGACCAGTATAAAACTGGATGACAGAGAGGAAGCTGGCAGGAGCCATCAGTGACAAATTCTCCTCGTCTCAAAGGCAGCTGACATCTTAAAGCTGCGATCAAGTGGAATGATCAAAGGCATTCAGTACTCCATTTAGAGCCGTGGCCTGTGTGCGTGTGTGTGTTTAGCATGATAGTGTCAGGCAGGGGGGATGTGGGGGGGTGTACTTAAAAAAACAAAATCCAACCTAAATTAAAATTCATTTTCTGCAGATATCTCACTGTTTAGTGGAGACTTTGTGACGTACCTTGTCAAAACTGTTATGGGGAGACCAAGGATAACGTGTGTACAAACCACCACTTTTATCTCCCCCACCTCCACACACACACACACACACACACACCTCCCTCTGCAGGAGCGGCACTTGAATTCCTGGCTCTTAATGACATTATCATTGCTTTAATTTTATTGTACAATACCTGTGTAGACAAGTGCTGAAATAGCAATTTCAGAGCACAAAAGCTATTAATCAGATGGGGGGTGGAGGGAAGGAGTGTGTGTGTGTGTGTGTGTGTGTTGTTAGCAGCTGTTAAATCCCATCTGTGACTTCAGTGCTGCTTATGTTACTGTGCGTATTGATTTTAACAAAGATGTATTTACACTACCACTAAAGAAAAGCGTTTCATGTACAGAACCTTGAATTCACGCTGTTGAACCGTTCCACGTTTTGTCATATTGCATCCACAAACGTTCAGTGTATTTAATTAGATCCCATCTTTAGATGTTTCTAAAAACACCACTGACCAAACGGACACCATAAAGACAAATGGTAAAAATGCTAAATGGCCTATACTTGCACAGCGCTTTATCGAGTCCCGAATACCCCAAAGTGCTTCACACCACAATTAGTCATTCATCTATACACACACATATTCACACGCTGTTGGCGGGAAGCTACTGGACAGTGGCCACAGCTGCCCTGGGGCACACTGACAGAGGCAAGGCAGCCACGTCTTTACTAGCAGGAAGGGACCAGATTTGACGTTTTGAGGTTGACTCGTGTTGGGCAGGTTAGTGGGGAACTCAGAGTCCTGAAGAGGGAACAGGGTTTGTGCTCTGACTCAGGTTTAGAAATAAAACTTTTTCATAATCAATACTGGGTTTCTTTTAGCTTTCTTGTTGTCATTTTGAGATGGAGACCTATTTTTTGTGTGGGCTCTAGTATGAAAGGAAAGGGGGGAAGACATGCATCAAATGTCGCCGGGTCCGGGAATCGAACCCGTGACGGCCACGTCAAGGACTCAAGGCCTCCTAACGTGGGTCGTGCTATCCTCTACGCCACCACAGCACGCTCAGAGCTGGAGACCTTTTAATAATACTGAAAAAATAAATAAATAAATTCTGAATCCACGTGTTAACTCTGTTCTCAAGACGTATCCACAGCTCAACAGTGAGAGAATGTTGGAGCGAAATTAAATCATTATTTATTTTTTTCCTAAGCAATCCAAAGGCATTTAATACAGCGTTCATTACAGACATAAATACGGTCATTATTGTGTAGCTACTGCGAACATGAACAGATTGTTATGAGCCATTAGCATCCCATAATTCACCAACGTCGCTGGCTAATAATCAAGCTCATCACTTCAGAGTGAAAATGTGTAGCAGCTTTAGCCTGTAGCTCAAATACCAACTTCCTTTCACTCTTCATTACATCAGATAAAAGCAGTTAATAAAACTCAAGTCTCAGACCAGCAATACAGTCCAGGCTAGTCTAAAGTTTTTAGAGCAAAAGCCTAAGCATAGTCTAAAATGGAAAACAAATTACTAACCTCAATGAATATCCAGCAGATATTCATTGTTGAGTATCAGTTGGATATTTACCAATGAATACCCTGTAGAGGGGTAGTGGTAGCTGTCACAATATCCATTTTCACCTCTGACGGTTTGGATCTAGTTAATCAGTCAGCGTGAACATCCAAAATTTGCTGAAATGCTTCATTTTGTGGAATGCACTGTGAAGTTTGTTGAAGATGCTAATTTGATGAAGCGTCACATATAAGGTCTACTAAGTCGGTCACAATGTCACTCCAAGATTTAAGTCCAACTTCTTAGGTGATGACAATGAACTTTGAATATTTGGCCTTTGGCAAAAAAAAAAAAAAAAAGTCAATCATTTTTTGTGTTTTTTTAAGAACTGAAGTAAGTGGAAGATTAGCTTTAAAGGTGAAAGATTTAAAATCTAAGTTTAAATAAAAGGTATAATGCATAATTCAGTTGCTGCAGCACCATCTTTTAACATTTTCCTTTTTTTTTTCCCAAGCTACATACTGAATCTTTGAACTTACAGTCAAAGGAAGCGAAACCCAAAAGAAGTCCCAAAAGAAGTCCTACACAAAGGCCGACTGTAAGTCACTGCATTTATCGTTGAGGAACGATGAAATCAAAGAGCCGATGAACTAATCCTCCCAACTCTTAGCAAGCCAAGCAGGTGAGATTTTACTTTCCACTGTCTATGCTGTTTAGTCAAGGCACTACAAAGGAAATAAAATCTGACATGTGAGCACGAGACTGAGATTACCTTACAGTTCAAAGGTCAAAGTTCTCAAATTCTAAATCCCTCCCAAAAACCTTTTCACTGTTGTATGAAGAAAGAAAAAGCCTTAGTTTAAGACGATAAAACGGAGGTTCTCACTGCTTTTAAAATATGCAAAGCAGACCATGCTAACATTAACCACCGCCTACATTATTTATACTCATGAAAAGTGTTTTATCAGCAATATGTCTGCTTTATTTTACCTTAAAATATTCAAATTGAAGCAGAACTAAAATATCCGCCGTGTAAAGCAAGCCAAAGAAAGGCTCTTTAAAATATTCTTATAAATCAATGCTAACTATTTTTACATATTTGGTGAAATACAGTTTGTGTTATTGCAATTTTCCCAAGTGGCAAATCTTAGATAAATTGCCAAAGGCTTAACAAGCTAAAAGAAGCACTTTTGTCTTTCTGTGTCTGAAATATTGTGAAGAATTGATGATCGGCCATTTTTAGCAAGACCTAGCGGTATAAAATATCGGAAGATGTTATGTTTCATAGCAAAGACGGAGATTGTCGAATTTTTATTGACGTTATTTACGGTGGAGGGGATTTTAGAGTGAGAGTGAAAAGCTTTTACCGCGCTCTACATTTGCCACGTAGCAGGGAGCTTTTTAAAAACTAAAGTGCTGCTTGTCTGCTTTTTAACACTCAATCTTTTCCATCGCCCTTAATTCCCCAACGCCCATCACAAATTTAGCCTGGTATGCGACTGCTAATTTATCCTTTCGATGTATGATATCCTGTCATCTCCTCATTTGTCCCTGAGTGTTTCTAATCGGAGATAATCCCAGTCAAATCCTTTGATTGTGTGTTTGGAGCAGCTCCATCTCTAAAGAAGCAATTTAATGGCTTTATGGCACTCGGTGTAAAGTCATTTATCTAGCGGATTGGATGTGAATGCTTGTTTTAATAAGTGCTCTTCATGAATAGTAGGAGAGGTGCCATTTAATTAGCCAGAGTGTGGACCCAGCTCAGAAGTACAATATTTTGTAGGGTTTTTTTTTTCTTTTTCATGTTTTTGTGTTATTAATAGAACAGAATGAGATATTCTGGTTTTAACAAAGGCTTCACAATGGATAATTGGACTTACAGCATTTTGTGGATAAAGCCATTTTCTTACTATAAATATTTTCAACAACTTTTCACAGTTTTTTGGGGTTTTTTTTTTTTGGGCCTTTTTTTAATTTTTAATTAATTTTTTTTAAACCAAGGACAGTGTTAGCTGTATGGGTGTGTGTTCAGAATAATAACACTAGTTTTTTGGATTGGACTCAACTCTCATTTTTTAAATATACAGTAGTACATTTAGTTTTTTTTATTTCTTACCACATAAATATTTGACATAATTATCATTATGCTACAGCAAAAGACATTTAAACAGTGAATAAAAAAAATTGTCAATGAATGATATTTAAATACTCTCCAAGTGAATTGAAGAATTCCATTAATTCCCAAATATAATCAAAATCAGAAAACCACTGTAATCCGACACTTTTGAATTAAATGTAACAATATAGACAGAATTTCTGTTTCTGTACCAGGAGGGTCAACTGAACAGGAAAATGGCCAAAATTAAGTTCAAATAAATGTGAAATTAAATATAGAAGGGAAAAATGTGCACCCTATTTCAGTTTGATGTAATCTGAATGTGACATGTGACCCAATTAGAAAATAATTTAATCCTAAATGCACAAACACAAACATACATCACAGTGGGATTGTTAAGTAAACAAAAATTAAGCCTAATTCAAATAGCTTTGTTAAGAGACAAAAACAACTAAGTATACCCCACGGTTCATTAGCTTGCAGAAACACCTTTCATTTTTACATCCAACCATTTACACTTCAGACCTTTCTATGTAAAAGGCAGTGTTAGAAAGCTGTTGTTGTAAATTCAACGCTGCAAACCTGATAAAGTCACACAGCCATATTGTGTTCGCTGGCAACCCTTTGTAACACGCTGCAATGTGACGCCACACAAAAACTGCTCACTGATGACGACTGCCATTGGATTTACCTGCCAAATTGTCAACATAACACGCTAAATCTTAAATATGCATGTGATATGTGAAAGAAAAATTGCGAGCACGATGACAACTAGATAACAAGGTCAGGAGAAAGTTTTAATTTAAAGAAAAAAGTAGTGAGTTAGAGAGAAGTAGGTCAGCTATGCTAGCTTGACTTTGACAACCTTAGCATGTAGATGTGCTTTGGGATTTTGTGTCTTTGGTACTCTGTTACTGTCGGATTGTTAGTAGAGCATGTTTATAAATTAGCTAATCGACCACAGCTGTGTTCAGGCGATCACTTATTAATAATAGCAAAATCAACATTAAGTCTGAAAATAAACTGCAACAGACTGGATGTTCTGTTCTTTGTTTGGGAAATATCTCCGGGATTTTGGTGTTGAATTCCGACGTTTTAGCGGCGCTAATACATGGATGTAAATCAAAGATTCATCTTTTGACCTTCCAGCGTTTGTGCGCATGTACAGAATTTCCAGATGTAAACGACAACATGCAACATGTCGATAGCTGATCAGTCATTTTCTAGTTGTACATTGTCTAGTTGTACCTAACGGAGATGCGCATTGTCTGAGATTCAGTTCTGGGGTGTCAAGGTTATCGCCGGCTTCACATCAAGAGCAAGAAGTTTTTAAAAAAGTGGCAATGAACAGATGAGGTGGGTTAGAAGAGCTTACCAAGAACTGACAGCGCCTTTTGAAGATACTTGGATGATACGAGTTATGATAACATTTCATTTCCCTTTCAGACAGATAAAGTATTTCTGAAATGAACTGACTTCATCCATCCATTCTTTAAGTGACACACAAGCACAGAGGGTTTTTTTTTTTTTTTTTGGCATTAGTCAAACACAGTATGTAGTTGTTGTGAATGTTCCTTGGGAAGCCTCTAACACTGAAGAATAAAGAGCCACAAGAAGTATTGTAATGTATACCACAAACAGAACTTTCCACAGCAGAAATGTGTTGAAAGATGTGCAGGGAAATCCCAGAATTGGCTCATCGTTTCCCAGCAGCAGGCGGACAGAGCGCAGCCCCTTTGGCTTTATGTTCCTTATTATAAATGTGTTATAGTTTATCCCGTATAACCCGAAACAAAACACCCTCTTTTGTGTGTCTGGAATGGAAAACGAGGAACCTGAGCGAGATCAGAGTCATCAGTTTATTAGGCCTCGACATCTGTTTCCAGACAAACGGCGAAAATGAGAGAGAGAGAGAGAAAAAGAGAGAGAGAAAGAGGAAGAGAGAGATGCCTCTCAGCGCTGCTTCCTGTTTTGACGTTCCCTGTGCGCTGCTCCGATTGGCTGCTCGCGTTCACTACTTCCGTAGAAACAGAAACACAAGAGTCTGTCAGCTGATGGCGAGTGCCAGCAGAAAGGCAGGGGTGAGAGGCTCTGTTTTCACACAAGAGTCAGTCCATAAATCCTCATCTGCGTGTGTATGTGTGTGTGTGTGTGTGTGTGTGGCCGCAGAGAGTGGCAGGCGTGCAAACGGGAAGTAGAGGGAAGTGTGGGGGCGTGTGTGTGCGTGTGTGTGTGTGTGTGTGTGTGTGAGAAACCTCAGAACAGGGTGGAAGAAGTTGTCTCCAAACAAAGACATGGGCACTGAGTACAAACCACTGTCTTCTTCAGAATGGTGCAGGAGTGTAGTTGTGGGTAAGTTCCATTTCCTCATTATGTCAAGAGAATTCTGCATGCCACAGTTTAATGTTTAAATTAGCAGTAGATTAGTTTCTCTTTTTCCTGTTGTTTCTTCTCTTCTATGGAGGCGTTTTACTGTCACAACCAAGCAGTCTCACTCCAAAATAATAAACATTGAAAGTCTTTCGGTCATGTATTTAAAATTGGTTTGGTCCGTCACTTAACAATGCGACTAAAAAAGAATTTAATGTTGCAGTTCTCACAGGATTAAGTTATAATGAACTAAACTGAAGACTCTGTGGCCGCAATTTGGATCTGACATTTACTTGTTTTTTTTTCTTTCTTTTTAAATGAGTAATGCTTAAAGGGCCAGTTCAGCCTTTCTGAAGTGAGGTTGTGTTAGAAGGATATGAGTAGTTAATGTTTGCTGAATTCGCTTGTGTTTCACACAGGAAAGTCATTGGTGGCTCACCACCGCCTGAATCCATTTCCTATGTAAATAATAAATGTTGGTTTCAAGATTGATAACAATAAATAAATAAATAAAGTGTTTCCATAATCTGTGGTGTTGTTGTGATTGGGGCTGTTTAAAGAAGAAGGAAGTCTGCTTCAGTCTGGACCTTTCTTGGTTTAATTAATTAGTCTTTGCTGGTTGTTCTGGTTCCTATTTCTACTGTGTCATAGATCCAAATGTTCTCTGAAGGAGTCCATATGAAACTGTGAATGATTGATCTGAGGTTAATATCATCAGAGTTGCTATTTTAAAAGTTTAACATATGAGGCAGCCATATTGGATTTCGAGGGGATTTCTCTGGCAATATTTCCTACTTGTTTACCTTCAGGTAAAAATGGAGCACGTAATTAAATGATTTTTTTTTTCCTCTGTTCTTTCTGTCTTTCATTTTCTTCAGTGTTTATGATATAATATGACAATATGGATCAGTCCTTCTGTATTACTGTGATGATGGTAGACCATGTCTGTTTCAAGAGGTTGCTAGATGAGTTGTTAGATGCTAGAGGTTGCTAGATGATCAGTTTTCTAACTGATAGACAGCTGAAATGTTTTTGATGGCGTTCCTGGTTTCAGCTGACTGCTCCCCCCCCCCCCATGCAACGCCGCTGCCACCCACTCCATTGTAGCCAGATGGCTGTTGCAGAGCCGTTTCCTCGCCCAGACCACGCTGATTTCCCATCATTCTTCTGTTAATGAGGTCGTTAGCAATGCAGTGGACAATTAAATTATCCAAAGTAAGTACTGTCGTTTGCCTTGAAACATTGCGTTCTGTTGATTATACATCTGCACAATTTGGCATAAAAAGTTTTGGCACCCGGATATTGCCGCAGGCGCAAGACGACGACAGGAAGTAGTGAGAAGATATAAGTCAGGATTTTTAAAGACATATCACATGAACAAACTTATTCACATGTGATTCTTTTTTTTTTATTGTTTCTTATTTTATGGAAACAGCGGATAGAAAGTAAATTTTTTTTTACATTAGCGAAATAAAGTTTTGCACACGTTTGTAATGGAAACGCAGCTGTAGATTCCACCTGTGTGTAATCCGATGTCGGCGTGAACCCAGCTGTTCTGCGAAGGCCTCAGAGGTTTTATAGAGAACATTGGAGAACAAACAGAACCGTGAACAGCAGACAGGTCAGGGAGAAAAATGTGGAGAAGCTTAACTCGGGCTTAGCTTATAAAAACGAGTTTCCAAACGTCATCGGAAAATGGAAAGAGTATGGCAACATCCTTCTCTCCTGAGCTGACAGGCCGGGCAAAGATGGCATTAATCAGAGAAGCAGCCGATCGTTCCTGCTCTGGAGGACCTGCAGAGAACCACAGCTCAGGTGGATGGGTATTAAGACAGGACGATTATTAATCACTATGGCTTTCAAGAAAGAAAGTCATAAGAAGTCATAAAAGGGAACACAGAAACATGTGGAGGAATGTCTTCTGGTCAAATGAGAGTAAAATCAAAATCTTTGGCCTTCAGGCAAAGGCTTTTTGTGGCCCAAACACGACGTCCCTACTGTAAAACTGTGGCGGCAGCACCACACTGCGTGGATGATTTTCTTAAGTAAAAACAGAGAAGTTGTTCCGAGTGGATGGAACGTAGGTTGGACCTAAATATTCAGCAAAAGTGGAAGAAAACCTGTTAGAAGTTGCTAGATCACAAGACGGCAACCCTCAGCAGCTTTGGAGTGGAAATGGGGAAGTTTACAAAAGAGCAGTCATGGCCTAGTCAAAGTCTAAATTATGAATTAAATGTACAGATATAATTTTGAAAGAGTGCAATTTGTGAAATGGAGTAAAGATTTAATGTGTAAATATTTATAATGTGGGACGATTGGGGCCAGGATTTACTGGGCTTTGGGTTCTTTGGACTCCTTTTTGAACTCCATATGAAAGTTTTGTTTTTTAGGTTTAATTGTTATTTATATTTCTGACATTCTACATGTTCTAAATGAATAAAAAAAAGTTTCATTTCATAAATCCAAATAGTAGTAACACACCCCATAAAGACCTGCAACTCAGTTGCACGCCACACTTTTCAGATTGATCCCATCATTTTTCTTTCACTCCATATTTAAACACTAGTTTGTGTTGGTCAGTAACATAAAATCCCACCAAAGAACATCACGATATTTAGCTGTAACACAAGACATGCAACGCGTCTGAATTATCAACATTAACATATGTGATTAATTTAAAAAGTCTAATATTGCAGAATTAATCACATTACCCGTTTGACCCAAAAGCCTCTCTCCCACACGTGGTTCCTTAAGCGGCGCGTTACGCAGTTTTATACTGCGCTCAACTGAGTAGATTGGCAAACGCATTTCCACTTTACCTTACAGACGGAAACAAAAAGGTAGTAAATTTCAACCAAAAAAACAGAAGTATTTAGATCAATCTCATAAGTTTTCTAGAAAAAAACCTACAAAATCAAATGAAGAGTCAAATTTGCTTGAAAAATCTCAGAATATTTTAGATTAATCTCCAAATTGTGTCAGAAACAAACTTGGAAGTTTTTTGACTTTGAAGAACATTCTCAAAATTTCTTATTTTCTTGAAGGGGGAAAAAAAAATCATCTACAGTGGCCATCATACAAATCGGTGAAAATTTCACTTGAAAATACCCCACCATGATGGACGTTTGGAAAAAACCACGCTAGTTATGTAGCCTACCTCAGCACAACCACACTTCTAAATTACATTTGAAACAAAATGACGGTTTAAGCCTTCCAGAAAATAGAAAAATGAGGTTGTAAAACTTTTTTTTAACGTGCATTTTTACATTTCGGGTTCATTTCAAAGTTAAACATAGTGATTAATCGGATTTACATTTTTTCTGAATCGACTCTGGTACGAACACTTTGGCCCTCTGATCCAGGGTGAAACAACGCATAGTCTTTGTCTCTTTCTCTTACCTCTCAAACCTTTTCACATTAAAGTGGTAAACAGAAGCTGTGGCGCTGCCTCATCAGCGACAACCCCGACTGGGAACGGCGCAGCCCCCGAGCCGCCGCTGCTACTGCAGCTGCAGCGCAGGAAGTTTGTTAGCTGTTAAATCGTGCAACTTCAGCCAGTTAGTCGAGAACACTCCTTCATGCGAAGCACTGCCGAACACTGACACCGCTGACAGTTAATTATGGGAGTCACAGATCACGGCGGCGTGTCAGCTCGGCTACGATTGACACGCCGCATGTTTACATCTCTGTTGTAATGTTGTTTCCTAGTTACTTTCTCAGCATCAGTGATGTTATTTAGTTGCACAAGTGCCTCGGGGCTCGCCATAATGATCGTAAAAGCGGCCCGGATTCAGGAGAGTGAAACGCTAAAAAGGACTTGTGGGTATAATTGGAGAACCTGCCATCACAGCGGAGCTTCGGAAAAAAAATATTTTAGCTCAGGCTGTTGAAACACGCAGACTCTCCCTGTTAGAAAGACTGTCACTCTGTGCAGGTCCGTCTCCGCACGGCTCCATTATTTTCCAGCCAAATCTTCCTGCGCGTACAAAAAGTTATTTTGACAACGACTCGAAACCGACCAAAACCTAATGTGGAGCTACGACGGGCACACGAAAGGGAAGCAAACATATGAATTTTGACACGGCGGGGTTTTTGGAAGTAACTGGCGGGGAAGTCGTGGAGGCCAGGTGGCTCGCGTCAACCGGGGAGGGAAAAGCAAGACGCAAGCCAGATGCCACATAATTGTCTCAAAATGCCAATTGTAGGACTAAATAAAAAGCGATTAAAAAGAAAAAAAAGAAAAACAACTTTTACTCGCCCCCCCCCCCGCCGTTTTTTTCTTTTTTGCAGCTTGTCTCAGACTCATTTAAAGTTTTGGAGAATTGTGCCAGGTCAGTAATAAAATGTGCTTACGCAGATTGAGACGGGGTACATAAAAAAAACCGCCCAGCCTTTGATTAGAGCCTTTTTCATCTGGTGGTAGATTTTCACCTGAAGCACAACATGGTTCTAATAGACGCCCAGAAGAGACAGCAGCTTCTGAGGCAGCACTTCAATCCTCCATCCCCCATGAAGCACCGCGATGACAGCGAGCCACCTCCTCCCAGTGTTTTTATGGGATGAAACCACCATAATCTGCCTTCCAGCTCCACTGTCCAACACTTAGCTTCAAAGCTGCTGCTTCACAATCATCGCCAAAGAAGAAATTGCAAAAGTTTGTAGTTAAACCAGAGGTGCTGGCCACAGCAATGTATAGCATAAACAGCACATAAAAACAGTCAGTATGTAGATTTTTATTTTCTCGACATGTACAGTTCCGTGCAAACCGTCCGAATGTTTCCACGTTGTGTCCCGTTAAATGTCGGGGCATTTTACAGGGGCAGTGTTATGGAAAATTGACATGTTGTAATATTCCCTCATCAAAATCATAGCTGGAGTTTTGCCTTGATTCTTTCATGCATGTTTGAGAAATCATTTAATCTCCCATGGACCTAGCTCCTCCCTCAAGGATAGAGCTCCTCCTCTCAGCTGCATTTTCAAGAGCTTCCGCCTCACAGAGCAACCCTCCTCCACGGCTCTCTCACTCAGCTCCTTCAGACTAGCCAGCAGCAGCTAGCAAACACCTAGTGGGGGACCTCTACTGAGCTCATTATATTCGCAGTGCAACGCTGGAGAAAATATTGTTAAGGGTTAAGGAGACATGTTGGAATGACTTCCTGAAGGCGGAGTTTCCAAAGGAGCAGCTTCTTAAAGAGACAGAGCCCCAATTTCAAGATGTTAAAATTCCAAATAAAAATTTCTTTTAACTCATATTTGACGTACATAGAAGTTTTAGAACAACTGAAGGTAACATAGTTACTTGATTGTAATATAAAATGGCACTAATTGCCTGGAAAATGCCAATGGATTTTATGGGACAGACCAGAGGTCAGCAACCTTTTCAAGTGACGGAGCCTCTTATGCTGCTGTTGCTACAAAAAAAAAAATGTGTTTGGTGCCACAAAACGATATGTACTAAAAGTATAAATATGTACATGAAATTTTTTATTTCAAAAGTTAGGAAAGTTTAACTAACATTAATTTATATTTTAAATTTTTTATAAAAAGCTAGCTAACTTTCACAAAGGACAATAAAATGTTTTGTAAAATGAAGCTAACTGATCTATTGCCTTTATTATGAAAATCAAATAGGACAAGCACCGTGCAAAAACACAACTTATTTTTGTTCTGTTTTGAAATAAAACCATACTAGCTTACAAGTAACTTTTCACTATATAGAAGCTTGTTTTTAGTCAGTAATTTCTGAATATTAATTAAAAAGTACTAATTCCACCGGCAGATTATTTAACATATTACCAAATTTTTTTCTCATGTTTTAAGTGGGAGAAAAGTCTGACATCAGTCTGTCTGGAATTAATCTCTATAACGCGTTTCTCCTGAGTCACTGAAGTAAACAAAATTTTGAAAAATATTTTCATTTATTATGAATATAATTTCTTAGCCAAGTATAAATTCAGACATGCTTCAGAAAAAGCAGTTTAAGGCACTTCTTGTGCTTCAACCTAGAAATGTTTTTTTTTTTTTTTCAGTTGAACAGTTAGTGTCAAATTTAGAGGTGAAAAAAAAATACAATTTCTCTTTACAGAATAACAAAAACCTGCAATTTCAACAAGCGTATGTACACTTTAGAGAGCCACTAACAATGTGTCAAAGCCACAGACTCACGAACGCCATGGGCTGATGTGAAAACACTTCCAACGCTTGTCTTTCATCATTTCTTGTTATATAAAATGTAATTGTGAAGCTGCAGAGGCCGTGCACAGAACCCCTGTCATGTAAAACACATGGGATTACCTAACGTAGGCCGTTTATTGCCTCGTCAGCAAATATCAGCTTCCTTCAACAACCTTTGATGTCATATTCACTTCACCACGTTCCCACATGGGAACCAAATAAACGTGGAATGCCCAGGGGAGAGATGTGCAGCGCGTGTTAAATACTGTTACAGGAAAAGCTAGCTGTGCACACAGGAGACTATTTGATGTGGATTTTAAAGCAAATCCAGAATTAGCCTGTGATTTAGTGTGAACTTGCCTGACATCCTTCTTTTTCTCCTTCTTCTACAGAGACGTCGGAGTGCTTCATATGCAGGGACGGCGAACTGAAAACCAGCGACCCGCTGAGGAATTTCTGCGACTGCAAGACTCTACTGGCTCATCACGTGTGTCTGTCCGCATGGATCCAGAGGGTAAGACAGACGTACCTCAGCTGATATTTAGGCTGTTTTTCCTCATCAGCCACTTGTCAAAACGTGGAAGGTGGTGTAGGAGTGTGTGTGTGGGGGGGGGACATCTGTGCCAGTCTCCTATCAGTGAGTAAATGTGTTTGCCTCCTTAGCATTCCTTATTGAGACAAAACATTGCTGCCTAATGAGCTACGTTTCAAATAGCAATCCCAATTACTTTTAATGAGGGTTGCTAACAATGATAAGGCATCGGAGGCTCAGACGCTGAGCGGTGCCTCTTAACAGATTGGCAGAAATTCAGGAGGCTATCAAGCAGCCGACACCTGTCACCCACCGTCGGGCAGCTCATTAACACTCGCCGTCCTCCCCAAACCCACGGCTACCGATGTTGCTGGGTGGTTGTTTCAACTCCGGACACGCCCACGCGCCGTCCTCTGCTCTTCTGATTTGCAAAGTTTAAAGTTTTACAGGTGAACTACCTCTGGTTTTTGGTTCAGACAACCTTCGGGAATAGTAGCAATAATTGCAAATTGCTACCGTCTCTGATAGAGGAGTGTTGTGGCGGAGTATGATCAGTGACTCACCCGTCAGTCTGTTCATGACTAATAAAAAGGGCTAAAGGTAGAGGCAGTTTTCCCAGATCGCCTCTCTGTGGCGATTGGCAGGTCAAATACTGATTTACTGTGTTTTTTAATGCATCCAAACTGAAATCTGCTACTTCTTTGGTGCAAAAACACGTCAACAAACAGAACCAGGTTTAGCAATAGTTTATTCAGAACTACTGTGCATTTTACGTTTGAAGCTATAGCATGTAAGTTTTAGAAAAAAAAAAATCCATATTTGTGTAAGCTGTCACCGTGTGATGACAGTTTAATATGAGATGCATAATCTGTGAAATGATCGATCTCAGTCTATTGCCGTCCCAGTCAAAAACAACCAATCAGTGCCAGGAGGAGGGCCTTACCGCTGTCAATCAATGCTGCTCAATATGTTGTAGAAGCAAGTTGCCATTCCAGGAAAACCGTTTATCCACATTCACCTATGGATATGCTAACTAGCCTTAGCATTTGTGGCAGCCTATGTTGTGGTGAACTAGCTGTAGCATAGCTGAAAACAAGGGGGAGGTGGTGAGCAAGAGAGTGATTGACAGCCCTAAGCCCCTCCTCCTGGCTCTGATTGGTTGATTCTGACTGTGTGGTGTCGTTCTGCAGTTAGCGCTGGGAGCACTGGAGGAGGCAGAGGAGCTCTCTTTTTTTTTTAAACAGATTGTTTTTTGTAAAAGTTTCATCCTGAAGCTTTCATGGCCAATGTTATGGTCTTTGTAAGGTAAATTGGGGTTGTTTAAAATCGGATCTAGCAGGTCACCCCTAAAAAACAAACTTAAAAATTTCAAATGAAGTGAGAAATCAGGTGGTTAGCTGAAGTATTCAGCCAGTGCCTTCCTACGCAATTCCACTCGATTGTCGATTTCCTTCACCGCACCGTCTGGGTTTTCTCCCTTTGAAATGGATTTCAATCAGCAAACAGAAGAAGTTGTGAACGATGGCATTAATTTTCTGCGCTGTTTTAGAATTGTAGTCCATCTGTAGTTTTAGTAATGGCAGCAGAGGAAGCAATCAAAGCTGTTCAGTCCATGTCGGCCAGGCTTACAAATGTTGAATATCTTGTCCGGCTTGGTACTTCTCAGTGGATGATAGTTGTTTGCAGCACAAGCAATTTCCAGTAAGCTTTGCAGAGTTGAACTGGTACTTTACATGCAACAACATAGACAAACGTAGCGATTGGGTAAAATGTAAAACTTCCTCAGAGTGGAACTTCCGCCTCCAGGAAGTCATCATTTCTCCATAGCTGAGAGCCCAGGCACTCTGGATGCAGTGAAGTGTTTTTACCAGGCTATGACTGGCTGTGACCAGGGAAATTGAAAAAAATATAATTTTGACAGTGGCACATCAAAGTCAGAACTTTACAGAAATCACAGATTGGTAAATACATACCTCTGATTGGTCCATGTCTGGTGGAAATCAGTATCAGCCTGTAAAAACTTAAGTGACTCATCTTTATGTATGATTACAACTGTCACTCTGTGATAACATAAACCCTTAAAACAGAGAAAAGAGATGGGTTGATGTAAAAAATTTAAATTTTAATAGCTCTTAACAATTTTTAGCATTTAAATCCAGTCATTGTGGTTTGACAATAAATAGACAATAGTTTTTTGATGTAGGCCTCTTAAAATAGTTTTTTTTCTGACCATATATATTCCTTGTATTTGTTTTTACTGTATTTCTTATTTTAATGTATGAAATTGTATGAATGTTTGTATTTTGTGTTTTATTTCATGGGGACTGCAGATGGAAAGGACTATTTTTGCTAAATCCAGTACTTCTACGGCAACATTATCTTTTATTTAATATGCTCTGTCCCATTTAAAGAAAACCAATCAATCAATGAATCAACAGGAACGTTGTCTGTTGTAGTTTATTGATTCTCTTCAACCGATGTAGTGCTGCTCTGTCCACTTTTAGAAACTCCCCAGTTAAAGTCACATGACGATTCTACCAAAACGCCTCGCGAGAGACAGCGAGCAAAAACAACAACATGGATCAAACCAAGCTAAAAAGCACCACACCCATGTTTAATGTTGTTCCGACACACCTGCATATTTCCTGTCTTGACATCCAATATGTCTGTCTTGTGTGAAAAAGAAAAAAAATTATACAAATGAAGAAACTTCTCCTTGCATCCCTGCAGCTTTCTAGACTCTCTTGGCTCACGGTTGTTTTGTCAGCCTGCAATTTGACTCTTTTCTTTCGCCCCTCTTACCAAATCCCTTTCAGAAGCAGCAGATAGGTGTCTTTGGTAAAAAGCCTTTTAAGCACCTGTTGGGCTCTGTCTGCACCAAAGTGTGGCCTATCATTAGCAAGAAGCCAGTACACACGCTGAATAGAACTGTATTTCCTTCATAAGGTGGAGGATAAAAAGCAACAACTTTACTCAGGGTGTAGTTAGGATTTAGAAATACAAGTCAAAATGAATCAGTAGGTGGATCATTTCCTCTTGACTGTGTCAAAATCTTTGGGTTCATGAAGTTCCATCTCTGGGCCTCCAAAATGGAGCAAATGAGACGTGAAGCGGAAAGAAACATATTTTCACTTAAAAATGTAAAGGTTTTATATATATATTTACCTAATAAAGCAAATCAGTCTGATTATTGAAAAACAGAAAATCTGAAAAGATCTGAAACAACAGTCAGGCATTCAAATAAAAATATACAATTTCAATCGTCTCCTTAAGATTGAATCTGAAATCCATTTGGAAGCCGAGAGCAAACAATCCTACTTATCATTAAAAGTAATTTAAAACCACATTCGTGCAGATATTCAGTTTGCGTGTTGCGGCTCTGAACCCTGACCAGCAGAACCTGTGTGTGCCGGCGCCTCGCCTCGCTCCGGACACTCCACAAGTGGCCGACAACACGCCGCAGCAGACCTTTCATCTGCACCACCCAGCTGTCAGAGTGAAGAGCCACTTCCATTAAGTGTGTGTCTTCCCACTATACAATTACATACAGACACACAGGCTGATGCAGCCGGCACGCGCACAGACACACACAGAGACACACGCAGCGCCGCACTCAGCTGAGAGCGTGCTCTCGTGTCAGCGGACGACTTTAACTTGTGTGTGTGTGTGTGTGTGAGAGAGAAAGACAGAGGGGAGCAGACAGACAGAGAGAGCTTGTGACCTTTTAGAGTGCTCAGGGTAGGAGGCCTTTTCCTTTTATGGAACAGAAATTAGCAATTGACCTGTCACTTTTGCTCTGATAGCCATCTCTGGAAAGCAGGTCATGCACATATGTCCAAAGTGCCTCTTAACCGCATTTTATGAAAGCAGAAAATGTAATCCAATAATGATTTGACTTGTGAGGGAGAGGGAATCCGGCCGGGGAGCGGTTAGCGGTAGCATTGGGGTCGTTAGCGCCGATACGTTAGCGCCGGTACGGAAACAAATCACGTTTGTTCTACGTTTTTATAGCATCAACAAAAAATTGCTAAATGTTTGGCACTACAGAATTAAAGGGGAACAAATTCTTTATCATGTTTGCAGTAGGGCTGAAACAATTAATTGAGTTCACCATGAATAATTGATTATTGAAATAATTGTCAACTGATTTAGTAATCGGTTAATTGTTAAGTAGGAATTTAACAATTAAATTGTTTTGTTGTGACTGTGTTGTGTAAAAAACAACACAGTCAGAGCACTAA
Organism: Gambusia affinis; assembly: GCF_019740435.1. Classification (NCBI taxonomy): domain Eukaryota; kingdom Metazoa; phylum Chordata; class Actinopteri; order Cyprinodontiformes; family Poeciliidae; genus Gambusia; species Gambusia affinis. Next base: position 3,435,177 of record NC_057877.1, read on the forward strand.
TTAAAGGGGCAGTGTTATGTAACAACAACGTTTTTGAACTGTACATCTTGTTATGTTGTACCCTCATCAGAAACATACCTGGAGTCTTGCCTTGATTCCTTTCATGCTTATTTGAGAAAGCCTTTAATCTCCACGGCAACCATTCAGCTGGTTGGACCTAGCTCCACCTTCGAGACGCAGCTCCTCCTCTGAGCTAATTCCTTACAGAGCAGCCAGCTCCCGTTCAGATCCTTCAGACTAACCAGCAGCAATTAGCAAACACCTGGTGGATCTGCTGAGCTCATTATAGGAGCTACTTCTCAGTGCAACACTGGTAAAAATGTTGTTAAAGGGTTGATAGAGGAGCCATGTTGTGATGACTTCCTGAAGGCAGAGAGTCAGAAAGAACTGGAGTTTTTAAAGAGACAGAGACCCAATCGCAAGGTGTTAAATTAGATTTCAAAGTGAAATTTTGGTAACACTTAAATATGTAGCTTTATTTCTTTACCAACTTTGCTCTAAAGTTTAATCAGTAATACTTTTATAACAAATCATGATTTCTTGGTTAATGTGATGTTGTCATAACGAAGACATTTTGAATAATGTCAGCTTTTGTATTAAAAGTGTCATGATTTACCAAATGACACGTTATGACAACAGTCATAAATAGTCATGAAGACTTACTCATGTTCTTGACAGGTGTTATGTCATGTTTATGACAGTGTCACGACAGTCTTATTCACAACCCGACAAATATAGTGTTACCAAAATTTCTTTTAAGTCATACTTGATATAAGCAGCATTTTTATAATAACTGAAGGTAATATAGCTTCTTGATTATGCTTTAAAATAGCACCATGTGGCGGGAAAATACATAACACTGCCCCTTTAAGTTAAAGCTGTGCAAATATATAAATATTCTGCATTTAAGGTTAACAGTTTTATTGTCTGTAAATATGTTCTACCGAGGACTCAAGTGGCAGTTGTAGCTTCACCTGTTTCACATGTGGTTAAAAAAATAAAAAATAAAAAATGGTCACAGATCAGCCTTACACTGTATTGGTAGCTGCAGACGCATCCTTTGCTACATTCATAAATAAAATTTTATTTTATTTCAAGCAATATAATGTTTCTTTTCTTATTCAAAAAAATTATCGAATCATTTGCTTAACTGTATTTTACAATGAATGTAAAATATTTTGTAAAAACAAAAGAAAAAAGGCAGACGTGGTTAAATGAAAAATCTGCAGAATGTGCAACTTTTTTTAATCCAAATAACAATCAAAATAATCGACAGAACAATCGATTACTAATATAGTTGTTAGCTGGAGCCCGAGTTTGCAACTGATGATTATAGTCAGCACGGAGCATCTTTTTTTGGTCTGCCTCATTGCCCCCCCTGCCCCCCCAAGCCCTCCACCCAACCCGTTTTCTGCATTCAGGTTCCCAAAGATAAATAGCATGGCGCAAAACTAATTAGTAACCAGGAACTAGTTAGGAGATGCCCTTTGAAATGCATGTCCTGAGGCGGGATTTAAATATAGGGACAGAGTCAGTGACTGAGTGTGCCTGGGAGATCCCAGCCTGCAGGCGAGGCAGCACTTTGACCCCTGACCCTCATTATGGAGGGCACATTCCTGGAGGGGTAGAAGCCCCGCAAGCTCAAAGCACAAGGGCGCAGGAGGACTGTGAGCGCGCTCAGCCCGGTTTGGCCCAACGCGGCGCCGCTCCCTCTGCTAGTGTCCTGCAGACGAAAAGTGGGCCTGACGGATTCATTCGGGTTTTTTTTTATACATCTGGTTTCACTCCGCAACGCCGTCCAGCTGAAACTGAAGACACTAAAAGGAAATCAGGGACTCAAGTGAGCGAAGCCCCAGCAGCGACGCAGGTGGGAAAGAGTGAGGGAGATGGGCGGAGCTTAAAGAGCAGACGAGGACATGTTCAATGGCGGCGCTGGGAGAGAAGTGGAAAGACTATTTATTACATCCATCAGTCAGTCGAGTTTATTTGTTCAGCAAAGAGGCAGTTACAGACGGATTTACAAAAATACAAAGTCATTTAACAAAAAACATAGTCGCCAAGTGAAAAAGCAGAAATAAACATATTTTGTCATCGACATCATCAATACACGTCATATATGTTGGTCAATGTTCCATAATTACAGACATCAGCATATTTTGAAACATTTAGAAAAATCTAACCTTTAACTCATGTACAGACAGTTAAGGGGGGGCATTTGTGGATGGAGGTGTCCATGGTTGATTTTCATTTCTGTTAGCCATATTCTTAAATGAAAAAACTTATATTTGAAAACAAATCATGATTCCATGCTATCCTACAATCCTCCCAGCACTTTTAAAGACACACAGGCCCACAGCATCACAGGTCCTCCACCATATTTAACTGTTTTTTCACAGATACACTTGTTTGAAAACAGACCCATGCGCAGAGTTTGCTGTTGAAAAGCTAAAATTGATGTAATAATTAATAATAGTTAGTTTTAAAGGAGTTTTCCAGACCATTACACCGCCACTATCACCAGTAGGACTGTACTGATTGCAGTTTTCAGGCCGATGACAGATATTGAGCTTTAAAAAGCCTCACCTGACTATTTTGATTGTATTACGTCTGAAAAGTTGCTAAATACAGCGACAACCTCACTAAGTTGACAAGTTCTCCGACTGCAAGCCGATGCCTGGTTCTGCTTCACTTTACAGCATTAACTTCTGCAAAGTGTCACCACACAGCAGTAGATACTAAATACATATTCATATCTGATGCCTGACAGGGTGGTAACACTCGATTCAGATGGAGTTCCGATTAAGAAACCATGAGATCGGACTCAATTTCCGATTCAGTGATTGCATTGGAACATCCGTCGTCTGTAGCATTAGCATGAGTTCTTAGAATTTTCCAGAAACTCTTATCCACTTAAAAATGTAATGCATAAGTAATAAATAATGTGAACTGGTTACTTTGTTTATAAGGAGATTGATACCAATGATCAGGTCTAACTGCTTAATATGACATGTTTTCATTTCATCCTGAGTATATTTGCTCAAAGAATATTTGAATATTTACAGCTAGATTATACTATGGCAGTAAAAGTTTCGTTCATATTAATGCCTTTTAATCATCTGAGTTTTTTTCTTTTCTAATTCTGAGCTGAGTAAACAATCCTTCCGAGCGACTTTGTTTCCCAGCGGTTGATAATTGCCGTCCTTGCGAACAGACCTGGTTTACTTTCATTAGCCCGACACTCCCAGCACTCTGGCCACGGCGCCGGGGGCAACAATCCTCTTAAAAAAAAAAAGAAGAAAAAAAAGTCCTGTTCTGAATGCTAGTGTCCTGTAATTATGTGCCATTAGCATCTATCAGAATATCATGTGACGCGTTGCAGCAGCGGATTTGTGTTTGTGCAAATGGTTTTGTTGTCATTAGCGTCTGGAGCTGCGGCTCGCAGATTGTCGACACATTACTTCGCCACGTGCGTTTGAGTCGGCGTGTAACTTGAGCGGCTACGCCTGCCCCGAGGTGCAGAACTAAATAACAAAACTGTGCGTTTTGTCTGAATTATGATTCTTTTTTCCCTGTTGTTGTTTTGTTCTTTTGTTTATTTATTTATTATTCTTATTTTTTTCAACTCTTGTGCTTTGTTCCTCAAGGCCACCGCACAGTGCAAGCTTTGAACAGTCTAATTAAATTAGCATTACTCCATATAGCACACGTTTGGGTTAGATATAACCAAGTAAACATAATTAGCTCATTCGTCATAATAGGAAGGAATGATTGGGAACTCTTTGATTAACAATTATCAAAATATTCTTTCATGTCACCGCGGCTGACGAGTTTGGCTTCAGAAGCTCCTAATTACGTCTAAATCCCGTTTCTGTTTCTTGCAGGGACGTGTGAGTGAAGACAAACTGCGATGTGTCATCTGCAAGGCCAAGGTAGGTGTGCCGTTCGAGGAGGGGACTCCAAACGGAGACGGCTAAGGACGCCTCGATCGTTTAGGCGTCACCGATTGAAAATGTCAGCGGCGGGAACTTCAGCAAACGCCGTTTAAGCCATTAAACAGTGTCTGCATCTTGAGAAACGGCTTCAACTCGAGCAGATCCATAACACTAATGAGCAATCAGCTCTTTGTTTTGCTCCGTGATTTAGCCCATCTAGGAGCCAGTTGTGTCGCTCACGTGTCGTCCCTCTTTTCCTCTTGCCAGCGGAGGAGGGGGAGAAAGAAGGAGGGTGAAACATTACAATATTTGGAAAAGGATACAAGGCGTGTAATGACAATATCTGTATTCATTCCATGAGAAGAAATTAATCACGCTTTCTTGTGTTGCATCTCCCCCCACCCCGATGGAAATTTCCCATCAGGATGTTGCGTGGTCGCGTTTGGGAGTTTATTCCTGTGAAACGCCAGAGCTCATGTGTCATCACAGATGGGGTTGCATGCTGGATAAGGTGGCCACATGACTAACCATCTCGGATTAGGATGGCTGCTGTTGATGTGTTGCTCGTATTCATGGCCGTCTCGGAGGTCACAGTGTGGCGTCGGGGGTTTTATGCATGCTTCTCCGTGCCGCAGCAGGTTTTTTGTTCCCGTGTGTATGCATGGGGCGGAGGATGATGCCACAGTAACCTTTCCCCGGCGACCTCTTCCGGAATTTGAGGTGTTGGGGAAACGCGGAATCGCTCCATACCGTATTCTGTGACTCTTGTTATTTAATCTTAACCAGGGACGTCTGTTTGTTTCCACTCGGGTTCAAAGAACAAACGGGCCGAAATGTTTTGTTCTTCTTGGTTTGGGTTCTGGTGTACACACGTCAGCTGTCTCGTTTTACGTTCACTATGCAGTGGGTGACAGCATGAATCTTCAAACAGGTGCAGGTGTGTTTCACTAACTCATGTAAACTGTTTTTATTGGAAACATCAAGTTGTCAAGTAGCAAAGCAAACACTGGTCAGTCAGATCTCTGTAGGTCATTGTCACAACTTGTAGAAGTACTCAGATTTTCTAGTCTTTAGCATTTTGTTGTGTTACAACCAGTTCTATGCGTATTACTGTGTTTTTATGTGTATATATACTTTTTTTTATGTTACAGGTAGTAGTTGTAGTTATTATTTATTTTTACAAGAGAAATTTTCAAAAGTTGAGTTGACATTGGTTTTCGTTGACCCTAAGTCGATAGTTTATTGCAGCAAATGCAGTTGTACGTTCTTGTACATCCTTCGGCATTTTAGTTTGAGTTTCAACGTGGAGCCTGAAAGCAAACCAAACCGAATGAAAGTGTGAGATTGTTGGTAGATCAATTCCCAATTGAACCAAGTCACCCAGACTTTGATACTGTCTGTTCAAAAGTTTCCATGGTTTTCCTGGCAATCGGCTGTTCTACGGCTCAGAGAGGCTCAAAGAGTTTGCACGTCTCATGATCTCATGAGCTCATGCTCTCACATTCCCGGAAAATTTCCAGATGAGGTTTGAAAATCTCTTACTAGTTTCCAGTGGTTTTCTCTCTTGCACTGTACTTTCCTATTGCAAACTGTAGAAACACAAGACTTCCCAGATTCGTACAACTTACCTTCTCTTGTCTAACTTTACTGTAGAAATCTGAGGTTCCCTGAAAAAGGTTCCGAACAACCCGAACTGTCATGCCTACCTGCAGACTAGTCACCTGCCTGTAATAATCCCTGGCAGTTTGGCTCAAATGAAGGCCATTTTTATTGGCTTTCTGTTACCCTGACCATGTTTGGCTGCAGGCAAACCCAATTTGAAGCTTCTCCAGCTGTCTCCGCTCCACCAGCAGCTACGAGGGGACGTTTCTCACACTTTTTGCAGCATCTTGCACTGATTGTTGCACTTGTCTTCACCCATTGTACCTGTGGCATCATCATCAATTATTAATAGCAGACAGTAAGTGTCTGAGAGGCGTCCCGCTGAGAGACCTAACAGCCATGAACAGGGAATAGTGGCGTGAGTGGTGAGTGCTGCAAGTGGCGGCTGTGCCATTTAGAGAAGGATTGTTTGGGAGCTCCTATGTATATTGATATGAACTCTGCCGCACTAAGTTAATGCGTCGGTATAATAACATTTTAATGTCTGCGGTGGCAAGGCCGTTTAATATTTGTCCACAGAGAGATGTATACGCAGAACAGCAATGACTCTAATGGTAGTGATAATCATTTGGTGCTGCGCTGCTATCACTGTAATGCATTACTGCAATCACCCTTGGTTAACATTAAGAGGCTTTACTCATTAAGACTTTGAGCAAGCAGTTCTCTTCATGGTCTCCAATTCAATGTGCCAGCCGTTTCATTTGCTGTCGTTTCTATCATTAAAACTGTTTTTTTTTTTTTTTCCCCCCTTGTATGTTGTTTTGCCTCCACGCAACTGGGTCTCGAATGTGGGCCATTTGTATGAGTTATGCTAATTTGTTGGGGCAATGAATGCATTAATTTCATTAGCACATGGCCTCAAAGCAATAATTACCAGAGTAGGTGTGTCAGAAGCAATCATGTTAAAATTTGCCAGTTAATTATTAAGATTTTGTTCTGAGAGACCTGGGTTTGACATGAGTCGCCGAGGGGAGGGGGAACTAAGGCGGGAGGGGAGAGAGCAGAAAGTTAATGCATTCCATTGGCCGAGGCTAGGTGCTTGTGTTTGTTTGAGTGCTGTGGGGGCGGCTGCGGCGTCGCAGGCCTACTGGCGCGATTTTTGCATGTTGACAGCTCACATTCTGGACTAATTACAGCAAATAGCAAAGGTCTAGCTGGTGCTCGGTCAGTCCGGGAGGGTGTAATTATAAAGAAAAGGAGGGCCGGGGCAGTTTAATGGCCCTTGGTCCATGTGACCAGAGTCCAAGAGGAGAGTCAGTGGTGGAGAATAGAGGAAGAAGAAGAAGAAGAAGAAGAAGAAGAAGAAGAAGAAGCTCGATTTCAATGGAGGAAAGAGAACAGGAAAAAATCTAAATCAAGTTGAGTCCGTCTCAAATTGATGTTTTGAGATTGACTGAATTCATCTCGTTTCGTGCTTTTACTTGCAAACGGAAAGTTCTTGAAGCCGATTCAATGACATACCTGTTTTTTTATAGCTTGATATTTTTTTTAATTGTTTATTTTTCTGTATTGTGTTTGTTGCTGCCTCTTGGACAGGGACTCCCTTCAAAAAGAGGCTTTTAATCCCACTCTGTTTTTATCCTGGTAAAATAAAGGTTCAATTTACAAAAAAAAAAGGATTTTTCTTTTTGCCAAGTTTCATAAAAAAAAATGTAAATACATATACATAACCAAATGAACCAGTGAATTTCATATGTATGTTGATTCGTCAGCTCATCCACCAGACAAAAAATGTGTTAAGATTTCTAATAAAACTCTAAATAAGTACATAACATAAAATTATAGCTGTAGTTTTGTAAGTTATGAGTCAAAGGTCATAATTATGGAGACATCTTAAGGCAATAAACTGACAATCAATCCATCCAAAACCAGTGAACAGGTAAATCTGTGAATGCTGAGGCTCAAATCGACGGGGCCCTAATATACTCCAGTTGTGGCCCCCATCTGTCTGTCCATCCTTCCTCCCAACAAATTACTTGATTGCTTAAGAAACACTGCAACTCTTCCAACTCAAAACCAGAATTCTGAATTTAAAGATTTGTAGCTTCTGGGATAATGAGATAAAGTTATTATAAATGGTTATGATGTAGTACAAAAATATAAATGTTGCTGTAAAGAACCAGAAAGTATTAGTATTCATTACGCTTATTATTTTATCATATATGCGATATATGATATATTTAGCAGATCCATTCCCAGTGACTGTGTTCAGCAGAAGACAAGAATGACTGTGGCGGTAACTGTGCTACTAAGAAAAATAATAAAGTTAGGTTTTCAAAAAATAGAGAGACAGAGAGAGAAAAGGGTAAAAGTGTCAATTTGTAACCCAGTTTTTCTCCGAGAGGTGGGTAGACTGTGTGAGATTACTATCCATTTAGCAGAGTTAGCTTAGCTACAGGCTGCGGTTTGACTCCTTTTCACTACCATTTAGTGAATTAAGGAAAGAAATTACCAAGATATTCATATATTGAACTTGTCCCTTTACCTTTTACTACTCTTTACAACAGATGAGTCAGTCATTAGCAGCTCTTACCCACATCCCTCCTGACCTGTCTTCTCCTAAGTGAAATTAAAGCTGCAGTATGTAACTTTTATAATTTTTTTTTTTTTTTTTTTTACATATTTGTTAAAGCTGTCATTATGTTGTGACAGTGTGGCATGAGAGAAAATCAGTGAAAAATCTATTTCCCCTGCCTTCTCCCAGTTGTCTCTAGAAACAACTAATCAGAGACAGGAGAGTTTTAACACACACACACACACACACACACACACACCCCTTCATAAAATGGGAAATCCTTCGGCAGGGCGTTGCACCTTACCCAAACCTTCTCCGCCCTGTGTCTCTCAAGTGTCTTCTTAAAGACGTTGGCATTCCCATCTGCAAAACCCCCTCCGTTAAAAAGAAAAAAAAAAAAAACTCTTAATAATTCCTTGATTTTATATGGAAAGCAGATTACCGTGTGATTCGGATGAATGTGGCAGCTGCCAGACATTTCATTTGACTAAAAGCAGGACATTCTGTCGAGGCCTCTCGGATGTCACTAAGCCCGCGTTCAGGACGGCTCTGTGATATGAGATGACACATGAAAGGAATTCCTCCTCATGGCTTTCCCAGGACAATGGAACATGGCCTTGAGGTTGCTGTGTGTGTGCGTGTGCACGCGTGTGTTTCCTCACAGGTGTTCACACAAATGCTAGCACTCAACTATATCAATACAAATTCACTTTGACATGCTCTTACCTTCGCTCTCTATTTCTTGACTGAGTGTAAGGCTTTGGCAGAAATGTAGACTGTAAAAAAATGTCACTCAATTAATCAGCCTTTATTTTCATTCACATAAACCTACGTAGGAATACAGAGAAACAATGCCCAGAAATGAGCATTTCATTCAATATTCATACATAATAAAGAGCAAAATATTCATTGAAGCAATAGAGTCAGCGCAGGTGCTCAAATCTTGACAAAAAAATCAATAGTATTCAAAACATGAGTGAAAAAGTTGAATAATAAATCAAATTTAAATGAATTAGAAAAAAACCCAGAAGAAACTAATGTCTACATTCAGTAATCAACAACAACAAAAAAAGAAACATCAAGAGAATGGTCTGAAAAGAACTATTCAAAGTCAAACTAAATATGTGATAAAATTACAGATATAATTACTTTGGATCAAATAAAAAAATCAAATATTTGACTAAATCTTGGTGTCTATCTCCAGCTAACGTTCTGGGCAAGAAGCAGGGTCACCCTGGAGAGGTCGCCAGTCTGTCGCAGGACAAACACACACACACACACACACACACACACACACACACACACACACACACACCCACTCACACCTAGGGAGAATTTAGAGAGACCAATTAACCTGACAGTCATGTTTTTGGACTATGGGACGAAGCCGGAGAACCCGGAGAGAACCCACCATGCACAGGGAGAACATGCAAACTCCATGCAGAAAGGCGTTAGCTAAGATACTCAAGCCTAAAATAGCATCTCAATGCTAACCATGTTAACAGCAGCATCACTGTCTGCGTCCACAGTCCACATTTCTAAAGACGTTTCATGAATGATGAGGGTTGAATAACCGAAATAACAGATTAAAGACAACAAACGGCTTTATTGGGCTGATACCACTCTAGAGAAGATGACAAGCCCACTGCACCGAACCACATTGAAAACCTCCTGGTTATTCCACTAGATATTGATTTCTGAGTTGAAACATTAGTATTGTTGTTCATTTTATTCAAACCTATAAAACCTATAACCTATAAAAAGTCAAATCACAGAAACAGATCATTTTAAGTGGTCTCCTTAGGTTTTCCAGAGCTTTATGTCAATTTTTCAATAATTTAGCATAAAAAAGGGTTTTTGAATAGAAAACATTACTTTTTTTATAGTTTTCAATAAAATGTGATTAATTGCAGTTAATTAGTGTAACTAACTGCACAGACCCTTCAATGAATGTGATTAAATATTTTTAATCGAGTCCCATCACTAATATTAGCAATAGAGTTTCATTTATCACTATGAGCTGTTTGCTCACATCTACCATCCAACTAACTTGTCTAATTTCAAAAGCAACTAAATATTCCGGGCTAGTTTTTAATAAAAGTTTAAGTTTACAAGACTTTTTTTTAATATATATATATATATATATATATATATATATATATATATATATATATATATATATATAGATATATATATATATATATATATATATATATATATATATATATATATATATATATATCATTTCCTGTATCAAACTCCTGCTGTCATGATCAATAAAACCCTGGAAACCCGTACGGACCTCCCAGGTTTCATGTTACCAACTTAAGAGTTCTAGTATCGGATATAAATTGAAATTGAACCTAATCTGTTCAATGCAACTCAAACACGTGGGTCTAGTTGCAGAAATAAAAAAATATATATATTTTTTTTAAATTGCAAGCGCAAGCAGGATTTAATTTACATAGCAGCCCGTAGCCAATCTTTCCAGCGAAGTCTGGAACTCTCAGCCATTCCACCCTTATTATTTAACCTCCATGCCCTCTTTCTCTTTCCTGCCATTCCTCCCCACACACAATTCATTTAGCTTCCTTCTCCGGAGGGTCCTGAGGCTGATTCAATTAAGTTTTCCTTTAACTGCCTCTCAGGCATCCAAACCAAAACTGATGGAGAATTAATAACAGCCCCGTTGGTCTCCACACTATTTACAAGCTCGAAAACAACTGTAAAGACCTGAAGTAAGTTTTTATGTGTCCAAGTCCGACTGCAAAGCAGCGAGGAAGAGGTGGCTAAGAGCTGCTGTTTCTTGCAGTTTACCCAAGACGTTTGGATCCAACTAGCAATATTACTTGTTGTCTAAATCCAAGTAAAAATGTCTTTACAGTAGCAATGAGTCTTTAATATATATTTCCCTGTTGGGTGTATAATTTAGAATACTCCCTATTCAGAGAACATGAGGCTAAAATAGGAGCTCGCTCTGAGAGAAATCACTTCCAGAGGCATTAGTATTTAGGCGGCTAACAAAAGATGAGCTGGACAATGACAGGAAATGATGGCTGCTAAAATGAAGGTTTGAAGTTCACTCTTCATTATTATCCTCCAAGTCAACTTTCCTCCAAATACACTCTTTGCCCACACAGTCCGTCTTTGTCTTCGCACAGCGCCAAAGCAATCATTATGCTCAGACATAATGCACCATAATGACAGTAATTTCAGTATCAAATTTTCAAATGTTAGGCCCTAATTCATTGTGGTTAAGTAGCTTAGTCGTAATGCACATCTCCTACCCTTCTGGAAGGAGCGCTCCAGGAATGAGCCGCCGAAAGTTGAGCAAGGGAGCAGCGAATGCGAGGACGATTCGGAGACTTTGTCTGAAATGTATGAGGTCTTAGATTCAAGGTTTATCAGAAGTGCTAAATAGCAAGGGGAGAAAATAAAAAAAGAGACCATTCTTTAGCCTTTTAGTTTTTCACTCCCACTGAAATCTCACTAAGTCTCTCTGATTTGCATTTGGTTGCAGTTTTAAAGTAAACAGAGGAAGCAGCAAGACTCTTAACCACGAGCAGCCATTTTCCTTCAGTGTTTATGAGGCACGATCTGATGAAAAGGACATATCTGACTGGGCTGTGAAACACAGCTTTCTGTTGAAATGTGTGAATGGAGAAGAAATTAGCGGGGCTGTCATTTTCAAAGCACAGCCAGCAGGAAATGCAGACTCCAGGAACTCATTTGTGTTGCCTTCATTTTCCCCTCTAAGTGGGGAGACTGTGTTCTGATGAGTTCAGGGTCTACAGCAGAACTTGTTGAACATGTCAAAGAGGGCATGAACTGCTTTAATTTGTTGGGCGGTCTAATAAAAGCACCAGAATGTACTTTCTGGATTTTTACACTAAGTGTTTCAAATTTGACAAAAGAAATATATATATATATATAATAATTAATCACTTTTGTCAGACTGTCACTGCAATTTGACCCCTATGTGACCCCAGTCTGACCCCTTCATCACTTCCCTCCTCAGTCCCATCAGTGTCAGCCTCTCTCCCAAACTCCTCAAGGTCTCTTACATTTCCATCCATTGTCCAAATTCCTTCTTCAGTTTATTTTGTTTCTATTACAATTATCTAAACTGTTACATTATTACACCTTTATATATATATGCTTCATATTTAGAAAGGCTTACAAGTCAAATTCAATTCAAATAATATATTAAACAAAATTAGGTAACATTTAGTATTGCAGGTTATTTATGGTATTCAGCTGAAATCAGAAGTTTACATACATGTGCACGCTCAAGTTTATATATTAGAGAAAAGCACAGGAACTTACCACTGCAATCATAAGTTCAGTATATATGGCTGTGAATACAGTTAGATATTAATAAGAAAAATTAAACCAAAAATAATTCTAATAATTTTGTTTCACTCAAATTTGTTATAAAACTTTTTATAGAACTGCAGTGCTCGTCACTGACCGTTGCTTAAAATAAAAATATTGACTAGTTAGTACAAAAAAGGGTTTTGTGTAGCTTCAATTGCTGCTTTGGGCGGCCATGTTGGACTCTTTAATACAGCTGTGCTGCTGCTGGCCAGATGACAGGCAGAGAATTGGATACAAAGAGTTTGTGGAATATGTCAAAGTTTGAGAAATAAACTCATCAAAAGTGATGAGTTTAGCATTCAGAGCAAAGATTATCAATAAAAAAATATTTTGATCACTTCCATTCATGAGTGAGATTTTCCATTTAGTTAAATGCTGTATAGAATTCTAAGTTAAACCAAGACTTTACAAGAGGCACTGTGACATCACAGTGAGAGACTCTGATGTCACAGTTCCTCTTGACGTCACTCTGGGAATGAATGTAAACAGCATAATGCTGAAGCGATGTTGTAATGACTTTCTGCAGGGAGTGTCAAGAACAGTACGATCTGCTTAGAGAGACAGAGGCTCAATTTCAAGGCATTAAATTGCAAAGTCTTTGCAATTTAAGGCAACGACTTTGTTTAGAATTTGAGAATTATTCAAAAGACTGAAGCGTCGTCTGTCACACAGCAAGTGCTGTTTTGTTGGGAACAAATTTAATGACTTTTAAGTGATTTTTGATATATAGCAGGTACATAATAACTGACGGTAACATAGTTACTTGATTTTGCTATAAAATGATATGTGCCTGGAAAATACAAAGTACTGCCCCTTTAAAACTACTTTCTCTGTTCTCTGGTTATTATGAGCAATAGCTTTGCTACATGACTCTATTGGATTGGATACAAAGAGTTTGTGGAATATGTCAAAGTCTGAGAAATACACTCATCAAAAGTGATGAGTTTAGCATTCAGAGCAAAGATAATCGATAAAAAAATATTTTGATGACTTCCATTCATGAGTGAGATTTTCCATTTAGTTAAATGCTGTATAGAATTCTAAGTTAAACCAAGACTTTACAAGAGGCACTGTGACATCAGAGTGATAGACTCTGATGTCACAGTCCCTCTGTGATGTCACAGTACCTCTATGATGTCACAGTCCCTCTGTGATGTCACAGTACCTCTATGATGTCACAGTCCCTCTGTGATGTCACAGTACCTCTATGATGTCACAGTCCCTCTGTGATGTCACAGTACCTCTATGATGTCACAGTCCCTCTGTGATGTCACAGTACCTCTATGATGTCACAGTCCCTCTGTGATGTCACAGTACCTCTATGATGTCACAGTCCCTCTATGATGTCACAGTCCCTCTGTGATGTCACAGTACCTCTATGATGTCACAATCCTTCTGTGATGTCACAGTACCTCTATGATGTCACAATCCTTCTGTGATGTCACAGTACCTCTGTGATGTCACAATCCCTCTGTGATGTCACAGTGCCTCTATGATGTCACTGTTATGTCATAGTCTCATACTCTGATGTCACAGTGCAATGTTCCATGTGTCTTTAGAATAGGAAGTTTTTAAAGGACCAGTCTTTTTGCTTTTTTGCCAAGTTCCACCATTGTGGTTTTACTTGTTTGGGTACAAAATGACCCATTTTGACATGGGATATTTCACACCAACAGTGGGTCAATCCATACCTTCCAGAGTTTCCCCTCTAAGTTGGGAGACTGTGTTCTGATGAGTTCAGGGTCTACAGCAGAACCTGTTGAACATGTCAAAGAGGGCATGAACTGCTTTAATTTGTTGGGTGGTCTAATAAAAGCACCAGAATGTACTTTCTGGATTTTTACATTAAGTGTTTCAACTTTGTCAAAAAAAAAAAAAAAAAAATCACTTTTGTCAGACTGTCACTGAAATTTGACCCCTATGTGACCCCAGTCTGACCCCTTCATCACTTCCCTCCTCAGTCCCATCAGTGTCAGCCTCTCTCCCAAACTCCTCAAGGTCTCTTACATTTCCATCCATTGTCCAAATTCCTTCTTCAGTTTATTTTGTTTCTATTACAATTATCTAAACTGTTACATTATTACACCTTTATATATATGCTTCATATTTAGAAAGGCTTACAAGTCAAATTCAATTCAAATAATATATTTAAAGAAAATTAGGGAACATTCAGTGTTGTGTTTCTTTTTTGTTTTTGGTATTCAGCTGAAACCAAAAGTTTACATACAGCTACATGCTCAAGTTTACATATTAGAGAAAACCTTTCATAGAACTGCAGTGCTCGTCACTGACTGTTGCTTAAAATAAAAATATTGACTAGTTAGTACAAAAAATTGTTTTGTGTAGCTTAAATTGCTGCTTTGGACTCTTTAATACAGCTGTGCTGCTGCTGGCCAGACGACAGGCAGAGGATTGGATACAAAGTTTGTAGAATATGTCAAAGTCTGAGAAATACACTCATCAAAAGTGATTCAGGGCAAAGATAATCGATAAAAAAAAAATATTTTGATCACTTCCATTCATGAGTGAGATTTTCCATTTAGTTAAATGCTGTATAGAATTCTAAGTTAAACCAAGACTTTACAAGAGGCACTGTGACATCAGAGTGAGAGACTCTGATGTCACAGTCCCTCCTGTCCTCCTTCTGAGAATGAATGTAAACAGCATAATGCTGAAGCGATGTTGTAATGACTTTCTGCAGGGAGTGTCAAAAACAGTACGATCTGCTTAGAGAGACAGAGGCTCAATTTCAAGTCATTAAATTGCAAAGTCTTTGCAATTTAAGGCAACGACTTTGTTTAGAATTTGAGAATTATTCAGAAGACTGAAGCGTCGTCTGTCACACAGCAAGTGCTGTTTTGTTGGGAACAAATTTAATGACTTTTAAGTGATTTTTGATATATAGCAGGTACATAATAACTGACGGTAACATAGTTACTTTATTTTGCTATAAAATGATATGTGCCTGGAAAATACAAAGTACTGCCCCTTTAAAACTACTTTCTCTGTTCTCTGGTTATTATGAGCAATAGCTTTGCTACATGACTCTATTGGATTGGATACAAAGAGTTTGTGGAATATGTCAAAGTCTGAGAAATACACTCATCAAAAGTGATGAGTTTAGCATTCAGAGCAAAGATAATCGATAAAAAAATATTTTGATGACTTCCATTCATGAGTGAGATTTTCCATTTAGTTAAATGCTGTATAGAATTCTAAGTTAAACCAAGACTTTACAAGAGGCACTGTGACATCAGAGTGATAGACTCTGATGTCACAGTCCCTCTGTGATGTCACAGTACCTCTATGATGTCACAGTCCCTCTGTGATGTCACAGTACCTCTATGATGTCACAGTCCCTCTGTGATGTCACAGTACCTCTATGATGTCACAGTCCCTCTGTGATGTCACAGTACCTCTATGATGTCACAGTCCCTCTGTGATGTCACAGTACCTCTATGATGTCACAATCCTTCTGTGATGTCACAGTACCTCTATGATGTCACAATCCGTCTGTGATGTCACAATCCCTCTGTGATGTCACAGTGCCTCTATGATGTCACTGTTATGTCATAGTCTCATACTCTGATGTCACAGTGCAATGTTCCATGTGTCTTTAGAATAGGAAGTTTTTAAAGGACCAGTCTTTTTGCTTCTTTGCCAAGTTCCACCATTGTGGTTTTACTTGTTTGGGTACAAAATGACCCATTTTGACATGGGATATTTCACACCAACAGTGGGTCAATCCATACCGTCCAGAGTTTCCCCTCTAAGTGGGGAGACTGTGTTCTGATGAGTTCAGGGTCTACAGCAGAACCTGTTGAACATGTCAAAGAGGGCATGAACTGCTTTAATTTGTTGGGTGGTCTAATAAAAGCACCAGAATGTACTATCTGGATTTTTACACTAAGTGTTTCAAATTTGACACAAAAAAAAATAAAAAAATCACTTTTGTCAGACTGTCACTGCAATTTGACCCCTATGTGACCCCAGTCTGACCCCTTCATCACTTCCCTCCTCAGTCCCATCAGTGTCAGCCTCTCTCCCAAACTCCTCAAGGTCTCTTACATTTCCATCCATTGTCCAAATTCCTTCTTCAGTTTATTTTGTTTCTATTACAATTATCTAAACTGTTACATTATTACACCTTTATATATATGCTTCATATTTAGAAAGGCTTACAAGTCAAATTCAATTCAAATAATATATTTAAAGAAAATTAGGGAACATTCAGTATTGCGTTTCTTTTTTGTTTTTGGTATTCAGCTGAAACCAAAAGTTTACATACAGCTACATGCTCAAGTTTACATATTAGAGAAAACCTTTCATAGAACTGCAGTGCTCGTCACTGACTGTTGCTTAAAATAAAAATATTGACTAGTTAGTACAAAAAATTGTTTTGTGTAGCTTAAATTGCTGCTTTGGACTCTTTAATACAGCTGTGCTGCTGCTGGCCAGACGACAGGCAGAGGATTGGATACAAAGTTTGTAGAATATGTCAAAGTCTGAGAAATACACTCATCAAAAGTGATTCAGGGCAAAGATAATCGATAAAAAAAAATATTTTGATCACTTCCATTCATGAGTGAGATTTTCCATTTAGTTAAATGCTGTATAGAATTCTAAGTTAAACCAAGACTTTACAAGAGGCACTGTGACATCAGAGTGAGAGACTCTGATGTCACAGTCCCTCCTGTCCTCCTTCTGAGAATGAATGTAAACAGCAAAATGCTGAAGCGATGTTGTAATGACTTTCTGCAGGGAGTGTCAGGAACAGTACGATCTGCTTAAAGAGACAGAGGCTCAATTTCAAGGCATTAAATTGCAAAGTCTTTGCAATTTAATGACTTAAGTCATTTTTGATATATAGCAGGTACATTAATAACATAGTTACTTGATTTTGCTATAAAATGATATGTGCCTGGAAAATACATAGTTTCGCCCCTTTAAAACTACTTTCTCTGTTCTCTGCTTATTATGCTTTGCTACATGACTCTATTAAATAAAAAAACAGCAAGAGGCTGCTCTGAATTATTTTGGTTTGATTAGAGCTTATTATTGTATACGCCAGCTGGTCCTTGCAGCCTCGTGTATGGGGTGCTGGGCCTATCTCCAAGGCAACACAGAGACACAAAGGACAAACAATCATGCACACACACACACACACTCAGATCTAAAGGCCAATATTAGACCAGTTAACCAAACGTCCTTAGTAGGAGGAAGTTGGAGTACCCAGGAAGGAAGGACTGCATGAACGGGGAGAACATGCAATTTTGAGGCAGTGTTTTTATTTTATTTTTTATAAAAAAAATAAAAACCAGAAGTGCTTCCGGCTTCTCTTTGCGCTCTAACCTTTTTCCCCACACTCGTTGGTGAATCAATATTTTCCTCACAGCGAACCTCGCTAGTTGGGATCACTGTATTCATTATTAGGGGCCCCACAGCCATGATGCGCTGACTCTTTGGCTTCCTAACCGAGCCGTAAATTTGCGGCCCCCACTCCCCACCACCTCGCTGGAGGGTTACGGCGGGAATGCTAACGAGGCCGCGCCGACATTTCCATCTCCATACAGTCAGCCGCGCCATACATCAGCCGCAGCGCCGGGCGTCTTGCGGCCACTGACAATCCGAGACGTAACACTTTATTAGTATCCCTCCCATCTCTGGCGTGTAATGAACAAGGCCATTTAGAGCAGATTTACGATATCTTTAAAACTTGATTGCTTAGAATTTGAGAATTATTCATAAGACTGAAGCGTCGTCTGTCACACAGCAAGTGCTGTTTTGTTGGGAACAAATGGTTTTGTTGTGCTTTTTTTAAATGAACTCTGTCTCATCTACTTTTGAAATAAGCAATTTGTATGCACATATGTCCTCGTGGAAGGCTGTAATTAAAGGGAATATGGAGCGGGTGACAACTCCGGATCCAGTTGTCTTCATCATACTTTGGCACCACATAGAACTGAAGTATCAGATATAGATACAAATGATTAAGAATTCATACACGTATTGGATTGTACCGCTAACTTTTTCTGTTGGATGTCTCCTATGTCTCAGATGTAACTTTGCTTTAAGGTGACCTCGTCTGAACTTCCTCAACCGATTGAAACAATACAATGAAAATATCTTCTTTGAGTGACAGTGCTGTTAGAATTGCAGATTTCTTTTGTTTTGAGGCAAACGAATGTTTGGAAAAGATACCCAAAGTAAATTACAAATACAGTCTTCAAATTATGATTTTATTCATACATGGAAAAAGAATTCACACCAACCTGGTTCTAATGTGAAAATGTAATTGTTCCATAAAAATCATAACTGATTGTGCCGCTGTAAGGCTGCAGCAACAAGCATTACACTGCAAAAACAGAAAATCTTAAACTTTCAAGCAGAAATGTCTTGGTACACCTGACAAAAGACAAAACTGTCTTACAAGTAACTTTGTCTTAAGTTAGAATTCTGGGAAAAAAAGTCAAAACTCTGACATTTAAGTCATAACTCTCAAGATCAAATTCTTGTCTCAAAGTCATAATTCTGAGAAAAGAAAATCTGAATTCTGAATAAAAATCTGAATTCTCAGAAAAAGTCACAATACTGAGAAAAAAGTCTGAATTCAGAATTTCAATTTTCTTTTTCTCAAAATTCAAAGATCTATGTCAGAATTATTAGGTGAAAAAAATCGAGATTCTGAGATTAGAGTCAGAATTCTTGGTATTTTTTCAATATTTTTAATTCACTGATGTACATCTGATATGGTCGTCTTTGTCTGGTATCAAAAAAAGTACTCTAATAATGTCAAAGAAGCAAAAAAACAACAAAAAAACAGACTAAATAAGTTGTGGGGAAAATACTCCTTCACAGCAGAGTGGATTTCCTTGTTTTCAGAGCGAATGCTAAGGAAGTCCTCGGCTTGTTACAGAGATTATTGTGCTCACTTCCTGAGGCGATGAGGCCACCCTTTGTGTGCGATGCCCGGATCATCTCTCCATTACCAGGGATCCCGAGGCGCAGGGCGGGGGACCCGAGCGAAGGGCCGGTGACGTCTTCGCTCATACATGCACACAGAGACCCGCTGCTGTAGCTGCAGGCCACGGCCCCGGACCAGGCCTCCACACACAAACACGAGTCTCATCTCGGCCCACATGCGAACGAGAACTGATTACACGGTCTACATTTCAATGCTCTGATTAAATGGAATCAATTTCCCACGGCCTATTTAAAGTTACTCCAACCTGCAGCATAATGAAGCCAAACATAACACCGTCGCTCTAAGGCGTCAGATTAGTCCAAGTGTCCGTCGGATCGACCGGTGAAGAACTATTCTGGCTGACGGCGCATGCAGCCGCTTGCATTAGTTGGTAACAGAATACACGTGGAACTGAAAACCATAATCCAATTTTTCTTTTTTGCTGAAAAACTGTGATGGTGGCTGAAATCCAATACATTTCAACATATACGTTGCTTTCCGTTTATGATTGTTAATAATACCTTCATGGGAGGAGCAGCGTAATATTGCTTTGACAGTTTCCTTTTAATATCTAATATTTCCCTGCACACACAGAGTACTGACATTTAAATGTATGTTTTTAAAGACGAGAACTAATCTGAATGCCAGCTGAGACTTTACACAATTCTCAATAAGCAGGACCTTCTATTTTAATCATGTATTATTTAGTTATGAAATCTTGGTAAAAGTGTCTGCAACAAACCGCAGCGTGCAGAAAATTGCTGTATTACTTTTTGCAGTGACGTAACAGTTTATATTTTAATTTATTTTATTAGTTTAGGATCACTTGACCCTATTGGGCTGAAAGTTTCATACTCTGCAATTTCTGTTAAAAAAATCTTCAAAGCATTAGCACCTAGCTACAGTATACGGTGTCGCCAAGGTGGGATACTGGTACCAGAGTATTTTCCATATCTAAGGAATCCATGGCAACGATTGTTGTTCCAGTTCGTCTTTAAAAGAACTACTTTTAAATTCAGTTCACAATTTAATTTTTAGACCTCAAATTTAAATACAAAAACTTAAGACATGTTAAGAACTTATTTTTAGATATATAAATGTAAGACTTTTTCATTATTGGTGGATACACTGTATAGTGTTACAATGTATTTACATTACTCATATTTAATAATTAGCTGCAATTCTATATTCTCTCAGTAGAAACAATTTCTAAAGAAAAAAGAAACTCTGCTTATAATTAACTGCAGTACAAGAGGTAATTCCTGAAGAAAAACTCTTTATCGCCCACAGATCTTGTGTGTGTGTGTGGGCGTGCATGTGTGTGTGTGTGTGTGTGTGTGTGTGCTCAGAGGTCACATGGATGGCCGCCCATGAGTGGGCGTGTTTTTAAAATCCCCCACAGTCTTATAGTGGGGTCTCTGTAAAGCTCTTGATTAGTTGTGGTTTTATGTTTGGACGGTCCATTTAATTAGGTTATGTATGAGATAAAGGTCAGCCAAAAGTAATGACAAGGATTATTTACTCTTGTTAATTGAGGCTCCATCCTAACACCACAACTAAAGGTTAATGTTCTCTTGGTATATTATTTACTGTCCACACTTCGCCACGCTGCGCACACTGGGGTGGATGGGGGTTGGGAGCACCTCTACAGGTACAAATGATTTGTAGCATATTATTGACAACGGCTGAACTTTGGATAGTTAATGTTCCCATTGTCAGTGGTCTGAAACGCCCCTCCTCCTCCCAACCTTCATTTGAATAATCCGACTTTGGAGTTTCCTGGAGGTAGTGTCGCCGCTGATCCCTCCTTTGACTCACCGCGGATAATTCTCCGTGAACGTGTAAATCACAGAGCGACTTTTGCGGCGAACTGAAAGGTAGATTTGAAGTGACATCGTGCGATTAATTCAGCCGTTCCTCTAAGTGACCCTGATTTCTGTCTTCACAGGGAAGCTTTTCTAATAGTCTTCACCAATAGTGATTAAAATTACAAAAATATGAACTTGTAGGTTAATAAAACTGGTAATTTAACTAGTATCAGATTTAATTGACTCTGAAGAAGTGCTTAAACGTGTTTGCACTCTGGAAAATCTACATGGCTCAGCAGCAGAGAAATTGGAATATCTAGCTGTCAAGATAATAAATTTGACTATTTCATCACTGTAATCTTCATACAATCTCCCTTTGTGCTGGTCTCCACCACTTGCCGCTAATGTAATAAATCACCTCCGTGTTTGGAATTGTTTCATATGTTTTAAAAGAGAAAAGAAAAAAGAAAAAAAAAAGTGTTGTCCTAAAGAGACTCTGAGTCCCCAGTTATTCACCGGCGGCCAGAAGCCGTATAGATTTCAGATTTGGAAAAGTTTAGCCGATCTTTCAACCTGCATCAGGCTTTGGAAAAGTAGAAAAAATGTATTGCGGAGGATCCGTCAGTGGTCGGAATGTTAGATTCACACATGAGTGAGCATTTCAACGCCATTTCAAGACGTCCTTCTCTCCTGAGTCTTTATCTACAAGCTAGTGGATTTGTAATTCATTATTGTGAAGGGGAAGGGTATATGATATACATAATTTATGGGAAAAAAAACAAAACTTGTAAAAAACGTAGATATTAACAAATAGCGCCTATGTCTATGGAAAATTG
Organism: Gambusia affinis; assembly: GCF_019740435.1. Taxonomy (NCBI): domain Eukaryota; kingdom Metazoa; phylum Chordata; class Actinopteri; order Cyprinodontiformes; family Poeciliidae; genus Gambusia; species Gambusia affinis. The sequence goes on from NC_057877.1 coordinate 3,457,271, forward strand.
AATGGAAGGTAAAAGTGTGCTGGATAAACATGCACAAAAAATGAAATCTTCAGAAGACTATAAACCAATGGGACATTTTTTGCAAATAAATGACAGAAAATGTGTTGCGGAATTAGAAATCACTGATTGAATGAAAAACGATATTTTTTTATATCAGTTTAGGAAATCTCACATTCAGATGTCCAATTCTTCCCCCCTAAGTTTAGAAAAGCACGCAAACATTTACTTTTCAGTAAATCTCTATTTTCACTCAGGTTTGTGTAAAGAACACAAAGGTTTGCCGCAACACCAGTGGATTGTTGCGTTGCGTTTTCTTTTCAGTCCATTACTCTCTGTAGATAGATTGATTTAAATGGGGAAACACAACTTCGATAACTTCTAATATATTTCATGAAATCAGCCAAACTAATTGCAGGACCACCAAAGTGCTGGATTTTGGATTTTCTTTGTCAAGATTTCATTGTTGGGTATGTTCTCATTTTTTTCACTCTAGACTGGAGGTGATGGTAGAAATTTGATTAGAAGTTGTTGACTCACATGTATCAGACCCACTGTACACACAGGCTACAGCTATCACTATTCCATTTTCTGCAGGTTTTCTCTTTCTCTCTGCCCTTCTTCCTGTCCGGCTACTATAAAAAAAACGGCCACCATTGTCCTAAAAAAAAAACGTTTAATAAACAATAGAAGTTGCTGTGTCAGGAAGAAAGTAATTTTCTGTGTTTCCACGGCCACTGATCAAACCAAACATCCTCCAATAGAATTTAAAGTCTTAACAAATTCATACAAAACTCTAAGCTAATCTGAGGAAACATATTTTAAAACATTTCCAGCATCCAAGAAACTGAAAAAAATGAACGAAAAAAACAAAACTGGATGTTGGTCTTTCTGTTGGCTTGTCTTGCAACTTCTATTGATTTAAGGGTTGAAATGCTAACAGCTCTGTTACCCACTGGATTTGCTCCAACCTCTCAGAACTTTATTTGCTCCTGGTATTTCTTGGTGCTATAAACTTCTTTACTGTGCTCTATCTGCACAGAGTTTTTGTAAAGTGATTCAGTTTAATTGGAGGATCACTTAGTGGGCTGGGAACACAGAAAATAAGAAATGTCTCAGAAATATTATCCTTATGGCCATTTGTATTGACAGAACCAATGTACCAGACTGTATTGTGGTTCTGTCTGCATAAATTAGTAATGAAAAGGCTTTTTCAAAAATTGAACTCAAAAGTGAAACTCATACTGCTGCAGGGTTTCTCCCAGTGTATTTTAAGCCTGGCGGGCCTCCAGGCTTTACTTGCCTCCCCGCCAGGCTGAACATTGTTTGTTTATTTATCAATATTCAAGGATGAAAGGATTAAAAACACTTGGGCAGTTTAATTAGGATGAAACAACTAAACAACTATTTAGATTTTTTTTAATGTTTGCCTTTTTTTAAGATTGTATAGTTTATGTTTAGTATTGTTAATAATGTCTTCTAGTGTCACAAAACTACTTAGTGACATTTTCAAATTCTCTGTCAACATTAAACATTTTTGAACTCAAAAACCCGGTTGGCTGCTGGATGACTCCCCCAGCACCATTAGCAAGTTTTTCAGGGGGAAACGCTGACATGGACGTCACACAGAGGGAGATTCTTCAAGTTTTTACTTCTGGCCATTTGTTACAAAAAAATAATAAAAACCACAATTAGGGTTTTTTTTTTTTCAGAAATTTAAAACCAAGAAATATTTTGAAATAAAGAACTGCATGACTATCGTTTAGTGAAAGAAAAAAACTGTCTAATTTGTTTCTTTTGTTTTTTTGTTTTTATCAGAGTTGGTTGTGCCTGAGAACGCTGATCTGAGCAAAGCCTGCACAGAGTCCTTGTCTCCGTCCCTTCTCCTCCCCATTTCTTTATCATATGACGCCAACTATCAGCTCTCAGGGCTATCATTTTTCTGTGCTTGTTGGCAAAAACAGAAAGCTAAGAGGATTTATCTGGCCGATCCATCACACAAAGACAAAGAGCTGCAGACCAGCGATGTCCAACCGGTGAGGGCTGAGAGTGGGCACACCCAACTGTCCTCAGGCCTCCCTCGCTAAATACAGAATCATGTTACAGGTGCAGACACCCATTACTCCTGTCCGCATCAATTCTCAGCGGCTTTGTAAAAAAAAATGTAGAAAGGAAGAAAACAAAACAAAAAAAATAAAAATCACAATGCGTGTGGGTTGATTGCAGGGACTCCTGGATGCCAGTGTGCTGTTGCTTGTTTGGAGCATCAGCGCTCTGGCGGCGGACGCCATTAGAAATGAGCGGTGACAGTGGCAAGACATGCCAGCCCTTGCACCCAGACTCGTTGTAGAGATGGCGTTGCAGAGCTCTCCACTTTTTTTTTTTTTTTTTTTTGGGAGCCATTTGGCCTGAAGCTATGGCTAATGGTTTACTCACTTCCCATCAGGCCCTTAGGCGCCAGGTAGTCTCACATTGTCAGGCTGCTCTCATTAGGTCCTATAACTCCTGCAGAGACAGCCACATACTGGAAGGCCTTGCAAGTGGAAGCGCTGCGGACTGACAAACATGTTAAACAGTGAAGTCTCGTTGTTGTCGGGGTTGAGGGGGCGGTTGGGTGGGGGGTGGGGGCGTGATGACTCTGTAAGCACGAACTGCTGCTCAGACAGACATTTCCAGGTGTATTCCTGTGGTGTGCAGGGCAGTCGGCGCTCGTTAATCGTCTTAGAGTGTTCTGAAATCTCTGCGCCGCAGGAAGTAGGTCTGAGTCTTTACACCAAAAACCCCGCCACAGCAGATTAACAGGAGCTGCGATTCCGCTACAAATGGGTGCAAATCTTTGTCTATATTCTGCTAATGTCAAAAAAAAAAACAATAACACAATTTCGCAATTGGGATGCTTTCGTTAAATAAGAAATAAATTTAAAATGAATAAGCTTTTAAAAAGTCATAACAGTGATGGATGCAAACAGTTACATGAGATATATTAAATATTCAGCCATGGTGAAATCGTAGTTGGCGATTTTACAGAAAAGTTACGGATTTAACACATTAGAATGACACACAACTTTTTATGACCTGTGTGATGCTGTTGGAGCTCTGGCGGAGCCAGATGGACATCGTCAGAAAAACCCCCAACCACAAACCGTCATCCTCCTGCTACTTCCTGTCGTCTTCTTCGTCTGTTCTGCCAGTAGTAACATCCAGCTGTTGATCATGTGACTTGTGTGATGGGAAACAAGTGTGTCCATTTCAGTTTTGCGAAATGCATCTGTTTTGAAATGGCTGAAAAACCACCTGATCCTAGAGCGAAAAATGTGAGGTTTTTTTTTTTGGGGGGGGCGGCGGTTGCCATGTTTCCACAAAGCAAATTTATTTTCATAATTTCAGTTTGCGCAATCTTATGGTTAATGGAACTTCAACTAATCACTAACAGTTGTTAACGGGCATGTAGTTTATCTCCTCATTGGCCTCTGTTATGCTAGGTAGGGAAAAACCTATGTACAATTGCAGACATTGAATAACTATTTTTATTTTGTGGCTCCAAAAGGCATATGATAAAGAATAAAGCAAGAAACAAAAAAATAACTTTTGTGTTCCCT